>NC_063349.1:39093524-39234310 GCF_021869965.1 Rhincodon typus
GGTCTAGGCCCGAAACGTCAGCCTCTCTGCTCCTATGATGCTGCTTGGCCTGCTGTGTTCATCCAGCCCTGCACCTTGTTGTCTCGGATTCTCCAGCATCTGCAGTTCCTACTATCTCTCTTCCTCAAAATGTTTTCTTTTTGAAAAAAAATTTGAGAATGTGGTTTGATAAGCTACTAAATAATTTAAGATAAAAACCAGTTTGTATATTGATTCCATGTTGAAATGCATTTTAAATATTTGTCGTAACTTACATAAAAGTTCAAGAATAAAAAAAATCTCAAATTTGCTAATCTCAGTGATGTAGTAAGAAAGAATGCTCTGATCTAAGAAGCAAGTTGATGTCCTTTAAGGAAAGCAACTGTTTTTTTACTAAAAGAGAACACTGAATAAGATCTGTCAGACGCAGAAAAGTATAATGTTCAGCTTTGCTCATAGCTACTTGTAGGCAACAATATTTCAGACAATATCATTAATATGGAAAAATATAGTCTATCTACAGGATATACATGATACATGTGCCACATCAGTACTGTGCGTGCTTTTTGAGTGGCAATGATGCTCAATGTAGCAACAGACACATAGACAGGCAAAGCTTGCTCAGAAGCTACAAGTCTGATTCAGGCATGTCAGCCATTAAGTATCCAATGCCATAGCGGCCGTTTGGAGCTGTGTCTGCTTCAGGAGTGGGGGATCCATTTTGCTTTCGGTAGATGCTGTTTCCAACCATTGGCGAGTGCATCTCACTTGGGGTCTTGCTTTGTAGAAGACTGGCATCATCTTCCTCCAAGTTGGAATTTTCCTTCAGAATCCGTCCTTTCTTGTATGAGACTGAGGCCAAAGAGTTGGAGCCATCATCCATTATGTTAAAATAACGGATGATGAAGACGACTGGGACAGGGAGTATGGCGACTAACACAAGGCCAATACAGACAGCCAAGCCCCACGTTGGGTAACTCAGAAATTTGTCAGCACCCTAGGAAAAGAGACAGAAGAATTCTATAACAGACTTCCTTGAATAATTTATAATTTGCTTCTAAAATGGGCTCAGTACTTCTTAAATTTTGTTTCAAATTTGTACTAATTTTTACAGGAATTGAAACCGGCCTCTGTCAGAACCCAAGCTAGTATGCAGGAAATAAACAAACCCTTTTACTTCAATAGAAAATGCTTCGAAGCAGGCTGCCAATTTGTTTCACATTCCTGTGAAAAATTAATACTGCCCCTCCAAAATCTTGTATTTTACAATGACACTTCTCAGCATCTCTAATACTGAGATTGACTCCTTAATTCAAGCTGCCTTGGTGCAATCGAAGTTACAATGATAGATAATCAAATGAGATGCATAAAACTATTTCTTAACAGATGAAGATTTTAATATAAGTAATTAGGTACTTTAAAAAAATCTCACATTCAAAGTTTGTCAGGGCTTAGTCCGAAAGCATCCAACTACCATGGATGACCCACTGTGTTACATTTAATTCCAAGATCAGCTTCTAATCTCATAGCTCAGCCATCATTACTTCCACCTCTGTAACATTTCTCAACTTCATTCATTTCTTGCACAAATCCTCAGCTGTTCTTTTACAATTCTAGGGGCACTTCCCTGGAAGTGATGACGAACGTGGTGAGAAGGACAAACATTGGGCAGGTTGGCCCTGGAGGGATATTCACCCTCTTCTTGACTCAGTAATTGTGCTGGGAGAGAAGATCCTTTGGGATCACTTTCTTAGGTACAAGCATTCGGAACTTGGGCGTTTGTAAAATTTTCCTTTAACTTTGACAATTTCTGTTTTGTTTTGAAATAGTACTAACTTATACTACTGACCAATGTATCTTTCCACAATGCTATTCAAATAGTTGGATGAAATTAATCGAACACTGATTTTTAGTCAAGGGAGTGAGAGGCAATGGATTGTGAGGGAGCATTTTAGGATGACAATGTGTTTGGCCCCCTGCTTTAACTCCTAAGCCATTAGTTTGTCCTCTCATTCCTGATTGTCTGATGGACAGCATGTTGTCATGCAGAAGTAGATATTTTCAGAAGTCCAGCTGACACTGGGGACCCCATAGAAACGATTTCCAATAGGATAAAGGGGTAAGGAAGGAATTGAAAAAGTTTGGCATTGGGAAAGACAGAACAGGGTACCAAGGTACCTTTATGAGGTCAACAGTAGCATTCCTGCTCCACTTGACCAACAAGGAACCTGCAAAAAGCCAAAAGTAAGAACTCGCCTATGTGTTGTGGTCTTTTGCTAACTTTTGTCAGCAACAACAACCCTTGGTCAGCCAACAATTAATTTTTAAAAATTATTTCCTGTACTATTAGTATTAATGGCAGGGCCAGCATTGGTTACCCATCCCTAGTTTTCCTGGTGCTCTAGGCCACTTCATATGGCACTTAAGAGTCAACAACATTATTGTGCCCTGGAGTCACATGAAAACCAGACCAATTAAGGATGACAGATTTCCTTCCCAAAGGGACAACAGTAAACCAGATTAGGTTGCACAACAGTTTGCAATGATTGCCATTAGACCAGTTTTTGATTCTGGGTATTTTTTCCATTGCATTCAAGTTTCACCGTCTACCACAATAGGATTCAAACCCATGTCTTCAGAACATTAAACTGACAGTCTGAATTAATAATCTGATGATGTCTCTGTTACACGACCAGCTCTCCCAGTCACACTGATACATGTAATCTAATACCATCACCACAATGTGACTTAACCAATTTTGCAGTCTGTCTCCGTGCCAGGTGATCTTCCTACGCATGACTTCAAGCAAGTTGGCATTGCGGGTACAACTTGGGAACACATTGTAAAAACAATTGATACTTAATACTTAGCCTCAAGGTTCCCAATTAAGTACCAATTTAGAACTCAAATTCTGAACATAAATAGACTTTTTCTGGTTTAGATCTCCAACTCATCTGTCAGTTCTTTCCTCTAAGGGGATGGCAGTTTAAACATGACAATACTGTGATTATAGTCAATGATGGTCCATGGCTGAACATATAAATCCAATATCAACGTTAGCCTGATAATTTTCCCTCCTGCAATGATAGATTCTGAAGTTATGGAGCAGAGAAGGCTAAATGATAGTTCTGATTGGGAATTAAATTTATTGTCTATGTACCCTGCTGTCAACAATTCAATGTTATAACCCCAAATGCACACACTCATGGAATCACAAAGCAACAAGATTATTAATGTACACAATACTCACCAATTCACTAATCCAGGCCTGGTAGCCTGGTGGACTCAAACACATCTGGACAATGCTAGCCACAAGCAAAGCAATCAAAATAAGTGGAGAAATGTATTTCCACGTGTAATAGTAATATTGGAAAGGAGTGAATCCAAGCATATCCTTCAAGTCCTCCATGAACCTAATAAAATTCAACATAAAATCAAATGTACTTCTTGTACAATTACTTTTATCAGTCTATAAAACAGAAAGTTCCTGAAGGAAGAGCCTCATATTGTGTTAGTTTTGTTGTGGCATATATGACTGTGACATGTTTCTTTTTAGGGTGAGGTTGGCAGCTTTGTAATGTACTGATGGAGAAATACATTGGCCCTTCATAGAGGTCCTAGCAAATCTGAGGGTAGAACTTCCAATCCTGGAGGCACAAAGGCAACATAGTCAGAGAGGATGATGGCATACCAGAACAGTGCCATCTACCAACTAAACAGGGATTAAATTCTGGGTTGAAAGGCTGAGTTTGGGTCTTCCTGCCCTTTGACAGCTGAAGCATTAAGTGATCGATTAATGATCACTGTATGACCTATTTTCACTAAGGTTGCACTTATTTCAGCACCAAGCAAGACAAATAACAACTAGCCCATCCAAATGGCAAATCAGTGAAGATGGACGAAATAATTTCACAGAGGATGGTATGCCATCACAAAGTCACCCTTTATTTACATGTGGAGAGTCCTTGACTCGCATCCAGCTCCCTCAGTGCCAGCTCTCAGAGTGAACAGAACCTCTGACTCTCCTGTTTATATCTGTCAGCCAGGGCTCCCTAATTGGATCAGATTAACAGCCCCAATCAGAAAGCACATACTCTATGAGGGCGACCTGGCTGTGACTTCATTACAATCACTACATCCCTCCCCCTCTGAGTCTGAGGACATAGGCCAGTTCTTTTTTCTCGTAGCTCCTCCTGGGGCGCTGTAGCACCCTGTCAGCTTTGTCCAACTCTGCCTCTGATATGGGTGGCATGTAATGCACAGGAGCTTGCCTCTTGTGCCCAGACTGCCTCAGAAGAAATTCATCCTCCTCTTCAAGCAGCAAAGGCATTGAGGCAGTGTCATCTGTGGTGTCCATCTCAGATTCCAAGGTGTCTTCAACGCTTGATGGAGAGGAGAACCCACAGGTTCTGGAACAGTCGGAAAGGCAGTTGAGGAGCTGGGCATGTTGTGCACCCACACTGTTTGCAAGTTTGCAGCCTTCATATGGTCTATGTGCTTGCTCAGGGCTATCACACTTACTCAAAATTTACACATCACTAGACCTGACCTCGCATTGACCATGCCTCTTACCTATGCAGGGCCATCTCCGTGGTTCCTACACCAAACTTTGTCTGCTGAAGTAAACTGTCTCTTACTTAGCGGTATCTTATGTTTGGCATTGGTGTTCTCGATGCCGTTTCACCGTTCCCCCAGGCCCAGGAAGATCAAATGTAACCTGGTGCGGAGTCTTCTCCCCAGTAACAACTCTGCTGGAGCTATCTCTGTAGTTGCATGAGGGGTAGTCCTATAATCAAACAGGAACTAGGCCAGTCTGGTATCAATTGAAGCTGTTGGCTGTTTCTTTAAGCCTGCCTTCAAAGTTTGCACTTATTCTTTTTGCCAGACCATTGGTTAATGGATGGTATCAAGCTGTCCTCATGTGTCGAATACTATTTGACTTTTGGAAATATTCAAATTCCCTGTTGGTAAACAATGGTCCATTATCTGTGACCAACACTTACAGGAGTCTGTGTTTTTCAAAAGACACACGTGGTTTTTCTATCGTCATCCCTGTGTTTGCCGAATGAACTCCGTGCACATCCAGCCACTTTGAGTGGGTGTCCACAATGACTAAGAACGCCACCCATGAAAGGACCTGCATAGTTAATGTGTAGCCAGCTCCAGGGTTTACTCAGCCACTCCCATGAATGTGGGAGAGCTGCTGGTGGTAATTTTTGTCCTTGCTGGCACTCTGGGCAT
Organism: Rhincodon typus; assembly: GCF_021869965.1. Lineage (NCBI taxonomy): Eukaryota > Metazoa > Chordata > Chondrichthyes > Orectolobiformes > Rhincodontidae > Rhincodon > Rhincodon typus. Next base: position 39,098,745 of record NC_063349.1, read on the forward strand.
TGCCCCATCAACGCGGCTATGTCTGCATCCTATCCTGGCCACCAGACATAACTTCTCACCAACATCTTCAATTTGGAAACCCCTTGATGATCCTGGTGAAGTTCAGCCAGTATCTTGCAGTGACCTTTGCTCAGGACAATCACTCTTGTCCATAATAATATGCCATTCTCTACTGTGATCTGCTCTCTCCGGGTCCAAGAAGGTTCCAATCCTGGTTGTGTTAGCCCTTTGCTTTCCTCATCATCACCAGCAGTTTCCGTTTTGCCAGGACCAGATCTTTCTGCATCCAAAGTCTGATACTGTCAGCTGTAACTGTAAGTGTGTCCAGAAAATTTGAAAACATCACAGACTCTTCCAGGAGCGGTATCACCAGTGGTGTATCTGCCAGTGAGAGGTGGCTCAATGCATCTGCATTCGCTACTTGGCCTCCCGGACGATGTTCCAACTTGTAATAATACACACTCAGTATTAGAGCCCACCACTGAATTCAGTCTGAAGCTTTCCACAGCACTGCCTTGTCCTCTTTATGTACTCCTAGCAGGGGTTTGTGGTCCATTATTATTACAAATTCACATCTGTAAAGATATTGGTGAAACTTCTTGACTCCAATTATGACCACCAAGCCTTCCTTCTCTATCTGGGCGTATTTACGCTCTGTATTAACCAAAGTCCTGGATGCATTTGCAATTGGGCATTCTTCTCCATTGGGCCATCTTTGAGCTAATGCGACCTTGATGCCATACGGGCATGCATTGCATGTCAATACCAGATCTTGCTTGGGATGAATAGTGTGCCAACACTTTAGAAGATGCTTCTTTACTTCCCTGAAAGCTATTGCTTGGCTATAAGAATATTTCCAAGGCTGACCTTTTTTAAGAGTTGATGCAAGTGTGCCAAGATGGAGGCCAGGTTATGTATGAACTTTCCGTAATAATTCACCAGCCCAAGGAAAGACCTAAGCTCCCGTACAGACATGTGAGCTGGGGCACCTTTGATCACCCTCACTTTCTCTTTCAATGGATATAATCCAGTCGGGTCAACTCTATAGCCCAAGTAGGTCACTTGAGGTGCCTCGAACACACATTTTTCCCTTTAAGGCGTACGCCCGTCTGGGAGAAATGTCTAACGACCATGACCAAGTTCTCTAAGTGCTCCTTATTCGCCCTCCCTGACATTAGCACATCATCTAGATAAATGCTGACCTGGGGCAGATCTTGTAAAATGTTCTCCATCGTACACTGCAGAATTGCACAGGCTGATGATGCTTCCCTCTAAAGCTACCTGCCTGGAGGATGTTATGGCAGGCCTTGCTGTGAAGAGTTAGCTTGGGTGTCTCGCCCCATATTCAGCGAGTGAGACACATGCTAGGAGTGGAATTTTCTGTCCTGAGAGTGGGTTAACCAAGAGAGTTCACGCTCGGCTCTTAGTAACAATCTAAACTATCAGCGATGTTGGAGAACTATGGGTAAACTATAATGCATCAGTGAACAGCTTTGTTTAGGTCACTCCAATGAGGTGTCTTTGAACCTGAATTCAAATTGGCCAAGCATAAATATTTATCGTCACTCAGATGATCTCCAAGTTCTCCTTTAAGAGTTAATTTACTGTGACTGATTCTCATTTGTGTCACTAGATGGAGTAGTATAAAGTTAAAAGCTCACAAAAAATAACTGCTGCCTGTACAATGGAACAAAAGCCTTGCACAATAAGACTGGAATATAACTTGAGTGAAAAATATAATTAGCAGAACCGATATTTTTCAGTCACTTCTTGTTACACAGTTTTTAGTAAATTTCGATGAATCACAGGACTGTTGGTACGTACTTATCTGTGCCATAAACCCAAGCGATAACGATATTTTCCAGGATAACCACAATTAGTAGGGGCAGTGTGGCTGAGTAATCATCAAACATGGTTACAAAGTAGTTTCCAGAGCGCTGCACAAAGAGGAGGCCTATACTGAAAGCCACAAGACAACAGCCAACTGGAGTAAAGGAAAATATATATTACAGACCTGACAGATGGCCAAAGTACATTGCAAATCACCTACAAATAAGCTGACTGTAATCCTGTAATTGCTAGCAGAGTAAGCATGAAAAGGAAGCAGAATTTTAAAATCCTAAGACTTTTCCACAGTGTGATACTACAAGCAATGTTCATTGAATAAAGGCACCAGTGTTCCCCGTCCAAAGCCTTTCATGGGTCCACATTGAAACTAAAATTTATACATTGTCCACTGTGAGAGTTTCAGTATTTATTTCCTTCACGTACAAAGTCAGAGACAGAGAACTTGCTTGTTGGCCGATTTTGAATTTGAAGAATTGCCCTGAAGTCAAAGCTAAACAATGAAATGCTGAATCTTTAATATAATTCCCAGGCAAGATTGAGCCACTGAGTAAAAATTAATGCTGAGTAAGCAAACTTTCTGTTAGCTCAGTTGTGGCTCTTAACAATTTTTCTTTTTAATAACAACAGGGGGGAGAAAACGTTTAGATTTACCATAATTTCTCAAGCTGTCAGTAGCAAACTGCAATCAGCATGTGTAGCTGAGTGAGGGAATTGTGTTTGAGAGTTTCACTGATAGATCGTGGTGAAGCTGAGTTCCAGTTTCTGAAAGCAGTGAGGCATGGACCATACAGAAAACAGAAGAGGCAGTATGAAGTATATAACGCTGTCTGCAAGCTGTTTTAGACGTTTTGAACTTTAAAATATCGAATGTTGGTAATAAAATCAAAGGGTCTAGAGAGAGTAAACAATATGAAACATTTCCCCCTTAGTAGAGGGATCATTAACCAGGGGAATAGCTTTAAAGTAAAGGGCTGGAGGTTTAGAGGAGATTTAAAATAAGAATGTTTTCACCCAGTGGGTGATGGGTTTCTGGAACTTGCTGCTGGGAAGGGTCGTACAGGTGCGAGCCATGACAGTATTTAAGAAACATGTAGATGACCATTTGAAGAGCCATAGCTTACCAGACCACAGACTAAAGTGCTGGAAAATTGAACTAGAGAAACTAGCTGCTTGATAACTTGCACAGACACAATGAACCAAGGTGCTGCTTTACACATTATAAAACTCTATGGCTATGACTCAAGAGGATTCTGTTTCTGTACTAAGTTCTAACCAGGTTGATATCACAAAGGGTGAGTCTACCCATCCAAAGGAACTTTGGTTCCAATGTATTTATTTTCTACATAAATGTGACTTGGTTTTTGCTCGATTTATGAGACCAATAAAATATTTTAAGAAAACCTATTGATGAAAACATGACCACTAAATGTGCAAAGTTAAATGGAAAGATAAAGCCCAGCCTTTCTAAATCCTGTTCGCTCACACTCAACCAAATGTTAATTGGCCCGGTATATGTATAACACAATTGTCAAAGAGCAAAATCACAGCTTATTTTGGGACAATACTAGATGTTTCACAAAGTAATACTCACTGGTGAGAATTTCTTTGCGTATTTTGAATGTATCCACAAGGGGGGTGAGTATTCCTTCAATGGTGCCAAACATGCTGCCCAAGCCCAGATTTACTAACATCAGGAAGAACAACACTGACCAGAAGGGCGACGCTGGGAAGTGAGTCATGGCCTCAGTGAAGGCAATAAAGGCTAAGCCAGTTCCTTGCACAGCCTGCAAAACACAAAGTTAAGAATCAGATCGTTTCAGATTTAAACACTGCAGAATCATGCTCCAGGATCTCAGATCCATGGGTAATTTTGGCATTTTTCAGCCAGTCTACAATGACGTTTTGATGGTGGTTCTAGAGAATTTTACTCAGTCAAGTAAAAGGTTCCTTCAGAATCTGAACAAATCGCTGTGACTTTTGTATGGGTTTAGAATGCATCAGCTACCCTGATTACATTGGGCAATCACAGACATCTCTTTTATTCAGGCAGAGAGATACCATACAGCACGTGGCAGATGGAAATAATGAGATTTGGAATGGCTTATATTTCCCCTTTATTCCATTTATCCCATCATTTCCATACACCCATGAGGGATCGAGTGAGTTCTGCTTACACCTGCCCTCAGATGCAGAAGAATTTTTGACAGATGTTAAATCAATCAGTGACCTACAATAAATAACTCCATTAGTCAGATAAGGTATCCTTTTCCAGAAAAGCTGGAGGAAGGTCATACCTCTATTCTTTGGATGATTATAGACTTACCTGGTTAAGTTCATCCTCTAATTGACATGAATCCAGGCCTAACTTTGGAAATTCCTCTTCCTTCACTTCCTTTATAATGTTGTACATCTGATGGTAATCTGTTGCTGAAACATCTGATAAATTAACATGATGAGGAATGAGATCATGACTGACTGCACCTACTTTAAGCATTTCCAGGATCTTGTCTGCGTTTCTGCAATGTAACACATGGAGCCAAATCAGTGTCAGTAACAGCATGCAATTCTGGGGCAAAACACATATGAAAAACGAAATCAATACCCACCTCACAATACATTTTTCATTGATAATATTTGCTTTAAAGCCCAAGACAGCAAACACTACAAGTGTTGCTAAGACAGATGTGAAGAAATTGATGAAGGAGACAAGGACAGCATCAAAATGGCAGTTGTTATCTCGTTTGTTATAGCTGGAGAAAGCAATCACACCACCAAATCCCAGCCCAAGGGCAAAGAATACTTGGGTTGCAGCCCCTCTCCAGACCTGAGGGTCCAACATAATTTCCAACTGTGAGGTAAGAAAAGAGGTTGTCATTAGTGCTCTGTGCAGACTCAGCCAATTCCAGCAAGTAACAGAAGTAGAGCTAGGATTTTTCTTTTTAAAGAAGCCCTACAGACCATCCCTGATATTTGCTATTATAACGTGCGCTAACTAGAACATATTCACCTTGCAGCCTTGGCAATGGCTATTGCCACTGGGCACTCCACATGAATGTTAAAGATATTACAACCAAAAATAATTTAAAATTATCTGGTGACTGCTGTGGAAGGTTCCACATAAACCTCAACCTATTATCTCCTTTTCCTGATAAATCTCCCCTCTTGACACTCACATGGTACTGGCTGTTATTTCTGCAGTTTCTTTGCAGCTTTATTTGCTATTCATCTGTTTGCATATCAACTGTGTTCAAACTACTGTAATAACCTACCAAATGGGTTCAAATGGCTTTCAATCCCATGACCATTACCATCTAGAAGGATAAAGGAGGCAGATATGTGAGAACATCACAACTGCATATTCCCCTCCAAGTCACTCACAATCCTGACTTGGAAATAAATCCCCATTCCTTCAGTGTCGCGAAGGCGAAATCCCAGAAATCCCTCCCCAGTGGTATTGTGGGTCTGTCTACACAATGTACCTCGCAGCAACAAAAGAAGGCAACTCACTACCACCTTTTCAAGGGCGACTTGTGATGGACAATAAATGCTAGCCCACTCAGCAATGCTCACATCCCGTGAATAAAACAATGAAAGGAAGGGATTTTGGAGGAAGGAGGAAGAGAATGAATTCATGAATAATGTTGTAAATAATGGGTGCTAGGTACCATTTCTAAAAGTGAGAATTATTCAGGATTGGTGCAACCGACAATCTTTTGCCAGGGTCTCTGTAATTATATTTGGTTGATGATGTATTTTGTAAACAACTAATTACAGTAAAATTTAAATGGTAATGTTTCTGCAAAATTATGTATAATTTACAGTGCAGAAATATGCTGTTCAGATCAACTAGTCTCTTCTGGTGCTTATACTGTATACTATACTTCCTCGAACCTCATCAGCATATTAATTTAGTCTTTTCTCCTCTCTAGCCTCTCCTTACAGACACCAATGCTATTCACCTCATCTGCTCCACATAACAGCAAGTTCTACATTCTAATCATTCTCTGTATAAAGAGGTTCTGAATTATTTATTAGTGGCTATCCTATATGTAAATGCATGAGAACCTCACCCCTTGTAACTGTTATAACTATTTAAGTTTGTCCATTTAAGTACTGCAACCTTCATAATAAGGAATCTTTTGCTGATGTAGCTTTTTAATCCACAATATAACTAGTGTCTGTTGTTGAAACTGCAAACTATACCGACCATTAATTATATTGACAGATACATTAATCACAAAACCTATACTTATCTAAGCAATACAATTTTGTTTGTATTTCTTGCTGATTTTTGGAATAAAATTCACTTGTGAGGGATATAAATAAAAATTTTAGACCTTTTTATTATTCTTGTGTTAGCTTGAATACATAGTTTGATTTGAATAGATTTATTCTGGGAACAGAATAAACGAGTTTGTGATCATCATAAAGATACTGGTACACTCTACCACTAGGTGGCATGCAGTATAACAATTGCGTGTGCTTATCTGGAATTTCACCATAAAATAGTACTGACAGGTTCATTAAGAAACATTTTTAATTTAGCAATAAAACTAAGCAGAACACACCTTAGGGGTAAACATATAACGGATTCCATCCAAAGAACCTTTCAGAAGAAGACCTCGAACCAGGAAGCAGATAAGTACGACATAGGGAAACAGGGAACTAAAATACATCACCTGAAAAATAAGTGGAGGCCAATTATTTTCAACAAAAGAATTGAAAAGAAAACCTCTTCTTCACTTCTAAAAGATATATGAACACTTTACAATTTCATTACTGCATTTCAACCAATCTGCATGACCGAAACTTTGTTAAATACAAGGATTTTTCAGTTACAATCAGTATTAGTCTTTACTGTATCTACAGGGTAATCAAAGATTTTAATAAAGCTGGACAGTAGAAAATGTGCAGTTGACAACATTAATTAGATTCATAATGAACTAAATATGCAGGATGATCAGCAATTAAAATTGCAAGATCAGGTAGGAGGTTAGGAATTCTATGGTGAATGACTCACCTCCTGCCTTCTAAAGCCTGTGTGCCAACTACAAAGCTTAAGTCAAGAGTGTATTGGAACATTCTCTACTTGCCAAGATGAGTGCAGCTCCAAAACACTTCAAGAAGTGCAGGTTGGACAGTGTAGATAGATACCAGACCTTTGAAAGGTCCCAAAATTTGATCTTGGTTATTGGTACAGCAAAATTATTGAGATGGCAATGGAGAAAAATATGAGGGACGTAAGTTAAATGCAATCTATCTTCAATTGATTGGTTAACTTATTCTAAACAGGACATTAGTGCTATTGCACTCTGAAGCAGGGAGGCAATACTTGAGAGGCTGCATGAGCTTAGGGTTCATTTTCAAGCTCCATTAGAGAAGGGGTGGGGGGTAATTCACAATTTTCAAATGATACCAAACGTAAGAGGTATGGCAAACAGGATGGTATGAATCACCTGCAACAGGTTAGCAAAATGGCTAAACAAGTGGCAGACAGAATTTAATTCAGCCAATGGAAGGTGATGCAATTTGGCAAAAGAGATAAGAGGCAATATAGATTTAATACACAATTCTAAAGAGAGTGCAGGAACAAAAGGACTTAGAGGTGCATGCACATTGATTTTTCAAGGTAGCAGGAGGATGTACTAAGAGAGTGATTAGCAAATCACATAGGAGCTTGTCTTATTAAAGACAGGACTGAGTAAATAAACAGGGAGTTTATGCTGAAATTGCATAACCCTCTGGTTAGACTAGAGTGTAGCATCCAGTCTGATCATCACACCTTGGGAAAGATATGAAGGTCCTTGACAGGATGTGGAGAAGATAACCAAACTTGTTATAGAGTTGGAGAGTTTTAGTTTCAAGGTTCAGTTGGAAGGGGCAGAGTTTCCCTTGGAGAGATCAGGGTAGATTTGAAAGAGGTGTACAAAACTACAAGAAGTTAAGATGGAATATATAAGGAAAGGCTCTTCCACGTTAGCTAATGGTCAAAGATCTGGGGACACAAATGTAAGATTCTGGGCTAGACACACAGGATAAATGAAAGGAAAAACAATTTTTACATATTTTCTAATCAAACTATTCAGATATGTTATTATACACCTCTGGAACAGGGGTGTCTTGAACCTAGGCATCCTGGCCCAAGAAAGGGGACTACCGCAGTGACAAAAAAGCCCTGACAGCAATTTTTACACAGACTGGTGATTACCTTAAAATCACTTCCCATGAGAGTAGCAGAAGTAGAAATGATCAATTATTTCAACAGGAAATTAGACTGGCCATTGATGGATGTAAACCTTTGGGCTACAGGAAAGTAGTGGGTGAGTGAGACAAATGGATAGCTTAAGCAGGGATCTGGAAGGATTTCAATGGACCAAATGGCTTCCTTCTGTGTCCTAAATTATTCTGGTTGCAATATTGTGTGACTATTGATGGTCACGGCAGTGGACGTATCCACCAGCTAAAGAGCTGGTGAAACTCTACAGTAACCATTCACCTCAACCAAAGTTAACACTATTCAGGCACTTACCTGGTTGGAGACAGGGTCCAAGCCAATTTCATAGCAGATGATCCACCTCCAAGAGCTGCCAGCTGATCATGGGCTGGCAGCTCTCTATAACGAGTGGCGCCACCAGGAGTGGTGGTCACCGATAGGTACTACTGTCAGGTCTAGGAGTATAGACTCATCACTGAAAGCCTTGTGGAATATAGGGAGGCTCCAACACGAGGGGAGCAGGTCTGTTTAAAAGGCAAGTGAGTGTGTTCCCACATTGGTCTTCCTTGCCGTCTAATGGATCCCTTCATTGGGAAAGGACTATCCAGGTAGGAAGGAATTCCTCCTAAGCTGCATGTATGCTTTCCAGGATTTGTCTGGCAGTTTGTCCCCATGCATGGCCCCTTCCAGCTGCTGGGTGAATACCAGCTACAGTGGAATTAGGTCAGTTAGGGCCTCATTTTGCCTCTAGGTGGGAAGGCCATTCATGAACCTTCCTTCCCAAGATTTAATCAAGGGAGTTGAGAAGACAAAAGGGTCTCCATGCTTCTTCTTCCCACCCATTATTTACCAGCCCCATCAACCCCACTAACCTCCTCATTGAAATCAAGAGGGAACATTTACATTCCACCCTATCCTTGTTACATTCTGAACAAGAGATTATCCTGAAAGAAATCTGGTGGAAAATAAGGGAGAGAATAACTGGTTACATCAATTTTAGGATCTAGAAATCAGACTGTTAGCTGAAGTTTCATCTGATTAGGACATCTCTATAATTACAGACTTATTATTGAAACTGAATCCATATGAATGTTTATAATGTTAGGGCAAGAAAGTGTGTTTTTTATCAAAGCGGTGCATTTTCCTCAGGGACCTGAGTAAGGGCTAATTAATTCTGCAGCTAAATGAATAATGCAGCTTACTGTATAATACAGGAAGTGCAATTGAGATGGATAAGGAAGCGCACTCCTAATAATGTCAGTATTAAAGGCTGCTGCATGGCAGTTTGCTCACATGGTTTAAATCACCTGACACTTGTTTAAAGCAGTGGTGGATGCAAGACGACCACTCATGGGTTTCTACTGAGTAAGAGGTTCAGTTAGATTTTCGAGAAAATAAAACTCAAAGGACAGAACAGAAGCACATGTAAGAAATTTCCAGAAATTCTAAGACACATGCATGAAAGAGTCATAAGTTTGGTGTTTTTATAAACATTCCCCCTTAATTTGTGTATGAAATGAGATTTGTCAACTGATACATGCATGGTTCAAATTATATAAAGGAAATGTATTTTTTTAAAATTCTGAATTAAAAGTTTCTTTTTAACTGATCCAGTCATAAACTTGTCATATGTAGGAAATAATGTGTATGATTAAATGAGCAACATTGGAATGATTTAGCCATACTGGGCAGATGGCATCATTAATAGACTGACTAGAATGTGACCTTACAAACAGACATCTGAGCTAATCTCATTTAAATCTATCCTACTTCGCTGCATGTGCTTTCACAGCCAGGTGACTCAGTAGCCTTTATGATTCAAAGGGCAACAAAGAATTATGATCAGGATAATTGCTTTGAGGGGAATATAAAACTTTGGCAATATCAGAACCTAAATCCTTAGAAATGCTGGAAATATTCAGCATATCAAGGAGCATTTGAGTCCCAGACCCCAAACCTCTGTTTCTTTCTCCATAGCTGCTGCATGCTGTTTTAATTTCAGATTTCCAGTGTTTGCAGTATTTTGCTATTGTCTTGAGAATGGAAAAGGAGGATTTTCAGGTGAAGTAACAATTAGACTTTGCTGAGAGAGTCTGATGTTATTTAAGTTATTTTATAGAAGAGAACTCAGAACCAAATGAGACCATACAGTCATTCAGCAAAGGTATTATTTAAGCATTTAAATGCTCTTTTTTCTGAAATCACAGGCAATGGATTTCCATCCGTGTTTTAATTTCATTGGGTAAAATGATTGTAAAGTATGAATGTTAGTGTACATATTGCAAATACTCTTTGTTTTTTTAACCAAAAGTACATCTTTACAGGGCAGCACATCAGCATATTAATCCCACTGTTGAAGACGAAGGCAGTAGAAAAGCACATTTCTGCTAATTATCTGAAGACAATTCCCAGATCATTGAATTATCTACTGAGCTTAGAAGCTGTTTGTTTTGTTTTGGTAATGAATCACGGGAATATCATGTCGGAAAACAAAACCCCTTTACAGGCCAACTGCTTATTCTCTGTGTTTACAGTAGGTTTTCATGCATTTACCACATGTGGCCAGACTGTCATGTATGTCATGATTGTCATATCACTGTCAATTTGCTTCTTCGTGTGGTCTAGGTGTCTTGTGTGTTTTTTTCATATTCATCGATCATGTTGGACAAAGTAATTCTTTTCACAACCTCTAACCAATCAATTTCAAGGGAAAATAATTTAAAAAAAACACAAACAGGACATTTTCTTATCCCCATGCACCTCCCCCTATACTCTCTTCAAAGAAAAGGCAAACATTGAATTGTCACAGAGATCACAAATGTATCTGGTATCCAGCTCCAATTCTCCTCCCTTAGCCGATGTTCTGAACCTGGGGTACAGCCTTCCTCATGATTGTCACACAATTACCTGTCGCACATGTTCAGAAGTTCCACCATAATCAGACAAAATACACTTTTAGGGGAATACATTCCAATCTTTTGAACTACTGTAGGGCTGAGACTCAGATCCATTAAAAAGTGATGTATTTCTTTTTTTCACGTAACACAGACTCCCTGAGGGATACATGCTTGGGGATTTTGTCTCTATTGAATGAGCTCCTGATTTTATTATAGTGAAGCTGTTGTCAGGCAATCAGAGAAACACACACACATGAAACATAAATTTTCATCTTCATTGCCAGTGTGATTAACTGATATGAGCAAACTCCCATCCTTTGTAAAGCCTCTCTGCTTTATTTCGCATGGTTTCCCTTCAGGTTTTATTCCACGGTGTTAAGTGAAGGTAAAGATCCAACTGAGGCTGGATGGGAGGAAGGATGGTGCCGGTGGTGGTTGGGTGGGTGTTTGGGTTGGTGGGGAGCTGGATCTGTGGGTGTCTAGAACCAAGGGGCACAGTCTCAGAATGGGGACCAACCCATTTAGGGAAGACCGGAGAATAAATTTCCTCACCCAGTTGGTTTCGAATCTTTGGAATTTTCTGAACCACAGGGATTGTTTGAGTATGTTGATGTCGTTGAGTATGTTGAAGACAAAGATTGATAGGTTTCTAGTTACTAATGCTGTCAAGGAATATTGAGATAGAGCTGGAAAATGGCATCCATAGATGATCAGCCATGATCTAGCATGGTGAAGTAGACTTGAGAGGCTGAATGTTCTTCTGTCCCTCAGAGCCAAAGACACAATGGTGGTTTTGGGTCCGTAGGGAAAATAGGGAGCAGGATGCCTTTTGTGCTGCCTAAAATCAAGGACACCTGACTGATTTTGATTTTTATCATCACATTCAAGAAGGTGTACAGTCAGTGAATTGATTGGCAGCTTGTCATTTCGAAAGGTGGAAAATCTGGCAGGACAAGTGCCTCTCACAAGGGCATACAACTGCAGTTGAGGAAAGCAATGGGAGCTAAACAGAGTAGCAGATTTGAACAGCATGCAAAGCAGCAAAAAGATTGTCCTAATGGCAGCTTTTAAGGCTCAGAACTCTCAAGAGACTAAGAAAACCTGTGTCAAATTCTTCCTTGAAAGAATCTCTTTTAGTAGTGCTATAATAGCCTCTACCTGACTTAAATCACCTTTGGGTTATGGCAGGTTAGGGAAGTACAGGCAGTCCCTGGGTAGTGAATGGGTTTCATACTGAAGTCCATTCGCAGATCAGTTTGTTTGCAAGTTGGAGCACAATACAGGATAATGGACAACAACTGTTCATAAGTACAGGAAATATTCATATGTCAGATTTTTAAATTTTAAAACCATGTTGCATTTGTAAGTGTGAGCATTCATGAGTCAGATGTTTACAAATTGGGGGTCCCCTGAGTGCAAATTAACAAATAATGGTATTGGCATTCCTGGCAATGCCATTTAACTTCTGCTTCCATATTTTAATGAAGATGACAAGAAGCTACAGAGTTACCAAGGGTTGTAGGGCACATATACTATTTTGCTCCACCAACCATTCCACTTCAGTCTCCCGAACAATTGCTCAATGCCTACTGTGATGAAATCTTGTGTGATTTAACCCAAATTGAAACCAAGGACTTACCACAAATCGCGTGAAGCTTGATGTTGTGAAATGTTTCCTAACTGCATGATCTATTGAACTTTTTCCAGCCCTGGTCATTAAAAGTCAGGAAAAGTTTTTTTTTCATAGTTTGGCTAGATTGTGTCAAGAACACATCAAATCAAAGTGAAAAGGTTGAATTTAAAATATGTTTTGTATAGATTAATTCTCTGTTAAAAAACAGGGAAATATTCTTGTTTCTAAGTTTAAAATATGCAACCAGTTCCACAATTCTTTGTGTGAAATGAAGACTGGATTCTTCGAGTAATATAGTTAATGGCTGTAACATAGGCAGTGCTCTGAAATAAGCACAACGATCTAATTTGTATGTCTATTGAACAAGACTCAAAATTTTCAGGACTGTCATTTCTACATGAGAATATCTGAATAAATACAATTACTCATATTTTCAAACACTAATAGAAATGATTTGGCTCACTGCAAAATAGATACGGCAGACACAAACTAAAGATTGAAATCAGAGTCAAGAAAATCACTAACCTTTCCTGAAGATTGAATGCCTTTGATCATGGCAAGGCAGACCATAAGCCAGGCTATGAAGAGGCAGATAGTCATTTTCCAATTCAGACCCCCACTCTCTGAGATAGAGTTAGATATATCCAGCGCCTCTCGGTACCAGAAATAGGTAGTGGCAGAGCTTTTCTCACATTCAGGCACAACAACTGAAACAAACAGTAAGATGTCCACATCTGTTCACATCATTTAATATACACAACGCCATCTCCTAACAGTAGGATAGTGTTCGGCCCATCATGCCTGTACAAGCCCTTCAAACGAGAATCATTACCTACAGCCAACGTCCTTCTCTTTTCCCCATACTCTTGCATACATGTCCAAATAATCACCCATTACCCTCTTGAAAGCCTCTATTGAACTGCCTCTGCCACAATTCCAGGCAGTGCATTCCATATCCTAACTACTCGCTGTCTTTTCTCACATTGTAGCCATGATGTGGAGGTGCCAGAGTTGGGCTGGGGTGGAGAAGGTCAGAACTCACACTTCACACCACACCAGGTTATAATCCACCAGGTTTATTTGAAATTACAAGTTTTCGAAGTGCTGCCCTTTTGTCAGGTGACATCAGGTCTCACATCACCCTTGCTGCTTTTGCGCAAAGTTCTGTTGGATACTCACAGGTCTGGCTGCCATTTTTTTCCAAGGGACATTGATCCCAGGGCAATGGATGCTGAAAGGACTTCGACAAATAAAAGAAGCTCCACCCAATAATAACATTGTAGTACAGAGCGACAAAGAAACACACCTACAATGAGAACAGCAAGAAGTATTTCATAATCCTTTCATTGGTCTGAATACAAGACATCCCACTGACTTTTTTTCTTATTAACAATATTTTCAAAAAATTCCTTTCCATTTGGAACAATTATAATCTGCAAAGCATGCTGTGATGAAATTGCATTTAACTGTTGACATCAAATTCCTTTTACTGCATGGTCAACACAGTTGGAGGTTTGATATGAATACATTAAATTAACACATTCTTTATTATTTCAATTTTCTGGATTGAAAGTTATTCAAGCCTGTCACGTATGTCATCTGAGTCATGACTATCAAATCATTGAATATGTTATCTACTCATTAACTTTCAATGATTGAACTGAAGTAACCTTTTTTCATTTAATGATGAGTCACTGATAAAAGGAGGACAGCAATTGTATTCAGCTCTAATCAGATCTCACATGTTTAAGTGTAGAAAAGCAATAAGAACTCTATAGCTCTAATGCTGTTAAATCAAATGTGAGATTGTTGAATAAGTCAGTGTGGAAGTGTGAAAATAAAGCTGGGTTGTGTCAATGCAGAGGAAGTTGGTGCTATGCATTGTGTATATAAGAGAATGAAACAGCAATACAGATTTGACAGCAACCTCCAATCTGTATCTCTTCTGTAACTAACATCTTGGGAAACATTCAATTTCCTTCCTCTGTCGAACATGCAAATTTCTTGTTCACACCTAAAAATAATTCATTCTTTCGTCGTCAACAGAAAGTATTTCCTAATTAATTTCAACATCTACAGCATAACAAATATGGCAAAACAAAAACAGTCTGACCTGTAAATGACCACTTGATCTGCGTCATATAATGAGTTTCTAATTGAACAGGAAGGCATGAAGAACCAAAGCCATCATTTTTCCTTGAAGGTACATACCGAACACTCAATATTTATTTGGATCTTGGAAGAAGGTGGTAGAGGGTCGTGAAATCAGCCTTTTTAGGCAAGAAACTTACAGGTTTCCTTGATGTCCTGCAGAAATTAACTGCAAGGCATTTAACATTTTTTTCAATATTTTTCTCACCTGAATGCCAGCCTACATTCAGAGTTCAGTTTACCTGTTAGGTAGGGAAGTAAATGCCATGTAATGTGCCCATTGTGATGGGTTTAGTCCAAGACTAGACAGAAGAGGGCCAAATTAGACATCATGGGGAACTTAACTGTCAAACTGGAGGAGTCAGCCCATTTTAAAAATATTCTTTCATAGGATGTGGGCATAACCTGTTAGACCACTGTATATGGGCCACACCTCATTGTCAGTGAAAAGGAGGTGATGAACATGGGAGTCTGTGTCAACATGCTTCTCCTATCCCCTGCAGTGCAATGAAAATACCAGCCTCAGGTGTCCAGCTTTTCTCATCTTCTTTTAACTACAATGCTCCTGAGACTCAGAATTCATGGCAGAAATAAGAGACGGATGAAATGGAAGCACATGTACACCTTAGCCATCTCCATTAAGTGCAGAAGTTGAACAGCCAGGTCTGGATTTGAGAATTTAAAAGCTTTTTATCTACCCACCCACCTTCAGAAGGTTAAAACTTATTAAATTGCACACGGCTGTACTTCAACAACAAAACAATGGTGCTTTCTGCACCATGTATTGCTCCCAACTTTTCACAATAATTCCTCATTTCAAGAAATATACAAATGTGGCTGGATTACTTATTTATGGTGCTGAAATTAGTTAAACTAGATTTTTATTGCACCCAAAAATGGAAGATTTTCTAGTTCGAACGGTTGGTTCATTACTTTCCTGAAGCTGTAAATCAGTGACTCTCAATAATTATATCTGTTTAGCTATGCCTTAAAGATTTTAAAATGCAGAATATACAGAGAGATGCAAGAGAAAGTAACCCAGAAGGGTTTTGGGAGTGTGGTTCTAGAGTCTGGGGCTTCAGGGGTGGGAATATAGTTCTGAGGAAGGGTCACCAGACCTGAAACGTTAACTCTGTTTTCTCCTTCACAGATGCTGCCAGACCTGCTGAGCTTTTTCAGCAAGTTTGTTTTTGTTCCTGATTTACAGCATCCGTAGTTCTTTTGGTTTTTATGTGGGAATATTGGTGTTGGGTTCCTGAGCTTGGAAGTGAAGGGTCTAGGGTATGGAATTTATGGAACCAAAATCTAGATGCAGTGGGAGGAGGCTCTGAAGCCGAAGTGTACTGGAATACAGACTTCTGATCCTAGGTGTAATGTAATTGAGTGTGAAAACACGCGAGGGGGTCTTTGGGGTAATATTCTGGGAAGTGGGGATGACTGCGAAGTCACTGTAAACTTTCCAGGGTCTGTGATCAATGGGAGGAGTACGCTGACCTTACATCAATTAATAAAAGTATTAGCATGCTATATATACTGACATAAAGTCAACAAATATGGTATACATGCTCGAAATACTCAGGAAACCTTTAAAGGCAACCTAGCCATGCTGAATGCCACATTGCTATGCAACTATGACCTATACTACCTCAAGGTTCCTTAAAAAAGTAAAAGTAACTGAAGTGCTTTAATAAAACAACATGCAAATAACTTGAAAAAATTAATGCTGACTTCTAGGTTACAGCTAAGAATGTACCAATCTGCTCTTCCTTGGAAAGAGGGAAAAGGGGGATGTGGAAAGAGGGAAAAGGGGGATGGGGAAACAGCAAAATTTCAAATCAGGAGCTTGATCTTCATATGCCTCAGCCAAATGGTATCATCGCAAACAGTGCAAACTGTATCTCAGGGGTCTGGGGTTTAAGTGAGTCACAAAAGGAGATTTCAATCAGGAGTAACTAGAAGAAATAAGAAAGTTTAAGCAAGAAAGCTTCAGAATCATTGTGTTCTACATTCAAGACTTGCATTTCTCCCATCTGTCACCTTTGATACACTACAAATGGCCATCGATAATTCTCATAATGCTACAGTAAAACTGCAATGTTGATAACGAATGTAAAAATGAAGTCTCTGGTGAATGGCAAATCCGGCTTTGTTTCTGATATTATAACGCAACAATCCTGAGGAACTGCTGACTGAGAAATGAAGTCCTGGCCCCTCCCATCCCTGGAGAAGAAAAGGGAGAAGTTAGATATATACAACAAAACCTCAAAGGTTCTGGGGTGAAAATGCTTTTCACATACTGACTTTTGTCAAAGTTACTGTTAAATTCACTCCATTCTGTTGACAACATCCTAGGCTGGATTTTATCAGCCCCCCGGGGATAAGCTGTGAGGCAAGAAGTCTGGTAAACCTTGGAAAACAGCAGTTGGTGAAGCCATTGTATTCCTACAGCCTTACTATCTTTCCATCAGTGGGAAAGGTAGCATTTGGCCCATCCACTCAAAGCCTAATGAGCCATGTAAGTAAATAATTAAGGCCTCTTCCTTCCTCCAATGGCATTTTGCAAGCACTCAGGTACTCGTCTATCACGTGTAGCAAATGTCATATACACTCTAGCAGCTTCCCAGCTGTCTCTGGGAAGGAACTGCCTCCATTGTGGGCCAAGGCTGTCAACATTCAGCGACCCCATAAACCTCCAGGGGAATGCATGATTAGCCCCAGTAATCTCCAGACAATGCACAGCCATTGATGCACCCTCATCTTTGAGGTGCGCTCCCAGCAATGGTCACCACTGAGGCTGCTGAGCTGTTGTCCTTCTGCTTGGGCAGCAAGCTCTTGGGGGCAATCTGCCATCTTTAACAAGAACGGCAGGCCATTGACAGGGTGTGACTCAGGCTCTACGCTGACTGCCAAAACAGGTTTGCCCCCTTCTCCTTCACACCTTTTCAGCTCCATCAATGGGACCTCTGATGCCTCCATAAAATGCAGTCCCAAGCTTGAAGCTTCTACTGAACAAAGTTAGTATGGGCCACATCAACAATAAGCATTCTTTTGCAGAACAAACAGAATTAGACCTGCTTTGTTCTATAGTGTAAACAAGTTTCTCCTCCCCCAAAAAACAAAAGATCAAAAAAAACAATATCTTTAATATGAATACTTTCGGCAAATTATAGTTCATGAAATTACGAATGCTCTTTTGTCAATTGGACGCAAGAAGATTAACTCATGCACCAAGCATCTGGATGAGAAGCAAACCTTGCAGAGAGGTTCCAAGGTTATGGGCTCACAGTCCCATTTTTGCATTTGTGCATTGTTTTTTTGGTACGTTAATTCTCATTACTATTTAGAATTGGTTTCTTGACGTTCAAGACTTTGAAAGGCTCATTTCCCCTCAATCAGTGGTACTCAATGGAAAAATAGAGACAGTCAGTTGGAATATAGGAAAATTTTCATTGGGCTACAAGCAGAAGTTGAAAATGTTAATAGGGCAGGATTTTTCGGATGGCAGCATATCTCGCTCCTGTCAATAACAACAGCCACGTGGCTGCACAAGGCTCTAGGTGGTTTTCACCCTTCACTTGGGGAGCAAGTCTTGTCTCAGACAACTGCTAGTCAATCTGATTGGTCGGCAACTTTGTAGCCCAGGCAACATGGTCAGTTAGTTCAGTTGACTGGATGGCTGCTTTGCATTGTGCAGTGATGTCAACACTGATTGAGATTACCACGAAGGATTCTCCTTCTCTACCTCTCCCCTTGACTGGCATGTGGTGACCCTCAGGTTAAATGACCACCAGTCATCTCTCTTTAAAGAGAGTGCAGCCCTATGATTTGGTAAGGCCATGGCTGCTTTATCTTTAGTCCATGCAGCACCAGTAATAGTCATGATCATGACTGGGACTACAAGAATTCTCCAGATTCTAAAATCCCAGAGGCCAAAAATCAGATACAAACTTGGGAATCTCACGGTGCGGATGGAAGGTGATTGCAGGAGCACTGGAAGTATCGAAGAGGGAGTCAGCATGTGAGGGATTACCCACAAAAGGCAGACATTAGCTGAAGGGGAGAGTATCGACACACCTTTCCAACCCCCATTGTCAGAGTAGGGTGACCTGCCTTGGCTGTTTTCCTAACCGTGAACCCCTCCAGCTACCTTCAAAATTGAGGCCAGGTGAGAAGCAGCCGTTATGTGGCTAATAACTGCAGTGGATCAAAGGCAGAATTTTATGGTCCCCTCCCTCTGCCTCCAACCCACCCCAGTTTTCAGTTGGGAAGGTGGTAAAATTCTAAAATTCCCCTCTCCTCTCATCACTGCCCTCCCACCTGGCCTCGACCCAACTGTATGCAGGGTAGTGGGTGAAGATGACCTGCCCTCATCCCATAAAATATGGCAAATGAATAACGTGTTAAAAACATACTAATTCCTTCTATTTACCTTCCACTTTTTTTTTCCTTTCTTGCTGTTGATTCTCTCATTAGCTGGTTCTCACTTCCTGCCTTTGTCCCAGTCGCTGAACCTCCCACTCACTGTCCCTTTCCTGCTCACCGGCCCTTCCTGGTGACTGCTTTTCTCTCCCATTCCTTCTCGCTTACTGTCACCTTCTCTTGAATCCTGGCTCTGAGGAAGAGTAGAAGAAGTGGGTGGGTGGGATGAGGGCGAATGGTGCGACCGGGAGGAAGTGAGGGAGGGATTGAGAATATCAAGTGAGAGGTGCAGCAAGTGGGAGAGGGACAGTAAGCAAATGAGATGGCTAGCAGGCCATAGGAAAGATAACTGTCTGTGTAGTGACTTTGAATTTTTACTTGGCTGCAGCAACACTGAAGTTGCTACGAAAAGACAATGCATTTCACATGAAAACAGTTGCCAATGGAAGGCCAAATAAATATGCTAATTATCCAACAGAGACAACACAGTGTGGAGCTGGAGGAACACACCAGGCCAGGCAGCATCAGAGCAGCAGTAAAGTTTACGTTTCGGGTCAGGATCCCGACCCGAAATATCAGCTTTCCTGATCCTCTGATGCTGCCTGGCCTTCTGTGTTCCTCCAGCTCCACACTGTGTTGTCTCTGACTCCAGCATCTGCCGTTCTTGCTATCTGCTAATTATCCAAACAGCCTGACTCCACATCTCTGCAGCTAATCGCCTCACCACATTTTTGACCAATAATGTACAGAAAGTTAGCCATTAAGTTACAGCCTATAACTTCATACACAGTGAGTTTTAATTACACTTGTGGCTGATCTGTATTTTTCAAATAACTGTAAGAAATGCTGCTATTTTTTGTTTCTTCAAAATAGCTCAAAGGGCTGCAGCAAGAGAAAGGTGCTATGTTTGCCAATTACTCCAATGTCTGATCAATCAGCTTAAAATACCTATATTTCAATCATCTCTTTTACTGCTCAAAAAATGCAACACATGAGTGGATCAGGAAGAAGCAATCTTTTTGTCCTATTAGAGAAGAATTGGAAATGTGGGGAAAATAAATTACTTCCTCAGACATCATTCACTAAATCTTTGTGAACTTGCACAGGTAAGATATTTAAAAACATACAATGCAGCTTGAAAATCCAATTCCTCCAAGTCTGGGGCTGATGAAATTCCATACACCAATACTGCCTCGCCTGATCCTTTGACCCACAGCAAGCTCCAAGAAAAACAGTGGAATCCCAATGATGAGCAGTAAAAGCAAATAAGGCACGAGGTAGGCACCTAAAAAAGACAGAATACCGTCTTAGAACGCTCAAACATTTTGTATAGTTGTTTTAAATAACATAGCAGCATGGACAAGTTGGGCTGAAGGGCCTGTTTCTACGTGACTTCATTCAATAAGAAGTCATAAAGATTTGTGATATGTCTATTGTTTATCAAACACGTTAACTTTGATTCATCAATTTTGTGACATACCTTTCAAACTGGTGGAGGTTAATTACATATCGATCATATTTTCATGTTTTCGTTTCATAAAAATGCACCTTAATCAATACTTTAAAAAATCATTTTACTTTGCCACATAAAGTAAGATATATTCATTCAATCTATTTTTCTAAACTGTGTGTGCAAAAGTTCATAAATGTGCAACAAATGTCCTTAAGGGAAGGAAACTGCCATCCTTACCTGGCCTGGCCTACATGTGACTCCAGACCCACAGCAATGTGGTTGACTCTTAACTGCCCTCTGGGAATTAGGGATAGGCAATAAATGCTGCCTGGCCAGCGATGCCCTCATCCCGTGAATGAATAAAGAAAAAAAAGTAAGCCTGAGAGCTCAAAATGGAGCATGCCTGTGTCACTACACAATAAATGAGCTTCACGAAGCGCTTTGGCTTGTACCGATCACAAAGCTCCAGGTCCAATTAAATTATTAGACATGGCTGCACATAAACTTGAGATTGGAATGCAAACAATAATTCTTCAAGTCATTAGAAAACTAATCATACTTAATTATATGATAACATAATAAGTTTCCTAATTTTCAAAGACAGTACGTACTGGTCACAGTAATGACAAGGTTTTGAAAATGACAAAGAGTTATTTTCTACAAACTAAATCCTGCTTAATTAAGAAGAACCATAGCTATTGCTCAATGTGTTTATTAGCTCCAAGGAAAATATTTTGGTGGTTGTACACTTACCTCCCCCGTTTTTTTGGCATAAATATGGGAATCTCCATACATTGCCTAAGCCAACTGAGAATCCAACCTGTGCCAGAATATACTGAAGTTTGCTATTCCAGGCTGGCCTTTCTTCTTCAATGTCAGATCCTTCTTCAATGTCCACATCTTTTTCAGTCTGGGAGTCATCTACATATAATGCACTCTTCTTAAACTGATCGTCATTCATGTCCTCATTGGAAAGAAGGTCCTTGACAGACTCTGTGACATCTTCATCAAGTTCCCTCTTCACAACTTTGCTATTTTTAGGCATTGGAAATGCTAGATCACAGATTCCGTAACACTGTACAAAAGTCTAGCAGCAATGCATTCAGTCAAATGTAACTTGATGCAAACAAGCAGGCGGTATCAGCGACAGACAAGCTGATGAAAAGTTATTGAAGTCTTGAGATGCTAGGAGTCTGAAAGAGTATTCCGTAGTTCAAAATCTGCTGAAGAAAAACATTCATACTACATCACTTGTAGAAAAAAATATTAGAAGCAACAGTTTATTCAACCTTTTAAAGATCTGTTGTGAAACACTATATCTTGTATTCATATTATTATTCAGAACCGTCTGCAAAGAAATGGCATCGTATTTGTGTAACAACCTTCATCAAGCATAACATTTCAGGTACAAGATGAGGAGGATACCATGCAGTAGCATTAGATATCAAGGAAATGGACCAAAGTGGTCCATAAATTTTATGCAACACTTGAGAACAAGATGGAGTGTGGGGAATAGAAGAGAAACTGTAATTTTTGTTGATTTCCCAAAAGCAGAGGTTTAGTGACTAAGACATCCATATCAAATGAAAGTGGGTCAAAGGAGTCAGAGGATCGAAAAATGAACAGAGAGTTACATAGTCAGAATATTTGCTCATCTTGAGCAGTTTCAGTTCTTGAGGGATTTCAAGATGAATTTCTTCAAAGTAACATTCTGGAGGTTAGTGAGCCATTTGAGATTGACAATGATGGACATAATCAGTAAGAAGATATAAATCATATAAATTTGATTAATTGAAGTTTGTGAATTGTTAGTCAGTCGAGGATATTTGAGAATTTGATATTTGATGCAGTGAAGGTGGAGTAAATTCAAAAAATTACAGAGCAGACTAAAAAAAAATAAATGAAAGTTGTGCTAAATAGTTCCAGTTGCATGTCTGCACAGTGAATGCAGCTGCATGGACAATCATGTCAATCAATAATCAACTCATAAATTAATTAGACAAGAACAGTGTAGTTCAAACTATTCCTTATGATGCAACACCACACTGGCTTTGTGCACAAAATGATGGGATAACTGTACAGTCAAATAGTTCACAATATTAGGAATATAACTCCAATGTGAAAACAATTATAAAGTCTTAGAAAATTGACCTTTAAAAGCTGTGAGATGGTAAACCTCAGAGCAAGTTCTTATTTCTATTCATCAAAGGTGTCTTTTACAATTAGTAAGAAAATAAGAAGATAAAAGAGCTGCATTGTCCAATATTGCAGGAATCAAACAATTCTGAGGCAATTCAAAAGTCCAACAGAGAAAAATCATGCAAAGTATGGAGGTTGCTCTTGCCAAGACACTGCAGTACTTTATTGTAAATTGAACTATCTATGGACTGAACAATCCCTGCAGCTTCTAAGAGACATAATCCCCTGGGCAATGGAAATGGCCTAAAGTAAAAAGTATTTTCTGACATAGCAAATATTTCTGCAATGGAAGCAAAAGGAATCATTTTGCTGATGGAAAAGTTATATACATTACTGTCAGTGAGTGAGTGTTCTGCTTTGTGTTGCAGATAAAAATGTAAATCTGTTTTGCTGCTGAGCTGAAGATGTCAATTACTGTATAAAGAACTGGTATAATTTACCCAATCAGCCAGCTGCCTAGCATTGATGGAAAACGTAGTTGTTTACCGGCAGTCCCAACAAGATGGTTGGTAAAATGTCCCACAGTACAAGGCTGAGAAGGTTGTATTCTATTGATTGCTCCCTCCTTGCTTGTGAAGCTACTATATTGTGCCAAACTCAGTGCTAGTGCAACGATGTAATGAAATTTTTAAGAAGCTCGGGCTCAGTCCAAATTGATGTTATAGTTTTATATTCTCCTCATTTGAATTATGTCAGATTTCTTACCTTATTTTCTGTGAGAACTAAGGTTAGACAATCAACGTAAAATTTGCATATTGAAGAATGGCGATGATTAAGAATTGCAACAGAGTTTTCCAGTGTAAAATATATGGCTAAATAAATGAAAATAAATAATCTGTGGAATAAATGATCTTATATTTCCAGAAATCAATCGATATTGTAAAAGGGAAATTGATACTTACTTGAGATTGAATAGATAAATGCCACCAATGACTAATAACATGGTGGATCTGACTCAAAGTACTGAAATCCTAATCCTCTTCTTTTCATTCGAAATTTCATTTTGGTGAAAGAACATTACTGTTGTGTTGAAAGTATGAGCTTTTGAAGCAATGGGGGTATTTTGGCATCCCATCTGAACAATGACATTGTTTATCAACAGCTCACACAGAAAGGAGTTATGTGAGAAGAGTATAATCCTAGACAAATACTTGCAACCAGTACTTATTTTTATCCTTTCTGTACCAATTTACCAGAAATTTGAATAGAAAGTTACTCCTGCAGCATATGAGTGAGGTTTATCACTTTCTGCAGTCCTAAGTTTTTAAACTTACAAAACTCTTAATTTGAGAAGTTTAAAATGAAGTCTGACATGGGCTTACACTAAAGAGTGTTTTTGATAAGACTAATAGGGAAAAAAACAACTTCTGCTGGTTGGGAGCACGTGAGCCAGTGTGTTTCAATTTCATACTGTCACCAAATTTTGGATTGCTAATGCAGAGGGTTGTTAAAACATAACGTTAATAATATGAAAGAAAAGTAGATAATTAGTGAAAAGACAGGAGTTTATGGAGAAAGAGATGGGAATGGGCCTAAATGGAAAACACTTTCAGGTCTGATGGGCTGGTGCCCCCAAGAAAATGAAGATTTAAGCCTCTTCCAGATCTTCAAAGACACTTTCAGATACAATGAATGGCACTCTAAGATGAACCACACCCTATTGATTCTGGTGGATGGGCATTCAGCTACTTTTATATTAAAATTACGAAGTTTAACATTTGTGGAGGTTGAATGTTGAAGTAAAAATAAGGAATTGTCTTTCTCTGTCAGTGTTATGCTCTTTGAATCAGTTTTAACCAAACATATATTATTTGTTCTATTTTGTTATCTTTTCTATTATTGTGCTTGAAAATCAGTGTTGAAATTTATCACAGCTTCCTATCAACTTCTTGAAAACTACTTCAGAAAATTTAACTGAAGCCCTACTACCTCCAAGACTTCATGACTAATGTGTATATCATTATTCACCTTCCATATTGTAAATGACTCGACTATATCACATTAAAAATGCTAAATAAACTTTGTTGTCCTTCCAAATAAACTTTGTTGCCTTAGCTGCTGCGGAGGGTCAATTATTTCAGTTGACTGGCTAGCTGGTTTACAACGCAGAGTAATGCCAACAGCATAAATTCAATTCCTGTACTAGCTGAAGTCACCATGAAGGAGCCAACTTTTTAACCTCACCCTTCACCTGAGGTATGGTGACCCTCAAGTTAAACTCACCACCAGTCATGTCTCTCTAATGAGAGAGTGGGAGTATGTGACTTTACCTTTGCCTTTTATCATCCTGGTCGTGGTCCTAAATATATGATCCCTATTTCTGATATTGATGCCATATGATTTCATGGCCTTAAAAAGAAAGGAATAATCTATGGAACTATGGCTCCATGTCAATTAACAACAGGTATTCTTTTAAATGAACCAACTGAAAGTTTGCATTCTCTTCTATACATACAATTCCTGAGTCTTTCAGATGATCACAATTTGATGCAAGTAGGCAAAAATGTGCATCAATTCAGAAGAGCTAACATGGATTTGTGAAGGAAAACTCATGTCTAACTTTCTGGTACTTGTTTGAAGAGGCAACAGAAAGGGTTGATGAGGGAAAGGTTGATGATGTAGTGTACATCAACTTCCAAAAGGTGTCTGACACAATGTCACATGACAGACTTCTGAGGAAAGTTATAGATCATTAAATAAAAAGGATAGTAGCAACATGGATTAAAAAATTAACTGAGGGGTAGGAAACAGAGAGTATGGTTAGTGAGTTTTTTTCTTGGGCTGGAAAAAAGTTTGGAATGGAGTTCTCAAGGGGTCAGTATTGCTTTTCGTGATATAACTCTAGATAAGTGATCTAGATGTTGGTGAACAGAGGATAATTTTGAAATTTGCAGATGACACAAAATTTGGGGGAATTATGAACAGTGAGTGGAACAGTGTTAAATTCAAAATGATATTGAGACATTAGCAGAGTAGGCAGATAGGAGGCAGATGAAGTCCAATGTGTTGAAGTGGGAGGTAATGCACTTTGGTACAAAGAACACGGAGAGACAATGTAAAATACAGGGTCATGTTCTAAAGGGTGTGCAGGAGCAGACAGACCTAGGTGTGTTTTGACATAAGTCATTGGGTGGCATGGTGGCTTAGTGGTTAGCAATGCCGCCTCACAGTGCCAGGGATCCAGGTTTAATATCCAGCCTTGGGTGACTGTCTATGTGGAGTTGTGCATTCTCCCTGTGTATGTGTGGGTTTCTACCTGGCACTCTGGTTTCCTCCCCCAGTACAAAAATGTTAAGGTTAGATGGATTGGCCATGGTAAAAGCAGGGATAGGATGGGGTGCCTGGGTCTGGGCAGGATGCCCTTCAGAGGGTTAGTACAGACATGATGAGCCAAATAGCCTCTTTATGCACTGTAGGGATTATACGCCTAAAGGTGCAGGACAAGTAGACAGAGCTAAAGATCAAGCAGACAATATTCTAGACTTTTTAAATAGAGGATAGAGTACAAGAGCAGGAGGTTATGATGAACTTCGATAAAACACTGGTTAGACCTCAGCTGGAGTATTGTGCATAGTTCAGGGTTCCAAGCAGAAAGGATGTGAATGCATTGGACAGAGTGCATGAGAGGTATGCAAGAACACCTCAGTTATGAGGGAAGATTTAAGAAGCTGGAATTGTTTCCCTGGGAGCCCAGAATGCTAAGAGGGGATTTGATGAAGTCTTCAAAATCATGAAGGGTCTGGACACAGTGGATAGAGACTCTTCCCTATCTTCTCTGTCCCTAACTTTTCCCACTTGTAAACGGATTGAGTTTTAAAGTGTTTTACAAAGGAAGTAGATGCAGAATTAGAAGAACCATTTTTACACAGTGAGTAGTTAGGAATGGGAATGCACTGCCTGGAAGTGTCATGAAGCTTTGTCAAGTGAGGCATTCAATAGGGCATTGGATGATTGCTCCTACTTAAACTATGTGCAGGGTTACGGGGAAAAGGCAGGAAGTTACCAATAAAAATTCTCAGACAGCCAATGCAGACACAACTGGGTTGAATGCTTTCTTCTGTGATTTTGTGACTCAAACCCAATTCCAATCATTTTGGAATAAACAGCAAAGAAATGATACAATTTAAAGGATATTTTGAAACAGGGGGCCCTGAAGGATTAGTTAAAAAGAAAAGCACACAGGATTGTTGGCTTTATAGAAGGAATTTCAGAAAAATAGAACACAAGGAAAGATGGTAAACCATAATTAACCTGATTAGACCTGAGCTAGAGTACTGTGCCCAATTTCACGCAACACACACCTTTGGAAAGATGTGAAGGTTTTAGTGAAGAAACAGAAGTGATTCCAGACAGGGACCAGGGACAAGAAACTTCAGTTATGTGAAGAAGATCCACATTTACCTTAAAGCAAAAATGGTTAAGGAGAAATTGATAAAAGGAATATCAAATATTCAGGGATTTTAAAAATTCATTCGGGGCATTGTTGAATCAACCATAACATCCATCTCTAAATGCCCCATAGAAGGTGGTGATGAGCTGTCTTCTTTAATTGCTGCAATCCATGTGGCATAGGTACATGCACAGTCCAGTTAGGTAGGGAGTTCCAGGACTTTGACTCAGTGACAGGGAAGCAATGGTGACATAGTTACAAGTTAGCATCCTACACGCCTTGGAAGTAACCTGAAGGCGGTGTTATTTTCATGTATCTGTTGCCCTTGTCCTTCTAGGTGGTAGAGGTTTTTGGGATTGGAAGGTGCTGTTGAAAGGGCCTTGGTGAATTGTTGCTGGAGGGGAGTAACCAAAAGACTCAGATTTAAGAAAATAAGTTAAAAAAAATCCAGGGGGGGCAATTGTGATTTCTTTTGATACAGGGTTGTTTTAATTCAGAATACCTAAAAACATGATGGAAGCAGATTGAATCGTAAATTTCACCAGGCAATGGGAGATGAAATTAGCCTTTATCATATTAAATGACGAGCAGGCCTGAAGGGATGAATGGCCTACTCCTGCTTCTAATTCTTATTTGAAATATACTTCTTTCAATTTCCTGCCATTGCCAAATGCATAGATGAACAAATTAGCAATAATCCAAACTGCTCACCACAATTATCCTGTATGTGGTTCATTTGGAGTATGGAATCTTTACCACAAAGGGCTGTTGAGGCTGAGTCATTTTGCATATTCAAGGCTGAGGTAGATTTTTAATCAATAAAGGAATCAAGGGTTATAGGGAAAAGGATATGGAGTTGAGGATTATCAGATCAGCCATGATCTCATTGAATGGTGGAACAGACTCAATGGGCTAAATGGTTTAATTCTACGCCACTGTCTTATGGTCATATATATATGTATATCTGAAAAGGAGAAAGTTGCAAGTCTATGAAGAAACTCCAAGTGGATCATAAGAAATGGACAGCTCTTCACAGATTCTTTTTGATCCACCATTTCTGCACAGCAGCAATCAGCAGTCACTCAGTTCAGCAGAAAACATGCTCCCTCAGAGCTTCATTCAACAACATCATTTATGAAGGATGGGTGTGTAGTTTAAAACAGAGAAATGCTACCCCAGCCCACCAGTCATCACAACAAAATAAAAATGTATGAACTGAATTTCCACTAGGGTATCAGCATTACTTAGTTATAGTTTCTGAAGTATTCCCCAACATGGAAATTTTCAGCAATATTAGACTTCAACAACTGATTTTATTTGTAGTTAGAGTTTGTGTCGAAAAAGTGTATCAGTTGTATCAATATTTGATGAATTAAGGGGTGTTAGATATCATCAGGATGTACATGTTACAGGGAGGATTAATCGACCTGTAGCACAGTCACTTAACCATAATTATCACTAGGACTCAAATTCCTAAAATACAGAGGTATTTGTAAATCTGTTTTAAAAAGGAAGAAGTTGCTGAATTAACGATTGGCAGGTTTCTTAATGTTTGTTTTTTAAAAAGGGAATGCAAGCAACTAACACCTTTAACAAATTTGGCAGTCTTTGTAAACTCAATCTGAACATGAACGATTCTGAATGTTAATCTGAATCACAGAATCTTGAGGCGCAAACTAATCGGCCCATACTGGCTATATCTTGTGTGTCCGCTCTGATGTTATTAAAACAGATCGGGCACGTTATATGTATTAAGCGCCCGTAATTGCTGAAACGACTGATAACTGTCACTAGATTATCAAATCTTTTTTCCCAATTCAATAAATATTTAAACTTCCGTGCATTGCAATCGTCACACAATGCTACATTGAGATCTCGTCTGAAAACTTGCTTAAGTGCCAAATCAGTCGCAGCCAACGCCAAAATGTTTCGTATTAACATCTGAGAAGTCAGCGGGGCCATGCAAAAGTGGGATTGACCGTTCGAGGTGGCGGTTTGTGGCTTTAAGGCAGAACATTGCAACTTAATACCTAATCCGAGGAAGGGTCACCGGACCCGAAACGTTAACTCTGTTTTCTCCTCCACAGATGCTGTCAGACCTGCTGAGCTTTTCCAGCAACTTTGTTTTTGTTGCAACTTAATATTCCCAACTTGTCTCTTATTTAAGTAAAAAAGATCAGTAATCAAAATATCCAGAAAGACGACTCCACAATTTCAGATGATTTATATTTTTACCTCAGCTACCTCTCTGGAGAGGGATCAAACAGATTGGTCTCCAATGTCCATCAAGCTGTCCCCAGGAAATCAATAGCCCTTGCCACAGCAATCTGACTCAAAGGAGCCAACCCACGTCCGCATTATACCAGCTGACTGGCAAAACATTTTGTGGGCATTATGTCTGTGTGTAGAATTAAAATAACATGCGAAACGCACACACAGGCAGGTATCAGACTAAGATACTCAATAATTCCTGTTGCATCACTGACACAACCAGGGGTGAATCATTTTATTTAATAAGCCGGGAACAAGATTGACGCTCGTGTTTCCCCACAGTCACGGGATGCTGAAAGACAAAGGTGCAGCTGGATCAGTAACATCGTGTCCTTCAGACACCCCCAGGCAGCAAGCTGCATCTCCCCATCACAACCTCCTATATCTACACACACTGCAACATCCCGTCTGAGACCATTATCCTCTCAACTCCGTGTCTGCCACACAGAAATAGGGTCAGTTATGGGGAGTCATGTCATTGACAGTAACAATCCCTCTGTGTATCAAATATGAAGTGAGACGAAGCCAATGTGAAACCATTTCGGATCTTATCCATCAAACCCGACAGGCGTGGGTCAAGCAAACTGAAAGGAGGGGCTTGGGATGGGGTCGCAGGAGACACTTTTAAGTGACCTTGCAATGAAACTTGACAAATACAGACTGCAGCAGATCAAACGCAGCGCAGCGCAGACTGCAGCATCAGACAGCGTTATATCGTACATCGAGAAATAAACTCCTGTCGTCTGCTGGGCTTGTGTTTATGTTTACGTGCGAGGCATTTCCATGTGTGTCTGTGTTTGTATGTGTGTGTGTTTGCATTAGTGTCTGCTGGTGTCTGAATGTCTGTATATGTTATTGCATGTGCGGTACATAGACGCAGTGGGCCGAGCAGACACAACCCGCTTGCTGAAATTTGCATACAAACCCAAACATACACACATCCCATTCTCTCTGCGGCAGGCACCACCTAACCAACTCCGCCAAGTTACCAGCCTTGGCGGGGGCCAAATAAAATCAAAGAAGCGATTTCGCCGGCCTCTGTTCTGCCTCCGTCTACAACATCATTTGCTTTTGGCAATGCAATAAGTGCAGGGACTGCAGCACCTTGAATGAAATGCTCCCGAGCCGAGCAAACGTCTCCGCGTATTATTTTCTTCAAAATTCCAATAGATTTACCCTACCTTCACTGCAACATATCCAAATTACAAGTCGTTGTAAATTAGAATTCGTTACGAATTACAATTGCGTTTTTTTTAAAACAAAGATACAATTTGTGGCTATGATTTGTAATTCTGCGCATCATGTTACCTTTTTGCAACGGAAGTGAAATGAGCGAAGGCTCTGGGTCCTGGTGCAGGCTCTGTGTCAGCGTGCTGAGGGACTGAAGAAGTGGTTTTCACATGATGAGAGACTCGAATGTTTCTAACAGAGAGCCACACCTTCACTGAACACCCACCCTCCAGTGACGACAGTCAATAACACAAACCATTCATTTAAAGGGAAACGCTTTTTTTATTGACTTCTAATAAAGTTCCCTCTTCAACCCGCTTTCCAATTTCGTTAACAAAAGAGATTTTATTTAATTTATTACACCTCCCTGAGTTTAGTGCTGTCCGTTTGAAGATTTAACCAAAGGCCCCAAAACTGGAGGGGATTAAAATTGTAGTGCAGCAATGTACAGTGTGCGGCCTCATCTACTTTGGGTGAAATCTAAGGACCTACTCATCCTCCAAAAACAGTTCTGCCGGGGAGCAGGTTGCAGCTATTCCTTCAATATCAGTAAAACTCTTTAATTTCACCTATACATTGTCTATATACAGTACTTGGGCAACTGTAACCATTTCCGTGTTAAAATGACATTTCTTTTACGGTTTGGCGACTTCAAACTCTGAAAGGGGTGTTGACGCTGAAATTGAGAAAAAGGATTGTGAATTTTCCAATGACTATTACAATGTTTCTGATTGCTATCGTTTAGAGTGAGAAGCGGGATGAGATTGATCCGGCAGCATCACGGTCACCCTAATGTTATAGATCCGTCTTCCTCTTTGTAGACCTGTTCCCAGAGCTTGCTATCAGGTTGTGCTTCAATTATTAATATTCAGAGATGTTCAGTTTGCTAATGCAGCCACATTTGCCGTTAAAGTCCAGAGCATTGTGGCAGGGAAACAGACTATGACATTTACCTCACTGCCTCATTCGGAGGAGGCACAGGACATTTTTGCGAAATTGATCAATTTGCTATGTAGTCTTCAAAGACATAACCCTAACATTGCCTTTCCCAGGGCATCTCGATTTATAGAATTTGATAAATCTCCAGCATCCTAATCCTGAACTATAAATCAGAACGTTACCAGTACATTACTGTCAGACAAGAGAACCTGCTACCAAGCTGTGGGGACTTAATGGCCTAGTATTGCTGGACTATTAATCCAGAGACCCAGGTAGTGTTTTAGGGACTAGGTTCAAATTGTGCCATGGCAGATGGTGGAATTTGAATTCAATAAAAATCTGGAACTAAGAGTCTAGTGATAACCATTGTCAATTGTTCATTTGGTTTGAAAAATTCATTTGGTTCGTCACCATCTTTTAGGGAAGGAAACTGCCACCATACCTGTTCTGGTCTACATGTGACTCCAGACCCACAGCAATGTCATTGACTCTTAACTGTCCTCTGAAATGGCATAACAGGTCATTCCATTGTATCAACTGCTAGAAAGAGAAAATGAATGAAAATGGACTATCTGGCACATGGACTGCAGCAGTTCAGGAAGGGAGCGCAAAGGCAACTAGTAATGGGCAATAAATACTTGCTCAGCCAGTGATCCCAATGTCCCATGAGTGCATATATATATATATAAAAAATCAGTCTTTGCATGCAACTATTTACAAAAAATTCAATCCTGATTTTTAACTGACAAAGTCACCATAGTCCAATAGGGCTGCTGTCTCAAAGAGAAAGACAATCATTGGTGGTTTCACCACACCTCAGGCATGGGTGAGGGCTCAGGGAAGGGTTGAGAAATTCGAACCTTCATGGTAACTTCAGCTGGTATGGGAATGGAACCCATACTGTTGGCATCACTCTGCATTGGCACACAGAAATCCACCATTAAACAAGTACTGTCGATTGTCACACATCCTGATAGAGGTCATTCAGAAACTTCAAAGATGCCTAATGCTTTAGTGGCATCATTTCTGTTCATACTGTCTGATCAGAAGTTACATGTTGTCTGTTTTCTGTTAAGTCATACTGTCCCTTTTATCATACCCTGAAACCTTTAGCTTCCTTGTGCTTTGTGTCGTGTCACATTTCAAGTCCTGATATTCTCCAACTCAAATAAATGACTCTTAGTTGTTTTACAATGGAGAGGATTTTGTGTCTAGCAATCTCCAAGAGGAAAGAACAGCATAATTAAAGTTGATGATGGCATAACCATTTTTCTTTTTCAGTTACTATGTGGATTTCTTACAACAGAAGCAGTAGCTGAAAAATAATATTGAATAATCCATACGAATATTTTAAAAGGGCAGATTCTTTCAAACTCACCAAAGGGATATTTCCATCCTCGATTGCCAGCTGAGAGTAGAAGCCAATTACGGCCATTACTTTCTCTTTATTTGGTGCCATATGCCAGATGTTGGTATATTGTGTGCTGCCTTCTGCAGAATGAATAAATAATGTCAATTGGCTGCTGCAATCTCCAGATCCTACACTCACAATCAGAATTAATGATGGAAATAATAGGAAGTATTGAGCTGGATATTGCTCACATGGATAATAGCATGTGAGACACAAAATGTTGTCAAGTGACCTTATACATGTGGCAAGGAGTCTGATGTCATTTTGGCTACCTTAAAAAAGTAATCCTTGACTGCTGTGATTATAGAATACTATTTTGCTTTCCTGCAATTTATTTAATTACCTTATTATTCATCTTTAAATACTCTTGCCTTTGATCTATGAAGTTATTAAATTTCTTCCACCATTTTAAGAGAGTCCTCCAGGTTTGTTGACTGATCACTCTCAGCCACTTCCATCTCTTTCTCATGTCGTTTACTGTGATGTGTGATGCCTATTTCCTGGAAATCTAACAATGAAGTCACCAATTTCATTCTCCAGTTCCTTGACTCAAGTTGCTTAGTCCTTTTTCTAAGAATTGGCTTAGCCGTTTAAATCCATGAAGCTCTTTTAAGTACAGAGGTCTTGCCCTTGGTAGCTGAACATAGAAACTGTCAGAAATTCTCCAATTTATTTGACATAAATTCCACTCTACCGCACTTACAGTAGTGAATGAGCCCCCAGGAATTTCCAGGCAAACATTTACAACCCTTTATTGTAGCCAACATTTATCCTTCAACTATTATTACACTAAACAGATTAAAAAGTCATTTATTTTCTTTTCTGCACCTTGCTGTGAATAAATTGGTTGATGCATTTCCTTATGTTATAACAGTGACCACACTTCAAAACTAGTTCAAGGTTATGAAGTGCTTTAAGCTGTCATGAAATACGATATATTAATACAGTTCCCTTCTTTCCCCATTGACGTATCAATTACATTTTCTGAGTATTTCTTTTTATTCCAAAACTATGTGCTCTTTCTTTATTAACTCTTTTATCAAGGCATCTTGTCTAACTAAACCAGATTTCTGTTTCTATCAGGTTCATGCTTGAGAGCTTTATTTTCAAATTTGTCATGCTGCCAGTCTTTTATGAGCAATCCCAGGCTACTCTTTTTCATCCTTTTTCTTCGTCTTGCCAGTTCGATGCCTCATACTTCTAGTCATCCTGTATAGTCCATGCGCACCTTGCTGTTTTTCACTAACAGTGATTCACTGATCAAATTTCCACCATTCGTTTTTTGAAGTTGTATACATACAGTGCAATTTCTTCAGAAACATGGATTTTATTCTGCAACTTCTGAGAGATTCAATGGCTCTCATCCTTCAGCTTCTCACCAATAATGATTCTCTAACCAACTGTATCTCTGAGATTCCTGTTCATATAGGCAAGCTATACTGTTGATTGCAAAAACCACAGATAAATGAAATCAATCAATGAAATTTACAATGATGAGAAACCGAAGAATGTGACGGATAGTTAGTGAGAAACTGTGTGATGAGGGAAATCAGGACATTTGAAATGTGGCACTGAAGTACAAACAAGTACTTGACTGGTGACAAAAATACCTGTGTAATTTTAGTTAAATCAATAATATCAGAAGTCAACTGATGCATTAATGTTGTGATCCATGTAGTAAGTTGCAATGTAGATGTTCTGCATATATACCAAAAAAATTTATACTCACAGACAACCAACTACTCAACAATCTGGATGGTCCAGAATATTTCTATGAATTATTACACACTGGTAATACTCCCACCAATCTGATTCTTTAATAATATGTATACAAAATACCTAAAATACATCTATAATATATATCTAATGGTACTTGTTTCAAAATTCTGTAGGTTAACATATAGATTGAGCTGAGCAATTTGTTATTTCAGTAACACTGTTAAAACAGTACAGCAAATGGCAGCACTGATAAGTTCCTTATTATGTGCATACTAAATACAGTAAATCACGAGTGTCTGCGAAATCATGAATCACAAATTCACCTACCATCACCAAAAAAGTAACAAAATTCAATACCTGAGTCAAAACTTGTGTATCTGCCATTTTTAACTTATTTTTA
Source organism: Rhincodon typus (assembly GCF_021869965.1). Lineage (NCBI taxonomy): Eukaryota > Metazoa > Chordata > Chondrichthyes > Orectolobiformes > Rhincodontidae > Rhincodon > Rhincodon typus. Next base: position 39,133,919 of record NC_063349.1, read on the forward strand.
ACATACTTTTAAATGAGCTGCATACGCTCAAATGTCATTATTCATGGGGGTTCTCAGGAACAGAACCCTTCCAGATACAGAGGAATGACTATCTTTTTTATGGAATGTACTTTATATAATATTTTCTTTAAACTTGAATTAAAATTTTAATTTACATTGACATACTGTATAAAATAGCAGATAAATAATTTCTCTACCTCTTCCTTGAACAAAGTGACAATTATTCTCTACATTTTCTTGGATAATTCCTGATCTGGTGGTAGGCATGTTATTCTCTTAGGTGGAGAAATAGTCCATTATTTCCTGAGTACCCTGATTGTATCCTATTATAGTTGCCATTTGGCTTTGGCTAGTAACCCAAAGTTATCTGTAGGCATATTGACTTAGCAGTATCATTTGAGATGGCATAATAGTAGCTAGAATATCAAGCTGATATAGCAGTGACTGCCTTTGGAGAATAGCCTTAAGTGATTTTATTCAGAAAACTATATCATAGAATTCGTACAGTGTGGAAACAGGCCATTCAGCCCCACATGCCCCACACACAGACTCACCACCCTCCCCCTACCCTATCCCTGCATTTCCCATGGCCAATCTACTTAACCTATGCATCCCTGGACACTATGGGCAATTTAGCATGGCCAATCCACCTAACCTGCACATTTTTAGACTGTGGAAGGAAACCGGAGCACCCAGAGGAAACCCACGCAGACACGGGGAGAATGTGCAAACTCCACACAGACAGTCGCTGAGGCTGGTATTGAACCCAGGGCCCTGGTGCCATGAGGCAGCAGTGTGAACCACTGAGCCACTGTGCCAAAATCAACAAATAAATTAAAAGTAAAATTCAAGATTCAGCATGTTACTAGTATATGAGAAATTGTTAATTAATTTTTATTTGAATAGAACATCCAACCTTGGTAGAAAAAGTTGTCATAGCAATTCATTAAACCTTAAGGGGAGCACAGATCATACATATTGAATTATGCAATTTGAGAGCAGTGAATTACGAACAAAAACAAAGTTGCTGGAAAAGCTCAGCAGGTCTGGCAGCATCGGTGGAGGAGAAAACAGAGTTAACGTTTCGGGTCCGGTGACCCTTCCTCAGAACTGAATTAGCATGGTTTAAGATATAATGTCACACATTATTTGTTAAAAGCAGTCATGCTACACAATGTAGCTTTAATGCTTGTGCTTATCGTATAAACATCTAAAAGGTCACCCCTCAGCCTCCTATGGTCCAGGGAAAAAAGTGCCAGCTTATCCAGCCTCTCCTCATAACTCAAACTCTCCAGTTTCAGTAACAGCCTTGTAGATCATTTTTGCACCCTTTCCAGTTTAAAAACATCCTTCCCACAGCCGGGTGCCCAGAATTGTACGCAGGGCTCCAAATGAAGCCTTACCAATGTCTTGTATAGCCATAACATGGCATCCAAACTCTTGCACTCAGTGCTCTGGCCGATGAAAGCGAGCATGCCAAAAACCTTCCTTACCACTCCGTTGACCTGTGATACCATTTTCAAGGGACTATGTACCTGCATCTCCCAGGATTCCTTGTTTGACAACACTCCCTGGGGCCCTACCATTAATTCTGAGCCCTGCATGATTTGTCATATCAAAATGCCACACCTCGCATTTACCTGCATTAAACTCCATCTGATGTTCCTCAGCCCATTGGCCCAGTTGATCAAGTTCCAATTGTACTCTTAGATATCTTCTTCGCTGTCCATGATACCACCAATTTTGGTGTAATCCACAAACTTACGAACTGTGTCTCCTCTATTTGCATCCAAATCATTTGTATAAATGATGAACAACAATGGACCAAGCACCAATCTTTGCGGCACACTGTTGGTCACAGGCCTGCAGTCTGAACAACAACCCCCTACAATTATCATCTGTGTCCCACCATCAACCCAATTTTGTATCCAATTGGATAGCTCTTCCTGGATCCCATGCGATCCAACCTTATTAACCAGTCTATCATGTGGAACTTGTTGAAGGCCTTACTAAAGTCTGTGTAGACAATGTCTACCATTCGGTCTTCATGTATCTTCTTGGTCATCTCTTCAAAAAACTCAATAAATTTGTAAGACGCAATTTCCCACGCGCAAAGCCATACTGACCATGGTGACCTTATAGAGATTTATAACTTCAAGAGATGCATAGATAAAGTGAATAACTGATGTCTTTTCTCCAGGGTGGGGGAGTCCACAACTCATAGAGTCATAGAGTAGTACAGCATGGAAACCGATGCTTTGGTCCAACTCATCAATGCTGATCAGATATCCTAAATTAATCTAGTCCTGTTTGCCAGCATTTGGCCCATATCCCTTTAAGCCCTTCCTATTCATGTACCTATCCAGACTCCGTTTAAATGTTGTAATTGCACCAGCCTCCACCACTTCCTCTGGCAGCTCATTCCATACACACACCACCCTGCTTGAAAAAATTACCCCTAAAGACCCTTTTAAGTCTTTCCCTTCTCACCTTAAACCTATAGACTCTATATTTATACCCCCCTACCCAAGATATCACACAGTATTTAACTGCTAATGAAGTACTTTTGAAATGTAGTACTCGTCATAATGTAGGAAATGAGGCAACTGTTGTATGTGTTGTAATGCCAAACACTACCAGCTTGTGAACTTCCTGTTATTCACCCTATCCATGCCCCTCATGACTTTATCAACCTCTATAAGGTCACGCCTCAGCCTCCGATGCTCCAGGGAAAATAGCCCCAGCCAATTCAGCCTCTCCCAATAGCTCAAACCCTCCAATCGTGGCAACATCCTTGTAGATCTTTTCTGAATCCTTTCAAGTTTCACTACATACTTCCTTTAGCAGGGACACCAGTACTGAACACAGTGTCCTAAGAGTGGCCTAACCAATAGGTACAGCTTCATGACCTCCCAACTCCTATACTCAGTGCGCTGACCAACAAAGGCAAGTGCCTTCTTCACTATTCTATCTACCTGTGATAACTCAAGGGCATAGATTTAAGGTAAGAGGGAAAAGATTTAAAGGGTACCTGAGGGGCAACTTATTCACCCAGAGAATGGTGCATATCTAGACGAGCTGCCAGTGGAAGTGTTAGAGGCGGGTACAATTAGAACATTTAAAAGACATTTGGACAGGTACATGGATAGGAAAGGTTTAGAGGTATTTGGGCTAAACAAAGGTAAATGGGACTAGTTCAGTTTAGGAAACCTGGTTGACATGGATGAGTTGGGCCAAAGGGTCTGTTTCCATGCTGTACGACTCTGTGACTGTATATGGCCATTAGAAAGTGGGATGCTACCAGCACAAACTAATTAAGTGAAATAAATGGATGGAAAATTATGGGTATTGGGGATTTCATTTCATATGTGATCACCTTTAAATGAAGTTTGATTGTCCTGCACTCATAAGCAACTTTCAGAAGCACAGGCTATCACACAGTATTTAACCGCTAATGAAGTACTTTTGAAATGTAGTACCCGTTATAATGTAGGAAATGAGGCAACTGTTGTATGTGTTGTAATGCCAAACACTACCAGCTTGTGAGCTTACTGTCACCATCCCTTTTCCTTGACTAATTACCATTGTAGGGAAATAACACTAAATTAGAAGAGGAGATAACAAGGTGTAGAGCTGGATGAACACAGCAGACCAAGCAGCATCAGAGGAGCAGGAAAGCTGACGTTTCGGGTCTAGACCCTTCTTCAGAATTAGAAGAGGCTCTTGTCTGAAATGAATTGTAGTTTATTGCATGACAGAAATCAGATTCAAGTTAGATGAGTAAGTTTGTTATTATTAATTCATGGATTGTGAGCATCACTAGCTTGTTCTGCATTTATTGCCTATCCTTAATTAAGAGCCAACTACAAGTCTCTGAGGATACCTAGGATAACAGGTCTGTCCTCTTCAGTATCATAAGATGTTCTGCCTTTTCCCACCTAAATCCTTATTACATCATTAGACTGGGTGGAGCTTTATGCAGTATCCAGCATTAGTGCTTTCAGAACCATTATTCTATACACCACAATTCCTCCCCGCTACAAGCTGTTTACCCACAATTAACATTTGTACATACATGTATGTAATTATATTTACCACAAGTCTATCTCCCCCTAACTTACAGGCTTTAGAAATCTGGGCGGTAGGGATTTTCACAAATCTTCCAGAATACATTATGGAAGATTGGTATGTGTTTGGTTTGAGGATCGTTGACCTTGCTACTTAACCATGCATGGTCTGCAAAGTCTCTACACACTGGAGGACCTTTTATCTTTCAATTGTCATTTGGTGAGGACCTTGGTTCGAACTTAATCAGACGGTTAGTCAAATGCCTTATCTGTAGGATCATTCATCTCTTGAATTTCTTTTGTAGCAGAAACCTGCCCAAAAAAGCATTTAATTGACCTTTAGTCTGATGAAATTCTTTCATGGAAAGTGGCTTCTCTGTTGAAACAAACATTTTATTTTTTAGTCTCCTGGATTTCTGTAAAAGACATTTTTTTCTTGACTGTGTCCTGAATATGTGGAGAATCATTGATAACACCTCAGTGTTGGTTGTCATGGAGTCACATGCAGCCCATTTTCCATCTGTTCAAGGAAATCATTATTCCCAGTCTGTGATAAACCTGCATTAAAATATATTAACTCTTTATTTCAACTTGTGTGTAAGTTCGAACATCTTCATTCTCCCTTTCTGATTATTTTGCTCATGAACCAAACACGTTCACGTTCTCAGTCATGCTACTTGAGGATTGCTGCTGACCTAGCTCAGTCACTGGTTCTTCCTTAGGAGACAAAGTATTCAAAAATATATTTTTAAACTAATGTTGTCATCTGTGATTAATTTCAAATCTGCTATTACAATTTGTTTGCCAGGGTGTGTTGGTCCTGAACAATTCAAGTTAAAGATTAACCCAATGAATTCAAGTAAGTATTGCTGCTCACTCTATTTCTTCTTACCTGCATCATCTCGCAAACTTTGCTGGTTTCTGTCACCTGAATTTTCTTTAGTTATAATAGCTCTGTCATCCAGTCCTGACAATTCTGTGTAATCACATATTTCACAATAAGTTAAAAGATTTTCCATTTTTCTTGAGATTTCAGTTCACTTACTGGATCTTGGCTGTACACCTCGTGATTCCTAAATATCCCTGGTGCTTCCTTTCCAGAATATTTTCCCAAAGGTAAGATGAAGGATCACTTTGAAGGGTCATTGTGAAGAATAGCCTGCTTCCTGGTTAGTTCCATGACATATTCTTTAGGAAACAATCTCTAATGCACTCCATGGTTTCATTGGCATAGTTAACCTTTACAATTTGATAAATCCAATCAACAAGAAGATTAAAGTCACCCATAATTATTGCTGTATTCTTTTAACATGCTCCTATTATTTGTGATTTACAGCATTTCCTACAGAGTAGCTACTGTTTGGGGGGGTCTGTGCAGTACTCCTACCAATGTCTTCTTTCCCTTGCTGTTTTTCATGTCTGCCCAAATGGACTCTACAACATCATATTTTAGAACATCTCTCACAACTGTTGTAAGTTCATTTCTTATTAACGGTGCTACCCCACCACCTTTTTCATCCCTGTCTGTCTAAAAGGTCAAATATCCCTGAACGTTAAGTTCCAGAGTTTTGATCGTCTTGTAACCAGGATTGTATTACGGTTCTGCGATCGTACTCATTTATCTCAATTTGTGCCAGTTCATCTACCTGTATTCCAAGTGGTCTCTAACGTTGTGCTATTGTCAAACTTCCCAACACTTTTATGGTTCTTTGGTGCAATGTGACATTCACACATTCTGCTCCTTACTTTTATTTTCTGCTAACAACCAGCCGCATCACTAACCTGAAATCCTACCTTCTCCTTTACCTTTGATTTTATAATTTTCCGTTCAACAGAATCCATTCCCCCACTATTTTGTTTACAACCCTGTCCACAATGCTAGTTATGAGATTTGCGAGGACTCTGTCCCAGCATGATTCAAGTGGAACACATTCCATTGGAACAGCTTCATACTTCCCCAGTACTTGTGCTAATTTCCCATGAATTCACACTTGTTTCTCCCACATCAATCTTTGAACCAAACATTTATCTCTTTAATCTTGTTGACCCTGTACCAATTAGCTTGTGGCTCAAGTAGTAATCCAGAGATTATTACCTTTTTGGTTCTTTTTTTAAAATTTAGCCCCTAGTTGCTCATATTCCATCAGTGACCCCTTTTTCTGTTTTACCTATATCATTGGTACCTATGTGAACCACACCAGCTGGACCTCTTCCCTTCTACTTCAAGTTCATCAAAGTCAAATTTTCATTGAACTGTAATAAATTTGACAAATACTCATCAGTAATTCCAACAACAACAATCCTTGAAATCTGACTTCAAAGCCCTATAGTCATAGTTTTCCACTTATCAAGAATGACCTTATCTATGGATTCCCCTGGATGCTGATCTCTTCTGTTAAATCAAGCCCTTTGAAGAATTGTATTGTTCTCAGATTAGAATAATTGTCAAACGCTTGCAACACCTCAAAATATGCATGCGTGCCTTCTTTTATGCCTTAATGCACAATAACATCATCAGTTGCAGATCTTATTGAATTAAAAAAGTGTTTATTTTGTTCAGCATGTGATTTAATATTTAGCTTGGAAATATTTCTGTATCTTAAGAACTGCTTTATCCAAGAGATTCAATCTTGTGCTCTATTTGGCCTATTTCTTGAATTAAATCTGCTAGGCAGCATTATTTTTCTTGCCATTGCTTCACAGTGTAGTTATTTTTTGTCTTACACTTGTTACAACTAGCCCCTGGGCAAGTTTCTCCAATTCATTTTGATTCCAGATAGAGTATCGCAGACTAGTAAGTTCTTAGGTAAAGAGGAATGAACTAGTTTCCCTTCTTTATTGACCCACTGCCTCTGTTGATTGCAAAAAGGCTTATTCTAAAAGATCCATTCGTTGTGGATGCTTTTCTCCCAGAACAAACAAACTTATGTTTTAAAATGGATCTGATTTAGCCTGACATTCTTGAATGAACAAAAATTCCTACATGCAAGAAGAAATACTTGTGCAACACACGTGCACACTGATCAAAAATAACAGGTGAGTTCAAAGGATAAAAGCAAAAAAAAAATCAGAATCTGGATTGTTCCTGAAAAGTGGTTAGATAAAGGTACAACCATTCATGACTTAAGCTACTGGCAGTTTAACAGTCAATTTTTAAGTTTCTTGATTGACATTCCTTCGACCTGATTATCTTTCTGACTGGTTAGCAGCGCTTGAAATAGGAGGTAATCTTCCTTTCTTTAGCTGCAGGGTAGGGATGCTATTTGCTGTTGTCAAACTGTGGCTTTCACAGCACACAGGACACGCTCTGGCCCACGTCAATGTAATGATAACACACAGTTCCAGAATTGAAGCTGTCTTTTAAAATTTGTTTATATTCCTGGAAGGGGAAAACTGCAAAGCCAGAGGTGACATTCTGCAAGTGGAGAGGGAGGGGCAATAGTCAGCCCCCTTATTATATCAAGTCACTTTCTATCTGTTTGAAGTTTCTTTGAGATGCCTTTGGACTTTACATTCCACTAGTCCCATACAGAATTTTTTTGCCATCCAGCCAGTCATTAAATTTACACCTGCACTTTTTTTTTGGTCTGTGTAGCAGTTCTCTTCTTAAAATATCTTTTGAAATTAAATCATTTGAGGATTGTGATGCACCATAGATACAAGTTCTTTCATGGAATTTGACTATTTATTTTTTCTAATAAGCCTGTTCATGGAGGTTACTACACACTTCTCGAGCAGGTGGGACTTGAACCCAGGTCTCCAAGTCTAGGGGGAGGGATACTACCACTACACCACAAGGGGGCACAAAAATTTAATGCAATCTCAATGATTAACCTTAGTTTGCCATCTCATATAAAAAGACATAGAAAACAGAAGGGAAATTTGATTAGAATAGATAGTCCATTTGAAGATTTTAGCCTGTTGGCCTCACTTTGTAGTGCAATTTCTAAGATTCTATGAAGTCACTGATGATAATTTGGAAGAGACTATTCCTTCCAATATCATGGGTACTGTATAGCCTTATTTCAATATAATCACTCATATTGCCAGCAGTTATATTTCTTAAAAAGGGCAAATAAAGCAATATATAGAATTTCAAATAACCAAACCAAATTGTGTGAAATATGGTTCTGATTGGATTACAGAAGCAATATTTTCTGTAGATCAATATTAGAACACTGAACAGTATAGGCTGTGATATAACTCCACAGAGGCTGGTATCCCATCACCAAGTCACCCTTCCTTTACACGTGGAGAGTTCTTGACACTGATCTTGCTCCCTCAGAGCCAGCTCTCAGAGTGAACATCCTCTGACATCCTCTTTTAATCTGTCAGCCAGGGCTCCTTGATTATACCAGACTATCAACCCCAATCAGAGAACTCATATTCTATGGATCCACCTGGCAGACCTCATTACAATCACTACATCCCTCCCCCTCTAAGTCCGGGGACATAGGCCTATTTTTTTGTAGCTCCTCCTGGCACCTTTTAGCACCAGGTCAGGTTCCTCCAACTTTCCTAACACAGGTGGCATGTAACCCACAGTAGCTCACCTCTTGTACCTGGAGCGTCTCAGAAGAAATTCGTTCTCTTCTTCAGGCATCAAAGGCATCAAGGTGGTGACATCCACTGTATCCATCTCAGATTCCGAGGTTTCTTTAACGCTTGATGGAGAAGGAGAATCCACAGGTTCCGGAACAGTCTGAAAGGCTGTTGAGGAGCCGGACACATTTTGCTGCTGTACCATTTGCAAGTTTGCAGTTTTCATGTGGTCCACATGCATGTTCAGGACCATCACACCTACCCAAACTTTATACCCAAACTGACCTCGCATCGATTGTGCCTCTTATCCATGCAGGACCATCCCGTGGTTCCTCCACCAAACTTTGTCCCCTGAAGTAAGTGTCTTTCTCACTTAGAGGAGTCCTGTGTCTGGCACTGGTGTTCCTGATCATGTTTCACCCTCCCCAACCCATCCCCCACCAAACCTGGAAGATCAGATTTAACCTGGTGTGGAGTCTTCTGTCCATCAGCAACTCTGCTGGAACTATCCCTGTAGTTGCATGAGGGGTGGTCCGATAATCAAATAGGAACCGGCACAGTTTGATATCTAGTGAAGCTGTAGGCTGTTTCTTTAAGCCTGCCTTCAAAGTTTGGACTACCTTTTATGTCAAACCATTTGATGATGGATGGTGTGGAGCTGCCCTTATGTGTTGAATACCATTTGACTTTTGGAAATACTCAAAATCCCTGCTGGTAAATGATGGCCTGTTATCTGTGACCAATGCTTCTGGGAGTCCATTTATGCCAAAAGATGCGTGCAGCTTTTCTATCATCATCCTTTGTTTGATGAATGAACTCTATGTGTGTCCAACCACTTTGAGTGGGCATTTGCAATGTCTAAGGACATTGAGCCAATGAAACGACCTGTATGGTTGGCTTGTAACCGAGCCCAAGGTTTATTCAGCCATTGCCACGAATGTGAGGGAGCTGCTAGTGATAATTTCCATCCTTGTGGGCACTCTGGGCATTGCCCCACCAATGTAACTACGTCTGCATCCAATCCTGGCCACCAAACATAACTTCTCACCAACATCTTCATTTTGAAAACTCTTGGATGACCCTGGTGGAGTTCAGCCAGTATCTGGTGGTGACCTTTGCTCGGGACAATCACTCTTGCTCCCCACAATAATATGCCATCCTCCACTGCAATCTAGTCTCTCCAGGTCCAAAAATGTTTCAGTCCTGGTTGTGATAGCCCTTTGGTTTCCCTCATCACCACCAGCTGTTTCAGTTTTGCCAGGACAGGATCTTTCTACGTCCAAAGTCTGATATTGTCAGCTGTGACTGGAAGTGTGTGTGGAAAATTTAAAATCGTTACAGACTGTTTCATTGGCAGTTCCATCGGTGGTGTATCTGCCAATGGGAGTCATTTGCTACTTGGTCTCCCAGACGATATTCCAACTTGAAATTGTACGCACTTAGTATTGGAGCCCCACTACTGAATTCCGCTTGAATCTATGAGTGTCACTGCCTTTTCCTCTTTTAGTATACATAGCAGGGGTTTGCGGTCTGTTATTATTACAAATTTATGTCCATTAAAGGGATTGGTGGAATTTTCTGACTCCAAATATGACTGCCAAATCTTCCTTCTCTGTCTGGGCAAAGTCCTGGATGCATATGCTGTTAGATGTTCATCTCCATTGGGCCACCTATGAGCTATTACTACCCTGGTGCCATACAGGGAGTAATTGCATGTCAATACCAGATCCCATTTGTGATCATAGTATGCTAAAACCTTAGAGGATGATAGCTGTTTCTTCACATCCCTGACAGCTATGGCTTGATTATGCAACCGATTTCAAGGCTGATCCTTTTTTAAAGAATTAGTGCAAAGGTGCCAGGATGGAGGCCAGGTTATGTACGAGCTTAACATAATAATTCACCAGCCCAAGGAAAGACTTAAGCTCCAGTACAGACAAGGGAGTGGGGAACGTCTTTGATCATTCTCACTCTATGCTCCAATGAGTATAACCCAGTCTTGTTGACTCTGCAACCCAAGTAAGTCACTTAGGGTGCCTGGAACACAAATATTACCCTTCTAAAGGGATACACCCACCTGGGATGAACATCTAAGGACTATGACCAAGTTCTCCAAGTGCTCCTTGTTGGTCTTCCCTGTTATTAGCACGTCAGCTAGATAAATAGTGACCTGCGGTAGATCTTGTAAAATGTTCTCCATCATCTGCTGAAAAATTGTACAGGCTGACGATACCCTAAATGACAGTCTCATAAAGTGGTACAAATCCTTATGGGTATTAATTGTAGTACACTACAAAGTACACATGGCTCATGTCCAGCTTTGTGAAGGACAGCCACCACCGCCCCCCCCCCCGCTAGTTTTGCATATAAGTCCTCTTTGTGAGGGATTGGGTATTTATCCAGCTGCGAAAAGTGGTTTACCGTTTGTTTAAAATCCCCACAAAGACGAACCAACTCATCAGGCTTCACATTTGGTATGACTAGTGCTGCCCATTCTGCACTGGTTTGATGATTCCTTCGCTTTCCAACCTCCTGATTTTTGCGTCTACTTTTGTCCATAACGCAAATGGCACTGGGCTGGCCTTGCAGAATCATGGAATTGCTTCCTGGTCAACATGCAAGGTGGCCTTGTCTCCTTTGATAGACCCTAGACCTTCCTGAGAAACATCCAGGTATTTATATAGGTCTTCACTCAGGCAGTTGTTCTCTAGTTGAAAAATATTGAGCAAACCTAGGTGAATCTTTCTCAACCAATTTTGCCCCATTACTGACCTATGTATCTTGTGATCATGATGTTAAGATTTAAAAAAAAAAGAAGCCATCTTTTCATATGCTGCTCCAATAAACACAAGTGCCACTTATATAAACCCAAGTAATAAGAAACTAAATTAAAACTCAGTTTCTCAAAGTCTACACACCTTTCAACTGCTGTTTTCAAGTCATAAACGCTGATCTGGCTGTCAGGGATGTTTTCTTTGTGAAGTCTACTGTGAGGATTCTTAGCTTTAAGTGCTGTGGTACCTTTTATGGATAGATGGTGCTTTTTTAGAGAGGTTAGTGATTTCTTGCGAGAGCTAGATGCTTATTTCTCAGATGGCGGTTCACTCTCACTGATTTTCAAAAACCCTCTCCTTATATACCTTGGATGACATATCAATTTTATTACAATAGCATTGATCCGAGGTTGTCAAAACCATCAGATTTAAATTCAATTGGCTTTCAATCACTATATGGTTGGTTTAAATTAATTGGCTGAGTCCGGCTAGTTGCCAAAACATCAAACAAGCCTAAGGTTTCCAATCACACAGCCAATTGGTACATGTTTCAATTTCAGAACTGTCCTGTACCCCTTCAGCTGCTTACTCACATTTTCTGTATAAATTTCTGAGCTTAGAAAAGCACTTAATTCTTAAAGGAGCCACATACTCTTCTCCCCTATCTTTTTTTTAAATAAACAAATTCTAGCATCCTGCTTTCCAATTCAGGATTACTCTACACAACTTCATCACAGTTCTGAGACTAGCTGAGGTCTTGCACAAGCATAAGGGTTGGAGTCCAATGCAAATTTTGTTAAAGACTGGTTCTACGATCACAGAAATGGCCTCACCAATATTGACCTCCATTAGAACCAGGTGAACATTTAACAAGACAATTAGTGTGATTGGTTCTGATTTGGATATTGCTAAGCAATTTAACTGTTCCAAACAAGATGTAGGTGAACTTTCCAGGGTGTGCACTCTCTTGGGTACTGGCCTATAAATACACTTACTCAATTTAGGTCCAGTGGGACTTTTACTGCCTCAAGTCCATATACTGGCAGCAACTACAAATGCTTGCTGGCCTGGATCCTGAAGAAAATTTTAACCATTTGACAGAGGCTTGGCTTTGTTTTGGGTTTTGCTGTGAGCTGACCTAGAGTCCCTTTGTTCAGGGTATGTGCTGCGTGAGGTTATGCAATTACCTTCACTCAAGTAGCATTCCCTAAGCTCAGTCGGACTGGCATTGGAATAGCCTGCAACTCATATGCTCCACTTACTGTATTTTCCAATGATAAAGCAAGTTGTAGTGCCTGTTTGAAGTGCAGTTGGGCTTTAGATAGTGAGCACTTCTGTATGGTCACGTCATTAATCCCACATACCAAACGGTCTCTCAGCATCTCATTAAGGGTTAAACCAAAGTGACATGTGTCTGCAAGTCATCTTAACCTAGTCAAAAATCCCGATAAGGATTCGCTGGTGTTTGAATTGCTGAGTAAAACAGATAGAGACTAGGGGTCGTGATGTTCCTTAACTAAATCCGTCAACTTTTGAAAGGTTTTAGCATCTGGTGCCTCAGGGAAAGTCAGGCTCGTAATAACTGAAAAAGTTGCAGGTCCACAAGCTGTCAGAAGAATTACTTGTTGCTTTTCTTCTAACCAATGTCATTTGCCCAGAAAAAATAATATATTCTTTCCACATTCTGGGCCCAGTGTTTGACGGCAGGATCAAATGAATCAAATTTCTGAGAAGATGCCAGAAATGCTTACCCCAACTCAAAGACAACTGTTGTGGGCCAGTGTCTTCAGGAACGTGCTTTTCTTTCATCGCCATTGAAATAACATCACAGGGGCCAGTATCCCATCACGAAGTCACCCGATATTTACACTGGGCAGCACAGTGGCTCAGTGGTTAGCACTGCTGCCTCATAGCACCAGGGACCCAGGTTCGATTCCAGCATCAGGTGTTAGTCTATGTGGAGTTTGCACATTCTCCCTGTGTCTGCATGGGTCACCTCCAGGTGCTCGGGTTTCCTCCCACAGTCCAAAGATATACAGTTTAGGTAGATTGGCCGTGCTAAGTTGCCCATGATGTGCAGGCTAGGTGGATTAGCTATGGGAAAAATCAGGGATGGGGGAATGGGGGATGGTGGGTCTGGGTGGAATGCTCACCAGAGGGTCTGATGGGCTGAATGGCCTGCTTCCTCACTATAGGGATTCTATGAAGAGTCCTTGACACTGAGCCAGCTCTCAGAGTGAACAGAAACTCCGACATTCCTGTTTATATCTGTCAGCCAGGGCTGCATGATTGAACCAGATTAACAGCCCCAATCAGGGAACTCAAATTCTATGGGACCCACCTGGCAGACTACTGGCTTACAATCACAACAAGGTGCTTTGTAGTAATTGTCACACCAGCACACCTTGAAAGTACTTCCTCACATTCCCATCTGTAGCCACTATTGGCAATCTCACAATTGCCCAACACAATAACTCTGCGCATATACTGAAATTGGCTCCTCTCAAAACATTTTAACTCTCACCATCTTAAATCTCCTAGAGAGGCCAAGAACCAGAGGTGGCCTTCCAGTGATTTTCATCTTGGCCACTGTGAGAGAAGACTTATTCTTAATGTTCCATTATTGAGTTTCATTAATGTTTCATTGTTAACTTTTGAGGGAAGAGGTAAGCCAGATCTCCACATCGCTAACATTGGTAACAGGAAGATTTGCAGCTATACAATAAGGGAATTAGTTATGATCGAGCCATGTAACATACAACACTCACTCATGCTAACTTGATGTTCACAGCTAGTGAAATATGATGATCTGTGCAATAATGACATGGATTCATTTCACCTTGTCAGCTCGGATTGATGTCTTTCACTTTCCGAAACGTGTTCAAATGTCTCCTTGGTGGTGGTGCCAGGGGAGGGAAAAGACTTTACAAAGGAGGGCATTCACAATGAGAATGGCAGGACCCATGTACACTCTCCAGCAACTCAGTTGCACACCTCAGTTGAACCTCCGAGGTAGGTAGTTTGGATGACAGACAGCATAAAAAGGATTCACAAGTGACAGACACAGGGACAGCGGTCTTTGTCAGACAGCATAGTATCTTCCAAGCTCTACTTAACTGGACACAGATACATAACCTCTGGGGTCATGATCAAAAAGAAATGTTCTGAGCAGCAGCAGAAAATTAGTGAGGTTTAGTCAGCTTTTCCAGTCACAGAATGTAGAACTGTAGAGAGATTGAAGGAGTCCTTCTCAGACTTACTATGCTGTTGCAAATCTTCGCACAAATACCTATTTGACCATAAAAGAGTGACCACCTGCACAAAGCACCAGGTGTAGCAGTCTACTGAGTGCATGCTGGCCTTCACCTGCACATTCAGACTGTCACCTTAGTGAAGATTAAGGAAAACCTTATCTTAGCCATTCAGTGCCTCACAGCTACACAGGGGCAGGGACATGTCCATGTGCCATGAGATGGAAGATGGGTACATTGAACAAATGGAATTGTGGCCTCTGCACAAACCAGTGACAGCATTAAATATCAACGGACATTGGACTTAGCACTTCCAGAACAACATAGGATACAATATAGAATTGTGGAAGTATACTGTTGATCCAAGAGTCACATCTTTACCAATGAAGCACAATAGCAATTAAAGAAATTTCTAAATATAAGCTATAAATTTAAGACGATTTGGCCAGCATTCAAAAAAAAAACTAGTACCCTCAATAACTAAAAGGATGCGTTGTTAAATGCTAAGGAATAAGACAAATTTAAGCAAAAGAAACTGGGAAAAGAAAGTGATGAGATACAAAAGGGCTATTGAATGAACAATTATAGAGACACTCCATGAAATATAATAAACAGTAATCACTCTCTCCTCAGTCTATAATCAGTTGAGTATTGCTTATCTCTATGATTCATTTTTACAAGTGGATAAGTCAACAACACACTGTGAAACATTAAACATTGAATACCACACATTTTCCAATCAATTGTGCCAATTCCTCAGTACTCAATGGGGATCAGAAGTTCGATAACCAGGACGTATCAAAATGTACTACTTTTGTTTGTCCGGTTGCACTTTGTAGTCAATGACAATGTTCAAAATGTACCCATTCAGTGCCTTACGCAATAAATGACTAAAAGAGCTTGGAAACTCACAACACCATGACATTGGAATATTAATTTAGACTAAAGCGCAAGCCAAGGGAATCAACAACGTTTGAAAAATTGCCAACACAATGATGCAGAAACCAAATGTATACCTTAAAATCAAATTGCTTGGAAAGCTGCACATAAATGTCTTCGAAGTGTTGACCAATTCAGTACAATAGAGAAAATAAAGAATCAGCAACTATTGCCCCTAATGTTACCTCAACACACAATGCAAAAATATGGAAAAATAGTGGTTTAGTCGTAACGTCACTGGCTAGCAATCCTGAACCCCAAGCTAAAGTTCTGAATGAATGGGTTTAAGTCCCACCATGGCAAATGATGAAATTTGGATTCAATGATAAAAAAATTGGAATGAGTCGCTAGGTTAATGGCAGTGATGTAACACCTGTGAATTGCTGCAAAGGCTCATCTGCTTCATTAACATCCATTAGGGAAGGATAGCTACCATCCTTACCATGGCTGGCCTTAATGTGACTCCAGAATCACAAGAATGTGATTGGCTCCAAACTGCCCTCTGGGCATTTAGGGATGAGCAATAAATGTGGGCCTAGCCAGCAAAATCCTCATTCCTTAAACAATGGTCAGGAGGGGCACAGAGAAATGAATAACCATGAATAGTTAGAAAACTTGAGGGTTTTTGTTTTGAAAAAAGAGACATGCTGTCAAACAGTTTCAATTTACACCCATCAGGACAGATGCAAGAATGCCAACTTTCAAAGGGAACAGGCATTTATATTGTTATAACAATTTATACTACAAGAGAAAAAGCTGTTGATTAATGGCAAGTTGACTCTGATTGGTTGAAGAGTTGCCATAGAGAAAGCACTATAGAATTATTGTCCCACCATACTATTAATTCAGAAATAGCGCAATGCCTGGAATGTGCCAGGCACTTTACAGTAATACAGTCAGTTTAGATATAACACAATATTTCCGTTTTCATGCAATCTCGCGTTATAAGAAAATCAAGCAATAGCCACGCTATTTAACCTAACAGGATTGTGTTATAGCCAATACAGGTAAGGAAAGTTCATGTTCTACAAATAGTGGTTTAAATTCTTCAATTGTGTTAAAGCCAATTCACATTGAAGAAACATGTGTTACAGCAGAACTGGCTGCACTTGTTATTTCATCGCCAGGAGATAATGATTATGCTCCAAACCCCCAAAAATACCTTTTCAATTTGTTGCCTGAAGGCAAATTCAACCCACAGAACTATGAGGAGGACGGTAAGAAAGCACAATAACATCTTTATTTCTTCAGGAGACTAAAAAATTCGGCATGTCGGTAAAGACACTTACCAATTTTTATAGATGCACCACAGAAAAATCCTATCTGAATGCATCATGGCTTGGTATGGCAACTGCTTTACCCAGGACCATAAGAAACTCCAGAGAGTAGTGAACACAGCCCAGTCCATCACGCAAGCCAACCTTCCATCCATTGACCCCGTCTACACTTCCCGCTGCCTCGGGAAGGTATCTGACATAATCAAAGACCCCTCCCACCCTGGTTATAATCTCTTCCAATTTCTTCCATCGGGCAGAAGATACAAAAGTTTAAACACACATGCCATCAAATTCAAGAACAGCTTCTTCCCCGCTGATATTAGACTTTTGAATAGAATTCTCAAAATTTAAATTTAATGTGGATCTCGCCCTTTGTGCACCTTCTCTGCAGCTGTAATGTATTCTTTGCTCAGTTGTATTACCCTAGTGCATCTTGTATGATTTGATCTGCCTGCACTACACACAAAACAAAAAATTTTTCACTGTACCTAGGTACATGTGACAATAATAAATCAAATCAAAAAGAAATATATGGTAATATGTCCTAAAACCATGCCATCCAGCCAACTAGATCCCCCATTTGAAAACCTGATTTGCTGTGGAAACAACAAGGTGCAGAGCTGGATGAACACAGCAGGACAAGCAGCATCATAGGAGCAGAAAGGCTAACGTTTCGGGCCTAGACCCTTAATCAAAATAAATAGGGAGAGAGGGGGAGGCGGATAGAAGATGGATAGAGGAGAGGATAGGTGGAGAGGAAACAGACAGGTCGAAGAGGCGGGGATGGAGCCAGTAAAGGTGAGTGTAGGTGGGGAGTTAGGGAGGGGATAGGTCAGTCCAGGGAGGACGGACAGGTCAAGGGGGCGGGATGAGGTTAGTAGGTAGGAGATGGGGGGTACGGCTTGAGGTGGGAGGAGGGGATAGGTGGGAGGAAGAACAGGTTAGGGAGGCAGGGACGAGCTGGACTGGTTTTGGGATGCGGTAGGGAGAGGGGAGATTTTGAAACTTGTGAAATCCACATTGATACCGTTGGGCTGCAGGGTTCCCAAGCGGAATATGAGTTGCTGTTCCTGCAACCTTCGGGTGGCATCGTTGTGGCACTGCAGGAGGCCCAGGATGGACATGTCGTCTAAGGAATGGGAGGAGGAGTTGAAATGGTTCGCGACTGGGAGGTGCAGTTGTTTATTGCAAACCGAGCGTAGGTGTTCTGCAAAGCGGTCCCCGAGTCTCCGCTTGGTTTCCCCAATGTAGAGGAAGCCACAACGGGTACAGCGGATGCAGTATACCACATTGGCAGATGTGCAGGTGAACATCTGCTTGATGTGGAAAGTCTTCTTGGGGCCTGGAATGGGGGTGAGGGAGGAGGTATGGGGGCAGGTGTAGCACTTCCTGTGGTTGCAGGGAAAAGTGCCGGGTGTGGTGGGGCTGGAGGGGAGTGTGGAGCGGACAAGGGAGTCACGGAGAGAGTGGTCCCTCCGGAAAGCAGGTAAGGGTGGGGATGGAAAGATGGTGGTGGGGTCGGATTGCAGATGGCGGAAGTGTCGGAGGATAATGCATTGGATCTGGAGGTTGCTGGGGTGGTACATGAGGACGAGGGGGATTCTTTTTTGGTTCTTATTGCGGGGACGGGGTGTGAGGGATGAGTTGCGGGAAATGTGGGAGACACGGTTGAGGGCGTTTTCGACCACTGAGGGGGGGATGTTGCGGTCCTTGAAAAACGAGGACAACTGAGATGTACGGGAGTGGAATGCCTCATCCTGGGAGCAGATGCGGCGGAGGCGAAGGAATTGGGAATAGGGGATGGCATTTTTGCAGGAAGGTGGGTGGGAGGAGGTGTATTCTAGGTAGCTGTGGGAGTCAGTGGGCTTGAAATGGACATCGGTTTCTAGGTGGTTGCTCGAGATGGAGACAGAGAGGTCCAGGAAGGAGAGAGAGGTATTAGAGATGGTCCAGGTAAACTTAAGGTTGGGGTGGAAGGTGTTGGTGAAGTGGATGAACTGTTCGAGCTCCTCGTGGGAGCACGAGGCGGCGCCGATACAGTCATCAATGTAATGGAGGAAGAGGTGGGGTTTAGGGCCAGTGTAGGTACAGAAGAGGGATTCTTCCACGTAACCTACAAAGAGGCAGGCATAGCTTGGGCCCATGCGGGTACCCATGGCCACCCCCTTTGTCTGTAGGAAGTGGGAGGAAGTGAAAGAGAAGTTGTTGAGGGTGAGGACGAATTCGGCTAAGCGGATGAGGGTGTCAGTGGAGGGGGACTGGTCGGGCCTGCGGGACAGGAAGAAGCGGAGGGCCTTTAGGCCATCTGTATGGGGAATGCAGGTGTATAGGGACTGGACGTCCATGGTAAAGATGAGGTGTTGGGGACCGGGGAATTGGAAGTTCTGGAGGAGGTGGAGGGCGTGGGTGGTGTCATGGACATAGGTAGGGAGTTCCTGGACCAAGGGGGAGAAAATGGAGTCCAGATAGTTGGAGATAAGTTTGGTGGGGCAGGAGCAGGCGGAGACAATGGGTCGACCAGGGCATTCAGGTTTGTGGATTTTGGGAAGGAGATAGAAGCGGGCAGTGCGGGGTTGGGGAACGATGAGGTTGGAGGCCATGGGTGGGAGGTCACCTGAGGTGATGAGGTTGTGGATGGTTTGGGAGATGATGGTTTGGTGCTCGGGGGTGGGGTCATGATCAAGGGGGCGGTAGGAGGAGGTGTCGGAGAGTTGGCGTCTGGCCTCGGCGATGTAGAGGTCAGTGCGCCATACTACAACTGTGCCTCCCTTGTCCGCGGGTTTTATGGTGTGGTTGGGATTGGAGCGGAGGGAGCAGAGGGCTGCAAGTTCTGCGGGGGAGAGGTTGGAGTGGGTGAGAGGGGTGGAGAGGTTGAGGCGATTGATGTCTCGATGGCAGTTGGAGATGAAGAGGTCAAGGGAGGGTAGGAGGCCTTGGGGTGGTGTCCAGGAGGAGGGGGTGTGTTGGAGGCGGGAGAAGGGGTCAGTAGAGGGAGGGTTAGGCTCACGGTTAAAGAAGTAAGCGTGGAGGCGGAGGCGGCAGAAAAACTGCTCTATGTCCAAAGTGAGTGGTATTCGTTGATGTGTGGGTGGAGGGGGACAAAAGTGAGCCCTTTACTGAGGACTGACCGCTCGTCCTCAGTAAGGGGGAGGTATGGGGGGATGGTGAAGACTCAGCAGGGCTGGGTGCTATTGTCCCCTCTGGAGCTGCTGGCTGTGGAGGCAGTGGGCGGAGCGACGTCGGTGTCGGCTGTGGGCGGAGTTGCGTCAGCGTAGGCTGTGGGCGGAATTGCGTCGGTGGTGGGCGGAGTTGCGTTGGCGTAGGCTTGGGTGGAGTTGGGTCGGCGGTGGGCAGAGTCGTGGAAACATCTGCTTTTACTTGCATATTGTACTTTTGAACCATAGTTTGTGATGGTAGAAGGTCCAATTCTTTTTTTCTTCCCCATCACATGGATTATGAAGCACCTCTCCCATTCTTACCACCTGCCATTGCAGTTTAACAGAAGGATTTCTTTGCAGATTGCTGCTCACTGCTTTTGTCCACAGTATGACTGCACCTTCCATGGCTATCAAGTCCTGGATTGGGAAAAGAACACAGAGCCTCTGTTTCAAAAGCAGGGACATGATCCACTGCTCTGCATTATGTCCCCTTGCAAAATAATAGTTACAGGTAGTCTCCTATAACATGATAGTTTAGTTCTTGGGTGACCTCTTGCTATAGAAAATCACGCTATAGAAAATCGCTGTAGAAAATCACATTATAGAGAAATCATTATAGAAAATCATTATACTCTACAGTAGAAAGTTCACGTTATCCAAAGAGTGTACATTATTCGTCAGTCATGTTACAGCTGATTCGCATTAATGAAACACGCGTTATAGCAGAAATATCTGTATCCTTTCCGCAAGTACCTTTGCGATTAAAATTTTAAGACATTATTTGAAAAAAATAATTCAAGTGCCCCAAAATTTCTGCAGAAATAACTTTAGAAAACATAAATCTTTGCCAGAGAATCAAACCCTGAGGCCTACTTACTACACTGGGAACAAAAGATGGGAAGAGGGAAATTCTTTTCAGACCTTGTCTGATCTCTGTTCTGCCATCAGCAAGGTGAGATATCACTTCAACACATGACTGGCAGGTACTATGTCCCTCCCGACTATTGAAACAAGTTCATCCAAGGATGAGAATTCTGCTCCACCCTGCTCATATTAGTAGACTGTCATCCCAGTAATGGGGAAATCATGCCCTTTATAAAGTAAATGCTTTGAAAGCCACTTATGACAAAATTGCTCATCAATGTCATCTAGAGTGTACAGAACAACATAGATTACTGGCATCTAGATAACAAGCAGTCAGTGAAGTGATGAAAAGTATCAGTAGCAGTGCTATCATGCAGCACTTGCTTGATAATAGCCTGCTCTTTGATACTCTGGGAAGTCAGAAGTGGGGATGTTTGCTGATGATTGCACAATGTTCAGCATCATTCATCACCCCTCAGATACTGCAGCAAGAACTATACAATATTCAGGCTTGGGCTAACCAGTGGCAAGTAGCATTTATGCCGCACAAATGCCAGACAATGACCATCTCCAACAAGAGGTAATTTAACTATCTCCCCTGGCTGTTTAATGGCATTATCATTGCTATCAACATCCTATAACTACCATTGACCAGAAACTGAACTGGACTAGCCATTAAGTATTGTGGCTATAAAAGCAGGTCAGAGGCTAAGAAACCTAAAGCGAGTAACTCACCTCCTTGCTCCCCAAAGGCTGTCCACAATCTGCAATGCACAAGTCAGGAGTATGATGAAATACTTACCCCTTGCCTGGATGGGTGCAACTCCAACAACACTTAAGAAGCTTGACAAGGGAACATGACCACCTTCAAGTTTCCTTCCAAGAAACACACCATCTTCAAAATTTATAATCATTCCTTCAATGTCACTTGATCAAAATCCTGGAACTCCCTCTCTAATTATGGGTCTACTTACAGCAAAGGGAATGGTCCAAGTGCAGTAGTTCAAGAAGGTAGCTCACCGACATCTTCTCAAGGATTTGGGCAATAGACTATTCAGTGACACCCACATCCCATGAATGACTGAAAAAGAAGCATCACAACTAAAGACTTGAAAAGAACTTAAACTAGACTACTAGCACGACATGGCTACAATGTGAGCCATAGAGGAATTCATACAGATCCATCAAACACTGCATGACTATGAAGCCAGTTAACTATATTTAACCTTGTCTTTGCACTGCCGTGATGCTGGTCTTTGAATTGTATGCCCCATTTAAATTTTCATTCCTTCCTAAACTTATTTATAGACGGTGACTGCTCGCTACAAAATGTTTCTGCAGGGACTGATCATCTTCAAATATTCATTATACACGTGTAAATCTGAATGGTGAATGATGATGGGTTCTTGACTCATCAGCACAGCAATTGTTCTTGAACCAATTTCCACAGAAACCCCTTTCAATAATGGTTATCAAGGTAGAAAGGGCCTAGAAGGGTCCTGACTTGAAACATCACCTTTCCTGTTCCTCTGATGCTGCTTGACCAGGTGTGTTCCTCCAGCTCCACATTTTGTTATCTCTAGAAAGAGCCTGGGATTGTTTTCTCAATAAGAACTCTTGAAGGCAAATATGATTCCCCTAGCAGTATAAATAAGTGACTGAGCCTAGCAGTTTCCTGTTCCATATGCATTTGTAACTTACTTAGAACATGCTCAGCTATTTGTCAAGAGGTTCTCCAATGCAGTATGGCATTTTTAAATCCTTGTTCAGCCACAATAAGTATGTATGACATTCATTCCATCCTGAGTATTCGTAACATTGTAAAACCTTCATTTTCACTTCTTTCTGTTTATAAACAGAAAAACACACCAGAGACATCACAACTCACTTGCAACTTTGTTAGTTATCAGATAAGCACTATACCAAGAGGAACCTGGTATGTATCCTTCATTTTCTCAATTACTATGTTGGAATTCCTCTAATTTCATTGTGCAGTATTGACACAGTTACGGAATTTCACAATATTGACACTAGATTATAAAATGTCATTGAGAGTAAAGAAATAATTATTTCTTATAACTAGTTCTGAATAAGCTGGAAAAGAAAAAGTAACAAAAGCCCCTTCAGAAATTATGGGGTTACAGACAGTTCACAACTGTTACATTCCTGTGACCTTGGCTCGTACATTACTGAAAAATGAATCTTTGTTGTTAGCCTTTATCAGTGCTTCAGCTTCCATGTATACAGTGGATAATCATGCAGCTTCCTAGGGGAGTAGCACAATGTTTCTGGAAGTGTATGCCAGGGGTTTGATGTTGCTGAACTGATGCTCTGAAAACATGGATTCAAATCCCATGATAGAAACCATGTGAATTTAAATTGAATTAATAATTCTAGGATAAAATGTTAATAATGGTCATTAAACAATTGGGAATTGTGAGTTCGTGATGTCCTTTAAGGTAGAAATCTGCTGTCTTTGTCCGCTCAGGTGGACTCTGGGCTCTCAGCATTGTGGTTGACTTTTAAATGCCCTTTGAAATTGTCTAGTGAACCACTAGTTAAATCAAATCCAAAATAGACTGACCAGCTCTCCCTTGGGATCCTGTGCCCCACAATATTGAGTCACCTTGAGGACATTCCCTTTATGCTGTTTAAAAGTGGCACTGAGAAGTTTCCTGTATGGGCATTGTTGCATCCTCTCCACCTCCTGACCTTTGTCCAGTACCCAGATATGGCTTGAAGTAGAGTCTGACCACAGAGATTCCTGGTGGAGGGTACTCAGTATGGAAGCCCTGTCGTTTTCTACTGAGGATCGAGGATGGAGAGTGTTGCATGTAGCAGCCCCATGTAAGAAATGACTAATTAAGTTCAGTCGGTTCATGACCACATGTAATTTTTTTTATAGCTTGGAAAAAATTGTGCTTTCTAATCATTTCGTATGTTCTTATTTATGATCCTACTTAGTGTTCTAAAGGGGATGCTTTTAAAGTTTGAATTGCACTTCAGTCCTATGTTCCTGATCGATGGGTAACCCCTGCAGAGGTGTGGAGGCAGATTGGAGGGCCACCTGCATCTGGCCACCATGGCTATCAACATGTCCAGTCAGCAAGGTATGGTGGGGTTTGTAGCACTCAACTGAATGTCTTTCTTCCATAATTATTTTGATGCTCAGGTGATGTCCATGGGCTGGGAGCATGTAGAGTCCACTAGTGTGTCATCATCACCACCAGTGATGACATTTTAATTGATTTTTGATAAGTTTTCATTGCCATTTTGTAAGTTTCCATTAACCCTTTGATTTTTGTATTTGTGACAGTGCCTATCAAGTGTTGTCCAGACCAGTCCAGGATAGAAAGCACTGCAGTTGTACCTGTGCCACCTGATACACAGCAGTTCAATTAAACTGGTTCACCATCAGATTCTTCATGCCAATTAGAGATGAGGCTTGCCAACAAGTGTACATGAGAAAAAATAACTCATCAGGCATGTGCTCTAGATGCAAATATTGTCTTGAAAATATCAATAAATTCAATTGTACTCATGCAATGACTGGCTAGTGACATAATAATAACAGTGAACTGATTTGAAAAGGTAGTAGCAGAATGTTATTGTTGTAGAAATATCTGACATGCTTCTCAATTCCTAAATAGTGACCTTCTAATTTTAGATGTGTCACTCTAGAAAGCACAAATTGAGGAGTTAGTTTTGATGCAGCCAGCCTCATTGGTTGTAATTCAACGGGGTCAGACAGTTGCTCAATTTGGTACATAAACTCACCACACAGTCCTTATAATTGCATGAGCCATTATTTTAATTTTGACTCAATTTAGGCGGCCTATGATTTATCCTGATGTAATTTCAGGTGATTGGGATAAAAGCCACAGGAGTTTGGCCATTGTGCACTAACCGACTGGAAGCTTTGTTTAAATGAGTACTCAAGGGAAGGATCCAGATCATGTGATGTTGTGTTTCGTGCAACTTGAGGGAATTTTGATGTTGGATATTGCTTGTTTCTGTTTTGTTTTTATTACTTACATGAATAAGACTCTCAGAACATTTTGTGGGTCTCCAGCACCTGCTGTTCTTTGTTTTACATTATTGTGGGTACCATTTGCTTTGGGCAGAGTACTATTTGAATAAAGAACATTAGGCACCTCTACAACCAGAGGTGAAGGTGAGCCCATTCAAAGACAACTGGTAATGAAAAGCTGCTCACGTGATTCATGGGTTCAGAACCACTTTCTTGGAAATGGCTGGGAAGCAGTGAATCAGGAGGCTACCATTCATTATGCAGGCTATGCTGTGGAACTGAACATCAACATCAATCAAGTAGCATTCTGCTTAAGTGTCATACTGACAATGCAGATTCAGCTCTAGAGGAATGATACTGCAGCCCAAGGTGCCAAATGCCCAACATAATGATTTTCATGAATTCATTCAACTATCTGTGGATAGTTCCACTTTCAGGGAAGGTTTGCTAATCCTAGTATTCCAACTGATTCGGCAAAGCAGTTAGAAGGCTGTTATTGCTCATTATGGGGCTCTGTGAGATTCTCATACCCAGTGATCTATGGATGCAGATTGTAATTCTTTTACTTTTGGGTATAATTCACTCATATCACTTCACATTCCCACACAAGATCCCATCAATCTGCCCAACATCCATTCTGAGTTAAATTTAACCCCATGCCACTTGATTAAGGACTGATTTGCATTATCTTAGTCATATGCCTCCCTACACTTGCTGACACATTGGCAGAGGCCTTAGAGCTGGAATCATGTTCTTCACTTACAGGACAATGGCAAATAGCACAAGTACAATCATACAAAAGAAAAATGAGGGAAAAATGCAAGTAATGACAATGCATAATGCTGAGATTTTGTCTAACCGGCATGCGATGACTGATATCAGTGGACTGGGCAGATGAGACTAATTTGAGGTCCAAAAGACTTGAAGGCAGGTCAGCATCTTATTGTGAAACCCATGGACCTGGACAAGACACAGAACACATCCTCTTCACATAATATATCTGAATCAGTCTCCAGCCATCCAGAAACATTTTGTTGATGGACTATTTTAGGGTAGAATAAGAGGAAGTGGTTATGATGTGAAACCTCCCTGACTATAATCCAACTCATGAGCAAGTCATATCTTGTGTCTTTCATCATCGATCTGCCACCAGTCCACTGGCAATGGGCGAGTCAGATAGCAATAGGTACGGATTCACTTAGAACTGTAGGCAGCTCAGGCCATTGGGCTGGTTTTTAACTGGAAAGCATGAGAAATGGAAGTTGACATTTTTAAATCCCGCACTGTCCACTGTTTTGTCATTTCAAAGCTAAAGATCAAGATCTTTCATTTTGCCTGAAAATGAAGATCTATAAGCATCTCAATATCTCAAAGCTCAAATAGGCAGTAATGTTGGAATCGCTCTCAGAGAAACTTGAGACTGTCCTGCATACAGTGAGAAGAGCTACTCACTGCATTTAGGTCAATTGGGTGACTTTCAGGTGCATGTAGTGTAATTCACTGCTATCAAAGCCATTAGTCCTCTCTCTCATAAGCATCACAGTTCATTGAAAATAATATGGTGTCCAGAAACTATTGGAAGAGAAACATCACATGTACAGGTTTTAGCTCAACAACAAGTCTTCATTATTGAAGCATAATACCTAAAGAAACATTTACAAAACTGCTTAATTGAAGATTAGAGAGCTGCAAGATACTCGGCTGAATCAGAATGCAGGAAAATGTCAGTGATCTACAGACAACAACGGTTAGAAGAGATCTTCAGATGCTTTGAAATCTGTCCACGGGCCCCGTTCTGATACATGACCCATTCTAGGTGCTGATAGGTCAACACTGCTCACAGATAACGCTCAAATTCGAGAAAGATGGTATGGCATTTTAACCACACACTCAGCTAGTATTTATCTATCAGTGATGAAGCATGCGACAGGCTTCCACAGAATGTAATCGTCATCACTTGAGGACCTTCCCACACTCTTAGAATTGGCAAATGTAATTAAACCAGGGGAAAATCTATTCCAGCTAAAATCCACTTGGCTGGAGGTCAATGCCTCGTCAGAAAGCTCATTCAACTCCTTCAGTCTATGCGAAAGCAAGGACTACTCCACCAGACAACAAAGACACCTCTATTATCCTACTTCTTTAAAATGTATGATTGGTGAAGCTGTTTTAGTCTGATGTCAATCCATTCAATAACTTCAGCTCGCACTGTGTGAATGGATCTCTCAGGATAGGAGATCAACACCTCGGCGATGGCCTGGCATGGGTATCCGCAGTCTCAATTTGAGCTATTTTTCACTTTCCACACATGGAGCAAGTGATCATATCTTCCCTGACCCATCCTCAAATAGTTGAGTTTTTTCAGATTTTCTGTGGAAGGTTGAAATCTGGTACTTCACCACTTGGATTAATTACCAGGCTGTGGTTAATGATGTTTGCAGTCAACTAG
The DNA here is from genome assembly GCF_021869965.1 of Rhincodon typus. Taxonomy (NCBI): domain Eukaryota; kingdom Metazoa; phylum Chordata; class Chondrichthyes; order Orectolobiformes; family Rhincodontidae; genus Rhincodon; species Rhincodon typus. Next base: position 39,161,270 of record NC_063349.1, read on the forward strand.
AAGGTGTGCCATCAAGAGGTAGGGTTTGCCAGTGTGCAGGGTACCGGAGTGTTTTCTAGTAAGGGATGTGGAATTTCAGATGAATGCACGTATTTTGTTTTGAGGTTCTATGTCAATTCTATACTTCATTAGCTGTCAGCCAATGGAGTTATTCGGAAAGGATTAATGCTTAGTGGATATCAGTGTTGGTTAGCATAGGAAATCACTTGATCTATGTGTTGGCCTCAACATGCAATGGAAAAAAAATTCTCATAATGTTCTGGAGGTTTATTTTCATCAAATTTATGTGGTGGTTCCTGAGCAGTAATCCTCTGTTGTTAGGTAGATCAGGGTAAGTGAAGCACCAAGTGGTGTTTTGGATCTGCTGCCCACAAGTTTCAGTATGAGATTCACTGTCATCTTGATCTTGGCTCCAGTGCTCTGGAGGTGATGCTGATAGATCTGGATGCAGTACGATATGGAAAGAAGGGAGTGCTAAGGCAATTTACTAGGATGTTTCCTGGGATGGAGAATTTCAGCTATGAAGAAAGGCTGTAAAAGCTCAGGTTGTTTTCTTTGGAGCAGGGAAGTGGACCTGATACATGTGTAAAAGATTATGAGAGAGAAAAATGCATGCACAGGATGAACAGAAAACAGTTGTTCCCATTGAGTTGAAGGGTCAATATGTTGCGAAGTTGGGTAGAGCATTTGTGGATTGGAAGGCATGAATGTTAGAAATTGATGTTTGTAAAATGACAGGTGGGAAGGATGTGTGGTCCCTTTAAAAAGATGATGTGGGGTTTTGCTTAGGCTTGGAGATTAGAAAAAAATCTCTGCAGGCAGCAGCAGATGCAAAGAGAGTTCTTGAAATTTATATATTGTATCAAAAGGCTATATTGTTAGGAGGCAAAACTGTTTTTTTTACCAAGACAACAGGTTTTTGAATTTAGCCAATTAATTTAAACCAGGCCCTGGATACCAAAACCCAATTAAATTTAAATCTGATGGTTTTGACACCATAGGACCAGTCCTATTGTAAGAAATTAATAGGTCATCCAGTGTATAAAAGAAGGCATTTGAAAATCAGTGTGAAAGCAAACTGTCATCTGTTAAGAGAACAGCTCTCAACAGCCTTCAGCTCTGAAAAAAACAGAAAATCACTGTCTCTCACAGAAATATCTAAGATCTCAGAGTAAGCACCATCTAAATAAAGGTACTATGGCACTCTGAGCTAATATTCCTGACACAAGAATTCGACAGAGGAAGGCATCCTTGACTGCAGGACAGCGGAGAAGGCAAAGAACCTTCCAGAAGACTTATCCTGACTGTAATGTCGAGAGATTAATCTTTAATTATTTGTATTTATTAATTTGGTTTGTATAAGAGGGATTTGTATCTATTGGAACATACCATTATAATTTTGCTTTATTCAGGAATAGTTAGTAGTTAGGGGGAATTGTTCAGTTTGTTAGTAGTTTTGTTAATTTGTTAATTGTTAGAGTTAGATAAATAAATTGCTACTTGTTGATTATAAAGTGAGAATCAGGGATTTCTTTCATGTAACTATCCCTTTAATAGATTACGAGGTGAGCCAAGCTTCTCTGGCTGTTTCAGTTTTAGTTATCAGCAGGGGGGGTCAACCACTCCTTCATAACAATAACAAGAGGACATAATTTTAAAGTGAAAGGCAGTAGGTTTAGAGGGGATTTGAGGAAAATATTTTTTCACCCAGCGGACGGTGAAGGTTTGGAATGCACTGCCTGGTGGGTTAAATGAGGCAGGAAACCTCATTACTTTTGAAATCACTTGGATGAACTGTCCTACTGTTCAAGACAATGGGCCCAGTGCAGAAATGTGGAAGTAGTGTGGGTAGAAGCATATTTTCTGATGGCACAGACCCTATGGGCTGAAGGGCTTCTTCTGTACTGTGTGATTCAATGGAGTGATGAATTGATTTTGACACAGTTTAATGCATAGGCAATATGTGACAAAATCAACTCATCAACTCACCATTGAAAAGTAGTTATTGATGGAGTTGAATCAGAGATAGTAGGAACTGCAGATGCTGGAGAATCCGAGACAACAAGGTGCAGGGCTGGATGAACACAGCAGGCCAAGCAGCATCATAGGAGCAGAAAGGCTGACGTTTCGGGCCTAGACCCTTCATCAGAAAAGGGGGGGGGGGAGGGGGGTTCTGAAATAAATAGGGAGAGAGTGGGAGGCGGATAGAAGATGGATAGAGGAGAGGATAGGTGGAGAGGAAACAAACAGGTCGAAGAGGCGGGGATGGGGCCAGTAAAGGTGAGTGTAGGTGGGGAGTTAGGGAGGGGATAGGTCAGTCCAGGGAGGACGGACTGGTCAAGGGGTGGGATGAGGTTAGTCGGTAGGAGATGGAGGTGCGGCTTGAGGTGGGAGGAGGGGATAGGTAGGAGGAAGAACAGGTTAGGGAGGCAGGGACGAGCTGGACTGGTTTTGGGATGTGGTAGGGGGAGGGGAGATTTTGACGCTTGTGAAATCCACATTGATACCATTGGGCTGCAGGGTTCCCAAGCGGAATATGAGTTGCTGTTCCTGCAACCTTCGGGTGGCATCGTTGTGGCACTGCAGGAGGCCCAGGATGGACATGTTGTCTGAGGATCTCCACCACACCCGGCACTTTTCCCTGCAACCGCAGGAAGTGCTACACCTGCCCCCATACCTCTTCCCTCACCCCCATCCCAGGCCCCAAGAAGACTTTCCACATCAAGCAGATGTTCACCTGCACATCTGCCAATGTGGTATACTGCATCCGCTGTACCCGGTGTGGCTTCCTCTACATCGGGGAGACCAAGCGGAGGCTCGGGGACCGCTTTGCAGAACACCTACGCTCGGTTCGCAATAAACAACTGCACCTCCCAGTCGCAAACCATTTCAACTCCCATTCCCATTCCTTAGACGACATGTCCATCCTGGGCCTCCTGCAGTGCCACAACGATGCCACCCGAAGGTTGCAGGAACAGCAACTCATATTCCGCTTGGGAACCCTGCAGCCCAATGGTATCAATGTGGATTTCACAAGCGTCAAAATCTCCCCTCCCCCTACCGCATCCCAAAACCAGTCCAGCTCGTCCCTGCCTCCCTAACTTGTTCGTCCTCCCACCTATCCCCTCCTCCCACCTCAAGCCGCACCTCCATCTCCTACCGACTAACCTCATCCCACCCCTTGACCAGTCCGACCTCCCTGGACTGACCTATCCCCTCCCTAACTCCCCACCTACACTCACCTTTATTGGCCCCATCCCCGCCTCTTCGACCTGTTTGTTTCCTCTCCACCTATCCTCTCCTCTATCCATCTTCTATCCGCCTCCCACTCTCTCCCTATTTATTTCAGAACCCCCTTCCCCTCCCCCTTTTCTGATGAAGGGTCTAGGCCCGAAACGTCAGCCTTTCTGCTCCTACGACACTGCTTGGCCTGCTGTGTTCATCCAGCCCTGCACCTTGTTGTCATTGATGGAGTTGATTTTGTCACATTTTGCCTATGCTTCACACAGTGCCCTAGCCACATGATAGGTCAAAGGCACTTCCTGTCTTCAGGGCCTTCTGAAAGCCAACCTCTGTAGGTCAGTGTCAGGGCCTGTTTACAGCAGTTGCAGCCTGTATGAAAACCTGCTGGATGGGGCCTCACTGCTGCATCCTGGGTGAGACATAGCCTGTTTAGCAGGAGGTGTTCCAGGAGATCATGTTCTATTGCAAACAAGGTGATTGGGGATGATAGCTGTGTGGGTTGTCGAGCGTCTTCCTTGGCTTATAGCCACTACCTTGGATTAGAGCCAAATGTTTGGAATGGTGCCTGGGTTGTGAATGTTGGCAAGAAATCTTGCTAGCAACTTCCTTTTCTGTGAACTGTTGTTGTTCAGGACATCTGGGTAATCAATCAACTCCTGGTGCTCTGCTTCACTTGACTCTTGTGAGGGCATGTCCACTCTGGAGTGTAGTCTTGACAGGGCTGTTCATACCTTCGCTCGTCTTCCCTGTTGACTGATAGTTTTGTGTTCATCAGAAGCTGTGAAGTGACAGCATCAGCATTGATTTGGGACCTCTGGTGTAGTTGTTCCTCAGCATTTCCTGCAGCATAGGAGTTTCCACACCTTGTGACTTGAATCTATGAAACCAATCTTCTCTGCTATTTCCCACCATCTTATGAGGCATCCTTCTTCAGGGGACCTGAAGAAAGCTGTTGCCATTCACTCTCCCTGTATTTTTCTTAGAGCCATTCACTTTCTGGGGTTGAGATAAAGGTCAGTAATAGATTCATTTCCTGTTTGAGATTCTGCTGAAGCTACAAGTATCGGTGAAATAGACAGTCACATAGCTCAGTTGAGAATTAAAAACATATGTCTTACAATCCCAATTGAGGAAGGAGTTAGCACCTGATGACTTTAAGATCCAAAAATCAGCTCAAGCACAATCTAAGGATTGAAGAGGTGTGAAAGACTGACCTTCGTGAGAGTGATTATCAGCAAGAAATTGGCGATTTTATTTCTTTCATAGAAGATATTTTTGACAAAAGAAGGAATATCAAGAATGAACAGATGAATTGGCATCAGAACTAAAGGTTTGGAATGCTGCCACATTTGGAGTCAAGACAGCTAAGGAAATTGTATAAATATAAACAGGTTGGAGTTCATTAGTGTTGCTGCAAAATGGTAGAGGCTGTTAAAGCACACTAAGGGCCCACAACACCATCGGACGACAAACTGACAGGAAATTAGATATATTAAGTTAAACCCATCAATGGGTACTCACCTCTAGGAACAGTTGTACCCTTCCTGACCACAGTGGAGATTGGATGGTTCACCCAGGATGATCCTACTGCCCATACAGAATACTAAATGGTAAAGCTAGCCATAAAATCCAGTTAGACTTATAAATAGAATATGCTGACACGTTAACCTGTGGTGAGAGAAACACACTCATAGAATCAATAGGTCCAACGCCTAATGCCGTGGAACGGAAGAAGTTGAGGACTCTTGTAATTGTACAGTTGCCTGCAAGCTGATCCTGACCCAGAGATCCGTAGACTGGGAGAATTGTACAACTGCATAGACATTTAGAAGTTGATGGTCAGTATGAGGGAAGATGAGAGGTTGCGAGTCATCAGAAAAGCGATGTGGATTGGAGTCTTGGGAGTCATGAGTTAACATGGGCAGAAGATCTCACAGGAGGACATAGAAGCTTTCAGTTTAACTCGTGAGTACTTGAACTATTTAGACTGTAACAAAGTAAATTTAGGGAACTCGTGAACATTAGAGTGGTACAGGGGAACCTGGGCTGCAGTTCATGTGATGTGCCCTCGACTCAGGTCAAGGTTATTGAATCTTGAGAATGAAATTGGCAGGTACGATGTCGTAGGTGTCCTAAAGATGTGATTGCAAGGGTAAGAGAGAGGCAAGATTGGACATTGGATGCTGAAAAATGAGGCAGGAGAAGCAGTAATGAGGATCAAGGAAATAGCAGAGGAAATAAATAGGTACTTTGCATCAGTCTTCATGTAAGAAGATGCTAGTAGCATACCAGAATATAAGATAGTCGGGGGCAGAAGTGAGTACAGTGGCCATCACTAAAGAGAAAGTGCTGTGTAAGCTGAAAGGTCTAAAGGTGGATAAATCACCCAGATTGGATGGGCTACACCCCAGTGTTCTGAAGGAGTAAGGTGAGGAGATTGTGGAGGCATTGATAATGATCTTTCAGGAATCACTGGAGTCAGGAAGGGACCCAGAAGATTGGAAAATGGCTAGTGTAACACCCCTGTTTAAGAAGGGAGGGAGGTTGAAGATGGGAAATTATATGCCAGTTAGACTGACCTCAGTTGTTGGTAAGATTTTAGAGTCCATTATTAAGGATGAGATTGGAAGTTCTTGGAAGCGTATGGTGAAATAGGGCTGAGTCAGCACAGCTTCATCATTTGTCATGCCTGACAAATCTTTCGGAATTCTTTGAAGAGATAACGAGCAAGTTAGACAAAGTGGATGTGATCTGTTTGGATTTCCACAAAGTTTTTGACCAGGTGCAACACAATAGGCTACTAAATAAAATAAGTGCCCATGGTGTCAGTGGCAAGGTACTGGCATGGATAGAAGATTGGTTGATTGTCAGAAGGCAGAGCGTGGAGATAAAGGAGTCTTTTCTGGATGGCAGCTGGTGACTAGTGGAGTTCTGCAGGAGTCAGTGTTGAGACCACAACTATTCATATTATACATTAACGATGTGGACAAAGGAACTGAGGATGTTGTTGCTGAGTTTACAGGTTACACAAAGATATGTGGAGGGACAGGTAGTGTTGAGGATGAGAGAGACTGCAGTGGACTTGGGCAGACTAGGAGAGTGGGTAAAGAAGTAGCAGATGGAGTACAATGTGGGAAAGTGTGAGATTATGTACTTTGATAGGAAGAATAAAGACATAGACTATTTTCTAAATGAGGAACGGCTTCAGAAATCTGAAGCACAAAGAGACTTAGGACTTTCTTAAGGACAAATGCCAGTACAACACAGGAACAGACCCTTTGGCCACCTGATCTGCACTGACATGTGACACCTTTCTAAAGTAAAAAGCTTTTAGCTCCACGTGGTCCTTATCCCTTATCGCTCTGTTGCCTTCCTATTCATGCATCTGTTTGTTTAAACATTGCTATTGTGTCTGCTTCTACCATCCCCTCTGGCAGCACATTCCAGGCACTTACCAGCCACTGTCAAAAAAAAACTTGTCATCACAACTCCTTTAAACTTTCCCCCATTTACATTAAACCTATCTCCCCAAGAAATGGACATTACTATCCTGGGAAAAAGAGTCTGCCTATCCATTCTATCCATGTCTCATAATTTTGTAAACTTCTATCAGGTCGCCCCTCAGTCTCCAACATTAAAATGAAAACAAACCAAGTTTGTCCAATCCCTCCTCATAGCTAATATCCTCCAAACTAGGCAAAGTCTTGATAAACCTTTTCTGTACACTGTTCACATCTTTCTGGTAACATTGTGACCAGAACTGTATGCAATATTCCAAATGTGACCTAACCAAAGTTCTATACAGACTTGCTAATGTTTATACTTTATGCCCTGACCAATGAAGGCAAGCATGCTATAAACCTTCTTGACCAACTTATCCACTTGTGTTACCATTTTCAGGGAACTGTGGACCAGTCCGCCTAGATCCCTCTGTATGTTAATATTTCTAAGCATTCTGCTATTTACTGTATGCTTCCCTCCTGCAACAAACCTTCCAAAATGCATTACCTTGATTTCTCTGGATTAAATTCCATCTGCCATGTCTCCACCCAAGTCTCTAACCTATCTATATCATGCTGTATCCTTTGGCAATCCTCTCACTGTCTGCAACTCTTCCAATCTTTGTGTCATCTGCAAACTTACTAATCAGACCACTTACCTTCTCCTTTAAATCCTTTATATGTATTACAAACAACAAGGAGCCCAGCACTGATCCCTGTGGAACACCACTGGACACAGATTTCCAGTTCAAAAAAAATCCTTCCACCGCTACTCTCTGTCTTCCAAGGCCAAGATAGTTCTGCATCCATCTTATCAGCTCACTGCAATTTAGGGCCCTGTATCTAACGACGAATGTGCTGGCCTTGGAAAAGGTCCAAAGGAGTTTCACAAGAGTGATCCTAGGAATGAAGGGCATGTCATATGAGGAGCAGTCAAATCTGTACTCAATGGAGTTTAGAAGGATGAGGTTTGATCTGATTGAAACTTACAGAATACTGAGAGGCCTGGATAGAGTGGACGTGGAGAGGATGTTTCCACTATTAAGAGAAACTAGGGCCCAGAGTGAAGGGATGACTCTTTAGAATTGAAATAAGAGGAATTTCTTCAACCAGAAACTAGTGAACTTATGGAACTCATGGCCACAGAAGGCTGTGGAGGCCATGTCATTGAGTATATTTAAGATAGAGATAGACAGGTTCTTGATTAGTAAAGAGATCAAAGGTTACGGGGAGAAGGCAGAAGAATGGAATTAAGAAACATATCAGCCATGTTGGAACGGTGGAGTGACTCGATGGGCTGGGTAGCTTATGTTTTTATATCTATGGTTTTATAATCTACCATGGCAGAAGGACAACAGAGTGTAAATGGAAATCTGATTGAGATCATTCCAAAAGTTCCACCATTTGTTGGACACAAACAAAGAGTGGAGTACCCAGATTGCAACCAGACATCCATATCTATTCAGAATCAAGTAAATAATAGGAGCAGTCAAAATGTTATCCACGGTGCAATAATCAGAGAAATTATATGATGGGAGTTCGTTTAGAGGAATGTAAAAAATAAGGTATCAGATGGTACGTTTGTACCAAATTAAACAGCACGGGTCAGCAACTTGTGGGGTTAAGATAGCTAATGTACCTTGAAAGCTGTGGGAGCATAGCTATCACAAATTTCCTTTCTTATGTAAGTGAAGTATTCTTTTACCAGCTAAGAAAATGTGTCTGTGTCTGGCCAAAATCTCTCAGGCCCTATCAATTAAAAAATATTCTGTATCATCCCAGATTGACCATTAGAAAAGAGACACATGAACTGGTTAATATCTACCAGCGTAAAGTAACAGCAATAAAGCAGGGGATGAATTATTGAATTAATTTCCACAATTATGTAAAAAAGTTCAGATTTGACTTTCTCCCATTCTCTGATCAAAATACACACCTAAGCAAGGAAATAGACCATTCCAAATGTACAAAATAGAATGGAATGGCAAAATAAATTAATTGATAAAATGGTCATGTAGATCCCAGACCAGAGTGGTGGGAAGTCTTTTAGAATTCCCGCACTGATGTTCAGATCCATCCATGGATCATGATTTCCTGTTCTCAATTGACTGTGCTCTACTAGCTAATTTGGGGTTGGACATGCAATATAGTATGAAGTTGCTCACCAGTACATGTGACTACTTTGGCTTTACAATTAGCTCAAAGAAAATGCAAGTAACAAACTAACCTGCTCCAGAAAAAAAATTCTTGTCTTGAACACAAGTTTTCAACCCATGTCTAGAATCTGTCAGCAGTTGATAAGTTCCTGTAACTTGGCAGCACATTCTCTTTTTATCAATGGGGAAAGATGTGCAAGAAATGCCAAAACAAGTGTAGCTTTCATCAGATTTCAAGCATCACTACAGGAACAAAGAGGGTAAACCTATCATTTAAACTGAAGCAATTGGCCTGCTGTCTCTGGTCTGTGTGTAGGACATAGACTGTGCACCGGTGTCATGTAAAGAAACTCAACCATTTTCATTTGAGCTGCCTTTGGAAGCTTCTGAAGATCACATGATAAGATGAAATACAACATTGAGGTGTTCACCTGAGTTGCATGCAAGCAACCACACCACACTGAGACAGTCACGACTGAATTGAACTGTTCATGTAGTCTGAGCTCCTGACATTTGCTTACCATAGTGAATCTTCTATGGAGAGCTTGAGGGGTACTACTCTGATTGAAGTTACGGAAATGTTGCAAGGGCATTCTGAAGGCTGTTTTTTTGAGTTTTCACACTGACTTCATCTCCTGAAAAAAGCTAGCCAAAGATCGCTATACCTGGGACAATCAAATAATCACATTGGACCCTCCTTGGAAAGAATGCACACATCAGGTTGAGAAAGACAACACACGTTAGATGCAGAAAGCAAACACAACGAGAAGAAATCCTAAGTCTACAATTTGTCCAGAACTCAATCATCTGCAGTATCCTGTCCTATTTGCAACAGAACCTTCAGATAAAGGTTTGCCTGTGAAATCACCTGCGAATCCGCTAGAATCCACCCGAACAAACAGATCCCAGATGATTAACAGATGGTCATTGTTGTCTCAAAAAAAGTGGAATGTATTCTGGTTTCAAGCTGTCACAGAAGTCCTTAATACATTTAAAATGATAAATTGTGTCTAAAAAAACCTAGCTCAGCTTGCAAACATGGCCCTCTGATTTTCGAAGACTATTGAGCAATCTAACCAAATTGTTTAAAAAGACAAAGGTATTCAATAGGGTAAATACAGAGAGATTAATTTTTCTGGTGAAAATGGTAAAGGTAACTTGGAATTCTCTTTCTGCATAAGGCTGTGGATGCCAGATTTTTGAGATGGAGATTTCTTTTTGTTTTTGTACAAAACAGAACAGTTTTTTTATACACAACTTGGAGTCATAGAGTCATACAGCATGGAAACTGACCCTTCAGTCCAAATTGTCTGCAGCAACAGAACATTCTAATTTAACTTAGTCCCATTTGCCAGCATTTGGCCCATATCTCTCGAAACCCTTCCTATTCACGTACCAATCCAGATCCATTTTAAATGTTGTAATTGAATCCAACTCCACCACTCCCACTGGCAGCTTGGTCCATACCCACACCACCCACTTCATGAGAAAAGTTAACCCTCACGCCCTTTTTAAAGCTTTCCCCTCTCACTTTAAACCTATGCCCTCTAGTTTTGGATTCACCCCCCAAACTCCCCTTCCCCTTGGAAAAAGATCTAAACAGATGTGCAGCAAAACAGAAACAAAATGCAGAAACATAGATATTTAAACAGAATTTATCAGAAAAAAATATACTTCGATCAGTAAGAATACAACAAAATCAAACAGCTTGAAGTTTGACTTCAATAGCCTTTTAAGCAGATTTCCACAGTCAGCTGAAGCCTAGTAACTTTGATATATTTTGATCATGGATATTCTCACAAATATCAGAAAATCAACTCTTCACATCAATAAGTCATTTGTTTTGAATTTTAATATGTCTATATTCCAGCAAGCACATTCTGTCCCCACCATTGCATCCAAGCAAAAATTATTAGACCTCCTGCAAGCTGAGATGTGGTAATTTGCATCTTCACCTCATCTTGCACTCCTACTGGCCATAAAACTACATAAAAGCAAATGGTACCATGTTAGAAAACAAGGCTCAATGTCCTTCTGCATATTTTGACTCAATACAATTATTGACTCACTGTTCAAAACCATGTGGTAATAAAAAACCAGATAGCAATGCTCCTTTCTTGTTCAGAAAGATCTTTGCCAATCAATATGTAACTATAGGTTACAGTAGGTTAATCATGATTTAGCATTGTGCAAATTATATAGAATTCCCATTGTCTTGGTCTCATGATATAAACGATGTTTCCTGACTCCAGAAAATCGAAATGTCTTTACCTTTAATTTGCAGCTGGCTGAACGTACTTAGGTCTCACTTAATATGAAAACATTTGGCTCTACACAAAGCAGGGACATTATTCAAATCCAAAGTATTCAACATGTGCATCTCAGTGGGACACTTACAAGCTTGACGTGACTTGCAGTTTCTCAGAATTAGTCACAATCTTCCAGCATGGTGTAAACTGGAAATTATAAGCAGCTTATTTTTCAAAGAAAGGTCATAAACTTTGAAATGCCATACAAAATCAAAAGATTTTTAGAATTATGTAAATAATTTATTGACAAGTTGTAACTGCACCATCGCTTCCCACCAAAAGAAGACATTAATCAAATGTTGGAGTACTCAAAACTGCAATAACTGTTATTTAGTGAATTATCAACATATAGAAAGTATGCAAGTTGCAACAATGGTGAATGTTTACTCATACTGTATGTGATGAATGAGGATCAAGCTCTTATTCTTTAACACGTCACATTCCTTTTGCCATATTGAATAAACATTAGCGTGGAAACTGGACAATACCCAACACCAGGCATGATTTCTATGCTGCACAGCAGGCCCAGAGCATGAAGTTTGGAGGACTTTTCAAAACGTGCTGTCATAATCTTATTTCCAATGAACTGAATGTTCCAGTTGGGCTTCCTCATGCAGCTTGCTGGTCAGGAGTTGAGCAATTTTTGCTAAGTGCATAACAGAAAAACTAATAGCATAATAGATTGACTGAGTTGGAAAAATTAAGGTTCAGGTCATAACCGCCACCATAAGCTTGCTGGCCTGAATGACCTATTACTATATCATAAATACCATGTAATTCTGGCAGGCAAAGTCCTTCAGGTATGTCCAGACATGGGCCAGCAAGTGATTAGGAGTATGAAGAACAGGGATTGGCAGTCCTCCTAATCCAACAGTTTCAACAAAATTTATATTTCACAAATTTTGGGGAACTTTGGGCAATTTTCAGTGGCCTCTTTAATAAACAATCGTCAAATGTTTGAAGACCAGGAAATAATAAATGTGAGTTACAGAATACAAAACACAGTTTGATCTAACTATGCTTAAAAATCTGAGATGGAACTTTATTTCAATATTGAAGTGAGATCTGCATCAGTTTTAGGTGCCTTTGTTCAAGTTGTCAGCGGTCAAATGCTCTAAAGGGTTGGGTGCTGATTGCTGCATTGCTTAAATGAGTTATCACTGCATTTGTTTTATGCTCATGAAACAGGAACAACGTAGAATTAATCCCATTGTGCTTAATGACAAAACTTAATTAATTAAAGAGATAGTCAAGGACAGTCAATTTATAACATCAATAGTTAATGTGGAATTACAGACTGAATTGCACCAAATATTGCATACAGGAATGATATACTCAGTACCTGAACAAATCCCATACCTTTCTTTCAGAACTAATAAAACAGAATTCTGGTCACCTGTGCTGAGTAAGTCCTGGTAGCATTACTTGTAGTAGCCCAGTTGAAACCAACCACAATGGCAGACAATCTCAGGAAATGTAAAAGTAACTCACAAGAGATTACCCAGATGGAGGGGAGTCGTGATACTACAGCCATCATAAGGTGTTGCATGGAATTGATGGGCCACCTGATCCTTTTCCTGCCTTTCAATTTTGTACATTTAATTTTGTATGGGTTAGAATGTATATAGACTTTAATATATTTTTACCATCATAATATTTTGGCTCATATGTATTTTTACAGGAAGTATTGCTCCCACACCTATATCCAGCTACAATCAACTCCAGGAAATGCATTTTTTGACCCAAAATTAACTTGGCATTAAACTAAGATAATGGTTTTGGTAATTGAAACTTTAGTTAGCTCTCCAAAGAAAGGTATCCAACCTTGTAACTTCATATTGCTTTCAAACATTGGTTAGACTCAGGGTCTGCAGCCTGTTAAAAATCATAAAAATAAACATCCTAAACTGTGAACACTGGGAATTGTCATTCAATGCACTAAACAAGGGGATTAAGTAGATAATTAGCGATAGTCCACAAAGGATCTTAAATATCGAAGGATCATAAACATTTCTCTTCAATAGAGATAGATAACCAATGATGTGTAGCCTGAGGGTAACCACGCCGCAAGCTAAACACACATTTGGGTGTCTTCGCGTTTCTTCATGAAGGAGGAAGCAGTTCAATCAGGGAGTCAACTGATTACTGGCTCAGTGAACTAAGTTTCAAGTATTCTTAGAAGCTGCTCTTTTCTCCCACAGTTTGTAACATTAAAATTAGAAAAAACCTCAGAGCCACTTAGTTTTGGAGTAAATAGCTGCAATGTCGGCTTTTACCTATTTCGTAGGGGTTTTGTTAATTTAGTTGGCTGGGTGGTTGCTTTGCAATACAGAGTGACGTCAATAGATTCTTTTCCCACTCTATGAATATCCTGCATTCTCAGCCTCATCCTTTGCCTGAGGTGTGGACACCCTCAGGTTAAACACTCTCTCTAATGAAAGAGTGGCGCTATGGTGACTTTATATTTATTTACTAACATTGTCAAGTGAATTGTATTTTTCTTCACTAACAAGGATATAGGATATTGTAGACCAACCATTGAAACTTTATTTTATTCAGTCAGCAATAGCTGTTGTTTCTGGGATGTTCATTGTATCTACCACCAGAAAGGTAATGTTTTCATAGTGCCAAAGGATCATAGGGCTGCTCTCTCAATAATGATTATCACATAAAGGTTGTTTTAAAAATATAGTTGGTTCACTAACGTCTTTAAGGAAAGAAATTTACATTCTTTTCCTGGTCTGGCTTGTATGTAACTCCAGAGCCACTGCTATGTGACTAACTCTCAACTGCCCTCTGAAATGATCCAGGTGGCAATTGACAATGGGAAACAACTGCTGGCTTTGCTAGTAACAACCACATCAAGAAGAATGATAGAATTGTGGTGGGGGACTGGTGCTGGAGGATGAAGAAGATGAACGTCACTCTGTATTTTCAGAACAAGAGAGAAAGCAACAGGAGGAGTGGAAGAAGGAGCAGCCTGATGTGACCAGTATCCCCCGAAGTTGCTAACCCACTGCCAAATGCTTGCCTTATACAGGCATAATTATGCCAAATTGATGCTGTAGAGCTATGTGGCTGACCATTGTTGAACTCACTACCCTGCCACCACCTCTCCTCGTGCCACACCTCCACAATACAATGCCACAGCCGTTTCATTTCACTGACGCTCACTGATTGTCTTCTACTCCTGGCATATCATTTACCTCAAGGCTGATGTTCAGTTGACAAGATGCAGCACAGAAATGATTGGACAGTGGAGACTGAAATAAAGGTTATGGTGCCTCATCATTTTTGATGTTCTTGACATTGAAACACTCCCAGGTGATTTCCCTAGTTTGTCTACAAAGGTTACCTTTTCCACTTCTAATTACCCATCTGAGAGCTGAGATGTTCATGGAGGAGGTCCTCTGGAGTCCACAAGGACCTTGCCCAAGGTTGCCAAACGACACCTGTTCTTGGTATATTCAAACATCAGGGCAAGAGTCAGTATGTGGGACTTGGTCAAAGGCACCTGAAGTATGTGTGCCCTTTTCCTATCTGCACTTTCATGCCTGTGCTCCCTGCTAGGCCAGAGCTGGAGAATACTTCTATCAGCCAAGGTGAGACTTTCTTCTGCTCTGTTTAGATTAACATAATGAGTGTGTTGCCATTGGTGCCAAACCTATACCATTAAAATGAGGACCAGCTGTAGAGAAAGGTCAGTCCAGCAATGTTACTTAAGTGGAAAAGTAAATAAAAAAGAAGCATGTCAAAGAAATCTGCTTCCATCTTTAAGATTGAGCACAGTAAGTATCTTTAAACTGAATTCCTCTCTGTCCCCAGAAAACTACGCAGAAGGTAAATTCCACCCACACTGTATTTGAAATAAATCTTTACCATCGTTGGTAAGAGGAGGTTTCCTTTGATGTCAAAATGTTTAGTATTTTAACACCTATCAATTATGTAAAGAAAGAATGAAGAAATATTAGCAGAAACCAATGCACTTTAAAAAAAAATCTCGAAGGCATGGCATGTCATGTGAAATTAGCAGCAGCAGCTGTAATCTGCAGTTTCAATGTATAATTCATTTACTCTGCTCCGTCTGTCTTTCCATGAAAACAGTTCATTTACACGTATAGGGTTTCAGTATCAGGAATATCATGTAACAATGCGTGCATTGTGCTATCACAAAAGCTTCTTGCAATTGCTCAGTCTGATACTTTTATCTTTAGAACAGGGTCAGACAGAAAAATAAAAATATCCAAGTCACACAACATACAGGGCACAGCTTTACTGCATGCAGGAAATGCGTACTTCATGATAGTCACATTAGCTTGTGCCCATTTTCATTAGTGTGTAGGTTGATTACATATTCAAGAGGGCAAGTTTCCTGTGATGATGGGCACGTGATAGCTTGAATGTTCTGAAGTGAATAGAGATAACAAAGCTGACGTCAAGAGCTGCCTCATCAACAGACATTATTTTGTTTACTTTCCTTGCGGTTTAATCATAAGTATGATGAATTATTTGAAGAAAATATTATAAAAGTCAGGGTTAGCGGTGAAAGAAAAGCTCTGAAGTTTTTGACTTTTGAAGTGACTATATTTTTCACTCAATGAAGCAAAATGCACCCCCCACCCCGAGCTCTCATCAGTAATGTGTTTCTGCTGTATCAAGTTCAAACTGAAAATATGTTGCATTAGTACACAGCCCAGTGTGTGGAATAGTACATTACTGGTCAAATTAATATCGCCTTTCCTCAATTTATAAGTTGTTACTAAAATTACCTAGGTAGTCAGTCTGATCTCCAAAAATCAATTATAACAATTAAATTGTGGGTATGCTCTTGCCATTTATAGCAAATGCAAGAAAGCAATTTTCTAACAGAAAAGAGTGAGACAGTTTTCCTTTCATGTTCTTTTTTTGTTCGTTGTGTGACATTCCTTAAATGCTTTAGTCTCAATCCAAGCTCTACAAAGATTTCTTAACCAGCATTTTAAAAACGTGTTAGATGAAATTTGTTTCTATCGAAGTATTCCCTTCTAAATTCTGAATTCACCACTGAATTGCAAACTCTAGTCACAATACAGTGATTTTTCAAGGGCGTGCTATGTTTTAAATTAGCCAAATATTTCATGATTGGTATCTGCCACCTTACAAAGTGATAATCGGTAATTTCAGTTCAGATTTGAATGAATGGGTGCATTAACCTTGAGACAGCGTCATAGATTCTAAACAATAAAATAACAAACACAAAAGGCTTATCAAGGTTAGAATAATTAGCCAGAGCACTCATAAAATTGTAAGAATAACAATATGTTTTCATACAGCATCAGTTTTCATTTTAATAACTATGTTCAAGTCAGTTAGTGATATAAAGGAAGAACTAATAGAAATAAATGTCTCCATTTCTGCTACAAGTTAGCAATTTCAGATAATAAACCTTTTTTTTCTGGTTACTCAACAATGTCATTGCGACAATGTCTCAGGTTTGTGTTGTTAATGTAAGTTTATCTTGTGGTGCTGATACCAAAATATGCATTTCACAGTCAGATGTTACGAGAAATTTGTAGCTGTAAATAAGTTTAGAAGTCATTTCATAAACTGTTCACAAATTGGTTCAGAAAGTGAAAAAAAAAGTAGCTTATGTAAACAACTCACAGTTAAAGTCAAATTTGCATAGTCCATGTATTTACCAACATAGCATTCCCTGCACTTCAACAAGAAAGATTTAGGGGTGACTTTCAGCTGTTCCCTGCAAAAACGGGCAGCCAGCCTTTGCAATCAGGAGGGTGGATTGCCATCACAGATAGCTGTCCCTCAATGCGAGGTGATGTCTACCCAGGGTGATGGGTTTCTCCCATGGGTCTTCATTTGTTTTATTCATTTGTGGAATGTGGGCATTGCTGGCTGGCCAGCATTTATTGCCTGTCCCTAGATGCCCTTCAAGTGACTGAACAGGCTAATTCTTGACACAGATCTTTGGGCATATAGTACAGGATGTCCCATCAGATGGTGAGACCCAAAGTAGAGGATTTGCTTCCATTTTTTCCCTTCTCTTCCACGGCTATGCTTCACTACTAAAGTTTCTGGACTTGAAGCGTGATGCAGCTTAATGGGCAAATTATCACAATTTTGACCGACTGGTAGCAAGTTCCTCCCAGTCAACTCTGCTTGATTATCTTGAACTTACCTAAGTACCTTTTTATAGCTTCATTAATTGTAGCTTTGAACATTTTTAGCTTAAAATTCTCTCTACCTCCTTAATTATTCAGCTCACAAGAACATTGGGCCTTCTCTAATATTTGTGCCAATACCCCGTAAACTGCAACCCACTTCTCTTACACCAGTCATTGTGCCACTCATTTATTTCTCTGACCTGATTTCCTCCGTGCTAATTTTCATGTGGCTCAGTAATAATACTGAAATTATGACCCTTGAGGTCCTGTTTCTTAATTTGGTGCCTGGCTTCTCATGCTGACTATGTTCTTTCTTTGTCCTCACTATGTGACTGGTGTGTACATGGACTATTTTGACTGGATCCTGCCATCCCACTGCAAGTTCCTTTCCTGAGTGGATGTTCTAAACCCTAATATTGGGCAGATAAACCAGCCATCCGGACTCATACCCTTTGCTGCAGAGAATGCTGTCAGCTCCTCTGATTATACTGTCACCTCCTCTCATTGCATTCCTTCTCATTTCCTGATGCATCTCAGCATCTTCAGTTCAACCTGCAGCTCTCCACTCAAGAAGTATCTGAGAAGTTCTTCCTCTTGTTCCACAGGGGAAAGGACATCATTCCATATTGTCCCTCTCGATACTTTCAAATCAACATCTTTAGAGATGCTATTTAACACCTCTGGAGCAGTTGGATTTGAGTCCAGACCTCCCAACTCAGAGGTAGGAACCCTACCACTGCACACCAAGGGCCTACTTACATTGCACCTCACGATATTTTAATCATTATGTTTACAGCTCCCTTCTTAACATGCTGGAGGAAAAATATAATCTGATCAACCACATTTGTTTACTTTTATTGTCTGATTTATTGTGGTTTTTGGCAAATTACTTGTTTTCCCATGTGGTGGTGGTGTTTATGGTTGGGGTGGAGGGTGATTAGTAATCCTTCTGAAGATGCAACTGTTTCTCTATGCTGATATGACTGTAAAGCATTAGTAATGCATCATTGTTCAACACAGCACCAACATTCATTGAACAATGATACAACTAGGCAGCTTTAAAACAAAAATTGTAGTTCAGGTGTAGAAAAATTCCATCTTGTGACTGGAATCATGATCTGTCGCATATGCACCAGTGGCTGGTATCGGTGGTGTGGACATGCCAACTGTTTTCGATGCACCTCCAGTAAGTGGCAGGATTACAACGTTGTAGAAAATAATATTAATTTATAAAGTTTCTATAAGGTTTCTAATGAAGTTAAAGCTTTTCTAAGATTTTTATTAAGAATTGTAGCATTTGAAAACCATTTTAAAAAATTTGGAAGGTTTTTTTTAGCAGATTCTTTATCTAAGGTGTGGTTATAATGTAGCATTTATTAGCACTGGAGTAGGTGATTAGCATGGCTGTATGTAAGAAAAACCTGGAAAAGTATATGAGGGAGAAAGAAATAAAAGGTTATGATGATAAGGTTAGATAATGGGAGGAGGCATTGTTGGAACTTAACACACATATAAATACACTGCTGCAGCCAGGATCTCAGGAATTAATTGTATTTCCTTGTGGTGAGCCTTTGTTTTGCTGTTATGAGGATGAACAGACATGGTTCAGGGAATTACATGAGAATGCTAGCCTAAACCATTACTTTCTTCTCCATTCAGATCTGCTGGCATGCATGCCCCAGCATCTGCAGATCAAGGTGTGTTTTTTAATACCATAAGCCGGCAGCATTTTTTGAGATTACTGTACTTTCCTCACAAAACAATCGAGTTGCCCCAGCATTACTCAATGGATCAATATGAGTCCACTGCCAAATGAGTTCTTCAGAAAGTGACTTGCTAACAATACTCTGTGTCAAGACTCATTTTTGGGGAACTTCCTGACCAATGCATCCCCCACACCACAGCCCCTACTGCCACATCTTACAAGGCATAAATAATTTCAAACTATGGAGGTGTTAAAGGCAAGCACACTGGTGAGAATACTGTACAAGTGTTGTTTTTGGCTACAATGTATAGTGTGTTTTTGGGTATTGTACCAGGGGTATGTTCTGGGTACTTTTCAATTTATGAATGAGCATTTTAGAATTAATAGGGTTAAAAGTTTGCTGTATGTTTAAAAACCTGTGAAATTCTTTTGTAAGTAGATGTATTTGGTTTATTCCATTTTATCTTCATTTCTTTTGTCAATAAACTTCTGTTTTATTGTTAATTCAAAATCTACAGCAGTACATGCATTTGTTTCACTGAGAGAGCACTTTGTTAAAACCAAAACAATACATTATCTATCAACCTAAGTTTCAGTCTGAGATCAAATCTTTACCAGTAATGCCAGGAACTGGGATCATTATGAAATGCAAAAATTACTTTAAATTTCTATTCCTTAGGAAGTCCCAGAGAATTTTACAATGTTGTTATGCAGTCACTGCTGTTTGGAGCACAAGAGGTGGCAGTTGAATTGTTGGGTTATATGGCTTTTTTCTGTACTGTAAATCCAATATTATTCAATGTAAGATGTGAGGGATGAGTTAATTGTTCAACAATTCTAATGACCTCATTTCTGAGTCCTCAAACTTTGTACAGTCCCTCAGCGTTAACAATCCTTTTAGTTTTCATTCATTTACAGGACATATATTTTACTGGATGGGCCAGTATTATTGTTAAATATTATTGTCCCTTGAGAAGTTGGTATGAGCTGCCTTCTTGAACTGGGACAGTCCATATGGTGTAAATATATCCATAGCTCTGTAAAGAAGGAAGTTCCAGAATTTTGATCCAGCAACGGTGAAGGAATGGTAATATATTTTCAAGTTGGGATGGTAAGTGACTTGGAGGGGAACTTGAAATTGATGGTGTTTTATGAATCTCCTGTCTTTGTCCTTATAGCTGGATTTGTAAAGTGCTATCAAAGGAACCTTGGTAAGTTCCTGCACAGTGAATCTGTAAAGGGTATATATATTGCTGCCAATGTGCGTCATTGATAAAAGAAGTAAATGTTGAATGTGGTGGATGGAGTGCTGATCAAACATGATCTGAATGATACTTAATTTCTTTAGTGAATTGGAACTGCACTCATCTGGACAGAATGTTCAACCACAGTCCTGATTTTTGCCTTGTAGACAGTGGACATGTTCTGGTGAATGAAGAGGTGAGTTATTTGTTCTGAATTCCCAGCCTCTAGAGAATGAATAAAGCAGAGGAAGTCAAACATAAAATCTTGGGCATTTGCCGATTTATTGAATGCTTTGGAAGAAGTAGCAAAATTTCGAACATTTTGTTTTTATTCATTCACAGAATGTGGGCATCAGTGGCATGGCAGGATTCAAACCTGGGTCCCCAGAACATTGCTGGGATCTGTGGATTATCAGTCCAGCAATAATACCACTAGGCAATTGCCTCCCAGTTTCAGGCTTTATTTTAAGTCAGCGTAGAATCCCTTTTGAATGGTTGAGCAGGTTGTTCACCTTGTGCATTAGTATTCACTTTTTGTGAAATAAGTTGCTATTTGGATTGTCAGATTTCATCATACACTGGTAATTGAATGAAAATATTTTACTTTTGACAACATCAGCACTTAAATATTAATTAAGTTTTTAAAATTATCAAAATAATAAGGTAACCTTTCCAATGAATAATTTACCTATATTTGTGTGTTATATGAATTTATATCCTGTTTCTGTAAAATAGGAGAATTATATTTTTCTCTGATATCATTGTCAATGATAGGCAAATGCATTTTAAAGCACACACATAAAAATATGTTCTGAATTCTGAGAAAACTGTTGTTACATTTAAATTACCAAATTACAAATTTTGTGAGTATTGTAATCATCTTATGTAATGTTTTAAGGTTTGTACTAATAGCTGTCAGAACAAGTTCAATGCTGCTGAAGATAGATTCCTCCAGTATTTATCCGGTTTATTTTCTTCCATTTTCTAGGGCAACACATACTTATTTCTCATATGAACACACCAGCTTAGGACGTTCAAGGCCAAATCATCTGAAACTATTATACAATTTGTCATGTGCTTCCCAGCTTCCAGCCTCTACCACCTGCATCATGCTCCATGACAACAGAGCCACATGACTGTTACGATGCACCGCATTGCCCGTCCAAAGCAGTATTTTAAAATCTAGACAGAAATATTGATTCTCATCGATGAAAGAAGCCCAGCTTCTGCTGCATTGATACTGTGATTAAAGGACTGCTAATATGTGAAATTTAGATTCCAAATTTTCCTTCAAAAGCGAGCAATGTGCATCATGTTATTTTTTAAAAAGGGCAATCAGTCTAGGTAGCATAAATAAGTAGGAAATGCTAATTTATGTTTTACATTCTTTAGGTAAATTGATTTACTTCACTTTCAAAGACAATGAAAATAAATGAAAAATAGACTGAACAGTCTGGTTGAATGCTGATTATTACCATGTTTAGTTGAAATATACTAATTCCTTGCATGTTAGCTTTCAATTTAGCTGATAGATCTCTTCAGGGATTGCATTATGATTCTGCGTGTGCTTTTAATTTATTGCATATGTACGCATGTGTGCATCCTGTGTGTTTAATCCCCATTTTCTAATCCAGTGAAATTTGATTAGCAGTGTTTCTGGGTTAATTAGATTCTGTATCTAGTGATTATTCCTCCCCCAGTCCGGATAGGAGTGGATTTCAGTGCTTTTATAGGCTGCTTTCCATTACATGTCTTCACCAGCTACCTATTTTCAAATGAATATTTTATTCTCCAGCTGGTATGACAATTTTGTGTTTACCATGTAATTGCTTACCTTGCTCCTGGGCACCAAGTTAGATTACTGTAATTGCTGCATTATAGTCTATATTCACCAAAAGACACCAATTCCATAGGTTATAAAATCAAGTTAAATAACATATATGTGACATTAAATCTTGGAATTTTATAGCTATCCAAGAGGTATTACGGTGATTTATAATCAAAAAAGACACATCACGTGTCTTTAGTGCAAGAGATCATTCTCCAGAGTATTCATGTGATATATTTAGTACCTTTAATTTGATCCTCTTAGTCAACACGTATACCATGCTATTTTATTCTGAAAGACCTGGTATTTCCATGGTGTTGTACATTGATTGTAAAGTGAGACAATAATTAAAAATCAGTTACCTAATTTTGTTATCAATATTATAACAAATTGTTCACACTGTTAACAATTTATCTTAAGAATGTAAAACATTCCCTACATTTTGGTTTTAGCTTAATAAGTTAACCTACGCAAATGAGTCAGATTTATTCCTTATTTCAGAAAGAGAAATTTAAAAGAAAGATTTACAGAGTAAGAATGTGTAATTGAAATTAAGTCAGTGATAAACTGATAAACCTATTTTGTGACAGGAAGTAAACATTAAAGTTTCCCATTAATTGTGAGTCATTTCTCAAGATCATAGCTCGCACTGAATTTGGACATTATTTTAAAAGGATTTCCTCAAAATTGTTCAACATGGTCTTCACTGCTTCAGTACTGAGGGAAGAATGCAAGGATGCAATGAAGTACAAGTATCTATTGTTGTGTCTGCTGAAGGTTATAGTTCAGACCAAGTTATGTGGTCTGTCAATCACATTAGAACAGAAACCATAGGCTTCAGCTATTCACAGGGGATTTAAAACCATTTTAAAGCCTTTCAGCAGCAATTTAGATTTCATTAATTTCACAGTGAATGCTGAGTACTTCCTTTTTTGAGGCCGCAGGAGCACAGGTCTTATGGTTTTGCTGTCCAGAATTACATTCATTTTTTTCAACATATTTTAAGATGCCAGTTAGTCTCTTGTTGCACTTCTGGCTAGTCCAAAGCCTGGACCACATGTTTAGTGTATGTTATATAAGGTCCAACAGCATGGAATTTGGTTTGTCCCTTTGTGGTCACTGTTTAGATCCTCCCTTTTGGGACATGGTATTAATAAATATCCTGAGGTCAACTTGACACTGATATCTGAGAAAGCTTTCTTTGGGATGTCGGCTGCTTATACGTCTGGGCTATCTGGCTCAGAGGAAAGGCCAAGTTATGCAGATCAGTAACAAAAAGCTATCGGACATGACTGCCGTTTTCCTGGTTTTTATACTTTCAACAATGTTGAACTATAATGCCTGCACGGTAATGACAGATTCAAAACTCTTGTCCATGAGATGGTTTCCTGAGGGCTTGCTTGTCGTGAGGCAGGATTTTTGTGAGTACTTGAATCAAGCCCAAGTAGAATTATCAAAAGCATCCTTTATCACTTTAGGCCGTAGACACAAAATCTGGGAATAACAGAATGCATGATCCTCCTGTGCTCAGGAACTGGTATAATTGATGGAGGTACTGGGTTATGCACACATGGAACTGAAGAATTTTAGATTTACTGGTTGTTACTTGATTTTGGATGCTATCCTCTTAACCGCTACAGTTCAAGTTTGTGTCAACTGCAATTTTCAGTGTTGTGCCCAATATCAGCATTTGAGGTATTAATTAACGTCAAAAACAATGTCCCTTGTAATGAACTGAGAGGAATTCCTATTTCATAGAATTGTAGAATCCCTGCAGTCTGGATTCACTATATTCCAGGATATCATTTCATTGGAACATTGTTTTCTTTGCAATGAAAACTAAGGATCTGCAAGACACAACATGGAGGTGCTGCAGCAGTAAACATAGTCTGACAAGTTTGCACAGTAGCTTCTATCAGATTGCAGGTGTCATAATGGTGTTTCCACTATGCACATGCCTTCTGAAAGATGAACAGAATGGAATAGTAAATTTGCATGTGGCACCATCTACTTCCATCCAAAATAAAATCTGTTAGACCCCAATATGTTTTGAATGTTCAAGAATCCTTCTGAACCAAAGGGCATAAAATAAACTGTTCAACTGTTGCTGCAGCAAGTCTTTTTCTTTTTATGTTTAATGTCAAACTCAGAAGAAAAAAAAGATGCTATTTGAAGTTCCATAGCAGTCCTGATAGCATAAGTATTTTGGTTGTTGCTGAGCAAGTAGTTTACACAGTAGTTTCATCAGATTTAGGCATTAAAGGAGTATGCTCATAACTCTCAGATCTTGGAGTCAAATGTATTGTGATATATTCAGGGAAGCAAGGAAAATGGAACTATCATGCTCCCTTTGAAATGGGCCCTCTGCTCTGGAGGCACAGACTTTGCTGAAAAAGTTACAATGAGATCCAACCGAAACTGCACTTTTGGGACAGTTCAGGAAATTATTGCCCATGTGCTATTTATTTTTCATCCTATTGTCTTTGTGCCAATATGAAGTAATTGAATCAGAACTGTGGTTTTAAGTTGTTATCATGCATAGTTATTAATTCTTATCCAGGGGATTTTGTATACCTTCCCTGAATATATCACAATATATTTGACTCCAAGATCTAAGAATTATGAGTATACTCCTTTAATGCCTAAATCTGATGAAACTACTGTGTAAACTACTTGCTCAGCAACAACCAAAATACCTATGCATTAACACCACTCGTCAATGTAACCGACATTGTTGCTGTGGGGATAAACAGTACAATTGAACTTTCAGTAGTTTATAAAAGCCAGAAGTCAATACAATTGCAGAATATTTGACTTGTAATTAAAGATTGACAATGCACCAATGGTATGATGCAAGATTAGCAAAGTACTCATCACATAGAAAATAAAATATCAACTTGTGAAAACAAGAAAAACATGGGAAGTAGAAATTATTTTTCAAGTGTCTTGAAGAAGACAAATTCTTAATTTAAAAATAAATTCTTTTAGTTGGTTTATTTGTTTCACTTTAAAATTAACAAACAGATTAGCTGCATGGTTAAAGCAAGGTATCAAGTTGTACAAGTGTTCTGTTGACAAAGCGAGGAAAGAGTGACACTAAGTAAAAGTAGACTCACAGCAAGTGCATACTTAACCACTTTTTAAAATAATATTATGAGTTTATCTCTTTTGGTACTTCTCATAGTAACCAGCTAAATTGCAATGGGATAGGTACAGCCTTAGGTTAAAATCCAAGTTTGGGAATGGGGTCATCAAATACCTAGAAGAAAAATAGTAAAACTGGCAAATGAAACATTCTGGTCTGACTCATCTAGTAATCTTCAAAATGAAGGTCCAGTGTAACTAGCATGTCTCTTTCCAAGTAGTACTGACTGTTCCCTCTTGATATGCCTCAGGCCCTTCCTTAATATGTTTAAAAATCTACTGTCTGTTTAAATGCCTAAAGAAATAGGTCTTGTAAAATGCACAGAGAGTTTGACAATGCTACACAGATTGGGTACATGTAAACTGGTATGCTTTTTACCTGAATATTAGGAACAACAAACTCATTTTTTTTAATATTAAAATTTTATGGTCAAAGTAAGTGTGATACAGCCAAGAATTGTATGGCACTTGGTAACATATTGCCAGGCATTTGCAATGGTGTTGATCATGGCAATAGCAGCTTATGATCCCTTCAGTGTGTCTTTAATGTCTCCATGGCATTAGATTTTTTCTGCCTCCCTCCTTTCCCACTCCTCATCTTTTCTCATCATCTTGTTCATTTTGCTTCTTACCTTCTCCACTCTTTAACTTCCATTTCAGATGGTAAATAGTGTGATGAAGAAGGGAGTTGCCTAGCATTGCAGGTCACTGGTTGAAAGTCATGAAGTTTGTACACATTGACGATATTCTTCGCGTTCCACTGTCCTGTCGGTCACCCCATTTCCCATTATTCTCCTCAATCTTCCCTTCCTCAAAGTGTCTACCCAACTATCCTCCTGTTCTTACCTATAGCTCACACTAAGCAATCTTCTTACGTTGCCCAGTTCCCATTACCTCTTTACCTATTGGCTTCTTTGTCTTCTTCCACGGTTGTCTCACCTCCTTCGTTCATTTATCCCTTAATGTCTTCTGACCTCTCACCAACCCTCAGCTCTACTGACTTACCATTCTTAACCCCTCACATTTAGGATTCCCCTTTGAATTGGTTGAAGCAATAGCTAACTATTATGCAGGGAAGTAATGTTACACAAGTCATGACATTGGAAATTCAGCATGAAATGGACAGGAAGAATACCTATCTGCACATCTGCACTTTAAATAACTAGGTTAGTAACTTACAACTTTAATATTTAATTATTATTCTCTTGTGTATATTGAAAAAAGAGACACTAAATTGTAGTTGCTGCATTGCACATAAGCTTGTATTGGATTTCAACCCTTTTTTTTGTAATTATTTTCCAAAGCTATGGGATTGTGTCAGTATTTTTCTAAGTACAAGTATTGGAAAGTTGGAAATGCACATACAGGACAGAGCAGTACTGGGCAATAGTTGGTTTGCTACAATGCATATAATTGAATAAGTAAATATCAGGATTTCCTATCCAGAGAGTTCCTGATCATATTGCTAAAAATGTTCTGAACTTGATTCTATAGAAGAAGTACTGCTTAGTCAGCTAGTTGTTGTGAAAGAAAAACTGAGCAGGAGTTGATTTAAAAGAAAACATGTGATAAGACAAAGATGGTGCAATTATAGTACAGTTAAAGAGGTAAACAACATAGATGCATTTCTTCACTGAATTCCATCTCCATGATGTTTCCAGTATAGCATTACTCAATTACAAAAAATGATGAGCAAATTATAACTATGTAAAATGTATTGTTAAGCAATTATAGATTCCTATTTTCATTTTTATTTCAGCAACCACATTTTTACTGCAAGTACACTGGGGTGATAAGAATTAAAGCATGATAAAATGATGTCAGTACTTGCTGGACAAATAATGATTATATCCGCTTCTCTACAGCTGCAAAAAGATAACAAGTTGCACATAATGGATGGATTCCTTGATATGACGACTAAGATTACGCACATTGGATCCTCCTACGTTTAGCACCTGCACAAATAAAGCATTTAGCTGAAAGCTGAGCAACCTTTATTCAAGGATATTTTGGTTTCTTGAAGGTAAGCAATTTAAGAGTGATGATTCGCTTTGTCGATACTATTCAGAAGTAAGGAGACCTTTTCACATCTTGGAATGGACTATTATCACAATACATATTCCCAAATCAGTTGGGTACGGTATAATTAATATCTGTGGAGTGAAACAGTTGTAGAATTAGAAATCTATTGGGTTCTCAATTCATGGTATTTAGTTACTCTAATATGCAATGATAACATATAACAGAGAGGATGCCTGATATCAATAATATGAGTCGTGATTGTGCTGTTGTTGGATTTTTTTTTACCCTTTTTTACAAATAACTTACATCAACAATAAACATATCTGCTCAGGTCAAATTTCTGCTCTATCTTTTTGCATTGAAATTGTCTATCATATTAGGCAAATGCTGATTTCAAGATCAATGGTATCCAATTAAAATCAAACATAAAATTGGAACCAGAATGTGCTCATTTAATTCCATTGAAAACATTACTATACAAATCTTTGAGTTGAAGTTTGCAACTTGTGTTTGTATTTCACATGCGTATTGTCTGGATGAATGTAGTTCCAATATCACTCAAGAAACTCAACAGTGCCCAGACTAAAATGACTCCTTCTTCGGCACCCAACTATTGTTTTAAACATTTATTCCCTCCACTGGTGAAGAGTAGCAGCAATGAGCACAGCCTATATGATGCGCTACAGCAAGTCCATCAACAGCACCTCCCAAACCCATGACTTTTACCACATGTAAGAATAAGCCATGTAGAAACACCAATACCTGCAAGCGTCCCTACAAGTCACATGGTCAGGACACCCTGTGAGTGAGATTACTGAATCAATGATGATTCCACTCATCTCCGGAGAGACTATACTTTCAACTTTTTAAGAGAGTGCAATGCCATTCAAGGTGGGAAAGTGTACAATCGGAAATTCACATCTCCACTCTCCCTCATAAGGCACTAGCCTGCTGAAAGCATTTGCACAGAAGTGCTGCCTCTCTCAGGTTAAACACTGTTTGTATACGATGCTCGACCATTTCAGGACAACTTAGCAGGCTAAGCAAACACTGAAACATTGATGATGAAGGATGAAAAGGAGGTGCCTCAGGATTGGTCTCAACTTGCTGCATTTCATAAGTCACTGTGCTACACAACTCTTGCATTTCATGTACAGACTGAAGCCTAAAAACTCAGCATCATGCAATGTTACTGCTCTGTCTCACTGACATAACTTTCTCTTGAATGGTGAGGGGGACCTTTAAAGAGCAAATACTTTGAGGGTGGGTTATTCAAAGATATCACTGATAAAATCCTGTGGAAAAAAGCATTTATTCATCAATCAAAAAATTCAAAGAGTACAGAAATGAACAGTTCCACATATACTCTGGACTGACCAAGGGCTACATGTCATATAACTAACAGAAAGTTACACAATGAAAGAAAGTCTAAACCTAATGCTTGAAACAGGTTTCAGTGAGGTTCTGTCTGGCCTCTTGCACTTCACCTACAGAGTTCTATCATGGTCACCTGGATATTCTTTCCGATCAATGTCCCAATCCTTATTCTTGATCCCCAATTTACCGACATCCAGGACATTTCCCCTTTGTTAGCTTCAGTTGTGAATGGCACAGCATGCAATAAAGAGTGGCACACAGTTTCGGGACAACATTGAATTGCCCCACAAGATAAGTCCAGGCGTTGAAACCTCAACTTCAGAAAACCTGAACAGGAAATACTCTGGCCCTGGTAGAAGCACTTGTATTTACATAGTGCATCACAGTGAGGATTTCGTAAATGTGTCATCGGTGATGTTGGAAGGGGTATCCTTTGTCTCGAAACCGCCATCACTTTGTGGTTCAAGGACCTTGAAGATATTGAGTGTATGAGTTGGGAGGTCATATTGCTTCTGTACAGGACATTGGTTTGGCCACTTTTGGAATACAACATTTGTTTTGGTCTCCCTGCTACGGGAAAGATGTTGTTAAACTTGAAAGGGTTCAGAAAAGATTTACAAGGACATTGCTGGGACTGGAGGATTTGAGCTATAGGGAGAGGCTGAATAGGCTGGGGCTATTTTCCTGAGTGTCAGAGGCTAAGGGGTGACCTTGTAGAGGTTTATAAAATCGTGAGGGGCGTAGATAGGGTGGATAGCCAAGGTCTTTTTCTTAGGGTGGGGGAGTCCAAAACTAGAAGGTGTAGGTTTAATTTGAAAGGGGAAAGATTTAAAATGGACCTGAGGAACAAATTTTTCATGCATAGGGTGGTGCGTGTATGGAACAGGCTGCCAGAAGAGGTGGTGGAGTCCGGTACAATTACATTTAAAAGGCATGTAGATGGGTATATGAACAGGAAAGTTTTAGAGGGAGATGGGCCAAATCCTGGCAAATGGGACTAGATCAGCTTAGGATACCTGGTCACCTTGGGCTAATTGCATGGAAGGGTCTGATTCTGCGCTGTATGACTCTATGACTCTATAAAGCAACATGTGAGTCCTTCAGTTTGGGTACGCATAAAGGCAGCTCCCAAAATATCTATTGCACCTTCCAAATTTGGCACCAATTGTTACAGGTACGCTGTGCATTAATGGAGTGGAAGTGTTTCCATTTAACAAACTCTGCAGGTCAGTGATAGTGAGCTCTAAAGTGACATGGCTGCAGGCTGTAGTTCCCCGAACTTGTGGAAAACCTGCAATGTTGGAAAACCCAACTACCTGAGCTGTTTAACTCTTGTCATCACTGGGGAAGGATATAAACTGGTGCAAATAATCTGGAGAAAATGGAATCAGTGATATCCCAGATGCGTTTATGGGGTGAGTCTTGGGAGTTGTCATACAGTTGCTGCTTAAAACAAGCCACTGTCACAAAAATCTCAGAGCTGATGTAACCTTGACTAGCATTGGCATATTCTGTTCCTTCCAAATGCCCATTCTGCTGCCACAGTTCGATGGCAATGGCCTGAAATGTTGTCAGTGTGTGCCTACTTTGAGTTTCTGACAATGGTCAATAATGACAGCCGAGCCAGGAGATTCACTCTCTGGTCATTCTCCTGCACCTCCTGGTGAGGGATCTGCAGTTTCTGCTTCTCCCTCTGCAGGCAACAGGTACTAGAGGTTGCTGCTCTTTCTGGGCTTGGAGGTGGACTTGCAATTGATATCTTCTTCAAAGCTTTTGTTGCATGCCCAACAAGGCCACAAGGAGTCCTCCAAGCACTGGTTTCATTTCAGATGTGTAAGCTGATAATCTATGGGGAATGTTGGAATTGAACAGTACATCAGCAAAGGTCATCCTGATCCCTCATGTCAGTCATTATTGAGTGTCCTGATACAGTGAGCTATCGCAAATTCACAACAAGGCTGATGCCATGACTCAAAATGGATCTCTGCACTATGAAACCTTATCCAGCTATATGTTGCCAATTGAAAGTGCTAACATTACTTTGAGTGAGTGAAATTGAGGCACTTATCCACCCTGATAGCATCCCCTCCCAAAAAAAATGGCCATCCTTGAGCACTACAGCGCATATTACTGTAGCTCATTCTGAGAATGTGGCAGCTTTGAAATGCTGTCTTCCAGTATCAGGTATGCAAAACAATGCAGAAATATCAAACCTAGGTGAGATTTCCAAGTTTGCATCTGCATAGCTTTGTGTATCTGGCATTACATTGGGAACAATGGATGCACAGCATGAAATGGTCAGGATCACTTGAGGTCATAATTTTTAAAGTTCATTGTTGCAAGAGGAATGACCTTTCAATTAAATCGAATTTGATGTCAGATTTGTAGCATGACAAGTACAACGCCTCTGGCAGGGCCTCACATGCAACGAATTATACTTTGACCCGAAACAGAAACAGTAATTGACTCTGCCTGCAGTACATATGATGGCAGCGATTTTCTTCCCTTATTGTGTAGTTAAGTTTGATGTAAAGATTGCAATATTTTGATTTTGTGTCCTTGTGAGAGACTTGCAAGCTCTGCCTGAGACTTATCATGATTCCTCCTGGCTCTCATGTTCCCTTTTTGTTACTGTCCTTTTGTCCCCATTGCCTTCTAGCCCCCCTTAATTTCATTCATCCCCTTTCCATAATGATTAATATCAGTATTTTATTTTGAACCCACAGTATCGCAAATTGTCATGCCTTTTATTGGCATCACCTTCTCCTCATGTTGGGGCCACAGTGATTGTCACATGTGAGAAATCCCTTCCTGCTGCTTCCAATCCCCTCCTAAGTTCTAGGAGATCTCACACTTCAATTCTGAATGGCTCTATTTGACTGCAATCATTCCCTCAACCACCGAACCCAATTAATCACACCCACAGAGATGAGCATCCCACTTTCCCCAGGGCTCCATGAACAATCCCTGATATGAACCCTTATTATTAAGGCCCAAATCCCAATGACTGATTGTGGCTCATCTACAGGATTAATTTGGCAGGACAACCCCAGCTGAGAATGGCCCACAAAAACAGAAGTTGCTGGAAAAGCTCAGCAGGTCTGGCAGCATCTGTGAAGAAAATAAATCAGAGTTAATGTTTCGAGTCTGGTGACCTTTTCTCAGAACTGATGTTAGCTGGGAAAGCGTCAGTTTATATGCAGAAAATAGGGAAGGGGATGGAGTAGGGAGTAAACGATAGGATAGAGCCCAACGAGAGAGAAGTGCAGTTGGATAGACAAAGAAGTTGATAACGATTTGGCTAAGAGGGTGAATAGTTGTTAATGGGGACTGTTAGTGACTAACAGTAGGTAGTGTGTAATGGCAGCCTATGTGATAACAAGGTCTGGCATGTGGGGTAGCGGCCAAGCCCTGGCCCAGATGTCTCCACAATATTCCAACTCCTAATCCTGTAATCCGCAGATTGGTTACGCTTACCTGCAGAACAGATTGGCCCAGGCCCTTGACTGCATGAACACTGATTCCAGACTCTGGACAGACCAAGTGCCTGACTGACTGTGGCCAAACCCTTGTACTGAGATCAAATCAACCCCCTGACAAGTGGACCGTAATCCTGGTTTACTCCACTAAGGACAGATGCCCTTTGAATTTCAGATATGGCCATTGACTTGGAGGCCATGGAATACGTTTGCCACTTGAGCTGCTGTCACATGCTAAAGCTTTGA
The DNA here is from genome assembly GCF_021869965.1 of Rhincodon typus. Taxonomy (NCBI): domain Eukaryota; kingdom Metazoa; phylum Chordata; class Chondrichthyes; order Orectolobiformes; family Rhincodontidae; genus Rhincodon; species Rhincodon typus. The sequence goes on from NC_063349.1 coordinate 39,193,684, forward strand.
CATTGGTGTAACATGGTGATAGGCTGCAATATACCCAACCCTTTGATTGTTCAGTGCTCCGATGGTGACAAACTGCCCCTCCCTGTGTCCCTAAAAACAATGGGAACCACTGAGGCTGGCAGCCTGAAAGTTGGAACTAAAGAGCCCACATACTGAACATAACAATGAAAGCCACAGACGTTTGGCAGCTTTCAGTCAACACAAAGTGAGTGAGCATTAGGAAAATAGGCTAAGAGCTATAAACTGTATCCTTTGTAGTTGTATGAGATGGAGTCACTGTAGGGCTGAATTGGGTGTGTGTTGCTCTGTAAGCAGTCATAATGATTGGGTGAGATTGGTGGTTAGGTGATACCTAAAGGATAAAGTGTGGAAGGGGACCATGTCCATGGAGCATGCTGGGATATGGTGATGGCAGTGAAATTTGGATGGAGGCCCAAAGAAATAAATGCTGAGCTGCAGCAAGCAGGTCACTGCTCTGATGTTTATGTCAGAATTGGCACCATCTTGTTTTTGAGGAAAGAGAGGAGAATTGGGAGCTGCATAGAAATGTGGCAGGATGAGACAATAATGGGATACAAATGTGTAGATATAGGGTAGTCACCACACATTAGCAAAATTCAGAATTCATCATTGAAACATTGACGTTGAATATTTTCACAACTTTTGCAACATTGCCCACACTTCTCAAGGAAGCGGACATTTCTGTTTATCCTCAAAGTGGATAACAACCATATCAACACCTTCAGAATCTTCAGAATCTTCAGAAGGGTCACCGGACACGAAACGTTAACTCTGTTTTTTTCTTCACAGATGCTGCCAGACCTGCTGAGCTTTTCCAGCAACTTTGTTTTTGTTCCTGATTTACAGCATCCGCAGTTCTTTTGGTTTTTATTTGGTATTTAACTCACTGCCACATCTCTTCCAGGCATGCCCACCTTGAAGAATTTCTGCTCCTCTCTCCAACGGGATTTCCGTTCCAATCTCTCTTCTTGCCCACCGACTTTAATGTCACTGTCACTCCTGGTGTTTGACCAGGTATTTGCTAAAACTCGTTTCCACAGCCATATCACATTCCTCAGTGACTGCCTCCGGCTCAGGCTCACCCCACGTGGATTCCATCTGAATTTTCATCCCTCATGTTTTGAATCCTCCCAGGATCACAGATATCTCCGTGATGTTCAATGTTCCATGGACAGCTGCTCTCGCCACATCCTGAGATCCACACTCAGTGCCATGCGGCGCCACATGCATACTCTCAATGTTTCTCTCCAACAGCATCGTAACACACTGGCTCAGGGCTGCACCAGTCCGCAGTTCCGCTTCATCCTCTGGCTCATTCATCGTGCTAACAAGAAACTTTTTCTTTTCCTTTCAGGCATCAAGGCCCACAAGATGCAACAGCTCAAAAATACCCATGGCCCTCTGGAACCTTCCTCTCCTTACCTACCCTCTGACTCTATCCCCTCCCCCAGCACCCCCACGTCCTGTCAGGTATTCACCATCGCTCCTAACCTTCCACTCTCCGATGCTGAACGCTCCGTACTCAGCAAAGGCCTCAGCTTTATCCCTCTGCGTCCCCACCTTAACGAATTTCGAACTCTTCTTCTGCTGTCTTCGCCTCCGTGCTCATTTCTTTGAACAAGAGTCCTCTCCCCGTCCCACAGACCCTTTTGCCTAGTTCCAATACTCTCCCTCCACCTGGACCCCTCCCTCCGGCCTTTTACCTGCACTCAATCTGTTCATTAAGAACTGTTGACATGACATTAGTCGCCTCAATTTCACTGCCCCTCCTAACAAATCCAACCTATCTCCCTCTGAACTGACTACACTCCATGCACTCAGATCTAACCCTGACTTTGTCATCAAGCCTGCCGATAAGGATGGTGCTGTTGTAGTCTGGTGTACTGACCTCTACATTGCAGAGGCTGAGCACCAGCTCTCGGATACCTCCTCCTACCTTCCCTAGGACAATGTCCCCACCATTGCCCATCAAGCCATTGTATCCACTACGGTTACGGATCTTATTTCATCTGGTGATCTCCCCCCCTCCGCTTCCAAGCTAACAGTCCCCCAAATCCGCACAGCTCGTTTCTACCTCCTGCCAAAAATCCACAAACAGGACTGTCCAGGCAGACCCATTGTTTCAGCCTGCTCGTGCCCCACAAAACTCATCTCTTCCTACCTTGACTCAGTCTTCTCCCCCCAGTCCAATCCCTACCCACATAAAGCCATGATTCACCTGACGCCTTACGCCGGTTTCAAAACTTCCAGTTTACCGGCTCCAGCCACCTCCTCTTTACCATGGATGTGCAATCCCTTTACACATCCATTGTCCACCAGGAAGATCTTAGGGCTCTCCGCTTCTTCCTAGAGCAAAGACCTGAACCATCTCCACGCACCACCACCCTCCTCCGTTTGGCTGAGCTTGTCCTCACCCTCAATAACTTCTCTTTCAACTCCTCTCATTTTTTTCAGGTAAGAAGGGTTGCCATGGGTACCTGCATGGGCCCTAGTTATGCCTGTCTCTTAGTGGGGTACGTAGAACATTCCTTGTTCCAGTCCTATTCTGGCCCCCACCCTCAACTCTTTCTCCGATACATCGATGATATCATCGGTGCTGCTTCCCTCTCTTGTCTGGAATTAGAAAACTTCATCAATTTCGCCTCCAATTTCCACCCTGCCCTCACTTTCACCTGGTCTATCTCTGACTCCTCCCTTCCCTTTCTCGACATTTCTGTTTCCATTTCTGGGGATAGACTGGCCACTAATATCCACTATAAACCCGCTGACTCCCACAGCTATCTGGACTATACATCCTCACACCCCACTTCCTGTAAAGACTCCATCCCATTCGTTCAGTTCCTCCGTCTACGTCACATATGTTCAGATGAGGCCAACTTCGACAAGGGAGCCTCTGAAATGTCCACCTTCTTCCTCAACCGAGGATTCCCCAGCTCTGTTGTTGAAAGGGCCCTCAACCAGGTCCGACCCATCTCCCGCACTTCTGCCCCTACCCCTTCTCTTCTCTCCCACAACAGCAATAGGGCTCCCCTTAACCTCACCTATCATCCCACTAGAATCCACATCCAGAAGATCATCAGACGCCATTTCTGCCACCTCCAGTAAGATGCCACCACCAGACACATATTCCCCTCCCCTCCCTTGTCCGCCTTCCGCAGGGACCATTCCCTCCGGGACACCCTGGTCCACACTTCCTTCACCTCCAACACCTCTCCACAGCCCTACGGCACCTTCCCCTGCAACCGGCAAAGGTGCAACACCTGCCCATTTACCTCCTCTCTCCCCAGTATCCAAGAGCCCAAACATACCTTCCAGGTGAAGCAACACTTCACCTGCACTTCCCAGAATCTAGTCTACTGCATTCGCTGCTCACAATGTCGTCTCCTCTACATTGGGGAAATGAAGCGTAGACTTGGTGACCGCTTCGCAGAACATCTACGTTCTGCTCGCAAAAAAGACCCTGAATTACCTGTTGCCTGCCATTTCAATGCACCACCCTGCTCCCTGGCCAACATCTCTGTCTCTGGCTTGTTGCAGTGTTCCAGTGAAGCCCAATGCAAGCTGGAAGAACAACACCTCATTTTCCGCTTGGGGACCCTACAGCCCTCTGGACTCAATATTGAGTTCAATCATTTTAAGGCCTAAACTCTCCCATGTCCCAACCCCCCACCCCACACACCAGGCCTTGTTACCACATAGCCTGCCATTACACACCCCCTGTTGTTAGTCACTAACAGTCCCCATTAACAACTATTCACCCTCCCAGCCTGATCGTTAGTAACTCCTTTGTCTGTCCAACTATCTTTCTCTCTCTTTGGGCTCTATCCTATCGTTTACTCCCTACCCCACCCACCTCCCTATTTTCTGCATATAAACTGACATTTTCCCATCCACCATCAGTTCTGAGGAAGGGTCACCGGACCCGAAACGTTAACTCTGTTTTCGCCTTCACAGATGCTGCCAGACCTGCTGAGCTTTTCCAGCAACTTTGTTTTTGTTCCTTCAGAATCTTACATGTTTCCTTAACATCACCTCTCTTCCTTTTAAACTTCAGAGAGTATACAACTAAATCCACTCAACATTTCCTCACAATACACCCCATTACTTCCAGGAATCAATCTAATGAACTTTCTACGAATTACTTCCAATGCAAGTTTATCCCTTCTTAAGTAACAAGGCCAAAACCACACATCGTACTGTAGGTATGTTCATACCTACTTCCTGAACAGTTGTAGTTACAGTTATTGCCCTTGCAATAAAGGCCAACATTGTACTTGTATTTCTAATCACTAGCTGTACCTACAAGCTAATATCTTTTGTTTTGCATTTCTTGTGGAAAGACACCAAGATTCCTCATTGGCAAGTCAATGAGGATGATATACCACTTTCTTGAGCTATTACATTCGGTGTCAGATGTTGATCATTAAAGGAATGTCTAAACATTCACATTAAAACTGATATTTAGGAAGAGCCTATGAAAGTTAAAAAGTACATTGTTAGGTTATTTTGACAGAGTGGAACAAATAAAGTAATCCCAGAGACTAATTCAAGTTCTTGCAATAGCTTACATAGCCTATAGGTTTCTGTTTTGCTTCCAAAAATTACTTTGCAGATATCTAAAATAACTTACTTTCAGATGAAAGTAGATTCAATCATAACTTTCAAAAAGGAATTTGCTTATTCTTGAAGAGAAATCATTGGGTGGATTATGAAGGAATGGCAAAACAATGGGATTAATTGGATAGCTCTACAACAACTAATATAGGCACAATGGGTGAAAAGGACTCTAGCAGTGCTGTACCATGCTATGACTCTACAACAGCATTTGCTTGAAGTCATAAAAGAGAAACCACACTACTAGGATGTTGGAGTCCAGGATGATGAAAAACTGACTAAAATGGGTAGATAATCAACTTTGAACTTTGAGTAATAGTGAAGTCTTGAAAGGAGGTTCTCTGTGCAGCCATTGGATTTTTTGATGTGGTACAGCCAAGTACAAGACTGAACAAGAAGAGTTAGCTGTGATATTCTGATGTGCAAATCTCAGCAAGTCTGCAGTTTAGAAACAGAGTAGCACATATCAGAGATTGGGTTGGTGCTATCTAATGTTTTGATAGTGGTACCTGCAACTCTCATCATGAGAAATCATTTGGAATATCTTTCAACAACACAACAAAACAAACCTGTCATGTTTAGAGTTCCTGTATGCTCCCACTTGTCAGTGCTACAGGCTACTGCCCTTGAAAAATACTTTTAAAAAATATTTTGATAGGACTTTTTTATTGTCTTTATTTTGAGTAACTATCACATTGGACTAATGAAACTCGATTGGTTTATTATTTCGAAAAGACAGATGGCACACAATATAATTTCTTTCAGAAGTTCAGCATTTAATATAAAGTTAAAAAAAATCCGGATTGTGTTACAAAGCTGATATATTAATATGAGTTTTCTGCTCCTGATTCAGAACATCATTGTGTGTTTACCATGGGATTCCATCCAATATAAGACAATGGAAAACTACAGGCCTTTTGATATGTGCAGCTGATAAACGAGGCTCCTTTAGCAGACCTCCAGGACATGTATTCAATGAGATGAAGAATATAAGTAATGCCAGCATTCTGATGTTGAATTTAACAACAGAAGTTTATGCTTATCTAGCAATAGTGCAAAGGACAAGAAAACATCTTATTTTATATAAGAATCCAGAATAGATCAAATACTCAATGGATTTGAAATAAAAGTAACAAACATAAGATGATGGAAGTCTGAAAATAAAAATTATTTAAACTTAACCCATCAGCAGGATTCTGAATCCAAATCAGATCAGGTAGCCGTTTACACATTACTCAAGTTTGCCTTATTTTAAATGAAGCCCCTTTAATAAAATTAAATGAATGTAAGTCATATGTAATTTTTATCATTTCAGTTTTAGCCTTGTGATAGCCTTCTTAGTTTTTGATCCAAAAAACTCCAAGCAGAGTTAAGCTAATTTTAATTGCCTTCCAACTAATCCTGGAAGATCAGAGCAACAGAGTGTGAGAGTGTAAAAGTCTTTTGATCCTCAATAATCTCTGCTATAGACTACTGCACACCATAGGTCAGTGCCAAATTTTATAAATGTGTCAGAAAATTAATCTACCTTGAAAATGTTGTGTAATTTTTCACATTCAGATGATCTTCAATCCATTTTAGGTTGAACAGTTTTTTGTTTATAGCGGACCTCCTACTGCCTAGCTGATGGCATCTCTGCCTGAGTCCCTTTGTTCCTTGTGCCAAACTTCAGTCTCACATCTTTGTCACTGTTCGTAACTGTTGTCACATGCTGGAAATGTGCCAGGATTGCAACCTTCCCTTCAACAATTCCAGAGGCACGTAGAAACATACCTCAAATAGTCACTAAGCTTGGCCACAGGTGCCAGAGATTGTTAGGTGCATTAATCCCTAAGTACAGATCTTAGAGCATAGATAATTGACCTCAACCCACTTCCCATGAGGATATGCAGTATAGAAACATATTGTCCCTTTAAATCAAGATCCCAGAAGATTAGGTGTCTCTCTTTCGACAGATATGTTAAGTGCCGTATTAGAATTGAATAAAGAATGTAGGGACATATATTCAGAAGTAGGGGGCAATTCAGCCTTCCAGCATTCTCCGCTATTGAATTTATGACTGATCATCTACTTCAATGCCCTTATCTACACTATCCCCACATCACTTGATGTCTTTAATGCCTAAGAATCTGTTGACTTTTATCTTACATATACTCAATGATCGAGCTTCCATAGCATTCCGTCTGTAGACATTCACCACCTCTGAGTGAAGAAATTCCTCCTCATCTCAGTACTAAATGACCTATTCCATATCTGAGACATGTCCCTGGTTTTATGCCCCCAGTTGGAAGAGACATCTTTCCCTCAACTAGGCTGTCAAGTACTGTCAGAATTTTGCATGTTTCACTTCTCATTTTTCATAGAATCATAGAATCCCCACCATGTGAATGCAGGTCATTCGGCCTATCAAGTGCACACTGACCCTCCAAAGAGCATTGCACTCAGATCCACCCCATCCCTGCAACCCTGCATTTCCCATGGCTAATCTACCTAACCTGCACATCCCTGGACACTATGGGCAATTTGCCATGGCCAATCCACCTAACCTGCACATCTTTGGACTGTGGGAGGAAACCGGAACACCTGGAGGAAATCCACGCAGACACTGGGAGAATGTGCAAACTGCATACAGGCAGTTGCCTGAAGGTGGAACAGAACCTGGGTCCCTGGAGCTGAGAGGCTGCAGTCTAACCTTTAGAGAATTTTAGATTTAAACTTAAACCCAGTTTTCTCAATATCTTCTCACTGTCCTACCAACCCATGAATCAGCTGGGTTAACATCCACGGCACTCCCTCAATGGCAAATATGTCCTTTCTTAGACCAACACCGTACACACTACTTCAGGTGTGGTCTCACCAAAGTACTATACAATGGCAACAAGACACCTTTGGTCTTGTACTCAATTCTGATGCAATAAAGGACAACATGCTATTTGCCTTCCTAAATTTCTTGCTCTATCTGCATATTAGCCTTCAGTGTCTCATGAACAAAGACATCCAAGTGAGTTTTGACATGAACAATTTCTGATCTCTCACCCTTTAGGAAATACTCCGCATTTCTGTTTTTCTTAACAAAATAGATAACTTTCAATTTTCCACAATGTTTTCCATCTTAAAGCAACGTGGCTTTTAAAACAATAAAACTGCTCTGCTGACTGTGAGGCATCTTATTGGTCAGTTGCAGAGTCTTGGAACAAACTGCCAGCAACTAAATGAATGGTCACAGTGAGCTTCAGTGTCTGACTCTGGCATTCTTCAGGCTGCAGCTCTTTTTGAAGATGAGCACAAACTCAGCTCTCAACTCTTGGGATAAATACAACCTCCTCCAGCACCATCTCTCACTAATTTCTGAGTAAGTGGCCCTATTCCTGTAGACCCTTTCAAGTGGGTGCTGCACGCACATTATTTCCTTCTTGTGGACACTCAGTGTTGTGGTTCCTTCTACACATGGACTTATCCAGATGTTGCATGGAGCATGTTGACTATATGCCTTTATATGCCAAACCTCTTGACAACGTGGCGGAAGTGGTTCACGACTCAATTGGAGAGACATAAATTATTAAGGTTTGCAAAAAGAAGATGAAAAGAGCTTGTGGGAGAATATACAAAAAAGTTATATCTTTCAGAATGACTATCCTAAAGTCAGTGGATGTACACAGGCAGTTATGACCCATTCCTGAACCACAAAAAGGCCGGAGAAAAAAGATTAAAAAGAGCAGTGAAGGGATTGAAATTTTGAATTTGCTTAAAATTTTTCAATGCTTTTGGTTTTCAAAACCCCCACCTGGCCTACAGCAGCATGCAAAATTGTAGGCCTAAGCTTCAATTCTTCCTCACTGCCTGTCTATCTTTTTCCTGGAACCATAGAATCTAGGATCACAGAAACACTGAAACATAGAACGGGCAAACATAGAAACTAGGCCCTTCAAGCATGCTCTGTCATTCAATATGGTCATGGCTGATCCTCCAGAGCAGCACTATATTCTCACTTTCTCTCCAAACCCCTTGGTGCTTTTAATATCTAACGAATCTCTCTCTTGAATATACCCAATAACCCAGCCTCCAAATATTCTAAGGTAGCAAATTCCACATCTTGATCACCCTCTGAGGGAAGAAGTGTTTCATCATCTTAGTTCAAAATACACTATATAATGAGACTGACCCTTGCTTTTAGACTCTCCAGCCAGGGGAAACATCCTCCCTACATTTAGCCTTTCTAGCACTGTTAGAATTTTATATGTCTCATTCAGATCCCCTCTTATTGTTCTAAACTTAGTGAAAACAGGCCCAGTCAAACTGATCTTTCCTCACAGGGCAATCCTACTCATCCCTGGTACCAGCCGGTGAACTTTTGCTGAATTCCCTTTATGGCAAATTTATCCTCTTTTCGGTAGGGAGACCAAAACTGCGCACAATATTCCAGATGCCATCTCACCAAGACCCTGTATAACTGCATTAAGAAATCCCTACTTCTGAACTCAAATGCTCTTGCAATGAAGGACAACATACTATTTGCCTTCCTAATTGCATGCTGAACCTGCCTGTTTACTTTCATTGACTGGTGTACAAGGACAGCCAGATCCCTTTGTGCATTCACATTTCCCAATATATCACTATTTAAATTATACTCTGCCTTTCTGTTTTTCACCCTGAAGTGTTCACATTTATCCCCATTACGCTGCATCTGCCATGTGTTTGCCCACATTCTCAACTTAACAAGATCATCCTGAAACCTTCTTGCATCCTGCTCATAGCTCTCAATCTCACTTAGATTTGTGTCTTCAACAAATTTGGAAATATTGCATTTAATTCCTTCATTTAAGGCATTTATATAAATTATTTTATTTATAAATTTATAAATCAAGATTAGCTGGAACTCAAACACTGATCCCTGCAATACACCCCACTAATCACTGCCTGCCACCAAGAAAAATAATCATTTATTGTGTCTGTCTGTTTCTGGTCTGTAAACCAACTCTCAATCTATGCTAGCATGGAATCAATTTCGTGTGCTTTCATTTTGCTTATTAACCTTATCAAAACCAAAACATGTTCAGTTCTTCTACTGAGATAGCAAGAACTGCAGATGCTGGAGTCAGAGATAACAAAGTGAGGAGCTGGAGGAACACAGCAGGCAGGCAGCATCAGAGTAGCAGGAAAGCTGATGTTTCGGGTTGGGACCCTTCCCCAGAAATGGGGAGGGGGAGGGGAGCTCAGAAATAAATAGGGAGGATGGGTGGGGCTGGGGAAGGTAGGTGGGATGGTGATAGATCAATGCAGGTAGAGAGTGGTCGGGATTGGTCAGTGAGATAGGAGGGGCGGATAGGTGGGAGAGAAGATGGATAGGTTGTGTCAGGTCAAGGAGGCGGGATGAGAGGGAGGGTTGGTCATGGGATGAGGCCGGAGATGGGGAGATTTTGAAACTGGTAAAATCCATGTTCAGGCCATCGGGCTGTAGGCTCCTGAGGTGAAATATTAGGTGCTGCTCCTCCAGTTTCCGGGTGGCGCCATTGTCTACTGCATCCACTGCTCCTAATGTGGCCTCCTTTACATTGGTGAGACCAAATGGAGACTCGGAGACCGTTTTGTAGAACATCTGCGCTCTGTACACGACAAACAACACCTTCCGGTCGCGAAACATTTTAACTCCACCTCCAACTCCCTGGACGACATGTCCATCCTGGGCCTCCTCCAGTGTCACAATGATGTCACCCGCAAACTGGAGGAGCAGCACCTCATATTCCGCCTCAGGAGCCTACAGCCAGAATGCCTGAACGTGGATTTTACTAGTTTCAAAATCTCTCTACCCCTGGCCTCATCCCATGACCAACCCTCCGTCTCATCCCCACCTCTTTGACCTGACACAACCTATCCATCTTCTCTCCCACCTCTCCGCTCCTCCCACCTCACTGACCAATCCTGACTACTGCCTACATGCACTCACCTATCATCATCCCGCCTACCTTCCCCAGCCCCACCCCTCGTCTCTATTTATTTCTGAGCTCCCCTCCCCATTTATGAAGAAGGGTCCTCAGCTGAAATGTCAGCTTTCCTGTTCCTCTGATGCTGTCTGGCCTGCTGTGATCCTCCAGCTCCACACTGTGTTATCTCTTCAATCCTTCTACCATTTCTTTGGTCTCCATTAGAATTTCTGCCATTTCTGGCTGCTAATCTTTATCTTTTCATATATTTATAGATGTTTTGACAGTCTGTTTTTATACACCCTGTAAGTTTACTTATTCCTCTAATTTCCCCCATGTAAGCTGTATCATAACATGTATATTGGTAACAGTACCTCAAGATGTACTTGCAACACCTATGAGGTAATTAAACATTAGGTGGCATTGTGTGACATTTATTATGGAGCTGCAGATTTCCCTAACTTTTTGCCGAAAGGGTTTGCATAATGCTTTAATGGAGCTCTTTGTGAGATTTGGTTGGAGAAACAGATGGGAAGATTGTGACGTTGCAAAGTGTAGATGTACAAAGAGACCTAGGTGTCCAAGTCAATAAATCACTAACGACTAATACGCAGGTGCAACAACTTATTAGGAAGGCTGATGGAATACTAGCCTTTATTGCAAGATAATTTGAGGACTGGATTAGTGAACTTTCACTTCATTTGTGTAGGAGCTTGGTTAGACAACGCTTAGAGGACAGTTTTGGTGCCCTTATCACAGAATTGTTACAGTGCATAACGAGGCCATTTAGCCCGTTGTGCTTGCATAGGCTCTTCAAACGAGCATCATTACCGAGTGCCAATCTCCTGCCTTTTCCCCATACCCTTGCATGTTATTTCGATCCAAATAATCATGCAATACCATCTGGAATGCCTCAATTGAACCTGCATCCATCACACTTCCAGGCAGAGCATTCCATACCATAACTACTCGCTGAGTGAAAATGTTTTTCTCACATCATCCTTGCTTCTTTTGCACATCACTTAAAATTTATGCCCTCTCATTTTTGTTCCTTTTACAAGCAGGAACTGGCAGTCCCCATCTGTTCTAACCAGCTATTAATGATTTTGAAAACCTCTACCATCTTCTCTCCAAGAACAGTTCCAGCTTTTCTGATGTATGCTTGCAGCTGAAATTTGTTATTTCTGGAACCATTTGTGTAAATTGCTTCTGCACTCTCTCCAATACATTCACACCTTTCCTATAATGTTGTACCCATGGCCATGTACAATACTCCAGTTGAGGTCCAACAAGGGTCTAATTTCATGGAAAATATTACTGTCAAGGGGGAGTGCAGCAAAGGTTCATCAAACTTATTCCTGGAATAGTGGAACTGTTCTTTGAAGGGAGATTGGGAGAACTGGGCCTATATTCTTCAGCATTTCAAAGACTGAGAGGTGATCTCATTAAAACTTATAAAATATTTAAAGGAGTAGATAGCATAGATATAGGTAAGCTATTTCTCCTGTTTGGGAATCTAGAACTGGGGTACACAATTTTAAAATAAGGGGATGTCATTTAGGTCTGAGTTGAGGAGAAATTTGTTTTCTCAGAGAATTCCGAACCTTCAGAATTCTCTATCCTAGAGGGTTATAAAAACCTAGTCCTTAAGTTTACCTAAAATAAAAGTTGATGGATTTCTGATTATTAAAGGTTTAGAGGAATATGGAGACGGGATGGGTAAAGGTATTATATTTTTTGATCAGTCATGATCATATTGAATGAAGAAGGCAGATGAATGGTCTACGTCTGTTCTTATGTTCCTATATTTCCTGGCTTGTGTGCCCAGTACATTGCCCCTTTTGGATCCCACTTTAGTGAGCAACATCTCTGCTGGAGCAGTCAACCTATACATGGCTCCTCACAGCTGTTAGCTTCCCCAAGATTGTTCCTACAGCTAGTCCAGACTTTACTGTCAGCCTTCCTTTGTATCTAACTAACTGCAAAGGCCATATAAGAATTGTTTCCCATCACAACAACAATGAATCTATCAGGAGTAGCATTACCATTAACTCACCTTGAATAATAAATGAGGACTCCAGGGAGAAATTACAATGGACTTACAATAGTGTTAGTAGGCTGTTTTATTACTCAGCTGTAAATGCAATAATCGAAAGAGAATTCAGCCTACATTCCTCTTCTGCAATTTACTAACCTCAGAGCTATTGCCATTGGCAACCCAGGTTGGGTGTGACCTTCCATCTACCTCATGGTACTTCGGACTGGCAGTAACTGGACTGAGGACTTCTTGAGATGAACTATCTTACTGCAATTATGCAACGCCTTGGTGAGACCACACCTGGAGTATCAAGTGCAGTTTTGGTCTCCTTTTCGGAGGAAGGAAATTCTGGCTATGAAGAGAAGTGTAACAAAGATTTACCAGACTGCTTCCTGGGATGGCAGGACTGACATCTGAAGACACACTGGATCTGTTAGGATTATATTCACTGTTGTTCACAAGAATGAGGGGTATCTCATGGAAACCTATAAAATTCTAACAGTGTTAGGCAACTTAAACATAGAAAGGATGCTCCTGATGACCAGGGATTCTGGAATCAAGTGGTCATTTTCTAAGGATATGAGGTAAACATTTAGGACTGAGACAAAGAGAAATGCCTTCACCCAAAGAGTGCTGATCTTGTGGAATTCTCTGCCACAGAAAGCCGTTGAGGCCAAAACACTGACTGTTTTCAAGAAAGAGTTAGATATGATTCTTAGCACTAACGGGATTATCGGGTATGAGGAAAAAGTAGGAACAAGCCACTGAGTTGAACGATCAGTCTTGATTATATTGAATGATGGAGCAGGTTCAAAGGGCCAAATAGCCTCCTACTGCTCCTATTTTCTATGTTTCTCTGACTTAACAGTAACACTTGTAAATTAAAATTTCTTGTGTAATGTGCGGTGAGAAGCCAGCCAACCATAGTTTTAATAGGGCTGGGAAAGAGACATTCATTTTGAGTCAGTAAGATGGAGCCATTCACTGTCAAAATCCTATCCATTCCAGAAGGGATCATGGAATGAGTCACAAGCTTGTGTTTCTTCAGAGCCAGGGATCTTGAAATAAATTTATCACTTTGCAGGATAGATTGAGATCTGGAGTTAAGTCTTATTTCCCAATGTAATTTATTAATTTATCCTGTTCAATCTATTCGTTGAAATAAAATATCCAAGATGCTTACAGAATGTGATGTGTTAAAATTCAAGAAATATGACCCACTCTTTCTACTAGTCACTGGATTATCATTGTTTCTTTAGATATTTTAAGTACCATTTTTGTGCTTTGGTTTAAATGGATATAAATATTGCACTAACATTTGAACATAGAGTTTTTGAAAAAGCCCACAAGAATAATGAACCATTTGAGTCACAACACCAGATATTAGCTTTGCAGTGTCAAGCTTCATTATAGTTCACATCATTACATTCTACACAAGGGTAAAAAAGAAATTGCACAGAAAGATGTGTTCTGTTGATGAAATGTTTTTATTGTAAAAAATGGCAGCCATTATAACACAATTGAAGTTGAAGACTTTAAACTACAGATGTGTGTACATTAGGGATATTTGAAGAAGCTGTAAAATAGCCGAGCCAGCAAATAATACTCATAACTCAGTCACATAGAGAGCAAACAATACACTCTGGATTTAGAAAAGAGCACATCAATCAACATCAAACAATGGAACCTTGATAGGCAGCTTTTCCATATGAGTGCCTTGTAAAAACTTTGCAACTCCAATCCTCCAAACAGTCCATTCTCACCAGAAGGTAAATGATTTCCTCACACTCCATGGCAGAACATGTCTAAAGGGCATTGGCAGAAACTGGTGACTATCCAAACGTGTGCCTTGGCTGGCTGAACTTTCAATGGTAACATAATCTTTATATAAATCAGCTAACTTGAGCTGTCTGAATGCTGTCTGTGTTTAGCAATGTTAAACAATAGACAAGAGCACCTTTCTCACTGACAATGCAGAGGCACACTTTGTTCCAAATCTGATCAGACAAAGTGTACCAATATTCTAAACTTGGGAGCTACCAAAAATAGTAGATAGTTCTCACTTTGTTCAACATTAACCACAAACCAAAGTATTAACAGCTTACACTGATAATGTAAAGTTTTCTCAGACAAATGTAGAAAGTTAAGCATCATAACATATGCTTTGATAATCTCTGCTTAATAGGATTTGAGCAAAATACACTTTTTTTTGTGTGGATTTTAAACAAAATGTCTTGAGTAATGATATGTATGGTAGAGAGCATTAGTGACTCATTTCAGGTTAGACAGGAGAGAATATTAAGTGCTGCAGTTACATTAATCTCATAATTAATATCTTTCTGTCATCTGAAGCCTATGTTGGGATTTTCCATTTTGGAGTTAAAGTATGGTGAGAGGAATCTTAGAAATCATTACTTCTGCAAAGTGCCAGGGCAAGTTTCTTGAGCAATTATGTCTTTTCAGCTCATTTAGCATGCAAGTGAATTTGTGGCACGAGTTAAATGACAAATCAATGGTGCAGATGAGCAGGAAATTCTTACTCCCATAAGAACCATATTTAAAGGCCACCTGAACACTCCTTCATTCGCTGCAAATCAGAAGCATTAAATGAGTCTGCATTTGTCACTCCAACTCCCTAGCGGTGTCTCAGTGCAGGCACAAGTTGACCCTAAGATTTAGTGCCACCTCATGAGAGGTACTGCTCCAAGCCATCCAGCAAAGAAGGGAAGTGCTCATTCCCAGGCTTGTGACTAAAAAACACTCCTCTATGATACGGGCGGCCTGGACAGAGGTTGCAGAGCAGGTCAGTGTCCTGCACAAACACAGCTGTATCCAGAGCAGGAAAGGTATGAACACTCTGCAAAATTAAGGACCACTACCTTCTCACTGCAAGTCCACACTCACAGAGACATCAATCAGTTTGACAATGTACTACAGCTACGTGTTTGGACCTCCACTCCATCGCTTCAGCCATGGAGTACACTGCACTGGTCCAGGTATTTGAAACTCATTGTCAGGATCCCTATTGTCTGGCCCCTGTGGTGGTTTGTGCAGTGTTGAACTTTTCCATAGTGTCAATCTGTGGATTCCTGACAGGCATCATCACACAGTGGTTGCCCTTGTCATCACCTAACCATCCCTTTACATGCCAAGGGGAATTAAGATGTGGCCCCTGTGAATGTTTGAGAATACCAGAGTTGTGCCTGTGCCCTAGATAACATGTGCAGACCTGCATTATCTGATTTGCGCTCAGACAGGTAATCTGCGTATTCATGAAAACTGTTGGTTGTTGATAGGGTGCTCTGATAGCTATATTGAAATCCTGTATTGGCAGTAAAGCTACTTCACTCTCCATGTCCAAGGGGAAACTTATACTGCTATAAGGACAAAGCAGCAAGTACCTACCCCACAGACTAGAAAGAAGTGCCAGTCAGCAAGTAGACAGAGGTTAATTGTTAAAGATAACTTAATTCCAAGAAGTTGGTCATGTAATGAGATCCTAATGCATGCAGTTAAGCTCCTTGACACCTGTTGGCAATAAGTCAGCCTACCTTTTAATGTCAGAAAACTTACTCACTGAAAGTCATCACAATGTTGAGAATCTGACTCTCTGTGAGAATTTTATTGCATTTGATTAAGTTCACACATCTGCAGTTCTTATTGCCTCCTCTGGGACTGGGAAATCCTATCAATAGAAACAGAGTAGGCCATTTAGTTTGCAAATATGTTCTCAATTCAATTATATCATGGTTGATCTGTCTCTTAACTTCATCTCTCCAATTCAGTTTCAGAAAGCTAATCCCCTTGTCGAACAAAAATCTATTCACCACAATTTTGAAATTTTCAGTTGACCCACCTCAACTGTATAAATACGATGACTGGGTTCCGGCTGCTTTAGACAGATAAGGACTGAACACCATGTTAGTGCAAACAGGCGAACTATCTACTCTATGAGGCAATGTTGAACTGGACTTGACCAGAGTTGTCTTCTGTGAACTGCCAGTTCCATGTGATCAGATACCATACACTCCATCAACAGAGATAATTCCAGACGTCCTTTAACCTGTGTGTGAGGAAATGCTTCCTGACATCATTCCTGATTAACTCATCTCAAAATTTAAGGTTTTGTCCCCTTTTATTGAGAAATCCCTGCAAAAGGAAATAGCTTCTCTTTCTCTGTTCTACTGAACTACCTTAACCACTTGTTTAACCAAAAGACACTTTATTCCAGATTGCAAAATATCATGGGAGAATGTACTCCTGTTGATTTGTTCATAAGAATCTCATCTCAACATCTTGAACCTGGTTGGAAAATGAAACATATTGGTTTCAAAGTTGAGAAGGGCTTTGCTTGACCTGTCACCTGCTTTTTTATATTTCCCACCATAGCCTACATTGTTCCGGAAAATTCTCTCCTTTGTTTCTTTTCTTGCCTCAACAGCATTTGCTTTGGCCCTGGAAGACTAACTTTTCTGTCATTCAGTCTCTCCTGTATTTCACCCTAGTGCTGATCTTCCTTTATTCTTTGTCCCACCCACCCACGTTGAAAACGTGTTGCATCTCTAACTTTTCATGTTTCTGGCAAAAGGCCTGAAACATTAACTCTGTTTCTCCCTCTCTCTACACCGATTCTGCTCAACCTGCTGACTCTTTTTTTGCAGCGTCCTCTGTTTTTATTAGTCCGCCTTTGCTAGTAGATTATTTTACATTCATTGCTATTATGTGATTTATTCTGTATATTGTTCCATCAGCTACTGAAGCACTGCACAAGCTTTTAAAAGTCAGCCTATGTGCCTAGGGTATAACACTTCCTCACTCATTCTCTCCCAATGTACTTGAATCAGACTCCTCCATTGAACTCAGTCACATCCCACTACAACCAGTTTCATCAACTCAGTTAGTTAGACTCTGGAACAATCATTCTCTCATTGAATGAAGTCTCCCCATTCTGCTCCTTCCAACTGGCACCCAGTTGAACGATGTGCACAATATGTGTTATTCATCACTCCTTGGCAGTTGGACAATCTTTCAGTCATAATAAGCTGCTTTGCTCACATAGCCTTTCTCTTGATATTCCATTCAGCTAAAAGGGCTGTAAGTAATCCTGAGAAAACTAGTACCTAATTAAAAAAAAAAGCATTTATTAAGCAGTTTGAGAGTTACTGGACAATATTTGTAGCTCCGGACATCGTAAAAGTTTATCCTTCAAATAATTGTCTAAAACTATTAACTCCTTCCTAAAATTTACTAACCATTATTTACCTGGAATAAAAGAAATCTTTTCCAGGACAGAATTATGATATTTTTAAACAAATAATTCAAATATTGATGTAGGCAGGGAAATATTGATGTAGGGAGGGAAACTTGATTGGCAAATATATGAAGGAAAGGGAAAAAGAGTCATTATTGAAAATAATGGTAAATAATTGTTGTGTTTTGCTAAGTGTTAAAGAATAGAATTATACTTGGTTGTGAAAGAACCTCACTTAATTTTAATTTACAGCTTTATTTACACTCATTCCCAAAGATATTGGTTTTTGTTTGTGAAACTATGCCATCCATACAACATACAAACTGTTCTCTCTTCTCATCTTAGAAGTAGAGCTGAAAATCAGTGCTTTCTTCAAACAATATCCGTCTGCTAATTTATGTATAAATTTAAAACAAAACTAGTCTTTAATTCTAAGTAAGTGACAGAAAGTCCGATGGAGGTCATGTTTCATGGTCACAGATGCAAAATTTATTATAATTTATACACTTGGAACTCTGCACTGAAGAGGATGCGGAATATATGAAGCCTGGTGAATTTTACCTGTTCTAAATGGACTAAATATTATGGTATTTATATTGGCAAAGTACCAATTCAATAATCTTTTCTGTGGCAATTCAACTGTCAATTACAATCAAAAAGTAACTGTAAACAGTTGCTAACTGTTTCATTCTTATTGGTTAGGTAACTTCTTTCAAGGTGAGGGAAATGATGAGAATAAATTTGTTTTTAAAAGGAGTTGTGTAAATGAGCTTTATGTATACACAGATTTATAAGTTTGATGAGACAGTTAAATGAGAATTAGGGATTTGGCAAGTTCTTGTGCTATTTCTCTAACTTGCTGCTGAACTTTGTTTTTACCAAAAATTAATTTTTACCATATTTGTTCCAATGAGCAACAATCATGTTACAGTATCCAGAACTAATATGTTCTTTTGAGTTACATAATAAGATATCTGTAAAGTGCTGTATTATGATACACAGTCAGTATATGTCAAGGGAGATGCTCATGATATCATCACTGAATATTAACTTGTATCTTGAGGGTAAAAAGATCTCAGGGACCATCTTATTTGGAATTACTTGAAGCATAGCACACTATTAGAAGCAAGCTCTTCTGCTGTAAGTAAAAATGATTTAAATCTAAATTCTTAAAAGCGACAAGAAATTTCTAACAATGCCTTCTTTAAAACCAAAATGGCTGAAGTAGAACCAAAACCAAAGGCTACAGATTTGTGCCAATCACTTTTCTTTCTCTCTCAAACACACATGTACACTTGTGCACACACGTTGTCTCTCTTTCTCTCTCTCTTACACACACACACACACGCACACAATCTTTCTCTTTCTGACAAAAAAGCTGCAATTCCAATGTTTAAAAGGATCAAGTGAATAATCCTAATATACAACTCTAAACTCTTCTGAAAGGAAATACAGCCACAAAAAAAACCAAAATAATTTTTTTAGACTAAGAAAGCTTATTTCTGTCCAGATCTTGGTTAATTAAGCCATTTTCTTTCTGTAAATTAAAGTTGAAAAAGAGGAAATCACATATAAGGTCATCACTCCCTATTTGATATTGACAGGTTGAAATTGACAGTTTTTTAATCTTACAAACATGTTGTGCTGAAAACAATACCCTTGAAGGGACCAAGGCCAGTAAAGGGGCAGGAACAAGAAAAGTAAAAGGAAACTGAAGCAGACAATGAAAAAATAAAAAGAGACAGAATCAAAATCAGTGATAGAAATAAAGCAACCATTGCACTGCCCTCTACTTCTAAAATACAAACACGAGGAACTGAAGGCAAACATTTAGTTATGAATTGGTTATCCAAGGATAGCTTGAGTAAATTACAGATATTCAAACGGCGCAAGCAGTTACACTTTGCAGATCAAGTGACAGATGATGCTGAGAAAGGAGATTTAAAGATGTTATTTTCCATTGATAAGGAAGGGCCTCACAGAATTAACATATCTGGACAATCCATAGAGGATCAAAAATGTCCAGAAATGATTTGCAAATTTCTTCAAGACCAGTTTAAGATAAAGATTAACTTCAGGATTAACAGACCGCAACTCATATTATACAGACAGCAACCATAAAAGTCAGTTGACCCATTTGTTGGAAGGTGCTACAGCAGAGTGCAAACGAATAACATTTCCAAGGACAACCTGTCAGAGAGACTCATTGAATTAGTGATCATCTTCACAACAATTAAAGCCTTTAACAAGGATATTCTGGGCAAGTAAAAGCATCAAACAATTGATGCATTACATCAGGATGGATGCAGGTACGAAGTCACAGTGCACCCATGTTTTTTTTTCCAAATCATTCAATAAATTAGCAGTAAAACAAGCATAACTTCAACATGATCACCATCATTTCCACTTTATTTGATATCATAAAATGAATAGCATTGAATAATGGACTGCAATTTACCAGCAAACCATTTTGACATATTTTCACTATGTGGGGAATTACCCATATCACATTTTCACGCCATAATCCTCATTCAAATGGTCAAGCAGAACAAATGGTACATGCTCACAAATTAATGATCTTTGAGTGTTGAGAAACAAAACACAATTTTCACATTGTATTGCTGCATTTGTGGAGAAGGGATTGCCATTCCCAGCACAACTGAGGCTTGGAAATGCAAACAACCTTGTCTATAACCAGCTGTCCAACCATCCCAAAACTAAGGACATTCTTCTTCAAAGGCAGAGGAGACTGAAAGACACATGATGAACGAATGGGTAGAGAACTACCAAAACTGCACATTGGACGGAGAGTGTGAGTTAAAAATACAAGAACAAATACTGGGATACCGGGTATATAAATTGGAAAGATTTAGCGGGATATGGGCTAAATGGGACCAGATTAATTTAGGATATCTCGTCAGCATGGATAAACAAAGAACAAGGAACAAAGAACCGAGAACAATACAGCACAGGAACAGGCCCTTTAGCCCTCCAACCATGTGCTGACACATTTTGCCCTTCCATACTAAAAATGAGTTGGACAGAAGGGTCTGTTTCCATGTTGTACATCTCAATTACTCTATGTTCATAATATTCAAATAGTCAGATCATACAGTGTAATTGCTGATAATGGTGTTATGTCACTAAGTAACAGAAGCCAACTCAGACTAATAGACAACAAACCAATCATATACAAAGAGAGTTAGGAAGAAACTCTGAACAGAATGATTGTAAGATGATGTTAAATGACATCAAGCAGCAGCAAGACAACAAATTAATCAAGCAAGTGCAACAAAGAACAACTCATGCCTTCCCAGATGTGTATATAATCACTAGATCAAGACAAGTTGTCAAACATCCAAAGTGTGACACTGATGTTTTAATTGTTAATCTTTTAAAATCATTTTTAACCTGTTTATATAATTGTTGAATTGGCATGTGCATAAATGTATTTGAGTATTTTTTTGGGATTATTTTTATCTTTGGAAAAGGGGTATGTTTTGATATTCCATTTAGGACACTCAAATGAGTGCCCTTGAACTGTTTTGGGATTTGAAGGCCCTGTTGTAGCATACCATGGTAGTCTGGTTCAGCTAGCTGTCTGACACTGGCAAGGGCCCTGATGGAGTGGGTGTAGAGCTATTGACATCCAGAGAAAGGACAGCAGGTGCCTCAGCCATGAAGCCCATGTCATTTGCCTGGAGCAAAATGGTCAAGTCACGTACACCTTCAGGAAGTCTTCCTCCTTCTCCTCCTCCAGCACCACAGGCATCGTCTATTTCTTACCCTTCTAATATAGCAGAGATGATATTTAGCTTCTTGTGAGAAGTGAGGGCATAGGGAGATGAGTAGCTATTGGAAGCAGCTTTTCATCTGGAGTGTACCAGATGATGTATAAGTGAGTTGGTATAAAGAGGGCTAGATGTGAAGAAACCCTTCAGGATAACTCCTGCAGTTCTTCCATTCACTTCAGCTACAATGCTTCTGGCTTATATAGAACATTCTCTTTGAGAGACAGAGAGAAAGTATTTGTCAATGGATTTCCTTCGGCTGCCATCAGCTCTATCAAGTTTTTCTGCAAGACAGAGGGAGTGTGTTTGCGTTAACTTTATGAACTATTTTGAGAATGTGCCTGTGATGATCAGGTAATTGGAATGTTGAGCACCAGATGTTCATTGTCAGAGTATATTCTGAGCAATCTAAGTGCGGGTGTGAGCACCGTGTGACTAAGCTGAGAACTAGGATTTACAACATAAAAATCCTGGTGTGATAACTAAACTTTTTTTCAGAATTTCAGGCATGTCTTGAGAACTAATTCACCGAGGTAAGTTCATAGACTCATATAGTGCAGAAAAGGTCCTTCGGCCCATCAAGCCTTCACTGACAAAACTAACACTAAAAGTGCCCTAATCCCAATTTCCTACATTTGTCCCATATCTTTGAATGTTATGGTTTTTGAAGTACTCATCCAAATTTTTTTTAAAGATTGTAAGGTTTCCAGCCTCATTACCTTTCCAGAGTGCATTCCAGATTCCCACCACTTGCTGAGTGAAAAAGGTTTTTCCCAAATCCCCTTTGAATTTTCTGCCTTTCACCCTAAAACTATGCCCGAACATGACTAACCCGTCAACCAAGGTGAGTAGCTCCTCTCTATTCATCCTGTCCATACCCCTCCTAATCTTATACACTTCAATAATGTCTCCCCTCAGTCTTCTCTTCTCTAAAGAAAACAATCCAATCCTATCTAGTCTCTCCTTATAGCTCAAATTCTCCATCCCAGGCAACATGCTGGTGAATCTCCTCTGTACACCTTCTAGCGCTATCACATCCTTCCTGTAGTGAGGTGACCAGAACTGTACACATGCTTTGACGACTTCAGGGATCTGTGAATATTTGCTCCAAGATCCTGCTGTTCTTTTGTTATCTTGATGGCTTTGTGTCAAAGAGCAAAAGACAATACAGCACAGGAACGGGTCCTTTGGTCTTCAAAGGCTGCGCTACCACATTTTGACCTTTCATACTAAAACTGTCTTCACTTATAGGATCCGTATCCCTTTATTCCCTTCCTACTCATGTATTTGTCCAGATGCTTCTTGAATGCTGCTATTATGTCTGCTTCCACCACTCCCTCTGGCAACGTGTTGCAGGCACTCGTCACCCTTTGTGTGAAAATCTTGCCTCGCATATCTCTTTTAAAATTCCCCCTCGTACCTTGAACCTGTGTCCCCTAGTAATTGACCCCTCTACCCTGGGAAAAAGCCTCATACTTTACACTCTATCCATGCCATTCACAATCTTACATATTTCTATCAGGTCACCCCTCAACCTCCTGCATTCCAGTGAAAACAAACCCAATCTATCCAACTTTTCTTCATAGCTAAAATCCCCCTTACCAGGCAACATCCTGGTAACCTTTTCTGTACCCTCTCCAAAGCATCCAAATCCTTCTGGTAGTGTGGTGATCAGAACTGTACGCAATATTCCAAGTGTGGCCTAAATAAAGATCTATAAAGCTGCAGCATGACTTGTCTATCCTTATACTCAATGTCCCTTCCAATTTAGGCAAGCATGCCATGTGCCTTTTTTACTAACTTATCTACCTGAACTGCCATCTTCAGTGATCTGTGTATGGACCTGCACAACCAGATCCCTCTGCATATCAATACTCCTAAAAGTTCTGCCATTCACTGCATAATTTCCATCTGTGCTTGACCTTCCAAAATGCATCACCTCACACTTGTCCGGATTAAACTCCACCTGCCATTTTTCTGCCCATACCTCCAACTGATATATATCTTGCTGTATCTTCCTCACTATCCACAACTCTTTGCATCATCTGCAATCTCACTAATTAGATCAGTTACGTTTTCCTCCAAATCATTTATGGAGATCACGAACAGAAGAGGTCCCAGCTAGGAACACTACTAATCACAGCCCTCCATTCTGAAAAGCATCCTTCCACCGCTACCCTCTGTCTCCTATGACTAAGTCAGTTCTGTATCCATGCCAGCTCACCCCTGATACCATGTAACTTCACCTTTTGTACCAGTGAGGGACCTTATCAAAGGGTTTACTGAAGTCCATGTAGACATATCAACCACTTTTCCCTCATCAATCATCTTCATCACCTCATTCAAGGAGGTTTAGGCTCTCCACAAGACAGCAAGAAATAAGAACAGGAGTAAATCATTTGGCCCCTCAGGCCTGCTCCACCATTCAATAGGATCGTGGCTGTTCTGTTGCTTTCTAACAACTACAAAGTTATATCTGAGGCTCTTGGTGCTATTTTGTGGCTCTTGCAGCAGGTCTGCCAGAATCAGTCCTTCCTGGTGCCTGCAGCCATTGTGCACCTCCCCTTTGAGAGTGTTGTGGTTGGTTGGCTCGCCAAGCTGATTCGTTGATCCGCAGATGTTTCATTACCCTGCTGGGTAACATCATCAGTGCAGCCTCCAATGAAGCGCTGTTGTGTTTTCTCACTTGGTTTTTGAACTCTGGAGTCCGTTGAGCTGGATTACCTCACTTCTGGTTTTCCTTCGCAGTGGAGTGTATATGGGGTCGAGTTCTATGTGTTTGTTGATGGCTTTCTTCATGGAGTACCAGGCTTCTAGGAATTCCTGTTGTCTGTCTCTGCTTTGCTTGTCCCAGGATCTTGGTGTTGTCCCAGTCGAATTGATGGTTCTCCTTATCCATGTGGATAGAGATCAGTGAGTATTGGTCGTGTCTTTTTGTAGCCAATTGGTGTTCGTGTACCATTGTTGTTAATTTCCTTCCTGTTTGTCTGATGTAGTGTTTCTCACAGTCTCTGCAGGGAATCTTATAAATGACATTGGTCCTGTCCATAGTGGGAGGTGGGTCTTTAGTTCGGGTGAGCAGTAGTCGTAGGGTTGATGTGGGTTTGTGTGCCATTCTGATGCCCAGCGGTCATAGGAGTCTTGTGGTTAGTTTTGATGTGTTCCTGATGTAAGGTAGCGTGATGAGTGTGTCAGGGAGTTTAGTATCTTCATGGTGTTGTTCGTGTAGGCATCTTCTGACCCAGTTTTTTAGATATCCATTATCCTTGAAAACTTAGAAGAGGTATTCTTCTTCTTTTTGGCGTAGTTCTGTGCTGCTGCAGTGTGTTGTTGCCCATTTAAATAGTGTTCGCATGCAGCTTCGTTTGTGTGTGTTAGACACACTCCCCTTTGAGAGTTTCAGACAACCGGCAAGCCTTATAGTGATGCCCAATCACCAAACTCCAAACAGGTGAACTACCTGCAAGCAGTGCGGGTAGCACTGACTTCATTTGAGATAGATCTTTTTTTTGTTAAGCAAAGGTATTGAGGGTTATTGAGGACAGGAAGAATGAGTTAGGCCACAGAGCAGACACAATCTGACTGAATGACAGAACAGGTTTGAGGGGCTAAATTAACTACTCTTGCTCCTATGTTCAATTTGCCACAACAGAATAAAGTCCCAGGACCAATTTCAAGTGGTTCCAGCATCTTTGTGAATAGACGAAGCACTGTAAGATTGCCCTTTGCACATTACCTTTTAGGTAGAATGGCCTTTCCACACCATTGTGTCAAATAAAAATAAATTGGTTGCAATTTTTCGACTGCATAATACACTTTGTGAACTATATTTACTACACAGGTTAGCACATTTGTACTAAATTATATGTTTTTTGATACAGATGTTAATTGACTGTATTAAAATAGCAGAGATAGGAATTTGTAATAAATGTAGTTCCCAGTGTATTAAAAATAGAAAGAAATTCAACTCTAAAAGATTGCCTCAACTTTGAGTGTGGTAAATTGTTACTTAATCCTGACAGCACATTAGAGAATACTAACCATCCCCTCAATGATCATTTATGGTATTTAGTGTCATAATTAAATCTGGCATATTTACTCAAAGCACATACTTACAAATGAAAAAATAATGGTCTATAATTAGCCATTAAAATAACGAATGTCCAAATGTTACAGTAGATTCAGGTGAGGGGGAGATATATGGCCCAATATGGGAACGTAAAAATTGTCAGTGTTCTGCTGTCTCACTTTTAGCTCTGCAAAAATAGCCTTACATTGTCTTCCCATCAAATTGTATCAAATATATTGAAATTACAATGAATGTAATATACTTGCAAACTAAACTCACCACTGAAAGATAGGTCTTGTTGATTTCAGTTCAAGTATACTTTCAGTGACATAAATACTAAATGTGGTCAATTGTGCTCTCTAACACTGACAATTAATTACGCTGAGTGTGGAGTCACACTTATTTAGGTTTCAATTGTTGGAGATTTTTAAAGGGTCAAATTTAAATAATATACACAACAGTAGATGGCAAGCTCCATTCCGGAATGCAGCAAACACTTAAAGATTTAGTACCACAACCATCTTCATAGTCACTGACAATATGTTTATTGCTTTGTTCTGAGGTTACAGCTGTGGCTACATAGGTAGCAGACTTCAGCGAGGATGAGTTTACTACAGTGCAGACATCTCACAAATTGTTTCTTGCTGAGATTCGGTCGGGAGAATTGCTCCCTGGGCCGAGATGACCTCCTTTTGAGAGCCCCTATCTCACTCCTCCTGCGTCATCAGTTAGTTGTCCTGCCCACTGTACTGTTTGTTTAATACCCACAACATACTATATTCCACAGGAAGTGCCTACTGGAGTCCCCACATCTTAGAACAATTGAGCTGAATTCAGTAGAAACTTAGAAACTAGGAGCAGGAGTACGTCACGCAGCTCTCCAGCCTTGTGCTATTCAATACAGTCGTGGCTGATCCTCTATTCCAAAGCTTTCTCTCCGTACCCCTTGATGCTTTTAATATCTAAAAACTATCTTTCTCTTTCTTGAATATACTTGGCCTCCACAGCCTTCTTGGTAGCAAATTCTACAGGTAGACCACTCCCTGAGTGAAGGAATGTTTCCTTATCACTGTACTAAATGGCCTAACCTGTATCCTGAGACTATGAATCCTGGTTCTAGACACCCCAACCACAGGAAACATCCTCCTTTATCTAGTCTGTCTAGCCCTGTTAGTATGTTACATGCTTTAATCAGATCCCCTCTCATGCTTCTAATCTTAAGTGAATATAGGCCAGGTCAAATCTATTTCTCCTCATATGACAGTCCTGGCATCACAAGTATCAGCCTAGTGAGCCTTCACTGCACTTGTTCTGTGGCAAGTATGTCCTCTCTTTAGTAGGGAGACCAAAATTGCATACAATAATTCGCCTTCATTTTTCAGCAGCAGTGGGAGAGGCGACAGCGAGGACCAGGGGGCTGCCGGGAATATATTTGGGCAGCGGCTGAACCCGAGACACTAAACGTGTAGTGTCTCCCACCCGCCCTCCTCCTCTAACCAAAAAAAAAGGACTCTGTGGTGTGTTGGTAAGGTAAGGCTTTTATACTTTATCTATTTCTTCTGTATTGTGTAATTGATTAAAAATTTACTTTCTTTTTTTAATTTATCTATTAATTGGTTATTTGAAAGGACCATAGCAGAGAAGTATTAGAAAGTATTTAACTCATAAATTGAGATAAAGTAATAAAGTAATTAACTAAGTAGAGATGGCTGAGCAGGTGATGTGCTGTAGCTGTATGATGTGGGAGCTGGCTGATCCCATTGTGAACGGCAGTGACCACATCTGCAGCAAGTGTTGGTTGCTGGAAGAACTCCGGCTCAGAGTTGAAGATCTGGAATCTGAGCTTCAAACACTGCGGCACATCCGGGAGGGGGAAAGTTACCTGGATGCTTTGTTTCAGGAGGCAGTCACACCTGGTAGATTAAGTAATTCAAATTCAGTTAGTGATCAGGGACAACAGGGTGTGACTGCAAGTGAGGCAGGTAGGGGGATCCTGAGTTCAGGAGTGGAGGAGCCTCAGCTTTTGACCTTATCCAACAGGTACGAGATACTTGCTCCCTGTGTGGATGAGGAAAAGGGCTGCAGGGGGGATGAGCCAGCTCACCGCGGCACCATGGTGCAGAAGGCCATTCAAGAGGGGGGAGCAAAAAGACAAGTGGTAGTGATAGGGGATTCTATAGTTAGGCGGATACTTAGTGTCCTTTGCAAGCTGGATCGGGAGTCCCGCATGGTGTGTTGCCTGCCCGGTGCCAGGGTGCAGGACATCTCTGACCGGCTTGAAAGGATATTGGAGCGGGAGGGGGAGGACCCAGTTGTTGTGGTCCACGTTGGAACTAACAACATAGGCAAGGCTAGGATGGAGGACCTGTTTCGGGATTATCAAGCACTAGAAACGAAATTAAGGAACAGGTCCTCGAGGGTCATAATTTCCGGATTACTGCCCGAGCCACATGCAAATTGGCTTAGGGATAAGAAAATTAGGGAAGTAAACATGTGGCTAAGGGAGTGGTGTGGGAAAGAGGGGTTCCATTTCATGGGGAACTGGCATCAGTTTTGGAACCGGAGGAATGTGTACCGATGGGACGGTCTCCACCTGAACCGATCTGGAACCAGTGTTCTAGTGAAAAGGATAAATAGGGTGGTCACTAGGACTTTAAACTAGTGAGTTGGGGCGAAGGGAAAGGGAAAACGACAGGGAGTATGATGGTAAATAAAAAGGTAAGCAGCAGGTTAGCATGTGTGCAGGAGGGTTTAAATGCAAGGCAGACTATGAAAGAAGCAAAAAGGAAGGCTACCTCAGGAGGTATTATTAGAGATGTTGGAAATCATGAGGGTAAGAAAGCTAGCATAAAGGCACTTTACCTGAATGCTCATAGCATTCGTAACAAGGTTGATGAGTTAACGGCAAAAATCATCGCGAATGAATATGATTTGGTAGCCATTACGGAGACATGGTTACAGGATGGTCACGACTGGGAGTTAAATATCCAAGGGTACCAGACTATTCGGAAGGACAGACAGGAAGGTAAGGGAGGTGGTGTAGCTCTGATATTGAAGGACGCCATCAGGGCGGTGCTGAGAGATGATATAGGTTCTATGGAGAATGAGGTTGAATCCATTTGGGTGGAAATTAGAAATTCTAAGAGGAAAAAGTCACTGATAGGCGTAGCCTATAGGCCACCAAATAATAACATCACATAAACAAAGAAATAACTAATGCCTGTAAAAATGGTACGGCAATTATCATGGGGGATTTTAACCTACATGTAGATTTGTCGAACCAGCTCGGTCAGGGTAGCCTTGAGGAGGAGTTCGTTGAGTGTTTCCGTGATAGTTTTCTTGAACAGTATGTAATGGAACCAACGAGGGAGCAAGCCATCCTAGATCTGGTCCTGTGTAATGAGACAGGAATGATTAATGACCTCATAGTTAGGGATCCTCTTGGAAGGAGTGATCACAGTATGGTTGAATTTAGAATACAGATGGAGAGTGTGAAGATAAAATCCAATACCAGGGTCCTGTGCTTGAACAAAGGGAACTACAATGGAATGAGGGAGGACTTGGCTAAAGTAAACTGGAAACAAAGATTTTATGGTGGGACAGTTGACGAGCAGTGGAGGACTTTCAAAGCAATCATTCAAAGTGATCAGCAAAAGTATATTCCAATGAAAAGGAAGGACTGTAAGAAAAGGGATAATCTGCCATGGGTGTCTAAAGAAATAAGGGAGGCTATCAAATTGAAAGAGAAGGCATACAAAGTGGCCAAAAGCAGCATGAAACTAGAAGATTGGGAAAACTTTAAAGGTCAACAGAAAGCCACAAAAAGAGCTATAAAGAAAAGTAAGAAAGAACATGAGAAAAAACTAGCACAGAATATAAAGACAGATAGGAAAAGTTTTTATAAATATATAAAATGAAAAAGAGTGGCTAAAGTAAACGTTGGCCCTTTAGAGCATGAGAAGGGGAATTTAGTTATGGGATATGATGAAATGGCCGAGGCATTGAACAGGTATTTTGTATCGGTCTTCACAGTGGAGGACACTAATAACATGCCAGTAACTGACAAAGAGACGAAGGTAGGTGAGGACCTGGAAACAATCATAATTACGGAAGAAGTAGTGTTGGGCAAGCTAATGGAGCAAAGGATTGATAAGTCTCCTGGCCCTGATGGAATGCATCCCAGGGTACTAAAAGAGATGGCGGGAGAAATAACAGGTGCACTGGCGGTAATTTTCCAAAATTCGCTGGACTCTGTGGCAGTCCCAGCAGATTGGAAAACAGCAAATGTGATGCCACTGTTTAAAAAGGGAAGTAGACAAAAGATGGGGAATTATAGACCGGTTAGCTTAACCTCTGTAGTGGGGAAGATGCTTGAGTCTATTATCAAGGAAGAAATAGCAAGGCATCTTGATAGAAATTGTCCCATTGGGCAGACGCAGCATGGGTTCATGAAGGGCAGGTCATGCTTGACACATCTTTTGGAATTCTATGAAGACATTACGAACAAGATGGACAATGGGGACCCAGTGGATGTGGTGTACCTAGATTTCCAAAAGGCCTTTGACAAGGTGCCGCACAAGAGGCTACTGCATAAGATAAGGATGCATGGCATTAAGGGTAAAGTATTAGCATGGATAGAGGATTGGTTGACTAACAGGAAGCAAAGAGTGGGGATAAATGAGTGCTATTCTAGCTGGCAGTCAGTGACTAGTGGTGTGCCTCAGGGATTGGTGTTGGGACCGCAATTATTTACAATTTATATCGATGATTTGGAGTTGGGGACCACGTGTAGGGTGTCAAAGTTTGCAGATGACACTAAGGTGAGTGGCAAAGCAAAGTGTGCAGAGGACTGTGAAACTTTGCAGAGGAACATAGATACATTGAGTGAGTGGGCAAAGGTCTGGCAGATGGAATACAATGTAAATAAATGTGAAGTCATACATTTTGGTAGGAGTAATAGTAAAAAGGATTATTACTTGAATGGTAAAAAGTTGCAGCATGCTGCTATGCAGAGGGACCTGGGTGTCCTTGTGCATGAATCACAGAAGGTAGGTCTGCAGGTACAACAAGTAATTAGGAAGGCAAATGGAATTTTGTCCTTCATTGCTAAAGGAATTGAAATAAAAAGCAGAGAGGTTAGGTTGCAGCTGTACAAGGTGCTGGTGAGGCCACACCTGGAGTACTGTGTGCAGTTTTGGTCTCCTTACTTGAGAAAGGATATACTGGCACTGGAGGGGGTGCAAAGGAGGTTCACTAGGTTGATTCCGGAGTTGAGGGGGTTGGCTTATGAGGAGAGACTGAGTAGATTGGGATTATATTCATTGGAATTCAGAAGATTGAGGGGGGATCTTATAGAAACATATAAAATTATGAAGGGAATAGATAAGATAGAAGTAGAGAAGATGTTTCCACTGGCAGGTGAAGCTAGGACAAGAGGGCATAGCCTCAAGATTAGAGGGAGCAGATTTAGGACTGAACTGAGAAGGAATTTCTTCACCCAGAGGGTTGTTAATCTGTGGAATTCCTTGCCCAGCGAAGTAGTTGACGCTACTTCAGTAAATGTTTTTTAAAAAAAGGTAGATTTTTTTTGAACAATAAAGGAATTAAGGGATATGGTGAGAACGCGGGTAAGTGGATCTGAGTCCATGAAAGGATCAGCCATGATCTTATTGAATGGCGGAGCAGGCTCGAAGGGCCAGACGGCCTACTCCTGCTCCTAGTTCTTATGTTCTTATGTAATCTCAACAAGGTCCTGCATAACTCTCAAAAGATATCTCTACTTTTGAACTCAAATCCACTTGCAATGAAGGCTAACATACTGTTTGTTTTCCTATTGCTTGCTGCACCTCCTGTTTACTTTCATTGACTGGTGTACAAGGAAACCATGATCCCTTTGTACCTCCACATTTCCCAAAATATCACAATTTAAATAATATTCCGCTATTTTATTTTTACATCGAAGTGCACAACATCATCAGCAAGCTTGGAAATACGACATTGTTTCCCTCAAACAAGTTATTTATACATTCATGAAAAGCTGAGACCCAAGCGCTGATCCTTATGGAACATCACCAGTCACCATCTGCCACCCAGAAAAAGATCCTTTTATTTCCAGATTCTGTTTCCAGTTTGTCAACTAATTCTGAATCCAAACCAGTATATTACGCCCAAAACCCATCTGCTTTCATTTTGCCCACTTGCCTCTTATGTGTGATCTTATCAAAGTCCTTCTTATGCAACACCTCCACTGGTTCTCCATTTTCTGTTCTACTAGTTACATCCTCAAAAAACTCCAGTAGATTAGTTAAGCATGGTTTCCCTTTCATCAACACATGGTGACTTTGTCTAATCCTGCTAATCCTTTCCAAGAATCACTTTCAGAAATTGCTGCAGTTTATAGACCTTTGAAACTTGAAACTACTCTAGAAAACAACAAACACTTTCAGATGCAACAACCAGAGGAAAAATAATCATTCAACAACTAATCTGTAAAGACATGGTGGTCCTTGTAAGCAGATCTAGTGGGGGAATCTTCTTGCTGGTGAATATTTAGTTTACAGTGCGACATTGAAAACAGTGCATTAACTGGAATGTTATTGTCCAGAATGGTATGGCTGGTGTCAAATCAGTTTTTCATTTCTTTATTGACATTGCCATTTACGTGCCCTGGAATGTCTGGTTGGCAATGGGGAATGATGCTAAGAGCATGGGTTAAATTCCTGAACTGGCTGAGGTCACCACAAAGGTCTTTCCTTTTCAACCTTGCACCTTGCATGAGGTGTGGTGACCCTCAAGTTAAGCTCATCATCAGTCATCACTCTGTAATGATAAAGCAGGACTGAGGTGACTTTAGCTTTATCCTTACTGTGAGTATTCAGTCTACATCAAATACTCACCAATCAGGTGTCGACTACAATTTAGGACATAAGTATGTGCACTTGCCTTAGTTTCCATTTGGACAGCTAACAGCAGTCATGTACCCAAACAAAAGGCAGAAATTTTCCCAATTTCCAGTATGGAATATTGAATTTTTTGAGGTTATTGGTTTAACTGTTAGCACCCTCTTGTGTTGAACTCATCAATGTGCCTCTGTAACTCTTCCAGACAGGCTCAGACATTTGATGAAAAGAACAGCTACAGAACTAGTAGTTTTTAAATCAGATACAGTAGTAATCAAAGATTCACAGATGGAAAGAACAGAACATCACAAGCCCCCCCCACTGTTTACTGTATAGGCAGGGAAGGATGCAAAATAATTTACTGTTGAAAATACTTATTTCCCTTTTCTGAATTTCTCACATTTCATCTTAATCTTGCTGTCAGAAGGAATTCAAGCTTTGGTAAGTCTCACTATCCCTTCACAAGACTGAATTATATTTTATCCATTCATGGCATGTGGGCATCGCCGCTGGACAACATTTATTACCTATCCCTAGGTGCCCTTGAGAAGGTGGTGGTGAGCTGCTTTCTTGAACTGATGCAGTCCACATGCTGTAGATTGGCCCACAATACCATTAGGGAAGGATTGCCAGAATTTTGACTCCGCGACAGCAAAGCAAAGGCAATATGTTTCCAAGTTAGGATGGTGAGTGGCTTGGAGGGGAAGATGTAGGTAGTGGTGTTCCCATGTATCTGCTGCCTTTGTCCTTCTAGTTGGAAGTGGTCATGAGTACAAAAGGTGCTGTCTAAAAGATCACACACACTGCTGCTACTGAGCGTCATTTGTGACATGAGTGGAAGCATGTGAATCTGGTGCCAGTCAAGTGGGCGGCTTTGTCTTGGATGGTGTCAAGCTTCTTGAGTGTTATTGGAGCTGCACCCATCCAGGCAGGTGGACTGTATTCCAACACACTTCTTACTTGTGCCTTGTAGATAATGGACGGCTCTGGGGAGTCAGCAGGTAAATTACTTGCTTCAGTATTCCTCGCCTCTGACCTGCTCTTGTAGCTGCTGTGCTTATGTGGTGAGTCCAGTTGAGTTTATCGTCAATGGTAAGCCCCAGGGTGTTGATAGTAGGGGATTCAGTGATGATGACACCATTGAATGTCAAAGTGCGGTGGTTGGATTGTCTTTTACTGGAGATAGTCATTGCTGTGCATTTGAGTGGCCTGAATGTTTCTTGCAACTTCAAGAAAATTATAGTTCTAATTTAAAATCAGCTTGATTCTCTGTTGTCTTATGTTGAGAATACTCACTAAAAACAAGCAATTGTTATGGTATTCTGTTTTTGTCTTTTCAGAATGGAATGAGAAAAAGTCATGGATGAAAAGTACAGAAAAATGTTTATTGTTCATAGAGCTTCTTTTATGTCAGAGCACCTGAAATGCTTCACAGGAACTGATGTATTGGCATGCAAGCTATAAAATTAGAGTGATCTTATTTATAAATGCCATTTTCCTTTTAATATTTACAGAACACTAATATATTGTGTTGCATAGCAGGGGGAAACTTCTCCAGAAAATTAAAAAATATTTTAACATTTCAAGAAATGGATGGCACATATTGTTGATTAATGATAAATTGGCCTGCACACATGTTTAATCACCAGAATAAAAAGATAGTCAACATTGCATAAAAATATACATAAAGTAATGAATCGAAATATTCAAAGAAGGTGTGTGCTTATACATTGTTGGTTTTGAACCACTTGTTGAATTGCAAACTAATTTTCCCAATTTCAATATTGCATTCTGTAGTATTTTTCAGAAGTGCAGAGACCAATTTACATGTTATAAAACATAGGCCAGCAGAGAGATTTCCATATAAAACAACCTGTCACAACTTTGTGCAATTTTTCCACTTTCAGATGTTGAAACTATTTTGGTTGTCTGAAAAGCTTGGAAATATTTGTCTATTGAATGTAAATTCTTCTAGATGCATATTAATGCTAATATAGCTTAATCATTTTGGAAATATAATAATTTACTTTTAGTGGCAAGGATTTCAGAAACTGTGGGTTGAATCCTACCAGCCCTTGAAGGGAACAGGGGCGAGTCAGTTAGTAGTATATTGCGAGATCAGAGAAATGAAATGCTTGACATTGAAAACACAAAGTCTGATTTTTCAGCCAAGGTTTAACAATGAGACAAGAGTCTAGCCAGAGAGTAACGAGAGACCCATTTGCATGCATTAATATCTCATTATTACCTAGTCTCATCTCATTTATATGCATGTTGTTACTTTCCCATTGCATTCAAGAGAAATGAGACAGCGATAATTCCTGACATGAAAGTCTGAGCAGGCAACTAGTGGCTGCAACTTGTCAGGCATCCACCTTGGTCAGCATTCCTAAACATCTCAGGGCACACTCTCTGGGCAGTGACTGCCTTTGCTCTTCATCCGTGGAGATTGGCATCAGCAAAGTAGCAACTTTACCACATCATCAGGCCACATTTTGGACTTGCTTTTCGTTCAGTTCAGCAAAGCATCTTGGAGCTCACTGACATCTAACATTGCAATTCTGCTTTAATCTTGACAAGACCCCCTAATTTGTTATAGAGCAGACCAAACCCCTCAAAATATATTAAGACAATAGTCTAGACCCTGACTTTTTCTTATTTTAAAGGTAAGTGTAAGGCATTGCTTTCCAGTTGTAATTCAATTACTCAAACTATTGACTTTAAGCAAAACAGTTTATTTTTACACTGCATCTAAAACACAGATAAAATAAAAATAAAAGGAAAGAATTAGCTTAACTGTAACTCAATTGAAATGCTTAACAAAATAATAGATATATTAACTACTACTAATCAACTGTTCCAATACAGTAACTTCCAATACAGTAAACACATTTGGCAAAGGCAAATTCAGTAAAATGGGTGGTCTCACAATCAATTCTCGCAGCAGGAAGGAAACCGCAGCTTTTAGCTGTAACAGAGAGAGGAATAAGAGCTTCCACATCCAGCTTCAAACCTCCAGCAATGGCAATAAGGTAAAGCTAAAAATCCTGGTCCTGTGGGAGCTTGACCCCACTGATTCAGGTTGCTTCAACTGTTCCAACTTTAAAAAAAAGGCCTCACAAGCTGTTTAATTTATTGGCTTTGGAGCAGACTGCTCAGTACCTCTGTCTCAACATTTCCTTCATAAAAAAGAACCAGGACGAATATACTTCTTAAAGCCATAGTATCATCACAGGTATAGGGTCCAAAATTGCTCACAATATTCAAAATGTGGTCTGACCAGAGCTTTTTATAGCCTCAAAAGTACATCCTTGCTCTTGTATTCTAGTTCTCTCAAAATGAATACTAACATCATATTTTCCTAACTGCCAAATGAACCTGAATGTTAACCTTAAGAGAATCCTGAACTAGGACTCCGAAGTCCATTTGTGCTTTAGATTTTTGAAGCCCTTCCCCCATTTTGAAAACAGTCTACACGTCCATTATTCCTACCAAAGTGTATAACTTCACACTTTCCCACATGGTATTCTATCTGTCACTTCTTTGTCCATTGTCCCAGCCTGTCCAAGTCCTCCTGCAGCTGCCCGACTTTCTTACCATAACCTGTCCCTCCACCTATCTTCGTGTCATCCGCAAACTTAGCTACAATGCCCTGAGTTCCTTCACCCAGACTGATAATGTACAACATCACCTAGCACCTTTGTATTTTCAGATTGCAAAAATCACTAAATTGTTCAGAAAACTTCAATGTGGAAAGTTAACTAATTATGGAATGGTGCAAGATTTCTTAAAATTTAAAAAATGATTTGATAAAATACATTTGCAAACTTCATATGCATCCTTTTCATTGGGTTCTACAATGAGAATTTTGGAAGAATTCTGAAATTTGTTTGCCAATCCTATTAACTATTTATCTTTCTATTCAATTATAGGATTAATTGGGAGACAATATCCTTAGAAGAGGTGCATTAAATCCAAAGCACACAATAAAAACAATGGTAATGTTCAAATTTCTAAAGCAAATTGTTGCATTTCAGGATTCTTCAAGCTAAACAAGACACTAGAATTGGTTTCTGATTAGAAGACATATATGTTTCATGTTAACAGATGAAGCAAATGATATTTTTCATGTAAGTTGTTTCTCTTTTCAATAATTCTCTTTTTTCTTTATGGATTTAAACAGATACACAGCCATGATGAACTGCAATACCTAGGAGGAGACAAACAGTTAAACAAGAGTGAATCATATACCAGGTTTAATTCATTGAAATGACAAATGATTACCAGTGATGTCAACCAGTTCAGCAGAAGTGTTCACTCATTTGAAATAAAGATTACATGAGTTAAAGTAGCTAACAGATGAATATTATTAGTTTGAGGTTCCCCCTGTTGTATGCTAATTTGTGTACTGACTGGATTAGTACTTGCCTTAAGTCCTCTGTGCTAAATAGAGAATGGTCCTTAGGCTAAACAGGTGGAAGACCAGAGTTCTCTAACAGCTTGTTCTCACAGCACAACACGGTCTTCTCCACCCATAAACTATCAAAATCCCCAGAGAGCCATCGAATAATCTAGATCAACTCCCATGCCATGAGAGCCTTCTCTTACCAAGGGCAAACATTGACAATGAAGCTCAACAATGTCGCCAGTGTGTTAGTACAATCTTTGGCTATCTGGTAAAAAGAATGTTTAATGCAAAGACCTCAAACCCGACACCAAGCTCATGGTCTACAAAGCAGTGTTACCTATCCTCTTGAGTGTGTCAGAAGCATGGACAATGTATAGCAGAGACCTAAGACTTTGAGAATTATCATCAATGATACCTCTGTAAAGAGTAATCTAGACTTGAAACATTCTCTCCATGGATGTTGCCTGACCAACTGTGATTGGCCTCGATCTGGCCAACCTTCTCAGCATCGAGGCACCGGTTATGGCCAATCATCTGTGTTGACCGTCGTCCATGTGCCTGACATAACACTTCTAGAACTAACTCTGTACTTTGAACTTTATCATGGCAAGTTGTACCAGGAGGGCAGAGAAAACATTTCAAGGATGTACTCCTTAAAAAGATGCTGTATCCTTATCAACTCATGGAAATCTCTCGTCCAAACTGGAGAAGAAGCATCTGTAAAGATGCCAACCATCTTGGGTATCTTTGACAGGTCCCAATGGAAGCCAAGAGCAAACAGCAGAAGGAGTGTGTGAAAAGTTGTGAATACCACCCAATCACTTCAGCAAATACCATGGTATGTGGATCCCGCATTGGAATATTTTGTCACCTCAGGACCCATGGCACCAGAGTGGAAGCAAGTCATCCCTAGTCACAAGGGACTGCCTGAAACATGAACAACATTCCACTGGAATGTATGGTGATCTGCTTCATTATTGATGGGTTGGAAATATTATTTTCAGCAATTCCTGTGAAAAGCATTAGTGGACAGAAAGTCATGGGAGGAAAGCACTAGCTATCAGAAATTACCCCAGCACATTCACACACCAGCTGATTTATCTCTCCACAGGCATTAGAGGCTGAAAGAGGAATTCATTACATAAAACAAGGGCAGTGCCAGAATATTTATTTATAATGTGCATACTTATGCTCTAATGTAACTTGACCCAAGAATCTTTCATAAAGCATTTAAAATATTTTAACAAGTAATCAAACACAGATGGGTCATAGATTTTTTTTTATTTCTACTGTACGTTCTAGCCCATTTAACTCAAATTAAATGAGATCAAATCTCATGTAATATAATTTTCCAAGATAAAATTATATTTTTGTTCTTCAATTATGTGGAACAGAATCATTGTGGTCATTGTATATCGGGTGACTTAGTAGTATTGAAGATGATTTTCTGGAGTTGTAATTTCAAGCTAAATTGTTCCTTTTGAAGAGTACAGTTAATTATTACAGTAGCTATGGAAACATTGGTGTGGATTTTTGTGGATTCTGGTAGCGGGTTGGCATGCAGTGCGCCAGTAAAACACCATGAATGTCATAGTGTGGAGCTGGAGGAACACAGCATGTCAGGCAGCATCAGAGGAGCAGGAAAGCTGACGTTTCAGGTCGGGACCCTTCTTCAGGCAGCATCTGCAGTTCTTACTATCTCACCATGAATGAAGTGCTACACCTGCCCCCATACCTTCTCCCTCACCCCCATCCCAGGCCCCAAGAAGACTTTCCACATCAAGCAGATGTTCACCTGCACATCTGCCGATGTGGTATACTGCATCCGCTGTACCCGTTGTGGCCTCCTCTACATCGGGGAAA
The DNA here is from genome assembly GCF_021869965.1 of Rhincodon typus. Taxonomy (NCBI): domain Eukaryota; kingdom Metazoa; phylum Chordata; class Chondrichthyes; order Orectolobiformes; family Rhincodontidae; genus Rhincodon; species Rhincodon typus. The sequence continues at coordinate 39,232,559 of NC_063349.1, forward strand.
CCAAGCGGAAGCTCGGGGACCGCTTTGCAGAACACCTACGCTCGGTTCGCAATAAACAACTGCACCTCCCAGTCACGAACCATTTCAACTCCCCCTCCCATTCCTCAGACGACACGTCCATCCTGGGCCTCCCGATGCCACCCGAAGGTTGCAGGAACAGCAACTCATATTCCGCTTGGGAACCCTGCAGCCCAATGGTATCAATGTGGATTTCACAAGCTTCAAAATCTCCCCTCCCCCTACTACATCCAAAACCAGTCCAGCTCGTCCCCGCCTCCCTAACCTGTTCTTCCTCCCACCTATCCCCTCCTCCCACCTCAAGCCGCACCCCCATCTCCCACATACTAACCTCATCCCGCCCCCTTGACCTGCCCATCCTCCCTGGACTGACCTATCCCCTCCCTAACTCCCCACCTACACTCACCTTTACTGGCTCCATCCCCGCCTCTTCGACCTGTTTGTTTTCTCTCCACCTATCCTCTCCTCTATCCATCTTCTGTCCGCCCCCCACTCTCTCCCTATTTATTTCAGAAACCCCTTCCCTTCCCCCATTTCTGATGAAGGGTCTAGGCCCGAAACGTCAGCCTTTCTGCTCCTATGATGCTGCTTGATTGGCTCAATGGGCCAAGGCATGTCTGCTTTCTCTCACCAGCCTATGCTGTGATAGCTGCCAGCTTGATTGCTTGGTGTGGGCCTCTCCTACTGCTGTTTAAATCTCAATGGCAATGGGATGTGGCCATACATAGGCCTCAATTAGACCACAGACAGCCAACCTGCCCAATGCCTCCACAACCAGTGGTAGAACAATGGCAGGACAGGGGAGTAGGCAGCAGGCATGACATTGTGGATTTGGCACCAACAATGACTATAGCTTCTGGCTGCATTGCTAGGATCTGAGAGCTACTCACCATTAGTTTGAGGGCCTGGAGGGAGAAGTTCTGCCTTAAATCAATTAGCACCCCTCCACATAATAAATGCCTGCACATCGAGCAGCCAGTGAACTTTCCCCCAACATTTCAGACAGAGTTTGGGGAGCCCAGCATCACATTAAATCCAGCCCACAGCAAACATGTGGTATTAAAGCTATGTAAGGAACATCACCCTATGTTCATGACTGTTCAGACAACACTGATGAAGCTATGTGGGAAAGTGAGTTGATATATGCTTCATTACTTTTTGGGATCAGCAAACAATGACTTAAGTATCGTTCTGTTCTGCTGAACAAAGATGTATTTTGCAGTAGGCCTGATTGAAGGAAGGTCATTCAACAACGACTTAATATTCTGATACATGTTGGCGTGGTCATAATCTATAGCAATCGAGTAACTGAAGAGCTTAAGAGGACCATATATTCACGATAACTAAGTCACTAGAAGACAGCATGATGAGAATAAGTGTGTCTTCTTAGCTGCATATTATCTGAAGTTCACACCATATGTTTATTAGTATATTGGAATTTAGCCTTAGAACGTGAGAAAAGTTGAAATGCAATAATTAGAATCGGAATAAGTGTCTCAGGAAAATGACTTTGCTGCATGGTTAGTGGGAATTGTGAAGCATGCATTGTGAATTCATGGATAAAGCATCATTGGATTATAGAGAATTGTACTAAATACTCTTGCTGGATAATGTAACAAGTCTGTCAAATACAAAGATAGTAGGAACTGCAGATGCTGGAGAATCTGAGATAACAAGGTGTAGAGCTAGATGAACACAGCAGGCCAAGCAGCATCAGAGGAGCAGGAAGGCTGA
>NC_063349.1:39234710-39268997 GCF_021869965.1 Rhincodon typus
TATCAGACCCATTGTTCCAAATTCAAACCTATTCGATGACAATAAGAATCTTCTTCAGAAGGGCCTAGGCCCGAAACGTCAGCCTTCCTGCTCCTCTGATGCTGCTTGGCCTGCTGTGTTCATCCAGCTCTACACCTTGTTATGTCAAATACAAAGATCAGATTCTGCAGTTGTTACCAACTGATGTCTGTGCTTAAGGCGACAAAAGAAAAACAGGAAAAAAGCAATCCGACAAGGCTTACACCAGCAGTGAATGCCAACTATAACAGTGAACTGATCCATCCTTCTTATATTCAACCTTCTCCATGAATAAGTAAACAAATAGACCCCTCTCAATAAATAGTGAAAGAAACAGACCTTTGGCATCCACTACATTCCCAGAACTTATAAGTAAGCTAGTTTTCTCACTCCCTGATCCTTTGTTCACAAATTACTACGTGAACAGACCTTTTTCTCCTTAACTAAGAATCCATGGAACCAAATCAAATAGAGCACAATGCTCCAAAACTTTTAATTAGTTGCCCAGTGCACATTCACTTCTTTATTGCATCTTTTTCCACTCTGTCCTATTGTAATATCAAAAACTCATCAAACAATAGGGCCAATCACAACTGAGACTAGTTTCATGCCACAGCCATACTTGTGTCTCCTGAGTTATGACTGCTGATGGCAATCAGGAATATCAACTTTCTCTACTCATTCCCTTCCCTAACCTTATGATGTTACAGTCAATTGGGGTCTCCATTAGTATCTTAGCTAACTAGGCAAAGAATAGCATCAAAATGTGAGGCATTATTGGTTTCTAAGAGCATGTTGACATGGCACTGATCCAATTTATCTGCTTGTAATGCAGCGAGAATTTTGCTATTAAAATATTCATATTCAAAGCAAGATTAAAATGTCCATTGCAGCGCCGCAAGCACAGATAGTCATTCAATACTCATACTGAGCTTGTCAAAGCAGAATTAAAACAAAATTATTTTGAGTTGTTGACTTGAAGTGAGTGTTTAGTTACTTAACATTTATAATATTACCAGAAATAAGGAAAATTGGGAATTGTATGGCCAAAAGAAGACTTGGTCTTGTTTATCCTATGTCAGGAGCAATACTTTCATTGAGCAATATGATCATCTTTAAGTTTTACTTATATTAACTTAACCGCAGATCCATGTTTGGATGCAAAATGATTTCATTTACCTGTATTAGGAGGAGAACAGCAGCAACTACAAGAACAGTTGCAACGTTGCCATTGAGCCATTGTTTCATGTGTGTGCTGCAGCCCTACGAGGCAAGTTGTATAAATGATCAGGTTATACACTGAAAGGATTTTGTTTTCATTTAAAGCAAATAACTGTAAAACAGAAATTTTTAAAAAGGTTTTGACAATCATCATCTAACATACAAAAAGCAAAATGTTTCATATTTGTCATTTTGATAGACTTGCTTTCAGTTTTACACATGTTGACTCCCAAGATTTGGCTGTGCTTACAAGAACAACATGGGTCAGGAACTTCCCTATAAGAAACATCAGAGCTTTTATCCTCCTGCTTAGCACCCATTCACTTCCTCCCCCAAACTAAAGCCCAAGGAAATGTTTCTTAAACAAAACTGACCTGGCTCCACCTGTTGACCACTTAATTTTAATCTTCAATGAATCAAAATCCCAAAATCTGACTTCCAGTTTTTACAAAAAAAATGGTGTTGACATGAAAATTCAGAAGTATCTGAACTGAGTCACCATGGGTTCAAGAAAGCTTTTTGCCAAAGTCTTATTTACGTTTCAAATTTTGACATATTTTGGAACACCCCCTCTGCACCCTTTGCTGTGTTTGCATAGAGCGATGTAAGGAAGAATGACATCACATCAGAAATTAAATCTGAATTAAGAATTAATCTTCAAATAGTTTGAATGAAAGAAAGTGTAAATGCAAGAACAATATAATAGCAGCATATGTTGCACTGCCATACTATAACATTCCCAAGATAATTCAACAGTAATTTAATTTCCAGCAGCAGGGTTTTCAGAACAAAAATTTTCTTGCCAGTTCTAGTACGTGAGATACTCATTTTCTTTTAAAATCTAAGAATTGGATTTTCCATTTTCCCGCCAGTTGGCTTGACAGGGCGGGGGTCAAATAAGATCCAATGGGCTGTCTGCCAGCTGTTTACCTACCTGCCCCACCACAATTTTTCCCATGGTGCAAATAGTATTACTGCCCACTTCAAGTGCTACTAGCTAATAAGTTCTATCCATGGATTTAAATATTGAGTAGTTGAAGGCTGTGTAATAAAAAAGATTTGGGATATTGATTACTTAGTTATACTTAAGTAAAAATAAAATTTACTTATATAAAATATTTCAACTTTTTTGTAAATAAACAGATTTGTTTTCCTAAAAAGACTACTGAGATCTATGTTTCTTTTCATATTTTATACTAAACAGCTGTCTTTTTTTAATCTGATTTGTTTTGGTCAAATTTAGTTTATTAAAAAGCGTACTTTAATGTATATATAAAGAACAGCCAGTCCAGCACCAGGGGGATTGTTTGGAATGGAGATGTAAGCTCAATGGAAAGCAACAAACAGACTCCACTGAAGCACTTTAAGTCTTGTTGTATTCTTCACAAATAGGCTTGGACATCCTCTCATATTAAGGACCTCATCTTGCCAGAATTTAACCAGTGGCAGGAGCAGCCCTCAGCAAGAATGGATGGATCACAGCAGGTCTTCCCATGCAGCTGGTTTCACTTGGGGGATCACAGCTTTCCAGACCGCCAGAGCTCATTGGATAGCCCTCCACCCACTGTCTGTTAAGCACCTGCTCTCCACAACCTGGGCTGGGCCCTATCAGCTTGCCATGTGGGGAGATCCCAGACTCACCTATCATTCCCAGTCCAATGCAGCTTGCCTCATCTAGCTCTAAATGAATTATTAGTGGTGGTGACTGGTTCTGTGAGGGCTGCCAGTACTAGGCAACTTTTAATTGTCTGGTAGCTCTCTGTAATGGGTATTCTTATGCCTGAAGGCTGGTTTCCCATCAATTCACAACTAATCAGCCTCACCATCGCTATCTGCTGGTAGAAGTCCTGGAGAACTGCACTGCTCTCTGGTCAGTGACCTCCATCATTGTAAACACCTGCTGCTGGAGATCCTGTTACACTTTTTAAAAAACCTATTTAATTGCCTGTGTGTTAAATCATGTAAACACTAATTATTGTCTTTGGAGATGCGTCATTGAGCTTTAGAGGGCAACAACCAAGGGAGCGTTTAACTTTTCCCAGCAAAAATCAATTAGAGCAAGCTCCCTGTCCACCACTTTGATCACATCATGACTTTGATCCCTTTCTCTTGGGTTGGCGGGGGGGGGGGGATTCTTTACATTTGCAGGGTATGATCCCAGCTGTATATTTAGAAACAAGGGAGAGACCACCATTGCCAAGAAGGAAGCAGTCCATTCAATAAGATGTGAAAAGGGATTATATGAAAGGGGAAAGAAGAAACCATGGAGTGAAAACCTAGGCCTTTTATTGGCTATGTATTATGAGATATTTTACGCTAAAATTAATGCTGAATGTACGTAGGCACTTTATTTTTTTCAATTTTCAATTTATATTTATGGAGACATGGAAGCTATGTTAATACCTTACCTGTGGGTATATGTAGGTATTCTCAGTGATATGACAAAAATAATTAGAATCATCCACAGTAGAATTGCTACATGAGCAAGGGAGAGACATCAATCCAATCAGATCATTCTGTTCCCAATCTGTGGAATTGTAATATCCACAACACTGAAGCTAGGATACAAAAACAAATAACATTTGAAAAGAGAGTTAACAATCAAGGTGTATTCATTTTATCAGTCATTTTATGTGCTGCTCACTGTGTGTTTGAATACTTTTAAGAATAAAATAGAATTATTATTCAAAGTGCTATTACCAGGTTTTTGGTCTTTTTTTTATTGTTTATTCATGGTTTGAGGGTGTCGCTGGTTAGGCCAGTATTTATTGCCCATCCCAGAGGACAGTTAAGAGTCAAGTACTATAGTGATTGGAACTAGGGTTCACTATGAGATTCTTGATTGGGGTTGTTAACCTGGACCAATCAGGAATCCCTGGCTGACAGAGGATTCAAAACAGGGATTCAGAAGGTCTCCTCATCTAGAGACTTGCTTCGAGTTGGCTGGTCATAGCTGATGTATAGTGCACATGTAAATAAAGGGTGACTTGGTGACAGGACATTGACCCCTGAGTAGTTATTTCAACCACATTGCTGTGGGTCTAAAGTCACATGTAGTCCAGACCAGGTAAGGAAGGCAGTGTCCTTCCCTAAAGGACATTACTGAACCAGATGGACTTATCCTGACCATCAACAATGGTTTCATGGTCATTATTAGACTCCTAATTCCAGAATTGTATTGAATTCAAATTCCACCATCTGCCATGGTGGGATTCAAACCTGGGTCCCGAGAACATTCCTAGGTCTCTGGATTGACAGTCCAGTGATAATACCATTATTCTATGAGACTTCAGTATCTTGCAGTCCTGGGAATAAGTTGGATGGTTTAGTAAACCTTTGTTGTGGACTACTAGAGGCTTAGGGTATTGGGAGAGGGTCAAAGGAAGGTTCTGGAAGGATGAGGTGGAAATCACTGGAGGAGGACGTTCCCAAGAGTTAAATATGTTTTCTAGGGCATCTCCGGGAGTGTGGTGGGGGCTTTGAGTATTGAGAGGGAATCATGGGGTCTCAGAATGGGGAAGATCCATGGACAGAGATTCTGTGGTCCAACAGGACTTGGGGAGTGGCACTGCAGCTAAAGTTGGTGGAGCTGGTCTATGTAAAGACTGTGTATTTCTACATTTCTTTATTTTTTGATTGTAGATTGAAATGCGTAAAGGACTGTTTTAAAACCCAAGGATTTACTACATTTTAAAAAGCAAGTCATCTGACACTCATTGAAAAGCACTGTTCATACAGCTGTTTGTTCGAGCAGTGAGAAAGTCTAGTTGCAGAAAAGCGTGTGTAAGAGTGGAGATTCATCTAGTCAGCAACAAGTATCAAATTAGTCTGGGGAGTGGTGACCTGTTATCAATGACAAAGGACTTCTGCCTGCCAACAACTATGTGATTGGCTCCCAGGTAGCTGAGTGTGACTGCTTGGGCAGAAGCCATTTGACATCCAAAAAAGGAGTTGTCCTTTCTCTGCAGTAAAAACAACTCAAGCCTGAAGAAAGCAAATGCCTTAAGATATGGCTTCTAACTAATCAGTCAGAGACTTTATAAGTGTTAAACAGCCACTCTTTGACTCCTGCAAGTGAAAATACCTGAAGGAAGAAGGTTAAGGAGCAGAAAATCCTTTCATGGGATAAAACATATCTCAGCGAACTTTGTGACAAGGGTCTATTGAACTGCCTTCCTAATCTTTCCCTTCTCCCATGACACCCATATTTTTTGTATGTCTTCGTATGTACAGTGGGAGTTTAATAAAGGGATTAGAGTTTAAACAGTAGAGTGATATGTTGATGGTTCATCAGTGTTTACCTGTAACTAGAATATATTTATCTGTAATTAATAGCACCAATGTTAAGTACAGAAACACAGCTCATGCTTTCTGTCAACTTGGGTAAATTGAGGAACTTGGTGTACTTTTTTAAAAAAACTTTAACTTTTGTGATGATTCCAGACATAGCAGGGCTTCATTTGCAGAGTGTGACCACAGTGAGGCATAACAGGTAAATGGAGTCTAAATGTTTCAGGCACAAAATTGTTGCAAGCCCCCTTCAAACACCAGACCTTTGTCCTAATTTTCACGTGAGCCTGTACATGGGCAAACAGTCTGCCGACCTGAAAGAGGCGAGATACTATTTAAATATACAAATTAGGACCCAAAGATGGTTCGATTATAAAGGTTTATCCCCTGGTGGAGCCACAGAAATTGAGATTAGGAACCATCAGGAGTTTACTGCAAAAAGATCTTCAGGTAGGAAACAGAGAATCTAGAGGCATAAAAACAAAGTTGCTGGAAGTTCTGAGGAAGGGTCACCAGACCCGAAACGTTAACTCTGTTTTCTCCTTCACGGATGCTGCCAGACCTGCTGAGCTTTTCCAGCAACTTTGTTTTTGTTCCTGATTTACAGCATCCGCAGTTCTTTTGGTTCTTAATCTAGAGGCATACCCCTCAGTATGCAAAGGAACAGAGCAGGAAGATAACCATGAAGGCAACCATACAGAATATGAGCCTTATAGGGTTTGGAGGTGATTGGTCAGAAGCCAAGTATGACTAGAATGAGCAAGTTAAGCTGAATACTGCATTAGAATGGAGAGAGCATTTCTTTCTGTGCTTGAAACCTGCAGATGGAAATGGAGGCATAGAAATAAGTTACAGAGTTACTCACATTGTTGGACCTACAATATGCTGGAGATGTACTCTGCATTGTAATATTCTATGAGAATGAGTTGCTACACAAATGTACAGATACAGTGGCCCAGACTTTCTTCAGGCTGCTTTTTTTTATATATAAAGTAAACCTGTTTGGACATGTTTGGACAAACCTCCATGGTAGGTGGAACTTGAATCCAGACCTTCTGGCCCAATTCAGGGATATGACCACAGTGTCACGAAAGCCTTGAGTACCAGGCTGCCTTTTAATGAAAGCTTTGTTCTATAACATTAACAGTAAACAATTCTTTAAAATTTGGACAAAAGAAGTGATCCTGCCAACTATAAAGTGTAATTATTTTTGTTGCTAATGTGTTTGTTTTTTGTAAACTTACTTCGTTCTGAATGAGATCCAATAAGTTCCATTTCAATTCTTTGGAAAAGCTATCATTGCCATAATGTTTAATAGCCTCAATGGTTTTCTTATCCAGCAGAGTTGCAATCTGTTAAAATTAAATATAATTGGATTGAATGTTCACTTAAAGGCCTGCAACACAACCTAGCCAGAAGGTAATCCTTTTGTAAATACACCCAAAAAGACTAGAAACCGAAAGCTTCATGACTAAAAATCAAATCAGTACTGTAAAAACAGACAAAGTGAATCAGTCAATTACTGGTGTCACGATTTTGCATGTTCAATCTGTATTAATTTGTTGAACATTAGTTGCTTCTTATTACAAAACACTGACTCAAGGAGGTTTTTGAAAGACTTTAGAAACTGGCAATTAATTTCCTGTGTGTGTGATACAATAATATCAGAAAAATAAAGGAAACCAATCTTTTAACTCCAAATAAACTACTGATGATTAATTCACTAAAGTAAATATAATAGTCTTCTGTGACATCATTGAGAGCTTTGGCTTTATAGGGGAGAAAATACTATACTCACACGGAAGAGCACTTAGTGCCACAGTAATCCATGAACACATCTGATGTGGCACGTACACATTAAGAGTCAGCGTAAGCATACAATGAAATGCGGAAAATTTGAGTGAGAAAGTACCATCCAACAGCACCAACCATTTCAGATAACTTTACAAATGGTAAAGTTTACCTTGTTTTTCAAGTTCACAGCGGTTCTGAGACACATCACTACTTCAACTGTTATTTTATGTTATTTTAATCTTCTGACATTGTTCTTATTTTTGCTTTCCACTGTAGAAACTCTTGGCTATCATTCAGACCTTAAATCTGCCACTAGCCTCTTTGCTAAACAATGTTTATAAATGCTTTATGTCTGGAATTGGGCAAATTAGAAAATTTCTAAAAGTAATTTGACAGAACAGAGGATTGTTGTGGGAAATAATACACACATTTTATCAGATATTCATAGACCAAACACATTTTCTTAATGGAAAATGGAGCAATATTTAAAATCATGTCACCAGAAAATAAATCAATACTTCAATATATGGGGTTTACTTATTTTCTGTACGATAACATTAATATTAAATGCAAATAATTGGTACCATAATATGTCGGAGATGTAGCAATGGTTGTATATGACTTTCACCATGTTTAATGTTCTGTCTGCTTTCAGTTACTTCACAATGTCCATTTTTACATTGTTGTGTTACATTTTAGACATTTTGTTAAAGGTACGCTGTCAGTTTACAAGAGCAGGCAAAGATCATGATAGCACAGAATAAAGCCAGAATGCAGATTAATGATTATTTTAATTGAGTTTATGCAAAAAAAAAACACTTTATCATTTACTACAACAACTAACTGGAGCTCAAGATCAATCATCTTCACTTCAGAGTCATAAAGTCATGGAGTCATACAGCACGGACACACTTCGGTCCAAACAGCCCATGCCAAACATAATCCCAAACTAAGCTAGTCCCACCTGCCAACTCCTGCCTCATATCCCTCCAAATCTTGCCTATTCATGTACTTATCCAAATGTTATAGTTGTACCCACATCCACCACTTCCTCAGGAAGTTCATTCTACATGCGAACCACCCTCTGTGTAAAGAATTTGCTTCTCATGTCTTTTTTTCAAAACTTTCTCTCCTCACACCTTAAAAATGTGGCCCCCTAGACTTGAAATCCTCCATCCTACGGATGATATAATACCACTAACTCTACCTATACCCCTCATGATTTTAAAAACTTCTATTAAGGTCACCTCTTAACTTCCTGCACTCCAGAAGAAAGAAGTCGCAGCCTATCCAGCCTTTCTTTATAACTCAAACCTTCCATATCCAGCAACATCCTGGTAAATCACTTCTTTAATCCATTTATAAACTTACATTAATTCTATAACTGAATGGTCATATCTGTGTTTAGATGGTAACAACAAAATGCATACTTACATTGCTATATTGTGAAAGTACGGCCAATCCAATTGCAAGTTGCAGAATGAAGATAAGAATTAGAAATAAGAAGTACTGAAAACAAAAATAATTAAATCAATTCAACAAATCTAACAGCATTTCCAACATATTAAACTATTCAGTTCAATATTAAAAAGGAAGTAAAGGTTGTTTGTGTAATAGTGTGGAAGTGGTGATACAAAATCAACTGCCAATCTCTTAAAATCTTCATTCAAATACAGGAAATAAAAGGGTAAATAAAATTTGGGAGAGATGTAAAACAGGCTGTGATTTTCTATTGTGCATTTTATAGTTTTGAACAAAATCAATATTACCTAGAGATAAGGCTCCCCATCCCACGCAGCTTCCAAAGCTCTCACAAACCTCCCACCAACTCTGTCATGACCAGCCTGACCCCTAGCCTGATGGTGTCTGAACTGCCTGACATTAATCAACTAGATTCAATGAATCGCTCTCAATTTTCATTTTGGCCAAGCTATTGGTTGTTAATGAGGCCTGAGTATTAATGTGGTCTGGTTCTCACACTGCAGCTGCAGTGTGTGGGTCCACCTCTGGCTTTCTTCTGGAGATTTAAAATACCCTAGCATCTGCTAATTTTACATCAGCACCAGAAAAAAATAAGAGTGAAAGCTTTACTAATAACCTTCAGTTATGAAAACTATCCAATGCTGCCTACTCTGCTGTTTATGCAACTCCTGTAAGACCATAAGACACAGGAGCAGAACTTAGGCCATTTGGTCCATCAAGACTGTTTTACCATTCAACCATAGCTAATAAGTTTCTCAATGAATTCTGCCACCTTCTTCCCATAACCTTTGATTCCCTTAACAATCAAAAACCTATCTATCTCTTTCTTAGCTATACTCAATGACCTGGCCTCCACAGCCTTCTATGGCAATGAATTCCATAGATTCTGTTTGAAGAAGTTTCTCCTCATCTACATTCTAAAGGGTCTTCCCTTTACTCAAAGGCTGTGCCCTCGGGTCCTAGTGTCTCCTGCTATATCCAGCCCTCTCAGTATTCTGCAAATTTCAATTAGATCCTTCTAAATTCCATCTAATATAGACCCAGAGTCCTCAAAAGTTCCTTATATGTTATTCCTGGGATCTTCCTCTGGACCCATTCCAGGGCCAGTACATCCTTTCTGAGATATGGGTCCAAAATTGCTCACAATATTCTAAATGTGGTCTGACCAGACCCTTATAAAGCCTCACAATTACATCCCTCCTTTTATATGCTTGTCCTCTAGGAATAAATGCCAACATTATATTTGCCTTCCTATCTACTGACTCAACCTGTATGTTAACTTGAAAAGAACCCTGGACTAGGACTCCCAAGTCCCATTGCACTTCAGATTTCTTAATTTTCCCCCATTTATAAAATAGTCTATGCCTCTATTCTTTCCACTAAAAACCATGACCTCACACTTTCCCACGTTGTATTCCATTTGCCCACTTCTTTGCCTACTCTCCTAACCTATCCAAATACTTTTGCAGCTCCGCAACTCCTCAATACTACCTGTACCTCCACCTATCTTTATATCATCTGCAAATTTAGCAGAATGCCCTCAGTTCCTTCATCTAGATTATTAATGTATAAAGTGAAAAGTTGTGGTCCCAACACTGACTCTTGTGGAACACCACTAGTCACTGGCTTCCATCCAGAGAAAGACCCTTTTATCCCCACTTTCTGCTTTCTGCCAGACAGCCAATCTTCTATCCATGCTAGTACCTTGCCTCTAACACCATGAGCCTTTATATTATTCAACAGCTTCCTGTGTGGCACCTTGTCAAAGGCCTTCTGGAAGTCCAAGTGGATAACATCCATTGGCTCTCCTTTCTCTAACCTGCTTCTTACCTCCTCAAAGAATTCTAACAGATTTGCCAGACATGACCTCCCCTTGATGAAACCATGCTGACTTAGCCCTATTTTATGATGCACTTCCAAGTATTCAAAAATCTCATCCTTCACAATGGACTCCAAAGTCTTATCAATGACTCAAGTCAGGCTAATTGGCCTGTAATTTCCCTTCTTTTGCCTCACTCCCTTCTTAAACAAGGGGGTTACATTAGCGAATTTCCATTCCTGTGGTACCCTCCCTGACTCCAATGATTCCTGAAAGATCACTACTAATGCCTCCACTATCACTTCAGCTATCTCCTTAAGAACTCTGGGGTGTGGTCCATCTGGTCCTGGTGTTTTATACACCTTCAGACCTTTCAGTCTTTCTAGCAATTTCTCCTTAGTGATGGCCACCATACTCACCTCTGCCCCACAATGCTCTTGAATTTTTGGGATGTTACTCATGTCTTTCACCTTGAAGACTGATGCAAAGTATTTGTTCAGTTCCTCCGCCATTTCTTTGTTCCCTATTATTGCTTCTCCAGCAGCATTTTCCAGCTGCCCAATGTCCATTTTTGCTTCTCTTTTGCCCTTTATATATCTAAAGAAACTCTTGCAATCTTCTTTTATATTACTGGCTAGCTTACCCTCATATTTAATCTTTGTGGTTCCTCTATTCTACCCACACAGATTCTCCATCATCTGACCCTACTTTATTTCTTGCTATCTATTTAATTTCATTTCCTACTATTAAGGCAATCACACCCCCTCTGCCCACCTGCCTGTCTTTTCAATAGGATGCATATCCTTGGATATTTAGCTCCCAGTCCTGATCCCCTTGCAGCCACTTCTCCCTTATGCCCACTACATCACACCTGCCAATTTCAATCTGCGCCACAAGTTCATTTACCTTATTTTGTATACTGTATGCATACAACACCTTCATTCCAGTAATAACCATGCCTCTTCTCATTGTCATCCATTTATCCAATGTGCTTGAAGTTAGATTCCTAACCTTTTCCAAACACTCTGTCCTGCTTTGTGTTCTGGAGATTTTAATAATCTCTCCTGAGTTCTCCTTTCTTTTCATACTTTTCCATGCAGTTGAATCCACTGCATAAATGTTAGCCTGCTGCTTTGTTTGCCATTGTCCATTATACTTCTTGGAATTTACCCTTTCCTTCCCAGCCCCACTTTTTCCCATCTCACAAAGATAATTGAATTGCCCAGTCTTCTGAAGCAGCCAAGCAAACACTTCAGTTGGAAAATCAATTGGACATGATTTTCAACGTCAAGTGTGTGACGGCAAGTAGGGGCTGCAGTTGGGTCGATCAACTCCAGGATGATTTCAGAGGACCACAGGATGCTGGGGCAATCTGTTTAAATGGCCTATTTTAGTGCTGGAGAATTTATCCTTGCAACAGTAACAACATTAAGGACCACTAGCCCTCACCCCTCATACCCCAACACACTCCCATATCCAATCCATGCAATCCAAACTCTTCACTCAAACCCCAATGCACAGTAAGGTTTAACTAAGTGCCCAGATATCCATTAGAGTGTTGAAACAGTTGGTCCCCAGGGAAAACATTGCTTGATTGACAGCTCTGAAATATTCTGAAAATTGCACAATGTTTATTTACACAAGATAATGAGATTTCAAGTATTTGCAGTTTCCGCTATTAATAATGTAAAGAGCCTGAATGATTGACACTTTTATTGGCCTGAAATGAAAGAAGTTTGTTTTTTAAAGAAAATAAAATGTTACAAACTATTGACATATTTTTAAACTTAAATTTTGTTGAACACATTATATTGTCATTATATGTTTTTTTTTATTCTACACAGTGAATGAATGAGCAGGACCTCTAAAGTGGGCAGAGAGCATAACTTGTCATACAGGCATGGAATGAAGGTATGGAGCCATGGAGGTGGGATAGCTTAGCATGGGAGTAAGAGTGGTTGTGGGGTAGGGGGCATAGCTTGGTATGGATGGTATGAGAGGCTACAGGTGGTGGAAGCATAGCTTGGCATGCTAAGAACTTTTGAACTACCTTTCAGAAGGTTTCTGAAATAACTCCTAAGAGGCCGGTATCCTGTCACCAAGTCACCCTATATTTACACATGCATAGGACTTGATACTGATCCAGCTCCCTCAGAGCCAGCTCTCAGAGTGAACAGAACCTCTGATATGTCTGTTTATATCTGTCACCCAGGGCTCCCTGATTGGACCAGATTAACAGCCCCAATCAGGGAACTCAGATTCTATGGGGTCCACCTGGCCAATATCATTACAATCACAACATCCCTCCTCTCCATGTCCAGGGACATAGGCCTGTTCTTTCTCTTGTTGCTTCTCTTCGGACTTTTTCACACCAGGTCTGGTTCCTCCAACTCATCCTTGGATTGGGCAGCGTATACCAGACTGTAACCTGCCTCTTGCACCCAGAGTGTCTTGGAAGAAAATCATCCACTTCTTCAGGTGGTAAAGGCATCAAGGCTGCGAAATCTGCTGTGTCCATCTCAGATTCCAAGGTTTTATTGATGCTTGATGGAAGGGGAGAACCCTTGAGTTTGGACAGCCTTTCTGGCTGCTTTGAGGGGTCAGGTATGTTTTGCTGCTGCCTGATTTGTGAGGTAGTAGCTTTCATGTGGTCCATGTGCTTGTTCAGGACTGCCTCACCTACCTGAACTTTGTATGTCACAGGACCTGACATTGTGTTGACCATGCCTCTTACATGTGCAGGGCCATTTCCGTGATTTCAGCACCAAACTTTATCCCCTGAAGTAAACTGCCTTGCTCACTTAGAGTAGTCTTGTGTCCGGCATTGGCATTCCCGATGCTGTTTCAACCCCACCCCAGGTCCAGGAAGATCAGGCTTAACCTGGTGTGCAGTCTTCTGCCTATTAGCAACTCTGCTGGAGCCATCCCTGTCATTGTATGAGGGATGGTCCTATAATCAAATTAGAACTGGGACAGTTTGATATCAAGTGAAGCTGTAGGCTATTCCTTTATGCCTGCCTTCAAAGTTTGGACTACTCTTCCCACCAGACCATTAGAAGGTGGATGATATGGAGCAATTCTTACATGCGGAATGCCATTTGACTTTAGGGAATACTCAAATTCTCTGCTAGTAAATGATAGCCCATTATCTGTGACCAACACTTCTGGGAGATCCTGTACTGCAAAAGATGTATGCAGTTTTTCTATCATCGTCTCCGTGTTTGCCAAGTGAACTCTATGCATGCTCAGCCACTTTGAGGGAGCGTCCACAATTACTTAGAATGATGAGTCCATGGAAGGGCCAGCATAGTCAACATGTAACCAAATCCAGTGTTTGCCCAGCAATTCCCACGAATGTGGGGGAGCTGCTGGTGGTAATTCTAGTCCTTGTTGGCACTCTGGGCACTGCCCAACAATGAAGCATCCAGCCTTGTCCACCAGACATAATTTGTTGCCAACATCTTCATTTTACACAGCCCTGAATGACGCTCGTGAAGCTCAGCCAGTATCTGATGGCAATGTTTACTAGGGACAATCATTCTTGCTCCCTATAGTACAATGCCATCCTCTATGGTGATCTGGGCTCACGGGTCCAGAAATGTTTAAATTCTGGTTGTGATGGCCCTTTTGATTCTCCCATCACCACCAGCAGTTTTACTTTTGCCAGGCCCAGATCCTTTTGCATCCACAGTCTGATATTGTCAGCAGGAGGATATCCAGAAAGTTTAAAGGCTACTCAAGGCATCCACATTTGCTACTTGGCCTCCTGGATGGTGTTCCAACTTGTACACGCTTGGAATGAGAGCCCACTGCTGAATTTGACCTGAAGCTATGGGCAGCACGGCCTTGTCCTCTATGAGTAGCCCTACCGGGGCTTTGTAGTCTTTTACTAGTACAAATTTATTTCTGTATGGGTATTGGTGGAACTTTCTCACACCAAAGATGACTGCCAAACCTTTCGTCTTTATCTGAGCGTATCTGCGCTCTGCATCAGCCATTCTGGGAAGCATACACTATTGGGTGTTCCTCTCGTTTGAGCCATTTTTGAGCCAATATTACCCTGATACCGTATGGGGAGGCATCACACGTCAACACCTGCCACAGATCCCAGAAATCTTGTCATGGAACAAAAATCTGAAGTACCAGAACATTCCCTCCCTTTTTGAGCAGCTGTGCATTGTCTTGGTGCTCCCAAATCATGAGTGGAAAATTAGGCTGTAACATCTTTGCAACACTTACAAAGATGTGCTATGATAAAAAAAAAGATTCTACAGGAAATATTTTTTGCATTAATGCCAGGAAGTTTTAAAGTATGTTCGACTTACCAGAATAAACAAGTGTTTCACTTCTTTTATACTTCCTATACATCCCACCAAACACACTATGGTGACAGTAATACCAATAGCAAGGAAACAGTAAGCACTGATGCTTAGGATATCTTGATGATCTGTAGATACTGAGCAGTGGAGAAAACAATGAATGCAGAAACTCATTCTGCATTGTAGAAAATGTATCAAATATCCAATGAAACCAGTGTGTATTAAGTCATTAAAATAAAGCTTCAACAGTTATCATAAACTATCATTGACAAATTTCAAACAATGTAAACTTTCCAAACTATAGGTTTTCTTTTAACTTCACATTCATATTAGAATGTCAGAGTAGCAAAACCAATGTGTGGAATAATTTTCAGCAAACAACATCATTGACTATTGTCAGTTCAGAAACTTCTAATGTAATCATACTAACTGTTTAATAACACAAACAGAAGGGACTATTTTAGCAGCAGTTATTACTTAGCACTATAGGCAGAAACATGTTATTTACAGCAGAACTCTTCATATTTATTTGCCTTAGTTTTACTTAATACATGCTGCTTGTCAGGAAAATGCACATTATATTTGTTGTGATAAGATCATATTTAAAAATGCCTTTGGAATGGAACGTAATTACAATGTAGAACTGGTCATCTTCTATTCTTGATGGCAGGAGTCGATATCAGGAGTAGATATAAAGTCAGTGATATGATCTGTCATATGTTGTTTTACATTTGCATTAGAATTTTTTGTGCTACTCCAACATTGTTAGAGTACATTCACATAGGTTGTTGTGAGTTGAGGAGTAAACACCTCATTTCAATGTTATGAGTGGAGTTACAACAAAAATATGTTTCCACACAGATAAATGGAGAAATCTCTGTATTTTTATAACATTAAATCAATTGAGTATACAGCTAAACAGTAAAACATTAGCAGTATATATTCAAAAGCTTTTGTATTTATGTTTTCTACTCAATGCATTCACTTAAATTGTCAGTCCTTTAATACCACATACGTAGCGTGAAAATTCTGCTGGAATTCTCTTCCAAACAGTAGCGATCCAACAGCTCAGGAGTTCTACTTTTACCTTCAACTTCTCCAAAAGACCAGTTCAGTTTTGGCACTCTGCCTGAATGTTTCCATTTTGGTCTCATTCAACTTCAGAAGAAAATAAAATCTAAGCTAATGATGTCAATATACATCTATGATGGATGGTACTTCATGAAGGTAAATCATTTTGTTTTACTGATGACAGTATATATTTTGGAATGGTGCGATCCAGAACATAACATCTTTGGGTGCATGGTATTTCACCATGTAGCATTTGTAATTATGTAAGCGTATAGCAATAAACTAAACTATAACTGAAGTATGGATAAATATCTTACACTTAATCACAGTGAATTAGTACAAAAATTGTTAGTGTCAAACAAGAAGCTGCTAAAGGTTTTGTCTCTTCTAATTTTCTCTCTTCTGTAAATTAATTTTCTGCAGTGTCTTAAGTTCAGTAACAAAAAGTACTCACACAGTGTGCCAATAAAGCTGTTCTCATCCCATAAGATCCAAATGCCACATCCAAAAACGATTGCTCCAATAATCTGGAAAAAGGTATATGTTGGAACATGTCAAAGCGAAAACAGTAGGAGAAGCTTTGTGATTTATTTTGTGGAGCTCTATAGAATGACTTAGCTGCACTTGTGAGTAAAATTGTCTTTACTCATTTCACTTGAATGAACATAGAAACCAAAAGACACTTTTTAAAAGAAGAAATATACATTACTTTTCCTTTACTCTTTTATTTTCATTTCTTTTTTCTCCTACAAGTACAAAAAAGCTGTAGCCATAAATAATTTTTTTATTCTACTAATAAAATGGGATATAGAGGCATGTCATCCAGAGGACCAACCATATTTACTTAGATAGCCTAACATTACACTTTGATGCATCTTGGCAACCAGAACACAAAGCATAATGATTTATTAGATTGGAATTTATTAATGCATTGGAAATGGTCATTAAATAGGAAGTGAAGGAACATTTAAGCATAAGTAATCAATATTGTATTTGACATGATGATGAGGATTACCAACAAGAATATTATAAATCAAGCACTGGACTTCAAAAAAAGCACTATTTTATCATGCAGGAGAAGCTATAAAATATTTGTTTTGAGATTAGAGGCTGAAATGGTTTATTTTCAGAGATATGAAGAATCCAGATGAAATCCATACCACTTTTGGAACCATTAGATAATATCTATTAATGTCAAAATGACTCAGAACATAAATAAAAGCATAAGGCAAATACAAAAGGAATTTTACACAATGTAGAGAGTACGGAAATTAAATAAATCAAGTTCATGAAGGCAGCTAACAAGGGCTACTGAGGAGAAGAGTGGAAACTTATTAAATAAACTGATTGTCATAAAAGAGTCTAGAAAGAAAGTTTTTTGCCGTGCTTGTACCAGTTCAAAAGGGCAAAGCTGGCACACTGATACAAATATAGCAGGTAGAAAATTATTCAGTACCAACTTCCAAATCCATGGTGCCAGATCCTTAAAACATGCTGATTGTGATAAAGGAAAATGTATAAATTAAGTTGATAATCATAGAATCCTTACAGTGTGGAAACAGGCCATTCAGCCCCATAAGTTCACACATCCCACCGTATCCCTGTAACCCTGCATTTTTCATGGCTAATCCACCTAATTTACACATCCTGGGACAGTATGGGCAATTTAGCATGGTCAATTCATCTAGCCTGCATATCTTTGGACTGTGGGAGGAAAACCCACACAGACACAGGGAGAATGTACAAACTGCACACAGACAGTCACCTGAAGATGGAATCAAACCCAGGTCCCTGGAGTTGTGAGGCAACAGTGCTAACCACTGAGCCACTGTGCCACCTGTGTTGAAAAACATGTAAAACATAAGTCGCTGAAAGCAGTTAAGCAATAAGGTACAATTTTATCATACATAGCAAGATCATTGAAGGGTTAATGACAGGACAAGGAACTTGGCAAATATATTTAAATGCTCACTGAGTCTTGGGAAATACCCAAAGATTAGACATTGGCCAAAATACAAAAATTGGCACTTGATAAAATTTGAAATATGACTCTAGAAATTATACGTTAGTAAATCTAAAAAATTGAGAAGTCTCTGAGACTTAGTGATGATACTATGGCTTTAAGAGGTGCATTTTGACCTGGTTTTATTATAAAGAAAGATTGAAACAGAGATGCCGACCAGTCTGCTCAAAGCCAATAGAGTAAACGGCTTGTGAAGCCTTGGGGTTTTTTTGTTTTAAGTTGGAACGATAGAAGCAGACTGACGAGTGGACTTAAGCTGTCACAGAACCAAGATTTTTAGTTTTAGCTTTCAGCAGTTGTGGGAGCTTTGAAGCTGGAAGTGGAAGCTCTTATTCCTCTCTCTGTTATAGCTAAAAGCTAGGGTTGTCTTCCTGCTGCGAGAATTGCATATGAGACATCTATTTTACTGAATTTGCCTTTCCCAAGGGTATGTTTGTGGAATGATAATATATTGGAACAATTAATCAGCAGTAGTTAATATATACATGTATATATATTACATTGTTAATCATTTTGATAGAGTTATAGTTAAGTCAATTTTTTTCTTTTATTTTTATTTTGTCTGTATTTTAACTGCAGTGTAAAAATAAAATATGTTTTGCTTAAGTCAAGTAGTTTGACAATCGAATTGCATCTGGAATGCAACCCCTCTCGCTTACCTTTAAAATAAAAAAAAGTTAGGGTCTAGACCATATTTTGAGGGGGTTTTGTCTGGTTCATAATAATGCTGAAGAAATAACCCATCTGGTTGCCACCAAACTCCCTTTCAAATATCAAAAGTTTGAGAAAGGATTGGTCCAGGTATACAAATGAATAGGAATGGTAAACTGATCGCAAGCAGACACTGTAAGCTCATGAGTTAGCTGCGAAACGGACACAAAGGCACTGCATGGGATGCAAAAGTATGGCAGTTGGAATATAAATTGTGACGTTACTCCCTTCGAAACAATAAGTAGAAAAGCAAAATATTTTTAGGTGATGGGAAATATGAAGATCTTGGTACTCAGAAGTATTCGGTTGTTCTTGTTTATGTAAAAGACTGTGGTGTATTTATTACGGAGGCCAATTTATTGCTGAAGTTTTTTTTGTCGTTATCCATTTTACAACTTTGAAATTTTACAAATGGAAAAAGTGAACATCAACAATGCAAATCCCATTGTGTCCATTGTGTCAATTATTTTAATATATACATGAGGCTGTGTGCACAAATATGTGGTTTTAAATGTAAATGCTGTGCTCCGGTTTTACCAGGACTTGCAAATGCCATCATCTGAATATCTGGATTGATCAGGTAAGTGCCTTCACTGTAGTGTTTGTAGGCAAGAGGGACAAGTCTTCCACAGTTTCTCCTCCACGTGGACCCAAGTCAAGCTACTTTTTTCATAGAATCAGATTTTCCAGATGATTGTACAATATTTTTGAATCAAGGCTTTTCCAACTTTTACCTCCAAGTTCCCCTAAACTCTGATAGCCTTGCTCTACCACCCTACCTCCCCATTACTCTGCTGTTCCTTCCAATTTTTCCCCTAATTCCTGCTCACTCCAAGGACTTTACGAACTTTTTCTGATCCCTGTGATCTCTTGCCTCTGAGTCCTATCTTAAGACTTCCACCATAGGCCTTCCTAAATTCCAGCCAACCAACCTTACAATTGCGGATTATCATAGAGTTCTGAGCAACATGGCCTATGGTGACATGTGCATCAAAATCAGACAAGAAGTCTAATCTGACTGACCTCCACTAGGGAGCAACCTGCACTACCTTTTGTGATTTTCACAAGCAGAGTGGCAAGTTTCAAGCAAGGGAGTGATAAATTGCCAATTGAAGGGGGATTATTCTTTTTAAATACCTTATCAGTGGAACAACTTGTCTCACTGATATTCACCTTTCTATCTCACCAGACTTGTCAAGCAAGTTAGAAATCAAGGAAACTCAATGTGGAAACCAGAGCAGGTTCCTGGCAATTCAGCTTGCCACTTGCTCCAAATGTTGGATCAGGCACCAAAATCCTAGGACACACACCCTCCACAAAATTCAATACAACTCAGACTGGGCCAAAAACACATAAGGTTCAGCAAAGTCTAACTAGCTAGTTGGCTTCTAGGAAATGGAGACAAAACTTTTAAATAAGGTACTACCATTAAATGCATCAGGACATCTGGACTGCCTGCATTTCCAGATTTCCTTGTTGCTGCAACCACTTGACCCTCCTTTCTTCATGCTTCGCCATGAGTATCAGCATCAATGGATCTTTAAACAATTTTCAAAATCATGGGGTATCTATATTGCCTCATATCTTCTCTGAAGCTGTGAATGTATACAAACAGTATACTTACAAGAAAGATTCCATTAAATAGGTTCAAGAAGTATTTGAGAATTTTTATCTTCACGTCATTTTTCATTTTCCTTGTTTTTTGTATTTCATTGGTTTGCAAAATGTCCCTGTAAATAATCAAATACAGGAACGAAGCAATATAAGATCATTGTAGCATAGATATTAGCCCTTTAAGCCTGATAGTCTGCTCAAATGGTTGATTTATACCATGACTATACTTTTGTTTCTCATCTCTCAATACCCTTAAGTAATACAAGTCCTTTGATTTTAAGTTATGTAGGGTGAGAGGAAATTATTTTTAAAAAGGTTATGGTATACCAGCAGTGAGGTAGATTTACATTTCACTGTGAAGGCCCTTTCGTTACCTCTTTCTAAATTACAGGGTTCGGTAATTCAATAGAGAGAAAAACAGTGTCTTAAATCCAAGCTGCAATCATTCACATGTGTTGGTGGTGGAAAAGCTATTGGGTAAATTTCCTAGAATAATAGAATCATACAGTACAGAAGAGGCTTTTTGGCCCATTGATTCTTTACCGTTTAAAATACACTACTACTTACACTACTCCCATTTTCCTGCATTAGGCCCATAGCCTTGAATGTTGTGACAGCTCAAGCGCACATCCATGTACTTTCAAAGGCTGTGCGGTGAGATACCTCAACCCCCTTCCAGGCAATGCATTCCAAACCCCTACCATCCTCTGGGTGAAAAGATTTTTCCTCAAAACCCCACTAAACCTCTTGCCTTTCACTTTAAAATTATTCCTCCTTGTCAATGTCCCTTCGACAAAGGGGAACAGCTGCTTTCTATTCATCCTGTCCATACCCCGCATAATCTAAACACCTTCATTAGGGTCCCTCTCAACCTTACCTGCTCCAAAGAAAACAACCCAAGCTTATCCAGCCTCTCATCATTGCTGCAATGCTCCATCCCTGGCAACATCCCGGTGAACCTACTTTGAATTCCAGCCAGTGCAATCACATCGTTTCTATAATGTGATGACCAGAACTGTACAAAGTACTCTAGCTGTGGTCTAACCAAAGTTCTGCCCAGTTCCAACATGACTTCCCCACTCTTAAATACTATACCCTGACTGATAAAGGCAAGTGTTTTGCCCTCCTAACTACCCTATCAATCTGTCCTGCCACCTTCAACTATCTGTGGATAAACATCCCAAGATCCCTCTGTACTGGAAGAGTACAGACCCAACGTGTTCTGAAATGTCAGATTAACAAGCCCTGAGAACCATGGATATTTCAGATATTCTGAACTGGATAAAAAGGAAAAGAGAGATGTATAATGGGTATAAAGGAAGCAAAATAACAAGTGGCCCTAAAGGCATGTAGGAAGTGCAGAGAAGAACTCAAGAAAGCAATTAGGAAAACAAAGAGGGGCATGAGAAAATATTGGCAGGCAAGAGTGGGGAGAATCCCAAGACATTCTACAAACATATCAAGGCAAAGAGAACAACCATGGAAAGAGTAGAGCCTACCAGGGATCAAGCAGGCAATCTGTGCATGAAACCATGAAGCGTGTGAAGAGGATATTGGTAGTGTGTTAAATGATTACCTTCAGATCTGTCTTTACTTGGAAGAATGAGGATGCAAGACCGTTCTTGAGCAGATTGATATAAAAAGTGAGGAAGTATTGGAGCTTTTGGCAGATGTAAAAGTGGACACATCCCAGGCTCGGATAAATTGTATCCCAAAATGCTGCAGGAGATATAGAATATCGAACAGTACAGCACAGGAACAGGCCCTTCGGCTCACTATATGCCGACCATGATGCTATTCCAAACTATTCCCATCTGCCTGCACATGGTCTGTATCCCTCTATTCTCTGCCTGTTCATGTGTTTACCTAAATGCCTCTTAAACTTTTTAACTATCTCTGTTTCTACCACCTCCTCTGCAGTGCATTCCAGGCACCTACTGCACTCTGTGTAAAATGTTTTCCTCACACAATCTCCTTTAAACTTTTCCCCTTTCACTTTAAACCTATTGTCCTTAATATTTGACATTTCCAACCTGTGACTATCCACCCTATCCATGCTCTTATAATTTTATAGACTTCTTATTAGGTCATCCCTCAGTCTCCAACACTCTAGTCAAAACCTCTCTTTATAGGTAATGCGCTCCAATCTAGGCAACATCCTGATAAACCTCTTTTGCATCCTCTCCAAAGTCTACACATCCTTTCTATGGTGCGACAACCAGAATTGTGCACAGTACTCCAAATGTGGCCTGACAAAGTCTTATACTGTTGCAGCACAACTCGCCAGCTTTTACACTCAATGCCCCAACTGATGAAGGCAAGCATGCCATATGACTTCTTTACTACCTTATCCACTTGTGTTGCCACTTTTAAGAAGCTATGAACTTGGACTCCAAGATCCCTCTGAATATCAATGCTCCTAAGGGTCTGGCCATTTACAATATACTTCCCTCTTGCATTTGACCACCCAAATGCACCATATGACTCTTGTCCAAATTAAACTCCATCTGCGATTTTCTCCACCAACCTTCCAACTGACCTATATCCTGCTGCATCCTTTGATATCCTTCCTCACTATCCACAACTCCACCAATTTTTGTGACAATTGAGGAGATTACAGAGGCCCTGACCCAAATACTCAAATCCTCTCTGGCTACAGGGAGGTGCCAGAGCACTGGAGGACAGCTAATGCGGTGCAACTTTACAAGACAGGTGGTAGAGATAGGCAAGGGAAATATAGACCAGTGAGCTTAACATTGGTAGTAGGGAAATTACTGGAGAGAAAAGAGTGAAGGAGAAAATTAATCTCCATTTAGAGAGGAAAGGTTGGATCAGTGATGGTCAGCATAACTTTGTCAAAGGGAGATCACACCAAACAAACCTGATGGAATTTTTTGAGGAAGTGACCAATTGTATGAATGAGAGTAGTTGATGCAGTTTATATGGATTTTTGCAAGCCCTTTGACAAGGTCCCACATGGGAAACTGATAAAGAAGGAAAAGACTCATGGGATTCAGAGAAACTTGGTAAGGTGGATCCAAAATTGGTTTAGCGTCAGGAGACAGAGTGCAAGGTGGAAGGATGTACGTGTGACTGGAGCCTAGTGTGCATTTGTATAACACAGGGATCAGTGCTGGGGCCCTTATTGTTTATGATTTTCATAAATGATATAGATGAGAATGTGGGTTGGAGGAAATAATAAGTAGTTTGCAGATGACACAAAGATTGGCTAGGTGGTTAACAGTGAGGAGGAAGCTGTTAGCTTACACGAGGATATGCATGGATTGGTCAGATCGACAGATCAATGGCCATTGGAATGTTACCCTGATAAATGAGAGGGATGCAATTTGGAAGAAGGAACAAGAGAAGGGAATACTCAATGAATGGCAAGACATGAGGGAACTCAGGGAACTGATGGATCCCACTGTTCTACTGTAGATTTACCCTTAAATAGCTGTTCCCAGTCTATTTTGGCCAGATCCTGCATTATTTTAATAAAATCTGCCTTAATCAAATCCTTTTTTGCAACGCATCTTTCTCCTTTTCCACAACAAACTTAAAATGTACAGTGTTGTGTTCGCTATCAGTAAAATGCTACTTCTCCCTCTTCAAGTTTCTTTATCCTCTTTTAAGAATGAACTGAATATAAATGAATGATTTAAACAAAATTAAATGAGTGGTAGACCATTAAAAGGGCATTTCTACAAACCTCTCGTTTACTTTGTCCCATTACCACTTGACATTTCCTTTCTCCATGAAACTGTTTGTCACATAATCTCTCCTGTCCTCCACTTTATCACAGCCTTCCCCTTATGATTTTTTCACTGTCTCTTGTTCAAAAGCCAAAAAATGTCATACTTTGCTAAAACTTTACGAACCTAAAACTTTGAGCTAATTTCTGCTCGCCTTGTGAGGATTTCCAGGGAAATGAGAGAATTAATAATATGGTGGAGGAAGGGATTAGGCAGGGAGTCCAGTCTCTTCCTGCTGCCATCGCAGTTTAGCATTGTGAGAACCTCAATGGCCTGGCCACTCACTGACAGTCAATGTGGCAACTTGTTTCATGCCCATCCCAATTGCTGAGGTCTGCCTACTTGACCTTGGCTTTTTCTTTGAGGTCATCTAGGTTTTGAAGTGTTCTCTACTTCATTACTTCAGCTTCAGCAGTGTCTACCTGTAATAACGGCACTGATGATTGGCTCAGCAGCTTTAGGAAGTGGGGTATCATCAGCAATTGAATGGCTGTCCGAGTGGCAACCTTTTCATTGGCTGCTTCCCACAAAATGGCACCCCTGAAAACTGACACCCAGCATTTGGTCAGTGCAGGCTTTCAACCTCAAAGGTGGGAACTTCTGATGTGCTGTTAACATTCAGCCCATTAAATTCTGTTTCTTTCTTCACAGATACTGTCAGGCCCACTGCGTATTTCTAGCACCTTTTTTGTTTTATTTCAGTACTGGTATAAAAGTATAATTGGGTTTTTTTAGTTTACCTAGGCAGTTTACATTACCAGTATAGATATAGGAGGGCAGAACTGATAAATGTTACACAGAATGTTACAACAGGAAGTAACGTCTTATAGGTAAAAAGAATGTGCAGACATCAATTTTGTAGTAAATATTGATAAATTCATGCTCTGAGAATTTGCTCAGAGCTACATCTACTCCACTGTCATGACTTTGTTACAAATGTGGCAGAAATCTACTGAAGGAAACATGAATGGGTACAGCTCCAACAAGGATCCTGATTACAATAAAGGTTTGCAATAAAGAGATTAAGAAAATTCAATAAAACCTTTCACTGAAGTAGTGGGTTGAGTCATACTTAAAGAAAGAGGAAGTACAAGAATATTGTGATGTACAGTGCTGAGGTTTTCAACTTTATAAAATATCACATTCCAGTTCCAGCAATCTTTTTAGTTTTCATTTTCTTGTTGCCTTTGATTCTTGATTTTTGTTCTTATGTATACCTTTTGGTCAAATTCATCCTTCAAATTAACATTAAGCTCCTCATAAATCTAGATATTAGGATTACACCAGTAAGACAGCAGGTAGCTGCTTCTGGTGACGTTGGTGGATAAACTATTACTAGTTTCCTCAAATCTAAACTACATAGCACTTTCACGGAAATCAAACCTATTTCACGCATAGTTTACGTTTTGGGTTTCAGCAAATTTATGGTTAAATTGTTTATTACTATTCCTATGTTCAAATACACATAAAATTTGCAATTGAACATTGATTTCTGCTACTGTTTTATATCTAAAAACAAACCTGATTTTTCAAAACTCAGTGGAATTTCAATTGTACATTTAATGCAAGTTTCTTCCAGAAACTTGTTCAAATTATAAATATAGTTCCTTGTTAAGTATGGCACAATTGTCTTCAAACTCAAAATTATCATACAGGTTGTACACTGAAGGTCAATATATGTACTTAAGTACAGCAAAATAACCTACTGTTGATTTTTACTCAGAATATTGACAGCTTTTATTACATTTTTCTCAAACTCAGTTTTCCTTCAAAGATATGTTATTCAAATAAAATGAAATTTACTTACCAAGAACTCTTCAGTTAACATTAATTTGCTGCTGTTAACAGAAACCAATATGTTTCTATTCTGAAGATGCTACTAATAGTTTGTTCCTAAAGTTCTACTACATATCATTTACGTGTCTCTGTGAAGTACCAGTTCCTTTCCAACAGCCTGAAGAAAAACAATGAATATCTTTAAAGCCCAAGAATCCAAAGTGCAAGCTGGTTCTTTGAATATAGATTCAAATAAGTTAATTGATTATTGATTAACTTTTATTACATCTTTAACCATGCTCATAAAGTAAGCAATGCAGGCGGGCACATAAAGTATAGAAAGAATGGATTTTTTGACTTAAATTAACATCCTGAAATTGACAAATTACTGGTAGTAACTCAATTAATGCATGCTATTCTGATGTTGAATTCCAGCCATTTACTTGTTGTCTAAGGGAATATAGTCTGGGCTGAGATTTTTTTCGGTCTTTTTTCTAATTACAAAGTTGCAAAGATTACAATTGCGCAATTAATCAACAGTCATCATCAACACACAGTTTCAAGTTCAAGAGTTGTTAGAGGCATCCACGATCAAAGCACCGACACATGATTGACTATATCATTGTTCAATCCCCAGACCTAAAGAATGTCCTCATTACCAAAGTGACAACCAGTGAAGATGACTGCTGGACAGACCACCAGCTTATCTGCTCCTCAATGTACAGCAAATGTTACTTGAAGCAACTGAAGATGAAGAAACAGCTCAGGAAAGAGCTCAACTTTGAATGGTTTTAAGAGCAAAGCAGACTAACAAACGCCCAATAACGCTTTCATTAAAATCTCCAAAGAGTTCACTTTCATGGAGTGGAGGAAGACAGGAAAGACCCATTTTCTCATGCTGTGAAGAAACCATCATCTACAAGACCAGGAAACACCAAGACTGGTCCAAAAAGAATGACTACATCATCCAAGACCTCATTGACAAGACAAGGAAAACTCACTGTGTCTGTCAAAATAACATCATTAGCAAGGCAAAGAAGAGAACTCATGAAACAGCAAATGTGGAGTTACAAAAAAGAATAGAACAAAGAACAAAGAAAATTACAGCACAGGAACAGGTCCTTCGGCCCTCCAAGCCTGCACCGACATGCTGCCTGTCACAACTAAAATCCCCTACCCTTCTGAGGACCGTATCTCTCTATTCCCATCCTATTCATGTATTTGTCAAGATACCCTTTAAAAGTCACTATGGTATCTGCTTCCACTACCTCCCCCGGCAGCGAGTTCCAGGCACCCACCACCCTCTGTGTAAAAAACTTGCCTCGTTCATCACCTTTAAACCTTGCCCCTTGCACCTTAAACCTATGGCCCTTGGTAACTGACTCTTCCATCCTGGGAAAAGCTTCTGACTGTCCACTCTGTCATGCCCTTCATAATCTTTTAGACCTCTATCAGGTTGCTCCTCAAACTCTGTCGTTCCAGTGAGAACAACCCAAGTTTCTCCAACTTCTCTTCATAGCTAATGCCCTCCATACCAGGCAACTTCCTCGTAAATCTTTTCTGTACCCTCTCCGAAGCCACCACATCCTTCTGGTAGTGTGCCGACCAGAATTGAACACAACATTCCAAATGCGGCCTAACTAAGGTTCTATAAAGCTGTAACATTACTTTCCAATTTTTAAACTCAATGCCCCAGCCGATGAAGGCAAGCATGCCATATGCCTTGTTGACTACCTTCTCCACCTGTGTTGCCACTGTACACCCAGATCCCTCCGCCTATCTGTGCTCTTAAGGGTTCTGCCATTTACTGTATATTTTTCACCTGGATTAGACCTTCCAAAATTTACTCACATTTTTCCGGATTAAGCTCCATCTGCCATCTCACTGTCCAAGTCACCAACCAATCTATAAGCAGCTGTATCCTTTGACAGTCTTCATCGCTATCCGCAATTCTACCAACCTTTGTGCCATTGGCAAACTTACTAATCAAACCAGTTACATTTTCTTCCAAATAATTTATATATATTACAAACAGCAAAGGTCCCAACACTGATCCCTGAGGAACGCCCCTAGTCACAGCCCTCCACTCAGAAACACACCTTTCCACTGCTACCCTCTGTCTGCTGTGACCGATCCATTTTTTTTTAATCCATCTTGCTAGCTCACCTCTGACCCCGTGCAACTTTACCTTCTGTAACAGCCTGCCATGAGGGACCTTGTCAAAGGCCTTACTGAAGTCCATGTAGACAACATCCACTGCCCAACCCGCATCGATCATCTTCATCACTTCCTCAAAAAACTCGACCAAGTTAGTGAGACACGGCCTCCCCTTCACAAAACCATGTTGCCTCTCGCTAATACATCCACTTATTTCCAAGTGGGAGTAAGTTCTGTCTCGAAGAATCCTCTCCAATAATTTCCCTACCACTGACGTAAGGTTCACAGGCCTGTAATTAGCTGGTTTATCCTTGCCACCTTTCTTAAACAAAGGAACAACATTGGCTATTCTCCAATCCTCTGGGACCTCCCCTGTAGCCAGTGAGGATATAAAGATTTCCCTCAAGGCCCCAGCAATTTTCTCCCGTAACTCTCTCAGTGTTCTGGGGTACATCCCATCAGGCCCTGGGGACTTGTATACCTTAATGTTTTTCAAGATCCCCAATACCTCCTCCCTTTTGATCTCAACATGACCCAAACTATCTACACACCCTTCCCCAGACTCATCATCCACCAAGTCCTCCTCTATGGTGAATACCGATGCAAAGTACTCATTTAATATCTCGCCCATTTCCTCTGGCTCCAGACATAAATTCCCTTCCCTGTCCTTGAGTGGGCCAATCCTCTGCCTGGCTACCCTCTTTCTCTTTATATATGTATAAAAAGCCTTGGCATTTTCCTTAATCCTGTTGGCCAATGACTTTTCATGACCCCTTTTAGCCCTCCTGACTCCTTGCTTAAGTTTCTTCCTACTTTCCTTGTATTCCACCCTTGCTTCATGTATTCCCAGCTTCCTAGCCTTGATAAATGCTTCCATTTTCTTTTTCTTTGGGCTCACAATATCTCTCATTATCTAAGGTTCCCTAAACTTGCCATACTTATCCTCATCTTTATAGGAACATGCTGGTCCTGAGTTCCCAGCAACGTACACTTGAAAGCCTCTCACATACCATATGTTGATTTGCCCTCAAACATCTGCCTCCAATTTACATTTTTCAGTTCATGCCTAATATTGTCGTAATTAGCCTTCCCCCAATTTAGCACCTTCACCTGACAACTACACCTATCTTTATCCATCAGTACCTTAAAGCTTACTGAATTGTGATCACTGTTCCCGAGCTGCTCCCCTACTAAGACGTTGACCACCTGGCCAGGCTCATTCCCCAATACTAGGTTCAGTATGGCCCCTTTCTTAGTTGGACTATCTACATACTGTTTCAAGAAGCCCTCCTGGATGCTCCTTACAAACTCTGCCCCATTCAAGCCCCAAGCACTAAGTGAGTCCCAGTCAATATATGGGAAGTTAAAATCACCCATGACAACAACACTGTTACTTTTACATCTTGCCAAAATCTGCCTACATATCTGTTCTTCTGTCTCCCGCTGGCTGTTGGGAGGCCTATAGTAAACCCCAAATATTGTGATTGCACCCTTCCTGTTCCTGAGTTCTACCCATAATGCCTCACAGTATGAGTGATCCGAGGTGTCCTCCCTCAGTACAGCTGTGATATTCTCCTTAACAAGTAGTGCAACTCCCCCATCCCTTTTATATACCCCTCTATCCCGCCTGAAATGAGGGAAATCAATAAACAATGGTGGACTCAGACAGCTGAGCTGCAACTCCTTGCTGACAATCACAACACCCAGAGTTTCTCCAGTGTCATCAAAGAAATATACAGACCGAACGCCTTGAATTCAAACTGCTGCAAAGTAAGGATGGAACCCAATTGTTGACTTGCTCGCCGAGCTGGTAAGTTTGTTTGTAGACGTTTCATCATCATACTAGTTACATCATCAGTGCACCTCCGGTGAAGCATAGGTGTTCTGTCCCACTTGGCATTTATGCGGCTCAGTTTGCTGGGGTCTGTGGCATCACTTCTGGATTTGTTTCTTCGTGGTTGGTATGTGGGGTCCAATTCTACATGTTTGTTAATGGAGTTCCGGTTTGAGTGCCTGGCCTCCAGGAATTCTCGTGTGTGTCTTTGCTTGGCTTGTCCTAGGATGGCTATGTGGTCCCAGTCGAATTGGTGTCCCACTTTGTCTATGTGCATTCAAATGTGTGATAGTTGGTCATGTAATAGACTCTGTCTCTCTGTCTTTCTAAACTTTCTAGGCAAATTTGGGAAGCATCTTTGACCACCAGGACATCTTTAGCAATATTAAGAGCCATTTCCCACTTAATTTATTATCACGTGTACCAAAACATATTGAAAAGCTTTGTTTATGAGTGGTACAGGCAGATCACAGCAAACAAGGGATTTTTAGATCAAAAAGACTTAGGGACATACAGTTTACTTTGCATGATGTGTTATTGCCTGCTATCTTACACTGTTTCATTTTGTATCCTGTAAATTGTTTAGGCCTTGCCATAGACGGCGTGAGTCTGTTTGGTTGATCTGGGCCTCTAACTTGGTCCAGTACTGCCTCTTGGTCTCCCTGACAGTTTTGCAAAGGTCATATCTGAATTTTTTTGTATTGGTCCAGGTCACCTGACTTGAATCCTGCATGTCTGGTCTTCAGTAGAGAGTGGATTTCACTTTTGATTTAACCAGCAACAAGCAACTGAAATTAACAGATTTTCCACTTCTCACTTAAGTTTTATTTAAAGATCTAGGACACTAGTCCTCAAGTTTGTTTAAATGTGCTGGGATCTTTTGTACCCTAAATCTGTTCAAGTCTGTCCAGATCCCAGACAAGCCCCCAATCTGTCATAAAGCAGAGGCTGACCCCCTTCGGAGAACCAAAATCGAAATACCCAAAGAGGAACACCTTGCCCTGTAATCTGTAAAAGGAGTGTGAAAAGTAGTGTAACCTGCTTTTCAGCAACTTCTAATGGTTAACTAAAATAAATCCCTGACACTCACTTAAAATCAACAAGTAACAATTTTTAAATCTAACTCTAACAGTGAACAAATTAACTAAACTATGAACAACCCGAATAAATCCCTTTTAACTACTAACTACTGCCGAATAAAGCAAGATTCTAATGGTATGCTGTTCCAATAAATGCAAATTCCACTATAATTTAAAAAAATAGAGTTTTGTCTCTCGAAATTACAGCCAGGTTACGTGTCTTTGGAATGTTCTGTGTCTTCCCCATCAGTTATTCTATCAGGAATGCCTTCTCCGTCAATTCTTCTGTCAAGAATGTTAACTAGTTGTGCTGTGGATACTATTGTTATTTAGATGGTGCTTTCTCTAAGACATAGAGGAAGCTGTGAGAGCTAGCAATTTTCTTGAGAGCTGAGGGCCGTTAGCTCTAGTGGATGGCAGTTAGCTCTGGGGCTTTGTCCAACTGCCCCCTTCTTTTTCACCCTTGATGACATATCAATATTTATCAAACCATCAGGTTCAAATTTAGACATAGTAGGAACTGCAGATGCTGGAGAATCTGAAATAACAAGGTGCAGAGCTGAAGAAGGGTCTAGGCCCAAAACGTCAGCTTTCCTGCTCGGCCTGCTGTGTTCATCCAGCTCTGCACCTTGTTATCTCAGGTTCAAATTTAATTTTTTTTTGGTATCTAAGTGCCTTGTTCAAATTGATTGGCTAAATTCAAAAGCTTTTTGTCTTAGTTAAAAAAATTGCTGCTTGGCTTGCTAACTTTACGGCCTTTCAACACAAATATTTCAAGTCGGGTGCTCTCTGTGTACTTGCAAACTTTCAAGCTGCAACTTACAGACATCCATTTTAAATCTCTCAGCATAGAAAAGGCACATGATCCTTTAAAGCGATCATGCAATGCTATCCCCTGGCATTTTACAAACACCAAATTCTAACTTCCCGTCTCCCCATCCAGACGTACTCTACCCAACTTCACAACATGCACTTTAATTTTATACGATAATCTCCTATGTGGGACTTTGTCAAAAGCTTTCTGAAAGTCCAAATAAACCAAATCCACTGGTTTCCCTCGATGAACTCAAAAAGTTATATTCTCAAAGAACTCCAATAGATCTGTCAAGCATGATTTCCCTTTTGCATATCTATGCTGACTGTCTCTGATTTCACCACTGTTTTCCAAGTGCTCTGCTATAAAATCCTTGGTAATGGAATCAAGCTATCACCGACATCATACTCAGTGCTCTATAATCTCCTGTTTACTTTCGATCTCCCTTTTTAAATAGTGGGGTAACATTAGCTACCCTTCAATCTGTAGGAACTGTTCCAGAGTTTAAAGAATCTTGGAGGGTGACCATCAAAGCACAGCAAACCATTATTTCTAGGGACACTTCTTTAAGTACTCTGTAATGTAGATTATGAGGCCCTGATAATTTATTGGCCTTCAATCTCATCAATTTCTCCAATACCATTTTTCTTCTAATACAAATTTACTTCAGTTCCTCCCTCTCATTAAACTCTGTGTGCCCTATCATTTCTGATATGTTATTTGTGTCTTCCTTCGCGAAGACAGTAGCCAAGTATCAATTTAGTTCATCAGCCATTACTTTGTTCTCTGTTTTACCTGTTTCTGACTGTAAGAGACCTATTTTAGTTTTCACAATCCTTTTCACATACCTTTTGAAACTTTTACACTTGGAGGAAACTGCTTTGAGAAGCGACACATGCTTTGAGAACAGCCTTCGGCAAGAGGAAGTATGGAAAAGGAACTGGAGAAAGGAATGCCAATGATCTCAAGGCCAAGGATCACTTCCACTTTCTGGAAACACTTGCCAAGCATGTCGTCAGAGAAGCTGTTCTAGGATCAGCCACACAAGGATCCATTAGAAACCATGACCAAAGACACGGAATTTTCTGGGTGGACAATCATACTCATTAGTGAGTGATTGCTGACGGTGATGATGAATTATATCTCCATATGTTCTGTTTGCTTTCAGCTTCCAGCTGCTGCAGCATGAAATTTCATCAGGCGAGATCATAGCAATCTAATTAATACAGAGAGGCTGCATCTTGTTGTCAAGGGACTTGCAAAATGCCAAAAATCTTCAGATGCAGGCAACAAGCATCATTTAAACAGACAGGCAAATTAAAATGTAACATATTTAAAGCATTCAGATGACAACTAAATCAAGTAATTTGAACCAAAATGTTTTTGTGTATTGTTTGAACTGTACTGAGAACTCTGTTTTCCATCACAGTAACAGCATACCCTGTCTATATATTAATATATATAAGACCATATGACGTATGAGCAGAAATTAGGCCATTCAGCCCCTTGAGTCTGCTCTGCCATTAAATCATGGCTGATAAGTTTCTCCTGCTTTCTCCCTGTAACTCTTGATTCCCTTGACAATCAAGAACCTATCTATCTCCATCTTAAATATAATTAATGACCTGGCTTCCACAGCCTTCTGTGGCAGTGAATTCCATAGATTCACCACTCTGGCTGAAGAAGTTTCTCCTTATCCCCGATCTAAAAGGTCTTCCTTTACTCTAAGACTGTGCCCTTGGGTCCTAGTCTTTCCTACCATTGGAAACATCTTCCCAACATCCAATCTGTAAATTTCAATTAGATCCTCCCTCATCCTTCCAAATTCCATTGAGTATAGACCCAGAGTTCTCAAACGTTCCTCATATGTTAAGCTTTTCATTCCTGGGATCATTCTTGTGAACCTCCTTTGAACCCACTTCAGGGCCAGTACATCCTTCCTGAAATATGGGGCCCAACACTGTGCACAATTCTCCAAATGTGGCCTGACCAGAGCCTTACCGAGCCTCAGAGGTACATCCCTGCTTTTATATTCGAGTCCTCTCAAAATAAATGCCAAAGTTTGCCTTCCTAACTACTGACTCAACCTGCAAGTTTACCTTGAGGGAATCTTGGACTAGGACTCCAAAGTCTCTTTGCACTTCAGACTTCTGAATTTTCTTCCCATTTAGAAAATAGTCCATGCTTTTATTCTTCTTACCAAAGTGCATGCCCTCACACTTTCCCAAGTTGTATTCCATCTGCCACTTCTTTGCCCACTCTCCTGACCTGTCCAAATCCTTCTGCAGCCTCCCCACATCCTCAATGTTACCTGTCCCCCTACCCATCTTTGTATTGTCTGCAATCTTAGCCAGAACGCCCTCAGATCCTTCATCTAGATCATTAATGCCTAAGGTGAAAAGTTGTGGTCCCAACACTGACCCAGTGGCACAGTGGTTAGCACTGCTGCCTCACAGCACCAGGGACCTGGGTTCGATTCCAGCCTCGGGCGACTGTCTGTGTGGAGTTTGCAC
>NC_063349.1:39269007-39291434 GCF_021869965.1 Rhincodon typus
GATTCTAATTCTAACATCATTTGTCACCAGCTGCCATCCTGAGAAAGACTCTTTTAACTCTGCTCTCTGCTATCTGATATCAAATCAGATATAAAGTTATGTGATTATTATGACCTTCTTCTTGCTTGGATTGTGGACATTGATGGCAAGGTAATCATATCTTGATATCTAGTTCCCTGAGAAAGCGGTGGTGGGCCTTGAACTGAATGTATCTTTTTCTTCATACAACTGAATTGCTTACCAAGTCACTTCAGTCAACGCTTATGTGGTAAGGTGTAAAATTGGAGTCACATATGAGCTGTATTGCCTGTTCTAATGCAAAGTACTACACTATTTGGATTTATATATTTTCTGGCAAATTCATGAAAACTTTTACTAAGGCCAGCTTTTGTCAGAAATGAAAAGAAGTTAAAATCTCAAACTGTTACAGTAGGATTTAAACCCCCATTCTGCATTACCTTCAGATAACTCACTCAATAACAGAATCACTATACTACATTGAGTCACTGGCTTAGTTCAAAGCATGAGAGGGCAGATATACATTAATCAGCTTCAGCAATTTTGTTTTCACTTTATAATTTTTAGAAGGGCACCACCATATTTCTGAGCAACTCAGCACAGCAATTTCAATCTGAGTTATTCAGACTTTTAAGTGGGATTCTTGCTCCCAGTTACGCATATCTGAACATTCGACGAGGGCAACAATGGTTCAACAACAATATTCCAGCTGATTTGTTCTGATAAATTAGATAATTTGCTCATAGTCACTGTTGAGGCTAGTGTGAAGAATAATTATATGAGGAATATAACAGAGCTGTCAGCATCAATCAAAACAATTTGATTCAATCATAAGAACAGAAGAGGGAAGAAAATGAAAAAAACGAATATTAACATTACTGGAAGAAACAATCCATCACGCTTTCTTTACTTTTGCCCAGGTTTGCTTAAGGATTTTTTTTTTGCTCCCTTCTGCTGGTCTGCTTCTTTCTCTATTTCTGTTAGTTGGTTAAGTTCCCTCAAAATGCTTATAGATGTGGAAGAATAAGCTAGACAAAAACATGACTGAATTTTGCATCATCTAGAGAGATTTCTATTATGCATTTTGACAAAAGAACTCCTGAATTATTTGGTTCATTGTCATTGAGATACAAGTTAAGTCCATGAGTTTTGGAAAGAACATTAGCAACCATCTGAATGATTTGTGCTGTGTTATGGGTTCTGACAGCTCTAATATATCTTTCAAATGACTATTCTTTTCATCAGCTTCAGTAGTGACCGTTAACAAATTATGTGATTGTAGGAACAGTGCAGCGGGAATATTATAGCTGAACCAGTCTCACCCTCATTGAATGCTGAGGTACACACATAGTAGGGGCAAAGATCTCATTCAAGTTTATTCATATTCAGTAACTGTTGAAACTTATTTCAGATCATAGAATCCATACATTGTGGAAGCAGGCCATTCAGCGCCATCGAGTCCAACACCAACCCTCCAAAGAGCATCCCATCCACATCCTACGCCTGAACCTATCCCTGTAACCCTAAATTTCCCATAGTTAACCTACCTAGCCTGCACATCCCCAGACACTGTGGGCAATTTAGCACGGCCAATCTACCTAACCTGCACATCTTTGGAGTGTGGGAGGAAACCGAGCATCCGGAGGAAACCCACGCAGACACAGGGAGAACATAAAAACTCCACACAGTCACCCAAGGGTGGAATCAAACTCAGATCTCCTGTGCTGTGAGGCAGCAGTGTTAACCACTGAGCCACCGTGTCACCTGGCACAGATGACTGCCTTGATATGGTTAATTTCTCTTTTGGAATTAGGAATAGCAAATCACTTCATTGACAACAGATAGTTGTTTTAATATGGCCTTGGGGGTTAAATCTATGTTCCTGTCCATCAATTACTCAATTAGTCCTGCTCCTCCTTTTATTACCATTATATCATTGATGTCCTTGCAGAAGATGTTGAGACTTCCATTTACGTTAGTCATCAAAGCTTTTTCATAATTCCTCCTTGCTTCTCATATTTGCTTTGTCAGTACTCTACTGATAAGACAGAAAGACGTAGGATCTGAAGTTGGCCATTTGGCCCGTTGAGTATGCTTTAACATTCAGTGACATCATGGCTCATTTATAATCCTCAACTCCATTTTCCTGCCTGAAATGAATGAGGTTTGCAATAGTATTTACTACCTGACAACTATCATAATCAAACTTTTTCTCCGGTAACTTGATTTTTAACTCAGTTGTCATCCAGGGATCTCTCGATTTATTTGTCCTTTCTTTTGCTTTTGAGGGAGTCTACCATGACTCTGACCAAAATAAATCGTCTTTGAAGATTTCCCATTGTTTAGCTACTGTTTTTCCATCCAATATTTAGTTCCAGTGTATCTAGTCCAGTTCTGGTCTTGCCCCATTGGAGTTGGCTGTCTGCCAATCGATTATTCTTACTCTACATTAATTAATGTTATTTTCTGCTGTGATCCTAAACCTTATGATACATTGATCATTGCTCACTTTGATTTCTCCTACTGTCACTTGTTCTACTTGGCCCACTTCATTCCCAAGAACCAGGTTAAGCAATGTGTCCTCTCTTGTTGGATGGCTGTTGGAAATTCTTCTTAATATAGTCTAGGAACACTTGTACCTCACTGCCCCTTACACTAGCACTATCCCAGCCTATATATGGGTAATTACAGATCAAAATAACTACTCCATGGTGTTTACACTTCTTTGTAATTCCCTTGCAGATTTTTTCCTCTACATCCTTCCCATTAGTTGGTGGTATTTGCATTCTTCATATCCCTTAACTGCAGCCCAATTGATTCTGTCTGGACCCTATGAAATATCCTTTTGTTTTCCACTACTATGAGATTAAAATGTCATCTTTCCTTCTTTTTTTCATTTGTTTTAATCTTTTGTTGAACACGTTGTCACCAGGAGTATTTAACATCTGGCCTTTCTTCGGACAGCTCCACACTATTGCCATAACATAATAATGCCACTTGGCAATCTGTGCCTGTAACCCCCAATTTTATGAATTATGTGCATTCATATACTTGCACAGTAACCCTGATTTAGACTGAATTACTCTCTCCCTTATTCTAACTCTACCTATTAATTTACTGTTCTCTCTTTTAATGATATTGGTGTCTTCCAGCATTTTATGCATCTTTTTTAAAATTTATTCATGGGATGAGGGTGTCATTAGCTAGGTCAGCATTTATTGCCCATCCCCAATTGCCCAGAGGGCAGTTAAGAGTCAACCACATTGCTATGGATCTAGAGTCACATGTAGGCCAGACCAGGGAAGGATGACTGTTTCCTTCCTTAAAGGATATTAGCAAACCAGATGGGGTTTTCCAATAATCGACAATTCATGGTCATCTTAATTCCAAATATTCTTACTGAATTCACGTTCCACTGTCTGCTATGGAAGGATTTGAACCCGGGTCCCCAGGACATTATCTGGGTGTCTGGACTAACAGTCCAGCAACAATATCACTAGGCCATCACCTCCCTTATTAGTTTCTAATATTCTCTCTAGTTCTCAATACGTTGCTATGTCAGGTTAAACCCTCCATCATAGCACCAGCAAAACACCATGCCACATCTGTGCAGGCTTTGTCAAATTCATTAGATGAATGATGGTCTTATATGCAAAGCCTTTTGTACAGTGAAATATGTATTGATAGGGCTTAATACATGTGTAGATAAGCTTCTGAGATATGCTATGTTGTAACTGTGACCTGAGTAATCATGTGTTAAAGAGTCTGATGGATGGTTGTAACTAGTACAGCTCAGAACAGGGAGCTCTTTTGCCTTACCGAAACATATATGTTATTAATAAACATTGTTTAAAAAGAACCGAGAATTCTGGCCTAAACGTATCTGAGGAACAGAAGAACCCATACTAAAACATGGTGGCAACATCTATGCTAGATGGTTCTTCAAATCTCTCTGAGAAAAACACCATGATGTAAGGCTGAGAAACCACAAGGAAAAAACCCTGACAACCCTATTGCAATACAGGACTTAAATTGTGGTAGAGTACACTGTAACGTAGCAGCACTGGCAGCACGTCCAAACCAACAAAGAGTCCTTACCTCTTCCACAGCCCTTTGAACCCATCAAAGGAGAAATGAAGGTATTGAGATGGGAATTACAGACAATTCACAGCAACAACAGACCCTGATTTGTACTCTTTTATACACAGTATGACCCATTGCCAATAATGTCCTTAACTGTCAAGTGTTGATGAAGCCTCTTTAGATTTTCAATCAGTTCTTAATATCGTTCAATACTTATTTTGTTCTCAAGAAGAACCTTATTATTGAAACTGCATTGGCAGATTCTTTTATTAAGGATTACGATAGATTGGCCAGCTCATGCGGTCACAGCACATTGAATGAACATTGAATAGTGGCTGGAGTCCTCAATGACAAACTTTGACTTTTCAGAGTTTAAAAAGTCTCGTGTTTGAGCCAGCAGTCCAGGATACAAGTTAGACCAAGCACAGAGGATGATACTGTGATGCTTCTCAAGACAATTCCAAGGTTTCAGTCTTGCATTCATTCGGAAAATTCGTTAGAATACTAATAAAGGGGGAAAACCAACATTTATACTGTGTGAGTGCTGATTGATTGACAGTGGACTCTTATTGGTAGAGGCACTGCACTTGTAGTGATTGTAATGAGGTTAGGCAGGTACACCTCATAGAATATGAGTTCCCTGATTGGGACTGTTCATCTGGTTCAATCAGGGAGCCCTGGCTGTTCGATAAATACAGCAGTGTCAGACATTCTGGCATTCTGAGAGCATGCTCCGAAGGAGCTGGATCAATATCAAGAATTTTCCACATGTAAATAAAGGGAGACTTGGTGACGGAATACCAACCGCTGTGAAGTTAGTTCACTGCTGAGAATGAGCAGTTAATGCTGATTGACTGTTAATTGATTGATCAGGGCATTGCCCTGGGCAATGGACCAGAGAAAAGATATCACCTATTTTGTTGAGTAGAAACAAGTGCAGTGCATGCACATATACAAACAGACTTTGCAGACAGAAAGAATATGTGCATATGCTCCTGATGATTGCATGGTGAAAATCTTCATCAAAGTGTCTTTTTTTTCAGCAATACTCAAATTCTGTACTATTGAACGACAATTCCAAAGACTAGAACAAGCCCTTTAGGTGGGTATGCCGAACAATATCTACCCAACAAAAAATGAAATTTTCCAAAGCTGGGGAAACAGTGGAAAGTGCCATTTTGAAATGCTGATATTGCAGTACAAGACAGCAACAAAACTGTCCAGCAGAGGGGGTACAATGCTTTCGCTTTGACAGATTTGGTTATTTCCAAGAATTCTACAATGTAAGATCATCTCTTAAAATTAAATCAAATAGTTTAACTTCTGGATGTAGGAAAATCTAGTAAATTATACAAGAAGGAGAAGAAGAACACAAAGAAAATACAGAAGTTACACATTTTCTTGGACAAATAGATATTGTCTAACCTCTAGCACAAGATGATGATCTGGATCAGGATTACTGGTGAGTAACCTTAAAAGTCAAGAATTTGGATGCACTTTTTTTTATTCAGTAGCAACTATTCCTGTGTTGCCTGACACTTTAGAATGGTTGTCACTGTACACATTCACCCTTCCTGTGTCTAGGAGATCACAGTCTTTCAATTAAAGGTTATTTTGAAGCAACATCCAGGTACAATGGTGAAGTTATTAAAGAGCCAATTTGTGTGTACGGAATGAGAACAAACTCCTGCTGTGTTCGAAGACATATATAGACATAGGTCTATCGCAGTGACCACCAGACTTTCCAGCTCAGGTAAAAGAGACCCCGTGCCAAGGTAACAACTGTATTCTATTCTATGAACAATTACCTCAGCCTCTCCAGGAATAGGAGCTGTCATCTAAGGAAGACTGGATTCCATTTTGTGAAGATTTCTCATAGCTTTTGCAGTCTACTGAAGTTTCATACCCGGAAGATTGGATAATTTCTTGTGAATGTGTATCATAACTTCTCCAAAAATGTGATCAACTTTATGGTACCTTTCCTCCAGTTATGCTAGAAGAGAATGAAACTATCTCTTTAGAAACTCCAAGCCAGGAAATGCAGCCGGAATGAGCTTGAAAACATGTCACTATCAGACCTTATTTCAACATTTCAGGAAGTCAATCCTGTGGTGCCTCACTCTTCAGGCATTGATACAGTACAAGAAGGTTCCTCTGATATTCTTCAAGAACAGAATGAGCAGCATTCTTCACCCATACCTACAATGATGCCCATTTATGTGACTAACAGTGTTAATGAAGAAGCACTAAGTGAGGCTATTGAATCAAGGAATCACAAATATGTTATGGAGCAGAAGGATGCCATTTGGCCCATTGCGTCTGCACCAGCTCTTCTAATGAGCATCAGGACCTACTGTCAATTTCCTGTTTCTTCCCCCACAGCCTTGCATTTTATTTCAATCCAAATAATCATCAAAGTTCCTGAGATGTAGAGGAAAAGATTGCAAAGATGATTCTGGATAGGAGCAAAAGTAACAGGGTAGTTGTTATGGGGGACTTTAACTTTCCAAATATTGACTGGAAACGCTATAATTCAAGTACTTTAGATGGGTCAGTTTTTGTCCAATGTGTGCAGGAGGGTTTCCTGACACAGTATGTAGCTAGGCCAACAAGAGATGAGGCCACATTGCATTTGGTACTGGGTAATGAACCAGGCCAGGTGTTAGATTTGGAGGTAGGTGAGCACTTTGGTGATAGTGACCACAATTCGGTTACGTTTACTTCAGCGATGGAAAGGGATAGGTATATACCGCAGGGCAAGAGTTATAGCTGGGGGAAAGGCAATTATGAGGTGATTAGGCAAGATTTAGGATGCATAGGATGGAGAAAGAAACTGCAGGGGCTGGGCACAATTGAAATGTGGAGCTTGTTCAAGAACAGCTACTGCGTGTCCTTGAGAAGTATGTACCTGTCAGGCAGGGAGGAAGTGGTTGAGCGAGGGAACCATGGTTTACTAAAGAAGTTGAATCACTTGTCAAGAAGAAGAAGGAGGCTTATGTAGAGATGAGGCGTGAAGGCTCAGTTAGGGTGCTTGAGAGTTACAAGTTAGCCAGGAAGGACCTAAAGAGAGAGCTAAGAAGAGCCAGGAGGGGACATGAGAAGTCTTTAGCAGGTAGGATCAAGGAAAACCCTAAAGCTTTCTATAGGTATGTCAGGAATAAAAGAATGACTAGAGTAAGATTGGGGCCGGTCAAGGACAGTAGTGGGAAGTTGTGCGTGGAGTCCGAAGAGATAGGAGAGTGCTAAATGAATATTTTTCGTCAATATTCACGCAGGAAAAAGGCAATGTTGTCTAGGAGAATACTGAGATACAGGCTATTAGACTAGACGGGATTGAGGTTCATAAGGAGGAGGTGTTAGCAATTCTGGAAGGTGTGAAAATAGATAAGTCCCCTGGGCCGGATGGGATTTATCCTAGGATTCTCTGGGAAGCTAGAGAGGAGGTTGCAGAGCCTTTGGCTTTGATCTTTATGTCGTCATTGTCTTCAGGAATAGTGCCAGAAGACTGGAGGATAGCAAATGTCCCCTTGTTCAAGAAGGGGAGTAGAGACAACCCTGGTAATTATAGACCAGTGAGCCTTACTTCGGTTGTGGGTAAAGTGTTGGAAAGGATTATAAGAGATAGGAGTTATAATCATCTAGAAAGGAATAATTTGATTAGGGATAGTCAACACGGTTTTGTGAAGGGTAGGTTGTGCCTCACAAACCTTATTGAGTTCTTTGAGAAGGTGACCAAACAGGTGGATGAAGGTAAAGCGGTTGATGTGGTGTATATGGATTTCAGTAAAGCGTTTGATAAGGTTCCCCATGGTAGGCTATTGCAGAAAATACGGAGGCATGGGATTGAGGGTGATTTAGCGGTTTGGATCAGAAATTGGCTAGCTGTAAGAAGATAGAGGGTGGTGGTTGATGGGAAATGTTCATCCTGGAGTTCAGTTACTAGTGGTGTACCTCAAGGATCTGTTTTGGGGCCACTGCTGTTTGTCATTTTTATAAATGACCTGGATGAGGGCGTAGAAGGATGGGTTAGTAAATTTGCAGATGACACCAAAGTCGGTGGAGTTGTGGATAGTGCGGAAGGATGTTGCAGGTTACAGAGGGACATAGTTAAGCCGCAGAGCTGGGCTGA
This sequence comes from Rhincodon typus, assembly GCF_021869965.1. NCBI lineage: Eukaryota > Metazoa > Chordata > Chondrichthyes > Orectolobiformes > Rhincodontidae > Rhincodon > Rhincodon typus. The sequence goes on from NC_063349.1 coordinate 39,277,238, forward strand.
GAGGTGGCAAATGGAGTTTAATGCGGAAAAGTGTGAGGTGATTCACTTTGGAAGGAGTAACAGGAATACAGAGTACTGGGCTAATGGTAAGATTCTTGGTAGTGTGGATGAGCAGAGAGATCTCAGTGACCATGTGCATAGATCACTGAAAGTTGCCACCCAGGTTGATAGCGTTGTTAAGAAGGCGTACGGTATGTTAGGTTTTATTGGTAGAGGGATTGAGTTTCGGAGCCATGAGGTCATGTTGCAGCTGTACAAAACTCTGGTGCGGCCGCACTTGGAGTATTGCGTACAGTTCTGGTCGCCGCATTATAGGAAGGATGTGGAAGCATTGGAAAGGGTGCAGAGGAGATTTACCAGGATGTTGCCTGGTATGGAGGGAAGGTCTTATGAGGAAAGGCTGAGGGACTTGAGGCTGTTTTCGTTAGAGAGAAGAAGGTTAAGAGGTGACTTAATAGAGACATACAAGATGATCAGAGGATTAGATAGGGTGGACAGTGGGAGCCTTTTTCCTCGGATGGTGATGGCTAGCACGAGGGGACATAGCTTTAAATTGAGGGGTGATAGATATAGGACAGATGTCAGAGGTAGGTTCTTTACTCAGAGAGTAGTAAGGGCGTGGAATGCCCTGCCTGCAAAAGTAGTAGACTCGCCAACTTTAAGGGCATTTAAATGGTCATTGGATAAACATATGGATGATTATGGAATGTTTAGGTTAGATGGGCTTCAGATTAGTTTCACAGGTCGGCGCAACATTGAGGGCCGAAGGGTCTGTACTGCGCTGTAATGTTCTATGTTCTATTTAAATGCCCTCTTGAATACCTCAATGGACCTGCCTCCAGCACAGGCAGTGCATTTCTGAAGATGTGATGTAAGTTCCAATACCTGCTGTTGTACAAGGTGATCACAATGATCTTTCAAACAGCAACATTCAGATTTAACTTGATCAGATTGTACAAGATTATGGAGAACAGCAAACTCTGCACATCCAGGAAAGTCCTCCAGTAATTTTCCACTGTATATTAGTACAAATGACAATAAATCCAGCCTAATTTAACACCCAAGTTCAGAAATAGTATCTTACTTTCGTATTTTTTTCCTTTATTCATTCACAGGATGAGGGCATTGCTGGCTAGACAGTGTTTATTGCCCATCCCTAAGTGCCTTGAGGACAGTTAAGAGTCAACAATATTAAGGTTTTGGAGTCAACCATATTGCTGCGGGTCTGGAGTCACATTTAATCCAGACTAGGTAAGGATGGCAGTTTCCTCCCCTAAAGGGTATTAGTGAACCAGATGGGTTTTTCCAACAATCGACAATGGATTCAGGGTCATCATTAGATTGTTAATTCCAGATATTTGTTGATATCAAATTCCATCATCTGCTGGGGCGGGATTCAACCCCAGGTCCCCATAATGTTATCTAGGTCTCTGGATTTACAATCCAGCGATAATACCACTAAGGCCATTCCTCCACTGTGTGAGCTCAAAAAGTTATTTACCTTTATCTAGAGTTTCAAGCATACTGTCAAAAACAACAGCATTCAACATTGAAGTTTCTTTCAAATGGTCTTTTTGTTCAGATTGCTTTGCAGCAGTTACAATAGTTGTTGTAATACTCCTGACAGCAAATCTTCCATTACAAGGAACAATCTCTGAAAATATTTTTTATCATTCGCCATCCCTGTGCAAATCTTTTGAGGATGTGGATCTACATTCTGGAGTCTTTCTGATGATTCGCTCTTTTCTTTGTCTTAAATTTGAGAATGTGATGCAAGAACCTCAAGATATGGTCAGACTGCTAATGCAGTGAAGTAGAGAAGCTCCTCAACTGTTCTTTGATGATGGGGTTCTTCATTCAGCCATGTTTCAATATCAAATGATTGTTTTTCAATGGAAGGTTTCATTAAAGAGATAAGACCAACTGATGTCCAGTCAAAGGTAAACTGTACCCTCTCAATGAGCATTCCCCAGTCTTTGCACTGATGTGGCTGCCCACAGGTAACCAGAACTTTAAGTACCATAAGATTTGAAATGATGTTACTAATCCTACTCCTCTCATTCAGTGCTGAGAGCATTGTTTTTGTCAGGCCATCGCTCGCCTATGTAATTTTGATTGACCAAATCAAAGGAAGCTGTGACGCCCTTCAAAGGGTTAGAATTTGTGGACCTTTAGAGGACACGGTGGGGGCAGAGGAGAAACACATTCACTTAAATGGCAATATGTCTGTTTTGACTAGTTTAGTTAATAATGTTGAAGAAATACTTTCATTTAATGCCATGAATGCTGCCAATGTCACCCCTTGGCCGCACAAAGATCACACCTGTGTGAAGAGGCACCCTGTGTCATTCTGAAGCAATGGAAATCAACAACCAGTTCCAAAAATGGCATTGCCAGAAGTTCTGAGGAAATAGTTTCTGCTGGAATTTCTATCTGTTCCAGGACTCGGTGAGGTGGAGGTGGAGGCATGCACTGAAAAAACAGAGCTTCCTCTCCCTAGTGGAGTCTGTGCATTAAGTGTCCTTGGCCACTGTTCGTTCACCTCACTCACTCCATCATTGCCACTTTGGAGCCAAAAATTCATAGAATCCCTTCAATGCAGAAAGAGGCCATTCAGCCCATGGAGTTAGCACCAACCCCGTGAAGTGCATCCCACCCAGACTCAGTCCCCACCCTATTCCCATAACCCCTCATTTCCCATGGCTAATCCACCTAGGCTGCACATCCCTGGACAGATTGGGGCAATTTGGCATGGCCAACCCACCTAACCTGCACATCTCTGGACTGTGGGAGGAACTGAAGCACTTGAAGGAAACCCACAGACACAGGGAGAACGTGCAAACTCCACACAGTCACCCAAGGCTGGAATCAAACTCGGGTCCTTGGCACTTTACAACAGCAGTGCTAACCACTGTGTCACTGTGCTGCAAAATTCACTGACCAAGTTCAAAGTGAAATACCACATTGTATTGAGAAACACTTCGAAATCCCAACGGCTTTTTTAAGACGCACAAATAAATTTCCAAAAAATTTGTACCAGCTGTACCGTGGCTCTTGACTTGTCATTTGTTTATATTTGAATAGAGGAGTTTGGAAATTTCACTCAAATTAGTGTTATCACTGTTCCATCTTTGTGTCTTATTAATATCCATAAGTTAATAACTGGACCCTGGCTCTCAGAGTGGTTTATTCTTAGATACATTCATATTTGGACTCCTTCCCTTGCCCCAGAGACATAAAGAGGGAGACAGAACTAAATGCAAATTATTCAATTTTATGCTACTACTCAATCTGTTCAGATTCAAATGTAACAAAGACTGCCAGGCCAGAGCAGGGCTGCTGTGCACCAGACAATGCTTACCACAGAATAATAACTGAAAGAACCGTGGATGCTGTAAATCAGGAACAGAAACAGAAGTTGCTGGAAAAGCTCAGCAGTTTTGGCAGCATCTGTGAAGAAAAAAATCAGAGTTAACATTTTGGGTCCAGTTCTGAGGAAGGGTCACGGGACCCGAAACATTAACTCTGATTTTTTTTTTTCTTCAGAGGTGCTGCAAGACCTGCTGAGCTTTTCCAGCAACTTCTGTTTTTGTGCAATGCTTACCACAGAGTTGACCACCTTGACACAACCATCATCTTGTGAGATGAAAGGCTGCCTTATTATTTACTCTTAACAAAACAATTCATGATTTTGAACAACTCTATGAAATCTTCTCTGACCAAGATTCTAAAGGTCCAAGATTCAGTGGTTTCAATGTTGGTGGAGAATGTGGTTCCTGTCTTTTCCTATACCTTGGGAAACAATGAGCTGTGAATTGAACTAAGATGGACTTTGTCTTAATTTTTTCAATTTCTGATATTTATATAAGCACTGAAATATGGCAAATTAAACAATTCTCACTTTTTTTTGTAAAAGTACAAGTGACAATGTATTACTACTCTATTCTGAAAGCATTTAAAGATGGGGTATATAGACTTTTGAAATATTGAGAAGTTGAGGACTATGAGGAGCTGGTACAAAAGAAGAGTTGAGGCCTGGTCCAGATAAGCCAAGAGCTGATAGAATAGAGGGGCAAGCTTGAGGAGCCAAATGGCCTACTGCTTATATTTCTTATGTTCTTTTTGTCTTCTTTGCTGCAAGCATAATAAGCCCACTTCCTCTAGTCTCTTGACACATCTGAAGTACATCTTCTCTGCACATTCCTCATCAAAGCTATGACATCCTTTACATACTGAAGTGCCTAGAATTGGTCACAATACTCCAATTGGAGTCAAGTCTGCATTTTATAAAGGTTTAGCAAAACTTCCTTGCTTTTGTATTCTTCGTATTTCTTTACAAAGTCCAGGATCCTGTTTTCCTTTCGAACAGCCTTCTCAACTTAGCCTCCAGGCTCAAATATTTATTTTTGTACACTCCTGATGGCTCTGTCTTTGAGCACCTTTAAACAAAACTCTATCATTCAGTTTGTCTCACCTCATTTTTTGGACCAAACAAAAATTTCTTGAGTTAAACTGCCATGTGTCATTACAGTGGTCTATATCCTCCTGAAGTCTACAAAAAATGTTTCATATGGGTCTGATTGGATATCAAAGGGTTAATACCTGATTGAGTGCACTAACCACCACCATGGTGATGACATCACCGGGAGCTGGCCAAACTAAAAAATGAACCTTGTAGGAGACTGACCTGGGGCTAATGTGCTCCTAACAGTTTCTGCAGTAATTTAGTTCATAACCATGAAATCTGTAAATAGTTACAGTAATGCAATAAATTTTATATTTAATAACTGCTGAGAAAAGACACATTTTGTCAAAGCCTTTTGTCTGGCACTTATCAGAACCATTGACAAGAAATATCAATGTAAAGCGAAAACAACACTTACATTGTGTGAGAAGAGGGTGCTGATTCATTGGAAAATGGACAATCTTCAGAGGAGGAGATGAAACTTGGCATAGGAGATTTAAAGAATCTATTCATTTCTTAAGGTACTAATCCAGAACAGACATACCAGTTAAGCCAATGCAGTAGGTAAAGCAGACATCCGATATTAAAAGTCCTTACCAATTCAGTGGAGCCAAGAAACTTCACAGATGTGTACAATGCCCATGTTTTAAAGTTGAATGTTTTAACTGTAAGAAATTAAGTCACTTTCTGAAAATGTACAGAAGCAGGAAACAGCCACAGAAAAGTAAAAGTATCTGTACAAAGAGATAAATGAATGTGAACAGTCTCCACTAGAAGATAAACCCAAAGTTTTCCATGGGGAAATCTACGTTCTGAACCAAATATTTCATCATGCAGTCACTTACATGACATCTCCCAAATTTCCAGTCAGACAGAGGAGCAAATGTCTCGGTATTGTCAGATAGAGAGCCTTGATTGATAAAAATGCCCACTGACAACGAAGTTCAGCTGCATGGTCCATAGGATATCACAAATAACATTAAAGATATGCTACAAGAAACTCTTCAACATAGAAGACACCAAATAATTGAACACCTTAATATATTTCACAACTAAGACTAGATGAGTTTATATCAACCTCAGTCTCATTAAGAAGGTGGAAGAATTTAAACAATAAAATGTGAAGGAAAAGCCAGCAGAAAATTTGCTGTGCTTTTTAAGCTCATGTCAGAGCTTAAACAAAAAACAGAATTTCCTGAGATTATTTACATTAACATAGAACTTATTTCATACTGTAAATGAGATGAAAAGCTGCAGCTACAGTTTGGTTGAAATGTTTTCCATTGCTATCAAACTTGAGAGTTCAGATTCCATATTGCTACAAAGTTTGAGATGAAGTGCAAGCAAAAAGTCAAGTACATAAAATCTACACCACTCAAAAGAATATATACTGATAGACAATAGCAGCAGCTGTAACTAAACTGAATCAGATTGCAACACAGCACAGAGAACAACTACTCACTCCAAGTTCACATCTGTCATTAGGGGCTGAGGTGACTGGAGAGGGGAAAGTTCAAGCAAAACCTTACCACTTTCCAGAGAACATTCCTTAACAATAATAAACAGCTTTACATCAAACAAGAATGAATCTCTAAGTAACACAGTGAGGAAGTGAACAAGCTGGTTTCATCAATGATGAAAAGCTGAGAGGGAAGGAGAAAGTCCAAATTATTCAACAAGTTGAAGTATTAAGTCCACTTACTTCAGCACTGACCAACAGGTGAAATAAGAATGAAATTCCACTGACACAAGTTGCAAATGTAGCGCACTCAGCTCCATGACATGCACCACTGACAAAAGACATGCAATATAGAAAGATCCAAAATACTGCAAAGAAAAATATATATTTTTCTATAGCACAGAGCACACCAATACCTATAAAGGATAGACACACATTGTCAAAGTCCTTTACAAAAGAAATATATAACATTAAAGACTCCAATTCAATTTGACTACAGACCTCAGACCATCAGGAAGACAGTCCAAAACAATGACCTTCTACCCAACAAACTACTATTTTTTGAAGTCCAGAGATGAATGTTTTGGAAGAATAGTGAAATGTCCAGATTGTCTAAACATGTAAAATCAAAGACTTCAGAGGGGTAAATGAAAATTTAAACCAATATATAATATAGTAATTATAAGGGAAGAAAGATGTGAGATATTGTTTATGGGGTCTAAAAAGGTTAATATTAGATTGTGTGTAAAAAATCACCACCCATTGTGATTATATCATGGAGATTGGTCAGAATAAAGAAGGAGCTTGTGGGAGATGGGCCTGTGCTCCTCACATACTGCACGTAATTTGAGGCACATTCATGTAATCTGGAACTCACGGCAACGTGTGTATATGTTATTGTTTTCTATTCATTCAAACAATGAGGGCATTGCTAGCTAGGCCTGCATTTATTGACCTAATTGCCTAGAGGGCAGTTGAGTCAACCACACTGCTGTAGGTGTTATAGGCCAAACCAGGTAAGGACAGCAGTTTCCCTCCCTAAAGGACATTAGTGAACCAGATGGATTTTTCCAACAATCGATAATGGATTCATAATTATCACTAGACTCGGAATTCCAGATTTTTATTGAATTCAAATTCCACCGTCTGCCATGGCCTAACCTGGGTTTCCAGAGCATTACTTAGGTGTCTGGATTAATAGGCCATCGCCACCCCATGTTTGCTCAACAGGGCAGAATCACAGAATTGTTATGGTGCGGAAGGAAACCATTCAGTCCATCATATCTGTACCGGCTCTCTGAGCATTTTAATTTAGTACCAGCTCATTCAATGATTATTTAAATGAAACAATGCCCTTGAATACCTCAACTGAATCTGCTTGCATCAGAATTCCAGGCACTGCATTGCAGACCCTATTGATGCACTGTCACTCTTTTAGTTGGATCAGAAAGGTGAATATCTAACTCCACCCCAAATTACTTGCACTTGAAGGAATTTACAGTCAACACTGGAAACTGTTCAAAACAATTCCACGAGTTTTATGTCAACTGCAAATTATGCTCTCCCTGGAGACCATTCCACCTCATTATTATATCAAAGAAAACAGTATTTTATAAAATTAACCATTACACATTACACCCACCCCACTCTCTCGATTGGGAATTCAGCCCTTCATTGACTAGTGCACTATTCTGACATTCTGGGTCAATCAGTCATTGGCGGTCCCTCGCAGATGAAGATGACTCTTCCAGTCTCAGGGTGGGTCGACAGGTGGCTGTACAAACCAATGCAGGTCCCACAGGCTCTGTTACGCTTGGGATAGGTGGTGGTCGTGGGAAGGGGGGTGTGTGGCTTTGGTGTGGCAGCACGCTCCTTTCGCTGTTTTCACCCAGCTTCTGCTTTCTCCCGGCCACAAGTCTCAAGGTGCTAGACGCCTTCCCGATGCTCATCCTCCAGTTTTTACGGTCTTGGGCCAGTGATTCTCAGGGGTCTGTGGGAATGCTGCACTTCGCCAGTGAGGCCTTCAGGGTATAGCTGGAGCGTTTTATTTTCCATCCACCTGGGGCTCGCCAGCCATTTTGAAGCTGTGAATAGAGTACCTGCTCGGGAAGTCTTCTGTCGGTCATGTGTCCAGCCCATCCTAGCCAATCAAGGGTGGTCAGTGCCTTGATGCTGGGGATGTTGGCCTGGTTGAGGACTCTGGTTTCGGTGCCTCCATTTGCAGGACCTTGATCAGGCAGCATTAGTGGTTTCTGGGTCACTAACTCTCCAAACGGGTGGACGTGCATAAGGGGATGGGCGGGGTTGGGGGCTGCGTTAAGGCCCAGGGACCTGAAAACGAGAAGATTTTGTTTTCCTTTCATGGCCAGCCTTTGGAAAATGCCGCACGAGCGAACCAGTGGAATTCCAAAGGCACTCGTCAGCGTCCCTCAGGAGTGAGCCGCCAGAACAAAGGCGCAGGCACCGGGCGGGGCACGGTGGCGCGCCCCGCCTCGCCGCGGATACGCGCACGCACAGCCAGTGCCCGCGCACGGCGGTGGAGGCGGAGAAGGAGGGGCGGAGAGCGGGCGCTGCCATGGTAACGGCTTTGTGGTGCCTGCGGCTGGAGACTGACGGGCCCTCCAGGTAAAACTGAAGCTTTTCGGGGACAGATGTCAGAAAAGGGAAATTAAACTATCAAAATCCGCCCATTCCTGAAAAGTGCAGCATCCCTAGAAACTGTGCTGGGGGCGGGGAGGAAGGGAGTGGGGTGTCAAGGAGAAGGTGGGGGGCAGTAGGAGTTGACCCCCTGGAGCGGGCTGATTAATCTCTCTGTGACGGGTTGGTATAAATCTGTCCTGACATTGTAATTTCTTGGCTGTCAGAGGCCGGCTTTGCAATTTCATCACAGTTGCGGGCCATTTCGAAGGGGGCTGTCAGCACTTGGTGCAGGGCTTGTCCCACTTGGAGCTCTAAAAATCAAAATCCAGGGACTAATCGAAATGGAATAAAACTGCACCCCGCCGTCTGTTTGTACGTCTTTACTGTCACCGTTCGGGTTCGTTGCAATTGTACTAATTCCCACTTTCCAGCTCGCATCTCAACCCCAGCAAGTTTTCATGCTCAACAACTCAGGGCCAATAAATTCTTCAAAGTTTCTCCGAGGCCAAGAAGCAGAAAACGCTGGATTCATTCCGCGGGGATTAATGTTTCAGCTCAATGTCTTTTACAAACCTTAACTCCTCCCATCAGGTCCAAAACTTTGAGCAAACAAAAAAAGTCGCCATAGTCACAGAGGTGGGTTCATACCGTTTTGTAATGAACCCGTTCGGAGTTGTTATTACGCACGTTATTTCCTGGTAGCAAAGTTTGCAGATGAAGCAAAGTTGGGTTAGAAAATGCATGGTAACGATGACATAAGAAGGGTGCAAACAGACGTCTATAAGTTGAGTGAGTAGGCAAAAAGTCCGGTAGGTACGAGTAAAAGGTGAAGTCGTTCACTTTGGCAGGAAGAATGAAATAAAAAGCACAATATTAAACAGAGGATTGGGGCAGCATGGTGGCTTGTTGGTTAGCACTGCTGCCTCACAGTGCTAGGGACCTGGGTTCGATTCCTAGGCCTTGGGCGACTGACTGTGCGGAGTTTGCACATTCCCCCTGTGCCTGTGTGGGTTTCCTCCTGGTGCTCTGGTTTCCTTCCATAGTAGGTAGATTGGCCATGCTAACTTGTCGAGGAATGTGTAGGCTGGGTGGATTAGCTGTGGGAAATGCAGGTTTACAAGGATAGGGTAGGGGAATGGGTCTAGGTGGGATGCTCTTCAGAGGATCGGTGTGGATTTGATGAGTTAAATGTTTCCAGACTGTAAGGATTCCATGAGTGCAGAATTCTGAGGTATGGAAGGATCTCTCTTTATTCAAAGACAGCAGTGTTCACCTCCTGAGCACGAGGCTTGGCAAGCCTGGTTGCATCCATATGGTTTCATCATTGTCTTGGTAGCTTGGTCATATTTTTTTGGCTTTGGTTGCCTTGGGGCCTCCTCTTGAAGACCTCCTGCAGGAGGTCAGGACCCCATGTATCTCCATCCCCGCTCCATCTCAGGTGGTAGCATCGGAGGATAAGCCAGGATCCCATCAGTTGACTCAGAGTCAGGACCCAACAGTCGATATCCAGCATTGGAAGACGTCCAGGACCCGTGCAGCGTGACCATCTCCAGCTCAGAGGTGTCGGACACGGAAGTGATGGTGGCGGGAAAGGAGCACATTACCAGGACCCCGGGGACAACGTCGGATGGCGGCGACTGGAGCAGCAGTGTGGGTAAAGTCTACGGAGAGGGAAAGATGAATATTCATTTATTCAGTATTTTACCATATGTACAATTTATTCAGTAATTTATTCTGTAATCCATGATGGCGCCAGAATGTGGTGACATTATACATCTTTCACTGTACCTAGACACAAATGACAATATCAAATATTAAATATTAACTTAAATCTAGATGTTCTAGTGCATGAGTCACTAAAAGTCAGCGTGGAGCTCTAGCATGTGTTTCAGAAGGTGAATGGAATGATATCCTTTATTGTGGGAGGATTTGAATATAAAATAAAGGATGTCATGCTCCAGTTACATAGGACTTTAGTGAGCCCACACCTTGAATACTGTGTGCAGTTTAGTCTTTATTTACGGACGCAAATGTGTTGGAGGTGGTTCAGAGGAGGTTTACTGGTTTAATACTTGAAATGAGGGCAAAGCTGGGCTTTTTGTCAGGTAAATTTTAGAAGAGTGATGGGTGATTTGATTGATATTTATAAGATTATTGACAAGGTGGATATAGAAAAGATCTTTACTGCTGTGGTACTAGAGGCACTGTTTTAAAATAAGAGGCCACCCTTTTAGAACAAAGATGGGGGAAGTTTTTTCTATTGGAGGTTTGTGAGACTTTGGAACTCTGTCTCAGAAGATGGTGGAGGCGGAGCCATTGAATTATTTTGAAAAAGTGGTACATAGATTCTTGTTAGGCAATCAAAGATTATTAAGAGTAAATGGGAATATAGAGTTCAAAACAGATCAATCATGATCAATCATTGAGTAGTGAATTAGGCTTGAAAAGCCAGAAGTTCCACTCCTACTCTTAATTCGATTAAGACGCATATGAGTCAGCCATCAACTCATCCAGCCAGTTCTGTTATTCAGACAAACCTTTCTTTTCATTATTAAACTAGTTATGCAAAAGATTTGGATGAGAATACCGGGAACATGGTTCATACGCTCATAGGTGACACCAAAATTGGTGGTATAGTGGACAATGAAGAAAGTTATTTAAGAATACAACAGGATCTTAATCAGCTGGGCCAATGGGCTGAGGAGTTTAATTTAAACAACTGCAAGGTGTTGTACTTTGGTAATACAAACCAGGGCAGAACTTACACAGTTAATGATCGGGCCCTGGGGAGTGTTGTCGAACAGAGAGACATCGGGCTTCAGGTGCATAATTCCTTGAAAGTGGAATCACAGATAGACAGGGTAGTAAAGAAGGCATTTGGCATGCTTGCCTTCATTGATCAGAGCTTTGAATATAGGAGTTGGGACGTCACGTTGTGGCTGTACAGGGCATTGGTGAGGCCACATTTGGAGTAGTGTGTACAGTTCTGGTGGCCCTGCTATAGGAAAGATGTTATTAAATTGAAAAGAGTGCAGAAAAGATTTACAAAGATATTACCAGGACTAGAGGGTGTGAGTTATAAGGAGAGACTGGATAGGCTGGGACTATTTTCCTTGGAGCGTAGGAAGTTGAGGGGTGACCACTATGGAGGCTCAATGAATCATGAGAGGCATAGATAAAGTGAATAGCAAAGATCTTTTCCCTCAAGTAAGGGAGTTCAAATCTAGAGGGCATAGGTTTAAGATGAGTGGGGGAAGATTTAAAGGAACCCGAGGGGCAACTTTTTCACACACAGGGTGGTGCAAATGTGGAATGAACTGCCAGAGGAAGTGGTAGAGGCAAGTGCAGTTACAACATTTAAAAGACATTTGGACATGTACATGAATAGGAAAGTTTAGAGGGATATGGCCAAAGGCAGACAAATAGACTAGTTCGGGAAATCTGGTCGGCATGGACAAGTTGGACTGAAAGGTCTATATCCATGCTATATGACTGTATGACTCTACGACTAACTAGCCAACACCAACCTATTTGTTGTTCCTTTTTTTTCCTCTTCCCACCTTCCTAATATTTAATATCCCTATTAACTCAGCTCAAACTCAGGATCCATAATCTATTCACTTCACAGTTAACTTTCAACTATTGTATAAACTCCTCATAAACATATTTTGTTAGATTTAATTGTATTCAAATTGCTTCATTCCATGCCTAGCTTTATAGTATATCAAAAACATTTACCACAAAAGTTCCTGTTCTTCTTTTAGCTTTGTTGTTCCTCTGAATTAACTGAAGAAAATCCAAAGACATACTTCAAAGATTTATTCAAGCTAAATAGGTTTTTTTAAAAGATAAGGATTAGATTGTATGCACAAGAAAGAAATAAAACCATTCACGAATTTTGAATGTTTCACAAAAGAGGTCTAATCAGAATCAAACAATGCAGGGAACAGCCAGAAGACCAAGAAGCATCTGTGAAGAGAATAGAGTTAATATTTCAGTTATGTTAGCAAGTTCCAGCTCCACCTTCTGACACCTGTAGAAGGCACCATAGCAGTTTACTAAGCTGCCCGCAAAGCACTTACCAGACTCCTGACCACTTGCCACCTACAAGAATAAAGATGACTGCTGCATGAAAACTAGATACATATAGTGCTAGAGAAATTTTTGCCCTCAGTTCTTTGGAACATTATGACTTTGGTAATCATAGTGATTCTTGTGACCTTTCTTGTATAGTACTTTTGCCTTTATTTACTAGAAAATTGATTGTTGTAGCAGCTGTTAAAAGATACTTCATGTTATACAAAAAATGAGAAAAATTCAGAAAATTCTGTTCTAAAGTGATTTCAATTTCCAACAGAACCCACTTTCCCTCCACCGTCACCCTCCCTCAACTTTGAGAAGGAAATACCACTTCTGACTTGTCACAATCTAATTTTTAACTAACTTATCTAAGTCTAAGGTGCAACTTCGGTTCTTGAATGTCTTGATTAGATAGCTCAGAATATGTACTAAAGCTATTAGAATTTTCTCTAGCAATGTATGTTTCCTAATTTAAATTCAGTATTTGGGGAAAAAATTGACCTTAGGAAAAATGAAAACTAACCCTTAGATGAGGGTGGGAAAGGGGACAGTGATTATTCTGACATTGTAGGTAACAGTGTTTTGTTCTTTGGCAAAAAAGATTCAGACATATGATTTACACAGCATAGACTGCTTGCCCAAAGCGATTAAATATTATCAACAAGTTCTCAGGTTCCGAGGGCAGTCCTTATCAGACAGTCTTTATAAATGTCAGTCCTCAACAGGGAACTGTTTTTGGATGGAAGATGAACCAGAAGAGATTGAGGCAAGGCCTAGGGAAGAGATCCTTAGTACTTCGGCTAGCGAACAAGATGCTGCCTTCACAACTTTAATAAAATTGATACGTTCCATGCTAATTGCACATTCATCCTCTGATATTGATGAATCATCATCAATTGATATGAATTGTATTTTTGTCTAATTAACTAATGTATCATATCTAAACTGCTGCTTCCTAAAAAATGTAGTCAACTATCTGAAAATTTCTTATAAATAGTCACCTGCCACTATTGGGAAACTTGTCAGTAACCCCAAAATCTAACAGCTCCTCTTCAGAACAATATCATGCTGATTTTGGAATCATATCACCCATCAATCTCTGTTGATGGAGCAAAATTATGGAAATTCATTGCTAACAATGTTGTGAGTGTACATTAACCAGATAGACTGCAGTAGTTCAAGAGGCAACTCATACCACCTTCCAAAAGGCAAATAAGATAGGCAACAAATGCTGGTGTAGCCATCACCAGTGGCATCCTATAAACAAATTTTAAAATTATTCCTGACGCATTTGCTGTTTTGAAATTGACTATACAGGTATGCTTATCTGATATCAGAATGAGCAGAGATTTCCTCCATTAAATACTGTTACTTCAACCGTGCCACAAGCTCCACTTGCTCAGCACTGATTCCATCCCTTTCGCTGGCAACTGTCTGACGTTGAACCAGACTTACTGCAATACAGAGATAGTTGGAACTGCAGATGCTGGTGAATCCGAGACAACAAGGTGCAGGGCTGGATGAACACAGCAGGCCAAGCAGCATCATAGGAG
>NC_063349.1:39291834-39499794 GCF_021869965.1 Rhincodon typus
CTCCTATGATGCTGCTTGGCCTGCTGTGTTCATCCAGCCCTGCACCTCACTGCAATACAGACTTGCTGCCATATTTGAGCATGAGGTGAGCCTTCAACCACATACCTACATATCTGTGTGATCACTAAGACCACCTATTTCCATGTCCATAACGTCACTTATCTCTTCCGCCACTTGAAACTCTCACCCATTCCTTTTTTACTTCTAGACTTAATAATAACAAACTCTTGGTTAGCATCCTATATTCCAGTTTCTCTTGTTGTTGTCTTGCATTGTACCATGTGCTGTTCACATTCACCTGTCTGCTTGCTGATTTACCTGGGTCCTGGTTAAACGCTGCCTCAGTTTTCAAATGCCTATCCATGTTTTCGCATCTTTTACACCTTGATCCCTCCCTACCTATGTAAGCTCCCATAACCCTCTGAGATATCTGTGTTGCTTTAATTCCAGCCTCTTAAGCATCCCAGTTTTAATTGCTCCATTTTGATTGGCCATCAGCTGCTTCATAAGCTTTTGACTTTCTTTCCTAAATCCTTTCATTTATTTTCCTTCTTTTACAATATTCTGCAAAACATATCTCCTTGACAAAGCTTCTCGCCATCTGCCCAAATATCTTCTGTATCTCAACATCTTATTCTGTTTTGTTTTAAAGTTCTTGTGAAGTGCCCTGGAATATTTTGTTACATTTAAGACATGTCTAATCAGAATAAGTTGTGTTTTTGATGTAAAATGTAAGCTAATACATGACAACTAAGAGGAAGAAAACACCAGAGAGGGATAGACACCAAGACGTGAAAGCAGAAAGAAACCAGAACTAAAGAGAGAGATGTAGAGTTAGAGAATTAAGTTAATTGTTGCTGGTTTGGATCTAATGTTATCTACCTAATATCATTCTGACTGCTATGCATAACTCCAGGAGGAGTTCATGAAAAAGGCCCACTGTCACCTTCCCATAACTTCTAGAGGAGGTTATTGTGGTATTGTCACTGTTACCACATTGAATAAAATATTTAGGAGAGATGTACCCACATATAGATGAGTGTCAAATACCATTCAGAAAATACTGAACTGTTTATGGAGATCTTTTTTGAAGTTACAAAGCAATGGTGCAATACCTGGTACGTAGCATGCCACCCTATCCCAATCCTGCACTACAATCAGATTATTGTCAGACCTCCTTATTATCTTTGCTATTTCACCATCTGCTTCTGTACACCCATCCCTGTTCCTCACTCTCTGTGTTGCTATGGTGTTATGTGACACTGTTAGTGAACAATGGTCTTGTACCAGATAGTCACTTTTGTTTGCTGTAACTGCCAGTTCACATTTATTACCAACAGATAGTTAATGTTCAAATACTCTATTTTCTTTAAATAGGAAATAATGGATGAAGACAAACTGATTGAAGAAGCAGTTGAAGCTGAATTAAGACAAATCAACATTTCCCCATCAGAAGTAGATGAACTGGAGGAACAACCTGAAGAAGAGATTCTTGTTGAATCAGATTATGTGAGCTTAAATTTGTGACAAACTTATATTTAAATGTTAAATCATTAACTTTCAACCCGCTTTGTAATGTACGGTGTCACATTTTGCTTTTTGCATCATGTTATCTATAATGAGAATACATTCCATTATTTGCAAAGTATGTATTTAGTATATCTATTATAAAACAAGGAGAATGATGAGTTTGCAGTTTTTTGCAAATCTAAATGTGCTTTGCCAAAGAAGGCATTAAAATGTGAGTGCACAGGATAAATGAATAGTTTTTGCATAATATGCCAATAAATTCTGTGAAAAACTGAATGATTTCAGTCAGAAATATGTATTTTCTTTGCATAGTAGGCTTGCTTACAATGTCTTAGTTTAAAGAAATGTTAATTTTATCTTCTGTTTATTTGTGACAGATTTACTGATGTAATTCTAATGAGACATTATATGGGAATAACTGAAATCACATTTCAAAAGGTCATAAACAGTTAGGAGTAATTTTGACTCCATTAATCTCAATTGAAATGAAAATCATGGGAGCTGTTTAACATGTTGCCAAACCAACAGACTGCAGTTTAAAACATTGTGCAAAGCTAAATTCACCCCCATTAAATAAAATTTGAGAGCAAGTAGTTGAGCCATTCCTATAGTGGTCGTTTGCAAAAGAAATTCAGTCAATTGATCACAATCAAGCAGTTTAAAAAAGAAACTTGTTCTCATCAAAGGTGAACATCAAAAAGGATACCGCTTAATGCTGGGCATCTTCTTAGAATAAGGAAGCAGATTCATCCTTTTGATTCAGTGAATTGCTAAATTTCACTTGTAGGCTGACTGAAAGGAGATCACATCTGTACTGCATTTTTTTGTAATTGATTCAAATTGCAATAAAGTGGATTGGAAATAGGGTAGCTGACTAAATTTTCAGAAATGGAAAATTTGAGGAAACTCAACAACTGAAAAAAAAAGGAATGGGATCAAAAATATGTGCCTGTTTAACTTCATTCTAAACAGATAAATCAGTAAAGTTAATAGCTGTTGATTTGTACAGAACTGAAGTATCCAGTTAATAATTCCCATCTGCTATTATTTCTCTTTTATGGTTGTATTTGATGATACAAATCAACATAGTTTTAAAAAATAAATAAATAAATAAAATTGGAGAGTCATGTTGCATTGGATTATGAATCAAGGAATCCCTACAGCGTGGAAACAGGCCATTCAGCCCAACAAGTCCTCACCGCCCCTCCGAAGAGCATCCCACCCAGACCCATTCCCCTATCCCTGATTTCCTATGTCTAAGCCACCTAACCTAAACATTCCTGGGCACTACGGGCAATTTAGCATGGCAAATCCACTTACCCTGCACATCTTTGGATTGTGGGAGGAGACCGGAGCACCAGGAGGAAACCCACTCAGACACGGGGAGAATGTGCAAACTCCACACAGACAGATGTCCAAGGCTGGAAACAAACCCAGGTGGCACTGTGAGGCAGCAGGGCTAACCACTGAGCTACCGTGCTGCCCATGCTGCTGACTATTTAAATATTTTAGATTAATGTAATTTAAGTAAATTTGATAACTGAACTTTTGTTTTAGGCCTCAGATGAATTACCCAAATCTGTCCTTTACTACCTGGAGCATATTAAACAAAGAACTGAAAATGTTGAAAAGCTGATTCTCCAGGACCTGGAGCAACCTGAGTGTAAGTAAATTGATGTAAAACTGCCAAAACCCATCCCATGCTTTATCAGTTTGAAAAGGCCGTAACTGTATTGGAAAAGTTCTTGAGAAATATAAAAAAAAACTTTATTTGCAATAACAGTGCAATTGCTACTTTTAGGGTTTGACAAATGGCAACTTTCTAAATAAGAACATGGGTTAAAAAATATTTTGTTTAATTTCATTTGAAGATGCATGAAATTGCATTTATTGATTGGAGGAAGGATTAATACATTTGAATTAAAAAATATAAGGAAAGACGTCTGTGCTTCTTTCACACTCCCAGGTTTTGTTTTCTTAACAGAAGAAACATTTTACAACATGATGCAATTCTATGGTTCCATTTATAAAACAGTGGAATCGCTTTTAATTAATTGGGCACATTCAGCAGTAGTTTAATGAAGGAGCTGAATTTTGTGTAATCCAGAAACTCTGGCTGACACTGTAGGAAGAAATGAATAGCTTGTAAGAATTTTTCCCTTTCTACAAGTACATGTTTTATTTGTCAAATTTGGTTGAAACTGTGCGGGAATTAATTTGAAGTTTATTGTTTATCATTAATTTTACTCATTGTCATTTCATCTTTTTCTTTTAAGTGTATTGTGTTATCCTTTAATTGCTACGAGGCTGGGAAGATAATGCTAGATTCCTGTCTTTTCATAGACTCCAAATGGAAATTCTTGTATGTAAGGATTATGAGTTTATGAATATTCCAAATTCAACTGATTCTGCCATTTGGTACCAGAAGCCTTTCTTTATTTATTGTTTCATGTATTAAAGCCTGATCACAACAGCATCATTTAACTACATTAACTACCTGAGTAAGATGATGGACATGCACCAAATCATTGATGATTGTAGATGGGATAGCTTCATATTGTGTCCTTAGGTTAATGAATGAAGAGACCATTTTGTGAGAGGAAAATTCTAATGCCATATATGAAGTGGTTGTCAGGAGTTTCTGTGAGTTCTTGTTTTTTTGAATTTCTGCCTCTTGCTAAATCGTTGCAATCACTGATCATGATGGTTAGTAATGTACTTTCTTTTATTGCCTCAGGTATAACAATTGATGCTTAACATTTCATATCATGCTTGAAATGGAACTCTGGGGATTTTAATGGTCATCTGGCTCTGGCTACTTTGCCAAATGTATCAGTTTTCCATGATGTGCATGTGCCTGAGCCAGCAAAGTCATCAATGTACGATGAGTGCCAACATATATACAAGTCTTACCATTGAGATGACTGTGCATTTGAGATTTGGTCAAAATTGGCAAAAGCTGTGTGATATATAGGTGTGTTTAATGAAATCAAAGTTAATATTTAATATAGCCCTTTAACCTTTGAGTGAAATACCAGTCTATCAATGCTACAAGACTGCAATAGAGACATTTGAATTTAACTTGCATTAATTGTCTACAACATATTATTGTTAATAAAGCATACTGTTTCGGCTCTTTCAATGCCTCAAATCTATTGTCATCTGGAGACTTGTTGAGAACCTCATGTCATCTCTTCAGGAAGACCTGATATGTCAATCAGACAGTATGTTCTTAGAGATATTTTGGTTTTGCAGATGCTGTTTATCCTGAACGCAGTTATCCTGAAACAGAAATGTTGATGGAATTAGCTGCTGAGTTTGGGGAGGATCATTTGAAGCTGAAAGAGAGGGTAATACCATTTTTTAATTTCATACTTTAAAAAATCTCCAAATATGAACTTGCTTTTGTGTTTGCTAGGGGATCTACAGTATGATTATTGTATCTTTTGATTTTATTTATACTTGAAGATTACATATCAATCACTGCTGTTCTTCTGTGCCGAGAGATGTGGGGTAAAGTTACCTCAGATGAGGATGTGAAGGTCTTCTGTTAAGTTTGACTAGTAAATTACTTTCAACTTTATTGTATTTACTACGGTGAAAGATGGATCTGATCTGGAGTTTGTCATTAATTGTAGTAATTTGACACTCAGATGCTGGGGATGTTTCAATCTTTGGTAGGGATTTAAACCAGGTGGTAGCAGGATCAGCTGCCTGTATACTCCACCTGATTTCAGGCAGAACTTTTAATGGGTGACCAATCTGGTCCTGTTCAATTCACAACCCTGCCAAACTTGATAATTCCTTACATTTTCCAATTTCTGGAATTACATATGGTCTTGTATAACTGCATGCATGGATTGCTACAGTTGGAATATTTTTTCATTGATCCTACAATGTGGAAACAGACCATTCAGCCCAACAAGTCCACACAACCTCTCCAGAGTGTATCCCTTGCAGACTCACCTCTCTACTCTATCCCCGTAACATTGCATTTTCCCCTGGCTAATCCACCTAACCTACATATCCTGTACACTAGGGACAATTTAGCATGGCCAATCTACCTAATCTGCACATCTTTGGACTGAGGGAGGAAACCGGAGCACCCAGAGGAAACCTACACAAATGCTGCGTGAATGTGCAAACTCCATACAGACAGTTACCCAAGGCTGGAATTGAACCTAGGTCCCTGGCACTATGAGGCAGCGGTGCTAACCACTGAGCCACCATGCCACTTTCTGTTCATAATACAGGGTTTGCTCTGCGAATGTGTCAATCATACAGTGCTGCATGCAAAGTGATCTTGATCATTTAGGTCAATGGGCTGAGGAGTGGCAGCTGGAGTTTAATTTGGATAAATGTGAGGTATTGCATTTTGGTGAAATAAACAAGGACAGGGCTTATACAATTAATGGTAGTGGGTAGAACA
Organism: Rhincodon typus; assembly: GCF_021869965.1. Lineage (NCBI taxonomy): Eukaryota > Metazoa > Chordata > Chondrichthyes > Orectolobiformes > Rhincodontidae > Rhincodon > Rhincodon typus. The sequence continues at coordinate 39,297,794 of NC_063349.1, forward strand.
GAGAGATCTAGTGGTTCAGATATATAATTCTTTGAAATTTGCGTCAAGATGGATGGGGTGGTTAAGAAGGTGTTTAGCACACTTGCCTTCATTGCTCAGTCCTTTGAGTATAGGAATTGAGACGTCATGTTGAAGTTATGCAGGACGTTTGTGAGGCCTCTCCTCGAGTATTGTGTGCAGTTCTGGTTGCCCTGCTATAGGATGGACATTATTAAATTGGACAGGGTTCAGAAAAAATTTACCAGGGCGTTTCTGGGAATGGAGGGTTTGAGTTATAAAAATAGGCTGGATGGGCTGGAATTTGTATCACTGGATCCTAGGAGGTTGAGGTTTATAAAATCATGAGGGGCATAGATAAGGTGAATAGCAAGGGTCTTTTCCCTTGGGTGGAGGAGGTCAAAATAGGCGGCATAGTTTTAAGGTGAGAGGAGAAAATTTTAAAAAGGACATTAATGGCAGCTTTTTTTACACAGAGAGTGGTTTGTGTACGGAGTGAACTACCAGGGGAAGTGGTAGATGCAGGTACAGTTACAACTGTTTAAAAGACATTTGGATGGGTACATGAATAGGAAAGATTTGGAGGAGTATTGGCCAAATGCAAGCAAGTGGGACTAGTTTAGTTTGGAAACATGGTCGGCATGGACGACTTGGACCAAAGAATCTGTTTCCATGCTGTACGACTCTATGACTGTATGATTGGGTAATTTCTGTTTTATTTGATCACTGTTACAAGAAGGCTAAATATTTACGCTGGTCAAAGCATGAAAAGAACTAGATATACTCTCAACTACCTGAATTTTTGCTATGAAGCAGATGCGCTCTGTGCAGTGGAAGTGGCGGATGAGACCCAGAGTTCCATGACCTGACCCTGAACATGACATTTTTGTGGGAGTAGGTTTAGGGTGTCAAGGTACGCATATAAATCAGGCTACCCAATTAAATGATCAACCGTTTCCAGTTAAAGTGAATATTGGCAAACTTGTAGTGTGGCACCTGACATGTACAAAGCAGAAGAGGTCAGAACAGGTCTGTTTGTGGATTTCCTCAGATAACCAGGCAACCTCTTTGAAGAGGTAAGGTTTGGGGTCTGCTCAATAAAAGTCACGGGAGTTAATCAGTAATAGGGAAGCTGGAGAAGTGAATTGTTGGGACTGGGGTATCATGCTGTAATACAGAGGGAATGATAAATGTGAATGAGGACACTCAACACGTAAATCATAGAATCCCTACAGTGCAGAAAGAGGCCATTCAGCCCATTGAGTCTGCACCGACCCTCAGAACAACATCCCACCCACACCCAACACCCTACCCTATTCTCGTAACCCCACATTTACGATGGCTAACACACCCAGCTGATACATCCCTGGCCAGTATGGAACGTTTTAGCATGGCAAATCTATTTAACCCATACATCTTTGAATTGTGGTATGAAATTAGAACACCTGGCGGAAACCCACACAGACACAGGGAGAATGTGTAAACTTCGCACAGTCGCCCAGGGCTGAAATTGAACTTGGGTCCCTGGTGCTGTAAGGCAGCAGTGCTAACCACTGAGCCACCGTGTTGCCTAAGGGGAAGATAAAGGGGGAAGATAGTGCATTGGAGCATATGGGTTGCTTTTGGGGGTTTCATTGATGCTCACAACCACATTGGCTTTGAAAGGTGAAAGCAACATTGTGAATAACTGGCATAATTAAGCTGTAAGGCCAGGGCTCTGTAATATTGGGAAATGAAGACATATATCAGTGAGTTAGGTGTGAGATGCTGCAATGACAATGAAAAGTACATGCAACAGACAAGGGAGCAGTAGAAGCAACCTATTAGTTGGACCCAATCTTGGTGAAGAAATCCGAGAGCTCTTTTCACTTGTCTTTGTCAGTGAAGTTGGAATAAGTTCAGAGAAGATGGGTTTAAGGAAATGGTTTGTTCTGGAGAAAATAAGATGGAGATTAACTTGGGGTGCAAGATGTTCCTGCCGTATTGCACTATTTTGACAGCAGTATGTGCATTCGAAGTGAATGGATGGTGAAGGACAATATGCAAATGAAATATGCAGTTGTTGAAATGATCTCAAAGTCTGTTCTTTTGGGTGCCTAAGATTATGCTGCAAGAAGAATGTAATAATATGCTTGAAATCTGCTAAGTGGTTTAAACTTCAGAATGTTGGTATTATACTTTAATTTATCGTAGCAAAATCAGTGGACCTAAATACAACTTTTCATTGGTTTCTTTAGATACTGGCCCAAATTGAAGAAGAAGAAGAACAAAGGATACAGACTCATGTAGAACCTCAACAGAATATGAGCCCCAGTGTTCAGGTAGAGACAGCCAATCAGAGTGTGGAGAATGAGCCAATGTCAGGTAAATTTTAAAGTAATACTTTTAATGTAATACTTAAGTCAGGGCTTCCCAAACTATTGGTTGCGACACCCAGTGGGTCAGGCAGCCAAAGGTTTGAGATCATGATGGGCAATGCACCAATGGCTGCCATGAAACTCCGACCAAGTCGCAACAGTCATGAGGTCCCTTTAAATCTTGCATTCTTTTTTGTAGAAGAAATAGCTTATTTGCCTGATCTTTGCAGGTCAGAATCCTGTCCAAAAAAACTTTTTCAGCAAGGTCAGAGGTTTTAGTTGAAAAACCCTGTTGTTTAAACAGATAACCCCAGCAACCCCATGCCCGACCCCGCATCACCAAACCCCACGTCCCACCCTCCCCCGTTGCTGTCACAAGCACCTCCGCCACTGCGTCAGCAAATGTAATGTGAGCATTAACCCCTTCAGAATCATTACCTTTGACGGCAAGTCATATCTAAATTGTGTTCTATTAATACACAAATAGTAGTATGTGGAAATACTAAATACTTTGAAGCACTGTAAGTGGATTCAATTATCCCAAGTCCGTTAAGACATTCTGTATTTTTACAGTTGTAATCTCTGCAGTCAGAATTCCAAAATATTCAAGTCTGAAAGGACAAAAGTTTGGATCATTGGTGTGCTGTTGATTGAGAGATGGTGAAGAAGCATGTGACAGACCCCTGGAAATTGAGGCCACAGAAACCTTCAGTGCGACAGGCACAAGACCTTCCTCTGTCATGTATATCATTATTCCTCTTGAAATTTGGAGCTTTTGCCAGGATTGCCTCTTGGAGATGGTACACCCTTTGGTCAGGGTAATATCTCCTCCTCCTTCCTGCTGCTTTGTCATGAAACTGCTTGCAGTTGGCTGGAAACGTGACTCTGCCTGCCCTTCCTCTACTGCTTGTTTGTGCCTATCTTGTTCCAAGCTTCTTCTTTGACTGCACACTTTTCTTCCAGTGGGTCTGACCAGCTGTCTTTCTTGACTACCCAAATTGAGGAATCATTGAATCATTCAACTAAGCCTCGAGACTGGTAGTCCATAGCGTAACCAATATACACCAGGCTACAGCCAGCTTTACAAACCCACCCCCAAACAGGACCCAGCCATCCATCTCCACTCCGACCCATTCACCAATGTTTGCTGGCCCTTTCAATTAATTTCTAACATTAACTTCTCGTGTTTTAAACTAATGCATTATCTCATTGTGAGAAATCAGACAGGTTTTCTGGAACTCCAAATACACTGCATAATATATAACACTATGAGCGGTGGTTGTATGCGATTACAAAAGACAGATGATAAGGGCAAGAAAGCTTAAAATTGTCATAGTTGTTGGATAGCACTAGTACAAGTATGCTCGGCAAGTGCTCCACTATGAGGATCTTTTATTGCCCACCCGTTTTCATTATTTTACAGCCTTTCAAAAAAAAATATTGTTCGTATGCTGCATTTATTTCTGTGTGCCAGGGATTTTCAAAATAAATACTCATTTACACAATATGGATGTTGTTGGCAAAGCCAGCATTTGATGATCATCGCTTGCTGCCCTTGAGAAGATGGGGTAGGCTGCCTTCTTGAACCGTTACAGCCCGGTGCTTTTAGAGTGGGAGTTCCAGTATTTACACTTTCGTGCTGTTCGCATGTGTCTGCTGCTCTTGTCCTTCAATACAGTGGGGTGTTTAAATGCTGCTGCCAAACGTGAGTTGGTGCAGTACATCTTTCATATAATACATGCTACTGCCATCATTCTTCGTTGGTGGAGGGAGTGAATGTTGAAGGTGGCAGATGGGGTGCTGCTCCAAGTAAGTTGCTTTGACCACGATGATGCCAAGCTTCTTGAATGTTATTGATATTTCTTATTTTGTTTTTCACCCTCCCCTTCTATTTGTACAATAAGTTCAATTAAAAGAACTCATTTATCAATCAATTTCTAGACCTGATGAGAATTTAAACTTAAAACGATGACCCATCTTTTTGCACGACAGGCAAGCCTGGTGTGATTTTCTAGCATCTCTGTTCTTTTTTATTACAATTTTCTAGCATTTGCAATTTGTTGTAAAAATAAATATTACCTTGGTAAGAACATAAGATCAGATTTACTAAGTGCCTTCATCAACAGAATCTATCCATTTATATTGTGGAAATATGAATTTTTAACTACCAGATTATCCTACCATTGAGACCCCTGCCTGTAATATATCGGCTGCAAATTCAACTTCTATTGTTACCCTGCAATGGAGGTGGTGAAATTGAGCAGGAAAACAAACCCACATTCTGATAAGTACTCATTTATTTTGATTTAGATAATGAAGAGACGATAGCTCGTGAGTGCGAAGAGGTGGAGGAACGTTGTCAGCTGTCGCTGCAGCAATGGGAAATAGAACAAGAAACATTGCAGAAAACAAAGCTGGCAGAGCTAATGGAATGGAAGAAACGAGAGAAGGAGCTGGCAGTGGAGGAAGAGGAAAGAGCCAAGAGTAGACAGCAACAATTTGAAGAAAAACTAGAGAAACTGGCACAGGAAAGGCAGGTAAGTGTTGGACTAAATTTAATGAGATGACAGTACTGCATTGCAGTAAATTTACTACTTTGAATGTTTTTCTTGTTTCGTTGTAACATTCCAGTGCTACAGATAAGAGAGCTAATAGCAGGTACTTCTATACAATGCTGGAAGTGTTCATCCCAAATTATCTTTATTATAACCCTGTCACTCCCAAGAGTTTGCAGAAAGAACTGGCTAAGAAAAATGGTTTTTGCAGCCACCTTCCAGTGATTCAGAGGACATGGGTCCAAATGGCGGAATCTGGTAGCCACTAAATAAAGAGTATGAGATAGATCATAAGACCATGAGACACAGGAGCAGAAATTAGGCTGTTCAGCCCATTGAGTCTGCTCCGCCATTCATTCATGGCTGAGAAGTTTCTCAACCCCATTCTCCTGCTTTCTTCCCATAATCTTTGATCCCATTGACATTCAGGAACCTATCTATTTCTGTCTTAAATATACTCAATGACCTGACTTCCACAGCATTCTGTGACAATAAATTCCATAGATTCACCACTGTCTGGCAGAAGACATTTTTCCTCATCTCTGTTCTAAAGGGTCTTCCATTTACTCTAAAGCTGTTGCCTCGGGTCCTAGTCTGTCCTGCTAATGGAAACATCTTCCTAGCGTCCACTTTGTTCAGGCTGTTCAGTATTCTGTAAGTTTCAATTAGATCCCCCCTCATCCTTCTAAATTCCATCCAGTATAAACCTAGAGTCCTCAAACATTCCTCATATGTACATTTTAAATATGTACATTTTTCTTTTAAAGAGGATAAGATAAAATCCATTGTATTAACTGTATATCAAGTAATCTTAAAACATAAACATAAAACAGACATACAATGGGGAGGTGGAAAGTGAAGGGAGAAAGCAGAGACAGCAAGCAGGAGTTTCAAAGATTTTTTTAGGTTTTATTATAGTTGTAATTTGGAATCTGTGTTCATGATTATCTCTTATAAAGTAAAGGCTTAAGCAGTTATACTTCCTGGCCTGGAACAGCCACTTAGGCAAGCTGTTAGAAGTGTTTCTGTGAACTTTGTACCTAGCGAATGAACTGCAACACTAACCCATTTTTTAGTTCTGAAATGCGCTTAAAAAGAATGGTGGGACCAGGAGCATTTGATGGTCATGCTTGAATGCTGCTGATCAATAAAGCAATAGCAAATTACTGATGCTGGAATCTGAACAGCAGGTCAGGCAGCAGCCATGGAGAGAAAGAAAGCTAATGCTTCGAGTCTAGATGACTCTTCATCAGAGCTGAAGTGAAGTGTAGAGGGGGCACCATTTATGCAGTGCAGGGGCTGCGTTGGAGTGCATCTCATCTCCAAACTAGGCGCTTTACAACCTTCGGGGCTCGATATTGAGTTCAACACCTTCAAATTGTGAAGCCATTCTTTCCCTTACTTTTAGCTTTGCTTGTTAAATTCTCTGTCACACTCTCTCTCCTCTTCCCCACCCACAGTGGAACTGTCTGTTTTATCCAGTCTGGCAGTTAGACACAGCATTGTTGTGCCATTCTCATATTCCGATCACTTAATCTGAACTATCAAAATCATTTCTCCCCCAGCGCTTCAACCACGCCCCCAACCCCCATCTCCGTATTGCATAAATGCTGCTCCCTCCACACTTCACTTCAGATCTGATGAAGAGTCATCCAGATTTGAAATGTTAGCTTGCTTTCTCTCCATGGATACTGTCTGACCTGCTATGATCTCCAGCATTTTTGTTTTCAGCAGAAGTCGGGACTTGGCAACATGGACAGGGGTTATTGGTAGTCAGTGGCTGAATCCCCATAACAAGTTGGATAGCAACTGGTTAAATGCATTCGGTTAGCTCACTTGGCTGGATGGCTGGTTGGCGATATGCAGTGATGTCAACAGCGTGTGTTCAGTTCCCACACCGGTTGAGGTTACCATGAAGAGCTCTCCTTCTTGACATCTTTCCTTGACTGAGGTGTGGTGACCCTCAGGTTAAACCACCAGCAGTTGTCTCTCTCTAGTGAGAGAGCAGCCCTATGGTGCAGTAAGACTATGACAATCTTACCTTTTCCTTGACTTGTTGAGTCAAGTTTGAAGTAAGTTAATGTTATTTTCAATCTCTTGTGGTGAAAATAGAAATACTATCAGCAGCTAACAATGGAATTGAGAATAACAAATAAGGTGGGCACCTGTCTATTGGGGTCCAAGGCAAGTTGGAAAGCTGGATCCAAATTATCTCACAAATAAGAGGCAAAGGGTGATGGTTGAAGGTTGTTTTTGTATTGGAAGCCTGTGACCAGTGGTGTACCACAGGGATTGGTGCTGGGACCCTTGCTGTTTGTTATATACATTAACGACTTGGATATGAATGTAGAAGATATAATTAATAAGTTTGCGGATGACTCGTGTGACAATGCTGTCATTTTAAGAGGTTATTTTGTCCTGTTTTTTTTGAAGAGAGGTTGTAAGGCAGAGGTACCCATCTGTGTCTAAGAAAGTAAACAATTGCTGAGGTGTTGGGGTGTTTTTTTTAAGGTGGAACAATGGAAGCAGCCTGGGTGTGGCCAGCTCCCATAGACCAGGCTTTCTAGCTTTTTTTTAAGGTTTTAGATTTAGTTTTAAACAGAAGCCTTTGAGTCTCAAAAGAGTTGGAAGCTTCAGTGAATGTCTCCTAGTTGCTACATTTTCTGAATTTTGTCCTGAAGTTTTTTTCCTCGTAGATTGGAGAACTGCATGTGAGAATCTGTATCGGAATGTACTTTTTTTGCCAAGGGGTATATTTATGGGATTTTACTATATTGGAACAGTTAATTAGTAATAGGTACTGTATGTATTATTCAGTTAAGTTTTCCAATCGTTAAGTTACTCTAAATTTCTCTTTCTTTTGTTTGTATTTTTACTACAGTGTTTAAATAAATTGTGTTTTGCTTAACATCGAGTCATTTGACCAATCACATCACATCTGGAACATGGCACTTCACATCTATCTTTAAAATAACAAACAATTAGGGTCTAGGCTCCCTTCTTAAAATGTGTTGAGGGTATCTGGTCTGGTCCATAACACATGAAATTGGGGGTATTGTTGATAGTGAGGATGGTCTCAGGCTGCTGTCTGATATTGATCAACTGGTAAAATGGGTACAGCAATGGCAGATGAAATTTGATACCAATAAGTGTGAGGTGATGCATTATTGGCGGTCTAATAAGGCTCAGATATATGCGATGCATGGGACGTTCCTAAGAAGTACTGACAAATGAAGGGACCTTGGTGTACATGTCCATAGATCTCTGAAAATGTCAGTATAGGCAAATAGGGTGGTGAAGAAGGCACATGGGATGCTTGCCTTCATTAGCTGTGGCATAGAATATAAAAGCAAAGGAGTCTTGTTACAACTTTATAAAATGTTAGTGAGGCCATGGACGGAATACTGTGTGCTGTCCTGGTCACCTCACTATCGGAAGGATGTGATTGTCATGAAGAGGATGCAGTGGAAATTCACCGAGATGTTGCCTGGGATGAAAAGTCTATTATGAGGAGAGACTGGTTAGACAGAGTTTGTTTTCCTTGAAGCAGAGGAGGCTGAGAGGTTATCTGAGATTGGTATACAAAATTATGAGTGGCATAGATTGCGAGAATCTCTTCCCTATGGCAGACATGTCTAAGATCAGAGGGCATACGGTTAAGGTGAGGAGCAAGTAGTTTAGAGCAGACCTGAGAAAATTTTCTTTCACATAGAAGGTGGTAGATGTATGGAACATTTTGCCTGAGAGGGTGTGGAGGCAAGTACTCTCGCAATATTTAAGAAGCATCTGGATGAGCACTTAAAATGCCAGGGCATGGTAGTCATGGGCCACATAAAGGTGGGATTCATGTGGTTTGGTTTTTGTTGGTCAGCATGGACATGGTGGGCTGAAGTGCATGTTTTTATTCTGTATGACTCTTTGACTCCAAGGGCTACTCGTTAAGGAAGTGGTTCTTACTCCCTGGAGACCACTGGAAAACCAGTCCCAATATTGCTGCGATTGGCAGATGAAGACCTTCATTGAGCAGGCTATTACCCCATTGAAGATGTGGTACAGATGCCTTGACAACTTGGAAGAAGTGGTCCAGTGCTCGCCTAGAAGAATGTTGAGGATAATGGTCATTTGCATGCTCCACAATATGGCACAGTGTGGAGGGTCATTTACATTGAGGAGACAGGCCAGTGAAAGGCGAATATCAGAGGAGGAGGTTGACAGGATGAAGATGACGCCATTGACACCAATGGAGATGCTACCAAGGGTGTTGGTGACAATGCAAGATATCCTGAGGGACAGACAAATGTACTCATTGACAGCGTCACACAAGATAGCTTTGTCAGAAGAGGCATCTTAAAATATAGTCGATTTACCTAAATAACTTTGAGGATCTCAGCACACAACCTGCAACAAGTCACCCTTGAGCCGTTGCTACATAAATGTCCAAATGTCCAAATGTCCCTTAAGGTTAGGGCTGCACATCATCCAGTGGATGCCCATCCCCAATGATAGAATGCCAACAACAACGCTTAACAGTCAATGTTATCAGCATGGCTGAATCCTTCATCATCATCACCCTTGAATTCACTGTTATCCACAGATTTCTTTGAATTATCCTTTCAAAATATGAGACAACTTTATACCTACAGCATCCCTCACAACCTCTCCTCCTCTGCAGGTCATATGCAATAATTGCCTTTCATCTACACAGGAAAAATTTAATTCTGTTTCTAACTTTGAAATCGTCTACTGTTCTTATTTCAAATGATCCCATGTTATCTTACTAACCAGACTGCCAACAAATATTCAACTACACACTGGCAACAATGCAAGCAAGACGACATCCAGGGGGTTGTTTATACTGGGCCAGAAACATGATCCACTTTCCACATCATTCTGGCCAATTTCTGCCTTCAGTCTGCTTCTGGAGTCAATGGGCTCAACACGATCTCACAGCCCACTGCCTCAGAGAGAACCTCTTCATTGAAATTTGTCTGTTTGGTCCAGAAATTTCCTGATTGTTGATAATTTTCTTTCTCAGGGTGTATGTGTTCTTCCTCAGGATTCCTGCTGAAATAGTGTCTCACAGGCTATCTTAAGAAAACTTAAGAAGGCTGTTTGTTCACTATAAAATTCCTTGAAAGCTTTAAAAAGTATGTGGATGTGTTCTTGAAATGTCATAACATTCAAAGTTATTGGGCAGGTGTTGAAAAGTGGGATTAGTGTAGATAGGTGTTGGGTTTGATTTTTTTTTGTTGATGCAGAATTAATGGGCCGAAGGGCCCCTTCTGTACTGTAAGAATCTGACTTGTAAGCCCCTCTGAGGGCACATATGTAGTACGGCAGACACGTCATTGTAAATTCATTCTTACATTTGGAAATATATGTTCACTTTTTATCACCAGCTGTGTGAGAGAATGTCTGTCTAGCAGCAGCTTTAATTGAAGGTACGGAGCTGAGCGCTACAAAAGGTTTTGATTGTGTTAAGATGTGAATTCAGTAGCTCGTACAGCATGTACAGGGTACAGGAACTTCAAAGGTGCTTGCAATTTTGGCTATCAAACTGAATCTTTCCAGGCCGTAAAATATTGTTTGTGTTTCACAGCCATTTTTGTGGATTGATTCTTGATGTGGAATGATATGGTCAAGAGTGCTTTGGGCAAGGATTTGTGATTCTCGCAATGAGTTAATGCTGAAGGTTCAAATATAGCATTTAAGTGCTCACACTTTCACCTGAACTGTACAGGTATCTGTGGGGCCTCACATCACTCAAAAGTGAAGCCCCTCCTCTCATAAGAACACTTACCCTGCGCTCTGTGGATGGGGTGTCAGCTATTTTCAACTCCATCGCACACGTACTATTTGCATCATGATGGAAGGAAACAACATTGATGCATCATGCAGTGTATCTCATGCTCAACCTATTACTTTTAGTGAACCTCCAAAGGTACATACAGTATTCCCTCTTGGTACGCTTCCCTGTTAACCCTATCAGCTTTAAACTTCTCCATGTTCCCACCCAACCCATCTATCTAACTGTTCATCTCCCCATTTTATCCCCGAACCCATGTATATTGAAGCAACATAGCAGATATCATCATGCCCTGCCCCCATTGAAGCCAGGGTGATGTTGACCTGCTCCCCTCTCCCACATTACCCCTTTTCCTTCTATGCTGTATTGTCTCTGCCCTCTTTATACATTGAGTTGCCCATTTTCTCAAAGATTATACACTCTGCATCACTAAATGGTGCCTTCAAACCTCAACTGAATTCCCCAACATCTCTTTTGCAGCAATGGCTCCTGATAACTTCCACTTGACTTTTGTGGTTAAACCCCCTTGACCGATTTTAGACAGACAGCCCCAACTGATGACTGATCAAACCCCAGACTAATCTCTGTGCAGCTTCTTGATTGATTTCCCAGTTTGCACTGTTGATTTGATTTGATTTGATTTATTATTATCACTTATATCTAAATACAGTGAAAAGTTTTGATTTGCATACATTAAAAACAGATCATAACATACAAAGACACAAAGATCATAGCGTGATTAAACAGAGCAATACAAAATTACGGCCGCAAGGAAGGTGTACAAATGCAAGATCAACATTAGATTTGAAATATGAGAGGTCAGTTCAGAAGTTTAATAACAGGTAGGGATGTCTAATAACTGTGGGGATATCTAATAACAGCGGTCAGCCCTGTATACCCAGACTGACTGTGCTCAGGTCCTGGACTGATATTGGAGGATACACTTAACTTACTGTGCCAGGAACCCTTGACTGAAAGATGCCTCCTTTCACTTTACTCTGACTGCTCCCTTTAGATTTCAAGACATGACCATTTGCTTGCTGTAAATGCAGCGTGTTTGTTGCGTGTGCTGTTGGCAAGTGATACTGATGTGAGATTGCTGTTGCATGGTAAGGTACAGCTACATGTTCACCCCCTTCACTGATGATTACTGACAAATGTGACAAGCTTTGTAACTGCACTAAACGGCAAGGCAAGGAAGAGTATTGTGAAGTTTTAGATCCAGCTCAGGTGACAAAGCACGAGAAAACAAGGCAAGGTAATGAGTATCCAAAAAGGCGCATGAGAGTGAGCACTAAGAGAGTAAGTGAAGATCCCTGAGATGGATCCTGATCCAATCCATGAGATTGGCCCATGTTGGGAATTGTCGCTGTTTAGTTTCTATCCGATGGTGGGGAATGGATAACTGCGTATAAATGAGGCAAGATTAACTGATAATGAGATGTTGATTGATGCACATAGGCCCCTTGCTGCCCTAATGGTGAGAATCTTATCTCGTTGTTCAACACTCGGTTGGATAGTGGAACATTTTGCTCTTGATGTTAAGAAGCTCCTCACTGCCCACCTCATGCTGTTTTCCCACCTTTCTTGCCAATGTAATCATAGATTAACCAAATTCTATTTGTTTCTTGGGATCCAAAAGTTTTGTGATCTGCAGTTAGTTTTAGATCACCTGATCCACTGTTGTTGTCCACCTAGAATGGTTGGAAGTCTAAAGCCTTTGCTCTACAATATGAGATAAATGATGGGCATTTCCACCTAGTTGTGGTTCATTGATTTTTAGGCAGCTCCCTCTGTTGTGTTTCAACTTCAGAGACCAGGAGTCTGGATGTCCATTCATCCAGAGTCTTTTGAGTCTTGGATTAGTCCACAAAAAGTGGTTCCTAACACAAAGGTACGTTATGTCTTGATACGTTGAAATGATAGGTGTATGATTTGTACATATTAATATAATTTTATGAATTTTGATTTCAAATTGGACGGTGATAGATATTGATTCCTTCTCTTCAGCATTTTTGTTTGAAGATAAAATAAGATCAAAGAGTTCTTCTGAAGCCGTGACTAAATCCAGCAATTCGTTAGCAAATGGGTGACCACAGACCCATATTCATAGAAAGATCTTTATACTGTTGCGTTTACAGCAAAAATGGTAAACATTTAAGGCCAATAGCTTCGCTTTCAGTTCAGAAGGATCAAGGATGACCAAATATTCTTTCAATTAGTTCAGAAGATACCAGGGTTACATTTAGAAGCAAGTTTAGTTTCCCTCTTAGAATGAGTTTTTCAGGGAACAAATCACCTCAGCAGAAGGGTTTAATTGGTAAAGGTTCCAAACCAGGAGTGGTTGATTAGGAAATCTGCAAATTGCTGAATAGAGAATGTTTAGACTCTCAGATTTGTGGAAAAGTTCATGTCACCAGATTTTGAAAAGATGGATGGAATTTTCAGGAGCCAGTTAAATGAAACCATGAAGGTTTGAGGTACGAGTGTAAATTCTCTGCATTTAAGTCTTTGTAAAAGGTAGTAAAGGAAACTGGTTAAAATTATTTTCCTGTGTGATTTTCCTGTTGCCAACAATATTCTATATTGAGATAGCGTGTTTTCTTCTTTATGATAAACATATTCTGTTGTTAAAGAAAATCCGCAGCCTTGTGTGGTTATGTTTCAGTGACTAACCACCCACATTAACTAACAAAACAGAAAAAAACCCTGTGATCTTTCAAGCAGGTATTCATTAGGGAGAGATAGTAGGAACTGCAGATGCTGGAGATTTCTGAGATAACAAGGTGTAGAGCTGGATGAACACAGCAGGCCAAGCAGCACCAGAGGAGCAGGAAAGCTGACGTTTCGGGCCTAGACCCTTCTTCAGAAAAGATCTGACTTGTCCGCTAGTATCATCAGCAGGGATCATAGCAATGTTTATTTAGGCTTGGACTTCCCCACCCTGTTTCTGATTGTTTGATGAGTAGCTTGCAGAGACTTCAGTAGCTTCTGTGGAAATTTCAATAGTCACTTGGCCTTTCAGTAGCTTCTTAGCCATTTGGTAATGCCCACCATTTCAAAGAAAAACACAGTTCCAGAAAGGTATCTGCACAGACAGTCCATGTTTAGGCTATGAATAGGATGTGGTTTTACTCAGCATGACAGTGGAGATTTTGTTTATTTAGTTTTCGACTAAATCCTTGAACATGGTTGAAGAAAGATTGTTTTGTGATCGTGTGAGAAATTGCAAAATACTAGATGGTTTTCTGATAAGAAAGCTAACTGTAAAACTGCACAACTTCATTTCGGTAGATTGTTATGTTATGCACTTTGTTCAGCAACAACAGGCTCAGCTGGAAAAGAAAATCAGAGAAGAACAAGATGCTTGGGAACGAGAGTTGAAGGAACACGAGGTGAGGGATCAAAGTCATGTTTTTGTGACTTTGTTTTTTCCTTTGGTTGCTTTAAATGTGTTTTAGTTTATTTTGTGATTCCAATTTGAATACAATGAATAATCATATGTATATGGTTAATGTTTGTTTAAATTCCAAAATTATCTTTGGTGATAACTTATGACAAAACTCACATCAAGAAATCCACATTTAACATCACAATTTTGAACCGTACATCTAACTCACATTTCTGTACCTCTACCGCAGCTGCAGTACGAAAAGAAAATGTGGAATATCAATTACAGTTGCACTTCCAGATCCAACCTATCAAGCCTTTTGTCCAGCTATTCAGTACCCTGGTGGCTGGTCACTCAGAACCAAAATGCTTTTGGATGAAGAAACATGTTTGCGATCTATGCCAAGGAAACGTTTTACCTAAGTTAAAATAAGAGAGAATCAATTAGTTTAATTGTAATCATATTAATTTGCATAATTTTGGTCCCACAAAAACTTACATGTTGATTATTTCAGAATTAGGTTTATATATTACTATATGGTAATATCACCATATTACCAGAGGGCTGCTGTCTCATTGGAGCAAGAAATGACTGGTGGTGTGTTTAACCTGAGGGTCACCACACCTCAGGTGTTGGGAGAGGTTGAGAAGGAGAAGGTGCGGGAATTAAATTCATACAGTTGGTGTCACTCTGCATTGTCAATCACCTATCCAGCCAACTGAGCTGGCTGATGAAACCTTGATGTTGCACTGGAGCCTTTTATTGCATCTTAAGATAAAATAAGAAACTATTTTTATGTTTTCAATTCTGAGTAAAATGATTTTTGGGCATACAGTAACATGAGCTTGACTTAAATTTCTAGGCATTAATGCAAGCAATGCAAATTAAGATGAATGAAGTGCGAAGAGTCTTTGAAGAACAGCAAAATAAAGAGAAAATACGACTGAAAGAGCTTCGAAACAGAGCATCAACAACAATTCAGGCAAGATTTCGGGCATATTTAGTGAGAAAAAGGTATACACCAATACTGAAGGAAAGGCGGGATGAAAGGAAGAGAAAGAAAGACCTGGAGTTAAGGATGGCACAAGAAAAAAGAGAATTTGAAGAAAAAATCAAAAGAAAATTAGAACAGAAACGGAGAGAAGAGGAGGAGGGAAGGAAGCAGAAGGAAGTTGAACAGTTACAAAGGGAAGAACAGAAAAAAAGACAGATTGAATATGAGAAGAAAAAGGAACAGGAACGACAAAGATTAGACAAGGAGAGACAACAAAAGTTGGAGAAACTCCAAAAATTGCGAGAAGATGAAAAAAGAAAAGAGCTGCAGAGAAAGAAAAAAGAAGAAAAGCAAAAAGAAATAGAACATAAAAAGGAAGAGGAAAGCAAGTTCTTAGAAAAAGAAAATAAAAAGATGGCGTTAAACCAGACAGATAACAAAGAAATTGAGAAGGAACATAAGCCGCAGCTAGTTGAAGAAAGAAGTTTTAATTCCAACACGAATAAGGAAGCTAAACATGATGATAACAGTTCAGAAACTGTGAGTATTCCTCTGATTGAAAGTAGAGAATTCCTTCAGAATATAGAGGAAGATAGTACTCTGGTAAGTGACAGTCAAGATGTCAGCCAATGTATAGTTGCAATGGCTACAGATACAAACCTCAAAGAGAAGCCTCCAGCTGAAGAAATAGTGGAAAGTACTGCAGAGAGTACATTTGCAATAGAATGCAATAACCCAATGCCTAAAGACAGTAGCTTTCTGCAAAAAGGCAGTATACGTGCAGTTATTGATAGGGACCCCGGTCGGCTATCAGATGAAGGAAAATCAGTATTAAATAAAAGTAGTATCAGCTTACATAAGGAAGATCAGATTGATGCTTACAAAGTAACTTCAAATACGGATCATAATTTCGAGGAGAGTTTCTTAGTCACCGGACTCATCCTACCTCACCATGTTGAGCAGAAGAGACTAAATTGGATGAAAATGTGTACACCTTGGTCCAAAATTCGCAGAGAAAGCCAGTTGAAGACAGTGAAGCAACGTGTCAGACTTCAGAATACTCCTGTCAACCAACTGCCTCCTCTGAGTCCTGAAATAATACTACAGTCAGGAGTTTGGACTTCACTTCAGCAGGTACATTTTATACTTTATGATTGGTGCACCCTAACAGTATTTTAATGAGTTATTTTTTGTTCATGTATCTGTTTTGAAAATGTATTTTACTATTACACCCCTTTTAAATAAATCTTGTTACAAGCTTGCTGCAGGGTAGTTAAATGTTAATATGTTTGTCAGAGTGATTCTTTATTGTTTTTTAATGTTCCTTTACATTTTTATGGAGACATAATCAGCCTCTGCAAAGGAGACAGCTTTCAGACCGCAAACACATTTTGTGGGAAATTAAAGACGTGAGTCTGTGTTGGGCTACTTTTTTCCCATCTATATTGTGCCACTCGTTTCATGTTGTGTCACTAGTTTCCTCCAGTGCCTTCTGGGTGGTAACTGGGAATCTTGCAAGAATGAGGAAAAAAATACCCTTTGCAATAGAGAATTATGATCAGATTTTACTAGAAAAAGGACAAATTTCATTCCTTATGGTTCTCACTAGTGTTTCCTCTGATATCATTTCCTGAAGGCATTCACTTGTTGGGTATATGGTGACAGTGAGTATCTGGTACCTCACCTGGGTGTCCACTATTTATTTACAAGTTTTCAGCAGGCTTTTGAATTGAAAATATTACAACTAATCCTAACCATACAACAATGTGTGAATTTATAGCAAGGATTCGCAAGTCCTTATTAAAAGCATAAGCATGTGCTGACTTTCCCTTCTTGAAACAAGGGCTGCTGAGGTCAATTGTTGTGCTCCTATTGTCATTTGACTGAAATCAACACAGTTAAGTGTGAATTACATTGAATCCTTCTTTGTCCTAATTGTTGTGCTGTACAGAGTCACTGGGGAACCTTTGATTCTGTATGGTTAAACATCTGGATTAGCAAATGGAACTCTGAACTAAGTAGTTCAATTCAGTACTACAGGACTATCATGAGATTTAAATACAAACCTGCAGGCATTTGTCGTCTCCACATTATGGGTAATTTTGCACCAATTTAAAACTTAACACCAGAATTGTTCACTTCAACAATTTATACAAAACATATGGATAGAGTCCCCTTATTCTGCATTTCATTCATTTGCCAATGAAAAGTCTACAGTTAACTTAGCTCAATATAAAA
Source organism: Rhincodon typus (assembly GCF_021869965.1). Taxonomy (NCBI): domain Eukaryota; kingdom Metazoa; phylum Chordata; class Chondrichthyes; order Orectolobiformes; family Rhincodontidae; genus Rhincodon; species Rhincodon typus. The sequence continues at coordinate 39,315,132 of NC_063349.1, forward strand.
ATGAGAATTCCTTTGTGTGTTTTATACCAATTGTAGTTGTCCTTAAGTGGTAAACATTTGGAAAACCTATTCTGAAGCTTATTCTTTTTAATCAGTGAAAAAGCCTAGGGCGATTGAGAATGTTTACAGCTGGCTCTGGATATTACCACCCCCATTCCCTAGTGTAACAATCATGGCATTGCTGAAATAAACAGACATCAAAGTATGTAACTACAGATTTATCAAAATGTGGGAGAGTGCTTTTGTCAAAAGACAGTATAACTCTGCAGAGAATTTTGATCAATTCTTTAGATAGTGTTTGCTGAAATCTGGAGGATTTCCCACATCTGTGTTTTAAAATATGTGATGTAATTCCCTGCACTTATTCCTATGGCATCATTAAAGCAATCTAAAAGGAATGTGCTAGACTTTTGTGTTAAGTAGATATTTCATTGGCGACCATATTTATATAGGTTCATTTTTTTCGGTACAGCAGGGACATTTTGAATCCTATTACACAGTACTGATGTGAAAGTTGTTCACTAGTCAAGCTATGGTGTTGACTGCAGGGAAAAAAGAGCCTGTTTTGCTTAGAAAACAGCACTGACCATTTTATTTTGTTGTATCAAAAAATGTGATGAGTGAAATTAGTATTTGCCAGTAAAGTGGTACAAATGCCTGGTCAAATGGCAGCCTTTTGTACCCTTGCCTATTTTAATTGCTCATTGAAATTAAAGTCAAACTTGGGTTGCCTGATCCGTCCAATTGACAAAGATCAATTTCATATTCTATGTTATATGTTACCTTTACACATTGAGTATTTTAGGTTTTGGGAATAGGTGGCATGAAGTTAATGAAGATGCTGCTAGTAAAAAATTTGAGTATTACTGAAAAAAGAGACACGCTGTCAAAGCATGTCTTCGTGCACTCATCAGAACAGAGGCAAAAATATTTCGGAGAGGCAATGGCCTAGTGGTATTATCACTGGACTGTTAATCCAGAGACCCAGATAACGGGGACCCAGATTCAAATCCCACCACGGCAGATGGTGGAGTTCGAATTCCATAAATTTCTGGAATTAAGAGTCTAATGATGACTGTGAATCCATTGTCAATTGTTGGGAAAAACCCATCTGGTTCACTAATGCCCTTTAGGGAAGGAAGCTGCCATCCTTACCTGGTCTGGCCTATATATGACTCCAGACCCACAGCCATGTGGTTGACTCTTAACTGCCCTCTGGGCAATTTGGAATGGGCATTAAATGCTGCCTTAGCCAGTGACACCCTTATTCTATTAATGAATAAAAAAACAATTAAATGTCAAAGGGAACCACGATTATATTTGCCAGTGAATGTAAGCTTGCAGCAAACAGTACTGAAGAATTCATTAGCAGATTTCTCAACTTGCTCCTCGAGGAAAGGGAACTTATTTGACTGCTCCATTTCAAAAGTAAACTTGAGCACTGGGTATTTTTTAGTGGATGCATCATTAGTTAGGCTCACAGAAGCAGACAAAAGGCTGAACCTTTGGAAGGGAAAGCTTCCAAAGAGGAGATATTTATTTTGTTTTAGTGAAGGTTAAGTTTCTGCTCAATGATTTGGAAAGGGAAAGCCTTGTTTTGTCCTCAGTGGGGATAGTGGAGGTTTGCTCTCAGTATTGGGGTAGAAGGCTGAGTTTTCCATCTGTGATGTTGGGGAATCCAATGATGGGCTGGTGGAGGGGTCATTTTCCAGACAGGATATGGTGGAAATGGAATTTGATAATCTATTTGTTCTGTCGGTGGCTGAGAATGCTGAATCTACCTTCAACGAAGTCGACTTTCTACTGAGATCAGAGTTCGACATGCAGATTTCACTCCAGTGACTGGGATTGGTGACATCAGTGTGGGAAATGGAGGATTCATTTATGCTTTTGGTGCAGTGCAGTGCAGTCTAATGGAGTGCTGTGACTTGATTTAAGCTCAGAGGGGAGGTGTTTTGATCACAAATTCTGTTTATTGGTGAAGTGAGGAGGTTTCTCATTTCCAGTAGATGACGGGAAGGTTACCCTAATAATACTGTATGTGCTCCCACAAATTTGTGGGGTACCCTTCAGTCGCGACAAATTGACCTGGTACGAAAACGACATGTATGTCCTTTCAAAAATTGAGTAACATTGCAAAATTCAATTGATAAGATTCTTAATTGAAACCTTCAGGATAACATCTTAGATGTGCCACAGATTGGATCTTGTAGGTGTTCAAAACATGTGACAATTCAATTATATTCTGAGGGCCGCGACTTGTTTTGGTTTGCCATTTCCTGTCCCAGTGCTAGGTTTACCGCCAGCTTTGAAATTGATTTCATACATAGTTGAAAGAATTTATTGGGGGCTAAAAAAGAAGGATTTCATTTTTATTTTGGAAATAACTGACATCATCAAATCTAAATGTTTAAAGTTCCTGGGGATCTAGATTTGAACGTGGAAACCAAGCCGAGTAGCAATCACACTGACAAATTCAGCTTCTTCCGTAATATCTCTTGCAAAATTTAGGAATGCTGTTTAAGTAATACGCCATATACTAAAACTCCTTTATTGAATATAGGTTAGAACGGTCACTCTTCAAGATTTACCTGGTTTCAGCCTATCCACATTTTCACAATGCCTTCATCTCAAGTCACTAACACTTCGAAACTGTGGATTAGAGACATTGGAAGGTATCAATAATTGCAAAGGTTTAAAGTACATTGATATGCAGGTAAAAAAAAAAGTTGCTTTTGAATAATTATTATTACAGTCTTTAATTGTGCATTGTCCTTGCTCTTATTGTCCACATTTATTGAAGTATTTCCTGTTACACTTGATAGTATTGTTCACACTTAAATCACACTTTCAATTGATTTAAGTATTAGATTGATAAAGCAGCAGCAAATCACAATTAAACAATATCTCATAGATAGAAGTAAGTGTTTATTTTTTGCTTGTGTCTGCTAACCTTGACAACATTTTTGCTTCCTAAAGTGATGCTAGGGATTTAAAAGTAAGTACTAAGTTATTGAGTCGGTAAACCCATGGACCAGCGAGTCTTGGGATGAAATGAATTAATACTTCCATTTTGTTTTCACAAGCAAGTGTCCCTCAGCAACTGCCCTGTAATTTGCCAGAGGATAAGCCTATTTAGAAAACATTCCTTTAGAGTACACACATTAGCCTTAACGGAACAGGTTTTCCTCAGCATAGTTATAGCTTGGCAACAATTTTCTTCAAAGTAGTCCCTTAAATATTTGGAAAGGTGTGAGATGAAACTGTCTCCTTACTGTATAATACATTGGCACAGATCTCCCAGTCTCTGGATGGCTGGAAACCAGACATTCCCTGGAAAATGTGCATTCAGGCAAGGTAAAAGTCCTGATGCACTGATTCTATGGGAAATGCCAGGATGTTTAAGCTTCTGATGGGCGATCACCTGGCATTTGGAGCCATTGTACTCCCTCCTCCATCTTCTACTCTGGAACCAAAGCGACAACAACCAATTCCTCCCTCTCCCACTAGTCCAAACCTTTCCTTGCCTATTTCCAGACCTGACCTCATCCTACCACACCCCACACCACCCTGGTACCCAGATGCGTTACCCACTTGGCATCAGTCCCACCCAAAATGCCACCAGTACTTCCCCACCTACCTGCCGTCTGTACCCCTCAGCCACTTACCATCCTACTCTATCTCTCACTTGCCTTCTCTTGAAAGTTGTCAATGTGCCTTCAATATCGTTATATCTTGTTAGACGGCAGTTAGTGTTGAGAAAAGGGGTGGGGTTTCAATACCAATCCACTTTGCTGCTGGCTGCGTGGAATCCTGGCCTGGACTAGACTTCAAGTTGGAAGGCTCCTAGCCTGGAAATTTGAACGGTGAACTTCTCCAAAGATAAGTGTGTATTTCTTTGTATAATCTGAGTTGAAAATAAGGTTTCAGCATATCTGGGTCATTGTGCTTAAAGTTATATCTTCATAAAACAGTTTACCCTTTGTAAGCAATACAGCTGCTATTTCACAATCAAATCTTATATTTTAATTGCAATTTCAAATATAATGCCTCTAAATCTTAATCATAAATATGGCACCTTCAATGTAATAACCTGTCCCAAATGACTACATGGGATTTTTATCAAAGAGTCCTATTCTTAGCCCTCACTGTAATGGGAATATGTTGACTGAAAGCCAGCAGAGTCTCAAAAAGAAGTAGGACAATGGAAGTCAGAAGGGAGCATTCACTAGCGTAATTATTCAGCCTTTGCTTCCAGGTAAGACTAATGAAGCTGTGGCCTGAGTGCAAGCATTAGGTTAATACATGCAAGACAATTCTATTTTTCTTTTCAGAGCTGCTGTACCGAAACCTCCTAACATAAGTTAGATTCAAAATATTTGGCCACCAGAATGTGAAACTTTCTTTGGCAGCCCGTACTAGTTAGACATATGATGTTAATATCAACTCTTGCCAATTTCTTTTTTTAAGTAATTAGTATACTTGTTGAATGCCAAGATCTCCACATGTAAAAGCCATGAAGTGTGTCAGTGCAGTTTGTTATGATAATGGTGTCAGGCCTCAATGGGGCAGGGCTGGCAATTCAGCCCTGGAGTTGTCACAGAAGTTAATACTGTTACCAAAGTACCTATTTACCTGTCATACAGATCAAAATTAGCAGAAATCATAGACCAGGCTTCTGTACTTAACACACACACACAGGCACACACAGAGGCCACAGTCCACAGGGTTCACTTTTGCTTGTCAGGATTTTCAGTTCTTCAGTCTCTCTTCAGGTTCTTTTCACTTTGCAAGAAGCACAGGAAGTTAGCACTTGAACTGCAAAGTCTCTTGGTTACTTGTTGAAGACCACAGCTTACAGCAACTGGTGAAGTAAAATAAACTGCCCCCTCTTCCAACATTAGGTATTTTACTGGAGAGAAAGATACACCATCTGCCCATGCAGCAGTCCCAAAGCTTCTGGCAGTATCCTTCATGCCCTCAAGCTGTTGTGTCCAGCAACCCAGGATCCAATCAAGCAATTATTTGGCTGATGCTATTTTGTTTGTGGAGTTGTGACCAGCAGTGAATACCCATCAACAGCCTGTTGCTGGTTGAACCTTGCTTTGTACGCACCACTGGTACCAGCTTGTCTGCAGGCATCCTCTCTACTGCTTGAACAAAGCAACGATGTAAACACCGCTTAGAATGACTTTCAATGACTTGCTTTTTAAAAGTTCATCAATTTTTTCCTTAGTCCTTTGCTGTAAAACATTCTTTTCTCCATCTCAGTCTACCTTTAGAAATTGTGAAAAATAAAAACATACGGACTTCAAAACTGTAGGCATGCACTAGTGATATTTAACTTCTGTCATCTGATTTGAATGTCTGAGACCTTAATGGACTAAAGTGATTTAAGGAAAAAAGGATAAATACTGGCCTAAATTAGTTGCTCTGACCTGATCACAGACTGAGGCGAGCTTTCTGAGATTTTCAAAACCTGTCTGCACTAAAATTACAGTTTCCTCCAAAGACAGTGAAATCAGATAACCAAGGCAGGAAATTTACATCTCTTGTTTTGGCAAAGATCTGTAGCTTGGGTTGTGGGTGAGGTTGTTGACTTGCTCGCCGAGCTGGCTTGTTCTCGTTATCACATTTCGTCACTATGCTGGGTGACATCATCAGTGGAGCCTCCGATGAAGCGGTGTTATTCTACTTTGCTTGGAATTTATACTAATATATGCAAGAGTAGAATAACGCCGCTTCATCGGAGGCTGCACTGATGATGTCACCTAGCGTGGTGATGAAACGTCTGAATGAGAACAAACCAGCTCAGCGAGCAAGTCAACAACCTCATCTCTTGTTTAATCACACTTGTATGATAAGTTTGTATAATGGGAGATTAAAAGTTACTTCTGTATTGTTCAGTTTGGAAGAAATACAAGTACAAATTGACTATATCAATAACTGCTTTGAGCATCAAAGCAGAGAGCGAAAAGAAATATGAATTGATAACAACAAAACTCTGGAAGCTTTTCTTTCCTTATCTCTCTCAACCTTAAATTCAGTATCCAGTGAAAAAGTAACTTGTGATAACAATCATTCACTGAGAACATAAAATCTACAAACTTCACGACGTTAAACAATACAAGTCAACACTTAAACGATTTAGCCCCAGGTTTAACATCTTACACCTTAAGGACTATAAAAATATTAAACTGCAATTGCCTTCAACTTCCTGTCTTTATTATATGCCTTCTTCCCCCTTTAAACTTGTTCCCTGTGTTTGTGTATATCTTTGGTGGCATATTTTTGTTGTTTTGTCAAGATTAGTAGGTGGTAAAATTATTTTTTCCTACACTGAAGAAAGCATTGTAACTTGCTTCTTCATTTTAATCTAGTTAATTATGTTTTAATTGAAGTGTGATAGCTGTGTGTTATAAATAAAACGATTTGCCCACTAATTGAGGTGAGTTTATAAAGTGGGGAGCTGATTTTTATCTCCTCACACAGATGTAACAATTTTTACCATGTGAAAATTGAAGGAGACATTCAATAAACTGGAATTTATTTCTCTCAATAGCATATTTGAGGTTTGTGGACCTTAATCCCTACTTTCATGCACAATCTCAACCTGTCTATGTTATAGTGAGGAAAGGGGTCTCTTCAATGTCTTTTTGCATGCTGCTTCAATCATCTCAGAGTCAGTGTGGTGAACCTTCACTGAACTTCCTGTATGGCAAATATATGTCTCCTTAGGCAAAGGACTAGAATTACACAAGCTACTTTGAGGTGGCACAGTGGTTAGCATTGTTGCCTCACAGCACCAGGGACTGAGGTTCAATTCCAGCCTTTGGCAACTGTGTGTGTGGAGTTTGCACATTTTCCCTGTGTCTGTGTGGGTCTCTTCCCACAGTCCAAAGATGTGCAGGTTAGGTGGATTGGCCATGCTAAATTGCCCTTTATATCTAGGGTGGGAAAGGGTAAGGGGTGGATCTGGGTGGGATCCTCTTCAGAGGGTCGGTGTGGACTCAATTGGCTGAATGGCCTTCTTCCACACTGTAGGGATTCCATGATTCTCCATGTGAGATCTCATCTGTTCTATCCAATTGAAACAAGATCGCTTTGCTCATGTACTAAAATCCTTTTGCAATAAAGACTTTCTGTTTGCCTTTTGAATTGCTTGCTGCACCTGTGTACCAGCTTTTGGTAATTAATGAACCTAGGTCACTTTTGGCATCATACTTTCCAATCTCTCACCAGTTAATAAACACTCTGAACCTTTGTTCATCTACAAAAGTGGATAATCTCTCACCCATCCACTTTATATTTCATGCCATGCTCTTGCCAATCACCCTGCCTGTCAAAACCCCTTTGAGACCTTTTTGCTCTCAGCTCACAGTCCCACCAAGATTTTCTTAATCATCTACAAATTTAGAAATATTGTAACTGGTCCCCACATTCAAATCATTAATACAGACTGTGAATAAATGGAGCCCAAGTATTGATCCTTGGAGTACCCCACTGGTTACGGTCTGCCAACCTCCCCAGAATGACTCATTTGTTCCTACTCTCTGCTTCTTGCTTCTAAACCAATCTCCAGTCTGTGCTAGTATACTATCTCCCATCTGATGAGCTTTAATTTTGTGTACTAAACTCCTCTTTGTGACATTATCAAAAGCCTTGTGAAAGTTGATAAATATCACAGCCCGTGGTTCTGCTTTATTGACTCTACTAGTAACATTCTCAAAAATACTGTCAGATTTTTCAAACATGATGTTCACTTCATAAATCTATGTTGACTATCCAACGAAACAATTATTTTCTAAATATCCGTAATTACATATTTTATAATAAATTCTAGTATTTTTCCTACTACTGATATCTGGCTAACAGATCTGTAGTTTCCTGTTTTCACTCTTTTTTTTTCATAAGTGAGGCTACATTTTGCAGTCTCCCTATCTCTAGCACTGTTGCAGAATAGAATTTTGAAAGAACATCTCCAATATGATATCTCTCTAACCATATCTTTCAACTCTCTTGGGTGAAGGTCAAGAGATTTGTCAACTTTCAGTCCCATTAATTTCTTTTTGCACTAATAATATCTTTCATTTTCACACACTCTAACTAGATACTTGGATTTGAATTATTTCAGGGAATCTCCTTGTATCTCCCTCGGTGAAGACAGACACAAAAGCATCTTCTCTGCCATTTCTCTATTTCTGAATATAAGCTCTTCTGTCTCTGCCTGTAAGGGACCTATATTTGCCTTTGCTAATCTTTCCCTTTTTACATACCCAAAGCATTTTTACAATCTATATTATGGTTCTTGCTGTTACATTCATAATCTATCCATTTTTTAAAAGAAAAATCAATTTCTTAGTCTTCCTGTGCTGAATTCTAAGATTCTTCCAATTGTCTGCCGTTTTTGTAAGCCTTCTCCTTTGATCTCATACTTTTTTGACTTGCCCTGTAACCATGGCTCCCTTGCTTTTACAGTTGGGTATTTTTCCTTATTAAAAATTAATTGTTAATTTTTAAAATATTAGTCATTATCTATGTACTGTGAAATGTTTTCTGTTTTTTTTCAATCTAGCACTGTCAACTTCCCCTTTTCAACATCATAATTGCCCTTGTTTAGATTTAAGAAGCCAGTTTCAGGTTGAGCCACTTTTTTTAAAACAATGAAAAATCTACCATACTATGGTCATTATTCCCCAAAAGTTCTTTTACAACACTAATATTAATTATTCCTTTGTTGTTGCATAGTACTGCATCAAATTGAAACCTGTGAGTTCATTAGTTCCTCAACATACTGCTCTAGAAAACAGTTTCAATCAAATTCCAAAAGTTCTTCCTCCACAGCATTGGTGCTTATTAGATTTACATGTGTAAATTGGATTGAAGTCAACCCTTGCTAATTTATACTATGCTGTACATTACCACTACTGTTTGGTAATCTATGACCATTCCTGTTGATGTTTCCTGTCCCTTGCTGTTTCTTAGCTCCACCCTGTTTTAAGACCCTGTTTTTCTGATCTGAGATCCTCTCCCTGAATACACTAATCCCTTCTGTTATTATTAGCACCACCTCACCTCCTTTCCTTTATGGCTATTGCTTCTAAATGCTGAATATTTTTGAATTTTCAGTCTTATGTCTCTGTAATGAGAATTAAATCAGACCTTTTGGCTTTTAACACCGTCAGTTGACAGTCTTGTTGTGAATGTTGCATACGTTCAGATTGAGTGCTTTTAATTTTGCTTTTTTCACACTATTCTACAATTTCACCCTGGTTGATTCTAGCACTTGTGTCTGCTGCAGTATACTTAAATATACGTCTTTGCTAGTTCCCATAAATTAGCTTTGATTTTTGTTCTTTACTAATTCACTCTTAGGATTCCATTTCCCTGACAAACTAACTTAAATTCTCCCAATAGCAACAGTAACTCTCCCATGAGGATAATAGTGTCAGCCTTGCTAAGGAGCAACCCATCCTTCCTGAACTGGTGCCAGTCCTCCCTTCAGCACCATTTTTCCAGATCTGTGTTCATTCACTCAACCTTCCTATTTCCGTACTCACTAGCATACTGAAACAATCCTGAGATTAGGGCCAAGTGGTTTTGTTTTTCAGCCTCTTGCTTAGTTCTCTAAATTCTACTTTCAGGATCCCATCCTTCTTTCATCTATGCCCATTCATGCTAATGAGCTCTGGTTCTTCATGCTCCCCAAAATAGTGCTCTTTAGTTGCTCTATGTGACATTCTTGATCCTGGCACCAGAGAAACAACATACCATCCTGGAGTCATGTTCACAGCCACCAAAATGCCTTCATATTCCCCCAACAACTGAATTACTGATCACTATTGCCCTTCCACACTTCTTTCCTACAGCCTGTGTAGCTGAGCCATTGCAGTGCCACACCTAGGTTCCCCTATATTGCTCTGATGAACTATCTCCCTCTCCAGCATCCAAAATCGAAACCCAGTTAATGAGTGAGATGTTTCTGCGCACTCCTTCACTAGCTGCCTGATCTTTCTAGATTGCCTAGCAATCACCCATTGCCTCTCTGTTTGCACGGTTTTAATCTGTGACTTCATTATTCAATATGCTACCACCGCAGATTTCAGCTTCACTGATTCACTACAGTGACTTCATAACATGGAGCTCAGGTTTTTGCAGCTGATGACACATCTGGCGTTCACCATCATGTGATTATCCAGGCTGCATGAAATGTCCATGACTCCCCACATGACACAAGATGGGTATTCCATGGAGCTGAGCTGTCCAGCTATGCCTTAAACCTGCTTTTGGACTAAGTACTTTGGAGAGAAGAAACCAGAATTAAAAAAACAAAATTTTTCCAATCAGCTCTAATGAATCTAGCTCTGTCTCTGGCTGCCAGTTTGAGGATTTGTTTCTCTCCTGCTGTACTAGGTGATGTTGAGTCCCTGTCTTGGGGTGTTTGTCTCACCCACTCCTTTAGGTGCTCATGATCCTTCTCTCCCCGTTCGTCCAGATCCTGCCTGCTGCCTGTCTCAGTGTCTGCTTTTGCCGGTCCGTTAGGTTCTGCTACTTCTCGGGCTTCCTTCTCTAGCCTGTTCTAAGTGCTGCTGACTGCCTTTCTTGTTGTGTCCTCTTACCTACTTCCCTAGTACTGGATGAGCACAGATTTTCAGCCACATGGAAGGACCGAAACCATTGTCTTTGGATTTTGACCCATGCTCCCGAGCTAGCAATATTGTTTGCGACCTGAATGTCTTATCTGATGCCGTGTTGAGCTTCAGCTTACAATCATTACCTATTTCAACTTCTGTCTAGCTCTGTCCCTGCCTCAGCCCACACGGAAGTCTATGTCTCTGAACTTCACTATTCAAATGTATTGCTGGCCAACCTCCCTTCTTCTTTTCCTCTCCATAAATTTAAGCTTGTTGAAAGCTCTGCTCCCTATATTCCCTTTGTAAACCACTTGAAATCTACCCCTTTGACTATCCATATGGTCATCGGCTCCACTAGCTCTTTACGTGGCTTGGCGTCAGATTTTGTTCAGTAACAATTTTGTGAAGTGGCTTGGGATTTTGTCTTTTTTAAACCATGCTGCTGGTGCTATATGAATACAAATGTTTTCCTATGACTGCCCTTCTGCTGCTGATAAATAAAATGCAGAGATCCCAGTTTCTATATTTTTTCAAGAGAAATTGTTGATTGAAAACACCAATTAAGGCTAAGAATGTGTGGAAGGGGCATTCTAAGTATTGATGCAACTGATTAGGTGCTAAACATAACCTTAGCAGATTATTCAAATTGTGGATAAAAAAGTACAATACATACAGTTTCCATTTTGAAAATAAGGATACTAGCTAAAATAATATCGTTGATGCCTATCTCTGAGGTGCCTGCAATGCATTGGTTTTAGTTTATTCAACAATCCCCTTGCAAAACTATAGACTAGAACCATAGAGTTCTGGTTCTTTCTAAAGGCAAATAAAATGAGAATTGACCATATTCTTGAACAACCAACATAGTAACGGTTCTGATTTGTTCACTCACAAAATGATCATTTTATTTTACCAATGAAAACCTTATATTGCATAAAGCTACTCTGACAATATCCTATAACTATAATAAAAATTATATGTTGATTAATATTGAATGTTGTACTTTTTCACTTAGGAGAATAAGATCAAGACTATCCACTGTCTCGAGTTAGAAAATCTGTGTATTCTTCTGCTCAGCCACAATCAGATAACATCTATGTATGGTCTGGAGAACTGCAGCAACCTCCAAGTCCTTGAATTATCACACAATAACATCACTAGGATAGGTGAGCATTTTATGGTTGTTACTCCTCTGTTTGTACCTGCAGTGTGCTCTCATTTCAGTTTTGAAGCTCTCACAAAAGAATACACTTGTACCAAATTTGTATAATGCAATCTAGACCCCTGACACACAAGTTGCTGAGTATCATTACCATTTCCAGGTATCACCCTTGCACATGTAACCTGTTTCAGACTGTTTTCTAAGTAAGATAAATTATTATGAACACTTAAAGTAATACATGAAATTAATATGAACTTTAAAAGCCAGTATAAATATTTTCCCTCCTGCTAATACCCATCAATCTTTCTCTTAAATCTAAGAATAACCTGATTTTGTTATCTGCATTATGTAGTCTATCAGCAGGCTATTAGAAGATGTAAATACTGTGTTCAAAGCTGCATGAGTTATACTGTGGTGACATTTTCAGTGCCTATGCACTTTATGTATTTATTGATCAAAATGTTCTTCACTGTCACCTTTTTCCAGTATTTTAGTCAATCATTATTTTATATAAGTAAGCTCAAAGAATTCTGAATGCTGAAATATGAAAATTATGTGTTCTTCTTCTACAAATGTATTCAGATACTGTAGTCTAAGTGTTCCTTTGTGAGTTGTATTGGTGAAATAGAATTCCTTTACTACTTCCATTCCTATTAAGTTAATGTTGTACCCAATAACAAAAGCTGGCAAATAAAAATCAACTGCTGAACATGAACTGTTTGGGATGTTTGATAGTCCTCACAGTTTTGTTGTTTAGGTCACATTTGCTTGTTACACTTAAATTTTTTTTAAATTCATGATTTTCTAGGTGGTCTGGAATCTCTCAAAAAGCTTCAGAGGCTTGTTGTGGATCATAATGAGTTAATAAGCACCAAAGGTTTAAGTGAAACTCCTACCCTTCTCTACCTTGATTGTTCCTGTAACTACCTCGACAGCATAGAAGGCATTGATAACTGTGGGCTTCTTCAAACCTTGAAGTTACAGAACAACAATCTTTCTGAGGTAAAGTGCAGTTATGGCTAAAACAAGAATTGAAAGCTATTTTAGAGTGAGTTGCAACCACAACTGGCAGCCTTGTGTCCTGTATGTTTTACAACTGAGAGACATGCAGCGCAACAATATGTGATATGATCAAAAGATTTTGATCACAAACAAAAGTACAAATTGCTGGTAAAACTCAGTAAGTCTGGCAGCATCTGTGGCGAGAAAGCAGAGTTAACGTTTCAGGTCCTTCTTCAGAACTCAGATTTCAAAAAGATTTTGATGTTTCTGTAAACTGTTTAAAAGAAAACTAAAAGTCATATCCCATGTTGTCAACCAACCCATACTTTATACCTCAGCCTCAGTCATGTGTAGTCAACATGCCAAACAGTCATCCATGGACTGTTCCTCAAAAACAAAGCCAGCATGGTGCCATCTGTCAATATTACCTCCCCCAACCCACCTAACCCCTTTCCTTTCTATGCTGTCTCATCTCATCTCTCCCACTTTATTTTGAGTTGTCCCCTTTACAATTGTTATCCCCTCTGCATCCCAACATGCTGACTCCAAAACCCACAATTGAATTCCCCATTTCCCCTCTGGCAGTGCTGATCCCTTTGCCCTTTTGGTGGATAGACCCCTGGGACTGATTACGGCCAACCCTCTTGAATAACTCGGACAGCCAGCTGTAACTGATGACTGTAGAGGCCCCTGACAGATCTTTGTGCATCTCCCTGACTGACTTCTTATGACATCCCCGCACTGTTGTACTGGACCTACTGAGCTGACTGTGGTCAACTCCCTGGGCTGTAGACATATGAACCCCTGATCCTGATAGCAGGCTGACTGGTCCCGAGTCCCTGGACTGATATTGGAGGATGCCCTTGACTGAAGAATATCTCCCTTGATTGACTGAGGATATCTCTCTGCAGACTCTGACAGAAGGCCTTTTTGTTGATGAGCAGGCAGTATATTTGCCCCGTATTTAGCAGGCAAATGGTGCAGGTGTGAGATTAATATTACAGCAATGTGTGCATCCTCTTAACTAGTGACTACTGGCAGGCATGATAAGCTGCCTGGCTTTATGTTGGGATTAAAAGGCAAATCAAGACAGTAGCACTGTGAGCATTTATGCTCTGGGTGAAAGCAAAAAGTGCGGAAAGGATTCAGTGAGCAATGTAGCAGGGGCAAAGTGAGTGAATACAAAGTGTGCAACTGTGTCCCTAAAATACAGCCTGAATTGTGTGTTTGACCGGTGTGCAAAGTATTCTTGCAGCATTCTTCTAACAAAAGATAGCCATTTGTAGCAAGAATTTTATCTCTATCACTTGGTTGGAAAATGAAAACATTTTTCTTTTGACATCAAGAACCTCATGCTGGCAATCTCATGCATGTATTCTAACTTTCTTATGAATGCCCATGTTGTTCTGTGCCTGGAAAGGTTCAACTCTGTGAGTCAAATGCAGTTAGTCATTATTTACATACAAATGCTGTACTATCTTTAGATGAAGACATGTCTGTGATTAATCTGGAAGTTTCTAACCAAACTAAGCTACTTGACCTTTAGTTTCTCAAAAATGGCATTTTGTCCTCTTGTCCGAAAAATGATGATACAGAAAATCCAGGTTGGCTCTCTTGCCAATGAAGTGCACATAATAGCATGAAGCTACATTATTTGCACCATGCACGTGAACTAAACTCCAAAAGTAAACGAAAAGTTAAGTTGTTACAGAGATAGTAGGAACTGCAGATGCTGAAGAATCTGAGATAACAAGGTGTAGAGCTGGATGAACACAGCAGGCCAAGCAGCATCAGAGAAGCAGGAAAGCTGACGTCTTGGGTCTAGACCCTTCTTCAGAAACCCGAAACGTCAGCTTTCCTGCTCCTGTGTTCATCCAGCTCTACACCTTATTATCTAAAAGTTAAGTTGTGTTCATTTCAGTCAAAGCAACTTCTTAATGATTTGATTATTGCTGATTACTGCCAGCCAATTATTCTAGCATGAAAATTAACTATTACAGGTGTGAAATCCCATCTCTTAAAGTTTTAATAGCTATTCCCAAACAAACAAAAACAGAAATTGCTGGAGAAACTCAGCAAATCTGGCAGCATCCGTGGACGGAAAACAGTTACTAGTTGAAGTCCAATGACCCTTCTTCAGAATTCTCGTATTATATATTTCTGGAGCAGATGGGGCTTGAACCCAGGCCTCCTAGTCCAGAGGTAGGGACACTAGCACTGCACCACAAAAGCCCTGTCCATGCAAATGTACACTTCCAAGGAGCAGGAAAGTCAACATTTTGGCCTGAAACATTGACTTTCCTGCTTCTCAGATGCTGTCTGACCTGCTGTGCTTTTCCAGGTTTACATCTATTGACTCTGACTTCTAGCATCTGGAACCCTTACTGTCTCCAAATGTATACTTCCTTGTCAGTACTGGTGCAATTTCACAAAGTTTCAATTTGATTGGTTAATCAAAGGCACAGGTCACTCAGAGCTCAGATTCCTGGTTTGCCTTGTTGTCACGTCATCAGCGCCAACTTCAGCAACTTGCCGTGCAATCATTACAAAAGTCTAACTGTGGAAGAGCAGACATGTGGGACCCAGGTTTGATTCCACCCTTGAGTGACTGTCTGTGTGGAGTTTACACATTCTCCCAGTGTCTGCGTAGGTTTCCCCCTGGAGCTCCGATTTCCTCCAACAGTCCAAAGATGTGCAGGTTAGGTGGATGGACCACGCTAAATTGCCCATCATGTACAGGAAGGTGTAGGCTAGGCGGATTAGCCATGGTATGTGTAGGGTTGCAGGGATAGGGTAGGGGGATGATGCTGGGTGGGATGCTCTTCGGAGTGTTGGTGTGGGCTTGATGGGCCGAATGGCCTGCTTCCACACTGTAGGGATTCTATTCTGTTGATACCATTAGCTCTCCTGCCACGGTGAGTTATGGTCTTGTATTATAAATAAATATTGATACATAATGTTGCAATTTAGAAGAGCTTTGCAAAACCAACTGTGTTTTACTGATTTTTTTTTCTTGATTGCAAATGTCAACCTTTACTCAATGGTAGCACTAAGTCAAGATTATAAATTCAAACTCCACTCCAGAGCGTGAAGCAAATAATCCAGGTTGACATTACGTAGTATCAATGAACTGTTGTGCATTTGGAGTAGCCAATTTTTGGATGCACCATAAAACTAATGACTTTTATCCTGTCTCATATAGATGTAAAAGATTTTATTGCACTGTTTAAAGAAGAGTAAGAGGTTTCTTTGTTGGGCTGACCAATGATTTTTTTACTCCACAAGATTACTAAAGAAATACATTATGCTATATAAAAAGCAAAAGAACTGTGGATGCTGTAAATCAGGAACAAAAACAGAAGTTGCTGGAAAAGCTCAGCAGGTCTGGCAGCATCTGTGAAGAAAAAATCAGAGTTAACGTTTTGGGTCTGGTGACCCTTCCTCAGAACTGATGGTAACTGGGAAAACGTCGGTTTATATCGAGAAAATAGGGAGGGGGTTGGGGTACAGAGTAAACGATAGGATAAAAGATAGAGGCCGAAGAGAAAGAAGAGCAGTTGGATAGACAAAGGAGCTGATAATGATCTGTCTAGGAGGGTGAATAGCTTTTAATGGGGACTGTTAGTGACTGACATTGGTAGTGCGTAATGCAGGCTATGAGATAACAAGACAACAAGGTGCAGGGCTGGATGAACACAGCAGGCCAAGCAGCATCATAGGAGCAGAGAGGCTGACGTTTCGGGCCTAGACCCTTCATCAGAAAAGGGGGAGGGGAAGGGGGTTTTGAAATAAATAGGGAGAGAGTGGGAGGCGAATAGAAGAGGGATAGAGGAGAGGATAGGTGGAGAAGAAACAAACAGGTCGAAGAGGCGGGGATGGGGCCAGGAAAGGTGAGTGTAACAAGGCCTGGCGTGTGGAGTAGGAGGCTACGACATGGGAGAGTTTAGGCCCTAAAATTATTGAACTCGATATTGAGTCCGGAGGGTTGTAGGGTCCCCAAGTGGAAAATGAGGTGTTGTTTTTCCAGGTTGCTTCAACTTCGCTGGAACACTGCAGCAAGCCAGAGACAGAGATGTTGGCCAGGGAACAGGGTGGTGTGTTAAATTGGCAGGCAACTGGAAGCTCAGGGTCTTTTTTTGCGAGCAGAACGTAGATGTTCTGCAAAGTGGCCACCCAGTCTACACTTCATTTCCAGAACATAGAGGAGACCACATTGTGAGCAGTGAATGCAGTAGATTAGATTCTGGGAAGTGCAGGTGAAGTGTTTCTTCATCTAGAAGGTATGTTTGGGCCCTTGAATACTAGGTAGGGAGGAGTTAAATGGGCAGGTGTTGCACCTGTAGCGGTTGCAGTGGAAGGTGGGGCTGTGGGGGAGTTTTGGGGGTGAAGGAAAAGTGGACCAGGGTGTCCCGGAGGGAATGGCCCCTGAAAAATGTGGACAAGGGAGGGGAATATGTGTCTGGTGGTGGCATCTTGCTGGAAGTGGCAGAAATGGTGTCTGACGATCTTCTGGATGTGGATGCTGTTGGATGGTAAGGAAGGCCAAGGGGTACCCTATCGCTGTCGTGGGAGAGAAGTGAGTGGGTGAGGGCGGAAGTGAGGGTCAGACCCAGTTGAGGGCCCTGTCAACAATGGTGCTTGGAAATCCTCGGTTGAGGAAGAAGGTAGACATTTCGGAGGCTCCCTTGTTGAAGTTGGCCTCATCTGAACATATGCGACAGAGTTGGAGGAACTGAGAGAATGAGATGGAGTCTTGCTGTTACTTATTTCATTGTTTTTAGGGGATTCTTGTCCATACACTCGTTGCCACATTTCCCTGCAATACAACAGTATTATGACAATCAACAATAACTGAATTGGCTGTGAAGCATTTTGGGACATGCTGAGATAATTTCAGAAGTTAAATAAATAGAACATTTATGGAGCGAGCCCTTTTCATCTTCTATCCAAATGAATGCAAGTTTGTTCATAATTTCTTGTTTTTTTTTTCTTTTTCATATCGTTATGGCCACCCTTTGCCATAAAGCAATATGTAAGCATCATTGAAACGGAAAATGGAAGCTTATAAAAGCTAATTTTATTTTTCATATTTATTGTTTTTAAAAATGTTCACAGATTAACCTTAGCTTTTGTTTCATATTTTTCAAAACAAAATATTCCTCAGGGTTTGAGTGAAGATTTGTAGCTCGGATGCTGGTTGTTGATGTTGGTATATTTGCTGAGCTGGGAGGTTTGATAGCAGACGTTTCGTCCCCATACTAGCTGATATCCTCAGTCCTGTGGTGGAGCCTCCTGTGAACCCGCACAAGACAACATCGCTTTACAGGTGACTCCATAGCACTGAGGATGTCACCTAGTAAGGGGACGAAACATCTGCTATCAAACCTCCCAGCTCGGCGAACACACCATAATCTACAAAACTTTCCTATAATGTAGACATGGCCTGGCTGCGTTTATTAGCCGTGTCTAATTGCTAGTTGCCCTGAGATGACAATGAAAATGGGCTGCTTATTGAGCCACCAGGCATTGTGGTGATGTGCTTTTAATATGATGTTATGTAGGGAATACATCTCTCAAGTTCTGTATGTGCATAGTTAAATAAGCTGCTTTATAAGAATGTGAATGCTGTAACATGTAATGTACTATTTATATTTTGAGTTCTTAACAGTGTTCTTTGGCACTAAAATAATTATTGATTCTCCTGTAATCACACACACTAAGCTGTGTGTCACACAACAATGTTCCTTGGCATGTATTCATCCTGTTGATGTGAATTTGGTTCCATTTAAAAAAAAGAAAGTTCAGAGTCTTGAGGTAATAGTCTTTGCACAAATACATCTATAGCAGGTAGACGTACCCAGGCACATACCTCCTCTTTGACTTTCTTTCTGTCATTCTCCATTCCCTTGTATGGACTTTTCCGCCTGTCCGATTTCTTAAAAATCTAACTCCAGATTCTGACAGCTTAACCTGATTATGTTCCATTTCTTTTAAAAGCCAACAATTCCTTGGACAAGCTGAAGAGGTTTGGAGCTTTGGCATTTTTTACTAGCCCCTCAGTTTTTTTTATCAGATTTCTCCCTTATCTGATTTGTGAGTTTGATGGTTGCCAGGAAAGGCAAAGATCTGGGTGCTGCTTTATATATGGAGCTCCTGGGTGGTCTAGTGGTTTGGATTTGGCGCTCTCACCGCTGTGGCCCAGGTTTGATTCCCAGTCAGGGAATGTGAATTGGGGTGGCACTGTGGCTCAGTGGTTAGCACTGCTGCCTCACAGCGCCAGGGACCTGGGTTTGGTTCTGGCCTCGGTCAATTGTCTGTGTGGAGTTTACATGTTCTCCCCATGTCTACGTGGGTTTCCTCCGGGTGTCCCAGTTTCTTCCCACAGTCCAAAGATGTGCAAGCTAGGTGGATTGGCGTGTTAAATTGCCCGTAGTGTTCAGGTATGTGTGGGTTAGGTGCATTAGCCATGGGAAATGCAGGTTTAGGGGGATGGGTCTTGGTAGGATGCTCTTTGAGGGTTGGTGTGGACTTGTCGGGCCAAATGGCCTGATTCCGCACTGTGGGTATTCTATGATGACAATAGCTGTTGGATTAGTGGAATAATATTTTAGAAAGAGACAGTCAGGAAGAAAGAGACATATTTGAAATTAAACAGCACAGGAGCAACATGGGATGGAATACACATGTGAAGAAGTGCTCCTAAGCACTTTTCCCTTTTGAGATGCAGAATTTGGCATTGGTTAGGTGTTTGAAAAACTATTCAAAAAGAGACAGTTAGTATTATAGTCGTGCTGCCAGGTGAAGTAGAGGCAGAATGGCTGCCTGTGAATAAGAATAAATTGGATCTGTTCCACAAGCTACAGGAAAGTAAAATGGTTACGAGTCAGAATAAATGGACTTGAAATGAAGCATCAGTACAGAATGCTGAGTTATTAAGATAGAAAGGTGAACCGGGCATAAAGCAGTCCCAAGCAAGAAGATAGGGTTTTGAAAATAGAGATGATTGATGCTATCACCTGGTGATAGAAGGACAGCTGGCATGACTGACATGCGCTTCCTTTGTAAATATTGCCCAATAAATAATGATACAGGAAATATTAAATAAACAGTCATAAAATGTGTGCTATTACATTCAAGTGGTCACCTGCCACATTGTACTTCATGGGCGCAGTTGTTTAGAAAGAAATAAATAAAATTTATTAAAGCTGCATCCCATTTTCGCTTTCTAGGTTGACCTGATCATTAGAACCAAAGCCACCACTGGTCCAGACTGCCCTATATTGCCTTAATCACATTAAGTCTTGGATTGGGAGAGACACCAGCTCTTTAAGCTCGTTTTCTGATAAACTGAAATCTACACTTACCTAGGAATGCACTCTTCCCTCTCTACTGATTACTGTAAGATTGTACACCATTTAATATTACAATAATAGCTACAATATTATCTGTAGCTTTCATCTGGATAGGAATTGTCTTGGGAGCTGAAATTTGCCTGGTAACATGTGGGTTCATTTTTGTAGAAATTGACCAGGTGTTTGTGCAGTGTGATTGCTGAGTTAACTAGCTGAAAGGACAAAGACAGTGGACACTTATTCAATGATAAACAAATATATAGAAAATATGATTGCAGCCGTTGCTTTGTACAATAAAAATCATAAATGTGCTATTTTCCAGAACACTCTTCCTCTTTTCTACAGCTTCCCAGGTTTGGAAATCATGTGTTACTGCGGGAGTTATATCTGGATGATAACAGCATATCCTCTCTCAAGATGTCTGAATACTGGTTACCAATGCTTCAACATCTCTCTGTTTCCCAGAACAGGTATGTTCTGAAATTACAAGAACTATAAATATATTCACAATGTTCTAAAGTTAAGTTTTATACAGCTGGTGCATAGAGTGGTATTTTACCTTTTTATTGTACTCAGTTCCTTCATGCATTGGATAAAGATTGTCAACAATATATTTGTTCTCAATATAGTAATCGATGTTAAGTATTTTAATTGTTTTGAGACATTTCAGTTAGGACCCTTGTTATAAAGAAAGAGCACTCTTTTTTGATCTGTGCATTGCTCTTTGACCATTTTCTTTTGTACACTGTTCACAAACCTCAAACTGCTGGTACCAACTACCTCCAAGATCAAAAACAAAAATTGCTGGAAAAGCTCAGTAAGTCAGGCAGCATCTGCGGAGAGAAATCAGAGTTAATGTTTCAGGTTGAGTGACCCTTCCTCAGTACTGCCAGACTTGCTGAGCTTTTCCAGCAATTTCTGTTTTTGCTTTTGATTTACAGCATTCACAGTTCTTTTGGTTTTTACCTCTGAGATTAAGTTCTATTCCTGTTGCAGTGGCAGAATAGACGCTGGGGTGATTGAAAGATGGGTTGGGAAGGAGGTTTTGTGAAATGCAGAGATGAAATCAGACCTCTGCCATTTTATTCATTACTGATCACTATTTCCAATTCTAATTTCCGTCAGCTTAATTATATTTTTCACATTTTTGGCTGGGGTTTTTAACCATAAAACAGAAGGTTCTGTCTGCCAGACATTTATTTGTCACGTTTATACTGAAACTGTTCCAATGGGCACCCTTTTGTTTAATTTGGAGAAAGAAAATGATGACAGGAGGAAGTGAGGCAGATGGATATCTTCTTTAAGATATTGGCGGAAAACTGCCTTTACAGGTTATATTTAATTATGAGACAATGATGCTATGATTTAACTACAGACAGCCCTGTTTCACATGGGAGTTGCTAAACGTAGCTGGCAAATTTATAGCAGCTGTAAATATTTACACTTGTGCCTTGTTTGAATCAGCCTCAAGAAATGTCAGTCAGCCTTCCATTTCCTGATTTATCAAGCAGAGATTGATGCATTATTCATCAGAACTACAGAATGATGTTTTATTATTAGCAGCCATACAACCCAGATACCTCCCTATAGAATTGCATACTTTTTCTGATCTTGAAGGGCATTTTTTTTCCTATTATTGTGCAGATTTGGCTGTCTGTGACCATTACAACCTGCTGGTGCAAATGAATCTCTGCTTTCTAGAGAGCAGACAGGTTACCTTCATTTAATGTAATGCAGCATACCAAAATTTCTAGGTGTGAACGAGAATATAAAATGGCTCTGAGAATATCTAGGCTACTTTGATTATCCAGAAGCTGTAAAGTTCAGTGAGGACACAGGTTCTGGAGTGGTTGCAGTGTGGGACTAGAAAATGACAACAGAGTTCAGTAGTTTGAATTTGGGGTGTTATGGAGGTCGAAATAGAACATAGAACAGTACAGCACAGTACAGGCCCTTCGGCCCACGATGTTGTGCCGAACTTTTACCCTAAGCCTAAGGTCTATCTAACCTCCACCCCTACCTTATACTATCATCCATATGCCTATCTAATAGCTGCTTAAATGCTCCTAATGAGGCCGACTCCACTACCCTCTCTGGCAATGCATTCCACGCCCCTACCACTCTCTGAGTAGAGAACCTATCTCTGACGTCTCCCCTATATCTACCTCCACTCACTTTAAAACTATGCCCCCTCATAATAGCTACCTCCACCCTAGGAAAAAGTCTCTGGCTGTCCACTCTAGCTATACCTCTGATCATTTTGTAAACCTCTATCCAGTCACCACTCATCCTTCATCGTTCTAAAGAGAAAAGCCCTAGTTCTCTCAACCTTTCCTCGTATGACCTTCCCTCCATTCCAGGCAACATCCTGGTAAATCTCCTCTGCACCTTTTCCAACGCTTCCACATCTTTCCTGTAATGAGGCGACCAGAACCAGACACAATACTCCAGATGTGGCCGAACTAGGGTTTTGTATAGCTGGAGCATAACTTCACGCTATTGAACTCAATCCCTCTATTAATGAAAGCTAACACACCATACGCCTTCTTAACAACTCTATCCACCCTGGTGGCCGCTTTCAGGGAACTGTGGACGTGAACCCCAAGATCCCTCTGCTCCTCCACACTGCCAAGAATCTTTCCGTTAACCCTGTATTCTGCTTTCAAGTTTGTCCTTCCAAAATGAATCACCTCACACTTTTCAGGGTTAAACTCCATCTGCCACTCCTCAGCCCAGCTCTGCATCCTATCAATGTCCCTTTGTAACCTAGAACAGCCCTCCGCACTATCCACAACTCGACCCACCTTCGTATCGTTCACAAACTTACTAATCCGCCCTTGCACTCCTTCATCCAAATCATTTACAAAAGTCACAAAAAGAAGAGGACCCAGAACAGATCCTTGTGGTACACCATTCGTAACTGAGCACCATGTTGAATATTTTCCGTCCACTCCCACCCTTTGTCTTCTAAGGGTGAGCCAATTCTGAATCCAATCTGCCTCATTTACTCCTATCCCATGCCTCCTTACTTTCTGCATGAGCCTACCATGGGGAACCTTATCAAACGCCTTATTTAAATCCATGTATACTACATCCACTGCTCTACCTTCATTCACGTGTTTGGTCACCTCTTCAAAGAATTCAGTGAGGTTTGTGAAGCATGATCTACCCAATAGGCAATGATGGAGCAGACAGAGGATTAGACTTGCTGCTCAGGATTGAATAGGATGCTAAAGTTTAGACAGTTTATGACACTGAGCGATGGAGTTACTGGTGAGGCCATGGGATTTGTGTTGGGATAAAGGACAAGGCACCGATGTTTTAAATGTTAAACAAATCAACTAAAGGTCATCCAGCATTGAATATCAACCAAGAAGTCTTACAGCAGCCAGATAGTTGTGGCATTGAGAATTAGTCAGTGTCACCACTGTACTTGTAGAAACTGACACCATGTCTGCTGATGTAACCAAGGGTAATGTGTAAATGAAGAATAGGAGGGTCCTTTAATGGGCTCTGGTGGGGACTGTATAATTTGAGATGTGGAAAATTGGCATCAAAAATATAGATTTGGGAAATGACAGTACGTTCAAAATGTGAAAAGAAAAGGACGTTAAGGATGGAAAGTGATTTTCAAGGAAAGGCCTTGTGGATCATTTGTACAGCAGAGGTTAATGAGAGGATTTTCGAAAGAGAGGCAGGTGATATCTGCATAGTGGGGCCAGGAAAGAAAACATGCTAGTCTGCAGGGTGGTGAGAATGACTGTGGGGGAGATGAGCAAAAAGCTTTAGAAAGACTGGTTTCAGAATTAGGAAAGAGACAGATAAATAAGGAGTAGAGGTTACTGAGATGGGAGCTCATATCTTAGTAACAAAGATATCAATGAACTTCTTGCAGTTGTTAGAGATGAGTTTAGAGGTGGCAGATTTTACTTGTGTATTAATTCGGTGTTTATTGTATTGAGATGATAAACATTAATTGAGGATTCACATGCTCAAATGTATAGAAAGGGATCAACAGGTCTTGTGGAGCAGTGGTATTGTCCCTGCCCCTGGGCCAGGAGGCTCAAATTCAAGTCCCAATTGCTCCTTAGGTGCATAATAACAATTCTGAACAGGTTGAGTTAGAAAATGTCCACAAGACTACAGGACAACTACTGGAAAATGGGGACTGGAGTCACAATGTGCTTGATGACCATCATGAACACTAGGGCCAAAGGGCCTCTTTCTGTGCTGTAAAATTCTAGATGGGGATCAAAGGCTCTTGCAATGCAGTGGTAGTGTCTGTACCTCAAGACCATAAGGTACAAGTCCCATTTGCCACAGGAATATATCATATCTTTTTTGCGGGGGCGCCGTTGGCACAAAACTGGAAATCGATTCATTAGCACGCTGATCAGCATGCACCGAACCTCAGAGGACTGCAGAGTAGCTGCGCAGCTTGAAGGGAGCGTTACCTGTTGGAGGAGGAATTCCAGGACTTTGACCCAGTGAACATGAAGGAATATACTTCAGATTCAGGCTGGTGAGTCACTTGGAGAGGAACTACAGGTGGTGATGTGCATGTGCATCTGCCACCCTTGTCCTTCTAGATAGTAGTGGTCACGAATTTGGAAGGTGCTGCATCAGGAACTTTGGTGAATTTCTGCAGTGCATCTTGTGCATGGTATACACTGCTGCTACTGTGTGTCCATGAGGGAAATATGAATGTTTACAGATATGCCCTAATCAAATGGGCTATTTTGTTTTGAATCGTTCCAAGTTTCTTGTGTATTGTTGCAGCTTTACTCATTCATGCAAGTGGGCTGTATTCCAAAATACTCCTTACTTGTGCTTTTTAGGTAGTGGACAGGCTTTGGGGAGTCAGGATTGCTGCAGAAGTCCAAGCCTATGATCTGCTCTTGTAGGGTCAGTATATATGTGGCTAGTCCAGCTCATTTGAAAGAGGGTGGTACATAGTACAAAAAAAAGCACTGTGGACGCTAGAACTCTGAAACACAAACAGAAATAGTAAGAGATAATCAGTAAGTCTGACAGCATCTGTGGTGAGAAAGCAGATGCAGTGTTTCGAGTCCAGTGACCCATTGTCAGAACATGCTACATGATAATCAGCAGGAGGTTTCTTTGTCCATGTTTGATCAGATTCCATGAGACTTCATGGGATCCAGCGCCTCCAGTGTTCGGGACTGCCAGGGCAACTGTCTTCTCACAGTGTGTGCCAGCATCTCTGATACAGGACATGCCTAGCTTTGATAATGATGGGATGGGATGTTGTCTGTAAGGTAGAGTTCCATAGGTATGTGTAATACTGTTCATCAACTTCTCTGTGAGATTGTAGGGGCTTCCCACCCTCCTTTCCCTATTGCCCCTATGACTGGTATGATGCAAGATGAAGGAAGTAGTGATGTAAATTAATAAGAAATAACAAAGACAAAGAAACAAGTGCTAGAATAATGTGTGTGTGTGTGGAACATGACAAATCTGTATTATATAGTTAACTGATCTTATTAACCTTGAAGGACTGGTGTGAAATTTGTTTGCAGTAATCGAAGTTTAAGTGATCTTTAAAATTTTTAAGTATGGCAATCTTGATTCCAAGCCTGTAGTGTGAGTAATATGGTGTAACTTATATTGTTAAAGGAACTGAATGAATGAAAACCTGTAAGATTGTGTTCTAGATAAGATTAAATATTCAATTGATAAGGTTAAAGTTGTTTGATTTGTAACAAGTGAGCCAACGGGTTGGTTATTTGGAAACAGAGAAGTTGGTAGAGATGAGATTATCATTTTATTAGTTGTGAGAGGGCTGGACAGCAGAGAACTGGCTGTGCAGATATTCCTAAATAACCTGTTCAGACATGTAATGATGCACCTCTGAGACTTGAGCCATCTTTCCAGTCCACTGTACCACATGACCTGTAGATCTAGTTATGTAAAATGGTCAAAAACTTGAGGCTGCCAAGAGACAACTGGCCAATCTGAGGTTCGAGAAGGAAGCTTTGGCCTGTCTGGAGCTGATCATGTGAGTAGCAAACATCAAGTGAAATGTAAGGAAGTGTGCCTCAACATGATCTCTTGCTAACTCAGGATTTAGGAAGCTGATCAACTGCTTGGAGACCAGAAAGGGAGAACTGATCATTCCCTCCGTTCTGACTCCTGGACAATCCCAGGTAACCTTGCACACCTGGATGTGTGAATGCAGATATTTCTAATCAGAGATTAGAGATGATATGGCACACCTCTGGAGCAGAAGTCTCCTGGCCCAGAGGTAGGGACACTACCATTACACCACAGGAGCCCTAAATCTGAAAGTGTTAATTACTTTTTGAGTGCCAAATAAACGTATTATGCGTAAACAATAATTTGGGAATCTTAAGTAGTTAGTATCCAGAATAAACCTCTGAACCAAAAATAGAATATTAACTTACAAATACGTAATTATGGTAGGTTAAAAGCATCTCTCCCAATTCTGGTGATGGACCTGCAGGCTATCCATGTTCTTGCACCAGAAGTGGGCTACTTTTGCTCTCCAGGATGACTGGCATAATGTGCAGATTTACCAGAGGAGTATAAGTCCTGCTAGAGCTTAATGTGGACCAGCAAAATCTTCCCATGGTGGATGCTACATGATTTGGCAGAGAACTGCATAATGTACTGGATACGAGGCATAAATTGGCATGAGCTGGCACAAAATATGTATGGACCTATAAAGAACAGTGCAGGATGGATGGTGGGGCATAGGTGTAATGGAGGAAATGAGGGGCCATAGAGGTCTACAAGAGTATAGATTGTCGTGAAGATTATAAGGGGCATGAGGTGGCATGGTTTGGTATGGAGTGTACAGGGAGTTATGAGAAGCAAGAGCGCTGTTTTTTAGAAAACTTAAGTAAAATGGAAGTGTACAGAAGCAGGTCTTTGCCTAGTCACCTCCATATTTTATTCTAGTGTCTCCTGGCCCGACCTCCAAGGTAACCACCAGCCTCTGGACTAAACATTTGACAGCTGAGAAAACACATTTAACAGCCAGGTTCGTGGGGCTGCGAATTCTCCTGCCTGTCATCATTTGACTTGTAAACAAAAGTTCAGGCCAGATTGTCTCAATAACGATGCACTTGCTATTATAACTCTGAGTAACTGAAAGCCGCTTTGACAATTTTTCTGCCACATCCACTTTTTTTGCTGTTATGAATAAGTCTATTTTACAAGCATGTGACTTGATACACACAGAGCAAAAATACACAAACAATTCTGACACACTTCTAAATTTGTTGGATCATGAGCAGAGATCATGCTTCACCTTCCTTCCTTTGATGATTGACTAGCAAATGTGTTAATAATGAGTTGCAGAAAATATACAGTTTTGCAATGGCGAGTATTTGGACTTCTGTAGCTGCAGTTTGTTTTCATATACCTGTAAATACTTGCAACTATTTTGAGATTTTGTGACACTCCAGTAAAATTACGATCAACCAAAATTCATTGAAAACAACTAACATTGTCTTGATAGTCAGAGTAGATGTAGTACTAAAATTATTCTTTTGAAAAGATGTAGTACTTACACATTAATTGTAATCAAGTTCTAACTTTCTTTCAGAACTTCTGTTTGCAATTAAACTTGGGAAAGATCTAATTTGGAAAATCGTTGCCTACTTTCAGAAGGTTCACAACAGACACAATTGGGTTTGCATAGTTCCTCAGGTGGATTATTTTCAATTATACCATCATTCTTCATAATTTTACATTGTTCCATTTCATTTTCCTTATTTATTATTTGTTACATCTCTGGCTTATAATTATTTGACCAACTTTTAGCTTGGGTGAACAGTTAATCCATTTCCCCACCATCAGTCATTGTAAAGCCCAACTGCAATTACTTAGGCACATATGTTGACTTTAAGCTGGACAAACAGGTTCTTAATCAGGATATATGTTCCAGTTTTGCAGGTAGTAAGCAAAGTTGCTGTATTTTTGGGATATATTGCCAGAACATTTGACTCAATATAAAATTAATAGTGCAGCATGAGCCCATTTGATGCCCTGATTTTTTTTTCAGAAATTTCAGTCATGAGGAAGACCATTACCTAAACATCAAAGTCTTTCAATATTAAATCTTTTCAACAATGCATTACTCTACATTGTTATAACCAATATCTTGTGCAAGTAAGCATACAAATAGGAGGGCCTGAAGTATAATTGCTACCATATGCTTATTCACATCAGGTTGCTTAGTGTCCAGTTAACAATATGCATGTACAATATGTAGCTTGTGTATTATTTTCTTTTTGTGATCATTATTTAGTAAAACATATGCATACAGAAATTTGGTAAGCAAAACCAATTAAATCCTTGGCTCTTCCACTTTTAGGGAATGTTTCAACAGATCTGTGACTGAAACATGAAGGACAAAAGCCCAGAACCAATTTAATAATTGCCAGTGATTTATGTAGTGGAACTCTGTGTGTAGATCATCCCCAAGTTGACAGCTAGAAAGTTGAGTTTAAACAGAAACCGATCTTTATCGGTGATGAATAAGCATTAATAAAAATGTTTTGGCCAAATTATAAGGTAGATGCTAAACAGAAGTAAGAACTTTTTGAAATTCTCCTTCAATGGTCCGATTTCCAGGAAAAATTGTGACTGTATAAATCTTTGCAGTTACTTGAAAAACAACATTGAATTGCTGAGTTTTCAATACCTATAAGGTGTAACATGATAAAATGATAGTGGTTCCTTTGAAAACATCTTGCATCTGTTTGATGATTTTTGTCCCAAATTCTCTGCTAGTTCATGATAAGTAACTGTTATTTTTGGATCAAAAGCTGCTAGTTAAGATATTTTACTTGACCTGAGATTGATTAGTCTCTGTGGTAGTAAATGAATATAGTTCTTAGTAGCGTTGTAACTCTACATGTTATTTAGAAGGTTAATGGTAGCAATTTGCACCTTCTTTCTAATGGAATTTTAATGTTTGTTTGTCTCAATTACCAAGGTATAATAGCATAAATATAGAAAGGTGGCCAATTGAATCTATACTTTCTTTCTGTAAGAGTGTTTTAGCTGATCCCATTCCATACACTTTCCATGTAGCACAGGATATTTCTTTCTCTTTGGATGCTTATCCAATTCCCTTTTAAAAGCTGCAATTGAGCCTGGGTCCACCACACACTCAGGCAGTGTATTGCAGATGTAACCATATGTAACCATTCACTGCGTTTCTAAAAAAAAAATTTTCTCATCTCACTGTCTTTTGCTAATCATGTTACAACAATGCCTCTGGTTCTTGATCCTTCTACCAAGAGGTACATTTACTATCTACTCTCCCTAAACCCCTCACCATTTTGAACATTGTGACCAGATCTCGTTTTTCAAAGGTGAATGACCACAACTTCTGTAATCCGTCCATGTAACTGATGTTTCTTATCCCTGGAAGCATTCTTGTAAATATTTTCTGTACTTGCTGTAATTCCTTCACATTTTCCTGATTTGTGGTGCTGGAATTTTACACATAACTCCAAATGGTGTAAACTTATGAAAATTAACCAACTACTTCCATGCTTCTATAAAACCCAAGGTGCTTTTTAACCACTTCTAAACCTCCATGTTATCTTCAATATTTTGAATATACTACACATGACTCTTCTTTGAATCCCTTTAGAATTCTGCCTTTATATTCCCTCTCTTATATTTTCACTTCACACTTTCTGCATTTAATTTTATGTGCCATGAACCATCAATTTCAACAACCAGTCCATGCCATCTTGAAGTCTACCACTATCATTCTCTTATATTTGCTGCCAGTCTTGTGTCATAGTCTCTCCATTACCTCTCATTTACTTTCTCAGTGGACTCCCGCCCACACTTCCTTATGTCATGCCTGTTCACCGGACAAACAGTGCCTGCGAACAAGGGAACCCCTGATTTTTGTAGGCCACAGCATTTGCCAGGTAGCCTCCCTGTAAAGTGATTCCTTAATACCACCAGCAGTGGGATGAAGCCCACACTTGAGAGCCTATATTGGTCTTTGGGTGGGATGGCTGCACTTCACCCTTTATGCTTCAGTTCGGGGTGTCAGAAAAGCTGTGGGGTTCTACTATCTCATAGGTCAAAGTCCCCAGTCATCCTCTGAACTCACCTTTGGTGAGGGGAAAATCAAATTCTACCCGGTGTGTGACTTAGAAGGGAAGTTGGAGTTCATTGTGTGAGCACAATGTTTGTTCTTGACCTGGTTGGTGGTGGATGTTGTGGCATTCTGATCTAAGGTTGTCAAAGTAAGCTTGGTGAATTGTTCTATTTCTTCATGTTGAAAAGTATCATGCTGCAGCTACACTGTGGAGGGAAGGGCTATTATTTCAGTAGCCTAGGTACTGATCACTTCACACAGAATATTGTTGCAGCTCCACCTATCCAGCAGAGTAGGAATATTCCATCATACTCCTGACTTGAGTATCATAGTTGGTTGAGGGTTTTGAGAAGTCAGGAGGTGACCCCAAGAATGTTGGTAAATGATGATATGCCCTTGAAATTTGGTAAAGGAACTTCATGTTGAAGACGTTTGTTCAGTTACACAAATGAACCTTGCATGTCATCAACCACCTGTCAGCTCAAACTGAAGACCTTAAAGCTAGGGTCTTGTTTTAGGTAAGCATGTACTGTTTCATTATGACAGGAATTTTGATTGGAGCTGAGCAGTGTATAATAATCAACAATCAATTCTTTTCTGACCTATCGGCCCTGCAGGGATAACTCAGGGCTGTGATGCCTGACTTCTAAATTAGTGGATGTCTGTGATGTTTTCTTGGACAGGCCATGAAGAATGTATCTTCATAATTAACATTCTAAGCAGCAGCAACATTTGTCGCACAAATCTGGTTGTTATTCACATGTATTAGAACATAACTTTTAGTTTTTAGGAATTAAAGTTTCAATGGTTAAGTAACCCTGAAGTAAATACGATTCAAATAAGCTTGGAGGTGATTACAGTTAAAAGTTAACATATTTTTGTCATAAAAGACAGAGTTGATGGGAAAAAATACTTAAGTGATATGTGACCCATTTATTAACTCCGTGGTAGAGGTAGTGGATCCAATTATTATCTCCACGAAAGAAGTTGAAAGCTGGCAATTCTGGGAGAAAGATCCATAAAATTCTATACTTACCTAAGCGACTTGCGATTACCTACAGCAGTCAGGGCCTTGGATAATTCAGCCCACTGTTTTTATGCTGGTATGTTCACGGGGAACATGGTGCATGGAATTATTAATAATGTGGCAGCAACTGTTGATCTGGAAGTTTTTCAAGTAATCAGAAGATCAGGCTGTGAGGTTTATGGGCAGGTGGGGAGTGTTTCAGTGAAAGCAGACCTCTGGTTTTTGTTCATTTTGTGAGTGATGCTGTTTACCCGTTTTTTCCTTTGGAGGAGAGAAGTCTCCAGGCTCCAACCCTGGAACATCAGAAAAAAGTTCCTCCACATGAAGTAATGGTTTTGTGATAACGATGAGAATTGAAGTTACTTTGCTAACTGTAAATTAAAAGAATAAAAAGGTGCTGGGGTCATTCAGACAGTAGTTTCCTGACATAAGACACAAAATTGATATTGAAACTTTTGTAATTGCTTCCATTAGTGAAAACTAACAAAACTGCTTCAACTGTTATTCACAGAAGAGCTCCTCCCAAATTCCCATTTGAAGAGATGTTCTTTGTCACTTAATTTTATGCAGGTGTTGCTGCTTTCTGCTTCCCATTCACCAAGGTCTTTCTACATTCCGTAGTCGACAGTAATATTTTGTTCTCAAACGTTTTCTCTCTACCTGCCTTCTCTGCTTTCTGACATTATTACTTTGCCTCTGCGAGAGCATTCTCTGCTTCAGGCAGGAAATTCATTGCCAAAGATTGCAGATTTGCAGAAGCAAACTGTGTGTCCCCTCCTGAAGCCAAGCTGCAGATAAAAATTGGCATTCTTCAGTGAGCTCAGTGGGAATAGAATCTCTGATTTAGAACAAGTCAGAACTGGAGTACTTTCAAAAATATATTTCTGCGGATGTCCCCAGTCTGCGTGCTAGGGAAATTGTCACAACATTGTATCAACATGACTCGTTTTCTCCTTCAAAATCATTTTTACTTTGATAGCATTACAAATAATTTAAACATGAAATATTTGATAATAACAGCAGTAAGAATCTATGGGAAACACTCAACAAAATAATAATTGCTGGTTTTAATCACAAGACCCAAACATGTTGGGTTGTGCTCACAACTTTTCATTTTGTACAATGTTCATATGACTGATTCAAGTCATCATGATCTTCACTTGAAAATTGACTTTAACTTTCTTGTGTTAAAATGGATAATTTCCTGCTTGCAAATCTGATAGAGCAATGTCCAGATAACACAGTATGTGTCTTACTTGCAGAGTGATGTTGCATTTTGAAATTGTTCATGATTCACTGAGGACTAACTTTTCTAGCTAATCAAAGTTTGCTTTTCGCTTCCCTGGAAACTTTGCACAATGACACTAAGAGCTATTGTGAGAAGAAACTAGATGTGGCATGGAATGGATAGTTGTGACAGTGAAAGGGAAGACCTGCATCAAGCCAAAAGTGATCGAAGTGTGCTGGCAGGATTGTTCAGTGGTGAGTGACTTGCCGCCCTACCACTTAGAGAGCTCATGGGAACATGACATCAGCATGTTAAGAGCTTTCTGATATCTTCTCAGCCAGTCATACGCTTCTATAGCAGTGTCATGCCTCACTAGAAGCTGCTGCCTAACCAGATGCTGGCAGCCTATGAATCCAACTATCAAAGCCTACCCTTCAGAGCACTCGAGTGCAAAGGTAAGTGGGTTTCTTTTGCTTCTTGTGGAGTAGGGGTCCACAAGAAGCAGGGGAAAGGTGGATCACAGGGGCATTGCTTTCAGAGGCCACCTCTTGCCCCCATTTCTGCCATGAATTGCTCCAAGATTAGGGCAACAGAAGCTTCCATCCTCTCTATCCCAACAAGCAAGCCACTTGTTTTGCCTGCTAGGAAGTCATGTAATTTGGGCAGTGGTGAGTCATAACCCATAAATGGCTGTTAATTGACCACTTGATTTGACAGCAATTAAGAAGTTAAAGTTTCTAATGGACCTCCTTATTCAACTCTTAATTGGTGAGGTAGTAAGAAGAGGGTAAGTATCTCTCGGAGGCAACTTGTCCAGTTATTTCTCCTTCATGCTGCCTCTGTTGCTGTATTCACAGAGAAGAAAATTCTGCCCACAAGAGCTAATTTAGATTATTCAGTTGCCTTATTTTACTAAACCAGTGGTAGAACATTTTTCCACTAATAGCTACAACTTAGAGGTTCTGATTTAAAAAAAAAACCTTTTATATGTTGGGAATGTGGAATTATATCATCACAAAAGATACTACTTTGAAATACATATGATGTGGAGTGCGGTGTTGGACAGGGGTGGACAAAGTCAGAAGTCACATGACACCAGGTTATAGTCCAACAGGTTTAGTTGAAATCACAAGCTTTTAGAGCGTAACCCCTTCATCAGGCGATGTTACCCTAAATATGCAGTTCCGATCCTTTCTTGTCCCTCTTGCCCCTATCATTGTGACTCTCCCCTCTGCATCTAAGTTTCATCCCTCTATTCCTCAGGGTCTCTCCAGTGTGCCTAACATCACACCCTTTCAAGTTTCAATCCCTACAGTTTCTTTCTACCTAACCCACCCTCACTTGAACCTTTTTGGCACAGCCCCCTTTCAGGTCTTGTGGCATCAGTTAGTGTGGCTGTCTCACCTGGGCAAACTTGATGACCCAGTCAGACTTCACCTCTTAACACTATAAGCATTTAAGAATAACGTGTAAGGCTGCATTTAACTGAAACTTCTCATGAGCTGGTCGACCTAGTCTGGCTTCAGCTCGTATGCAGTAAGGATTTATTGAAAGGAACACTTCAGTTATGAAGGAGCCAAGTATTTTGGAGGCAGAAGTCTCTTCTGCCAGGTACGTGCTTCTTATAAACTATCAGGTTTGTGAACTGGCATGTCTCATATTTATTGCTGAACAAGATTGTGCCAATGTGCCAGTTCCAGCAGGCTAGGGTGTTAATTAGTAGCCGTGGTAAATTACTGAATGCAGAAGGAGGTCAGGAATGCCACCCTGTCTGAAAGCGTCCGAGAATGCCATACTGTAACTTTAATCTGTGATTTGGAAACTGGATTCTTGCCACCTTTCCAGTTAAGTTCCCTTGCTTCCCTTTAAAAAGCTCTGGCACATTTACGTATTTCCACCCTATCTTTCAAAAATAGCAGAAAATAAACAACAAAGTTTTCTTTCATTTAGTCTATTTTTCTAATCAATCTCTTCAGAGATGTTGTTACACACCTCTACAGCAGGTGGACTTGAACTTGGGCCTCCCGGTCCAGGGATAGAGATTCCACCACTGTGCCACAAGAGGGCCCCTAAAGCACACTTTATCAAGTATTCTCAGGCATTTCCCATTCATACTGACCAGACCTGAATCTGCTTAGTTTCCGAGATCAGATGAGATTGGGCATTTTCAGACAATTATGGCTGTAGGCCCAGTGAAGTTTTAAATACAAACACATGAATAAGGAGCAAGTGTAAGGCATTCAGCCCCTCAAGTCTGCCCCATTATTCAATAAAATCATAGCTGATTTGGTTGTACCCTCCAATAACCTTTCACCTCCTTGCTTAACAAGAAACTATCTACTTCTGTCTTAAAAATATTCAAGGACTCTGCTTCAATCACCTTTTCAGAATGAGTCCAAAGACTCATGACCCTCTAAGAGAAAATATTCACCTTGTCTCTGTTTTAAATGGATGATCCTTGATTTTTAAATAGTGTGCCCTAATTCTAGACTTTCCCACCTACTCCTCAAGACCACTCAGGATTTTGTATGTTTCACTCATGTCTTACTCTTCTAAATTCCAGTGGATGTAAGTCTAACCGTTTCAACATTTCCTTGTAAACCAACTCCCCACCCCACCATTCCAGATGTTAGTCTAGTAAACATTCTCTTTATGATAAACGTACCTCTTTATAAACATACCTTTCTAGTAAATATTCCTCTTTATGATGAATAATAACATTCTATTGGTTTTCCTAAATACTTAGTGTACCTGCATACTAACCCTTTGCGATTCATGCACAAGGACAGCCAGATCCCTCTGCCTGTCAGAGCACTGCAACCTCTCATCACTTAGATTATCTTTTTATTATTCTGCCATTTAATTCTACCAAAACAGACAATTTTATATTTTCCCTTACCATAGCCCATTTTCCGCATCTTTACTCACTCGCTTAACTATATATTTTGTAGCCTCCTTATTTCCTCATATTTGTGATTGTCAAATTAATTCTTGAATTAAATTAATTGTCAAATTTTCAATGTTGTTGTATGGGTAAAATTTTTGTTGCAATGAAGTTTACTGCAAATCATTTTACTTTATAAAAAATAAATTTCACAGCATTAGATTATCATGAAGGGAGGAATTTGAGCTTATACCATTGGACTAATTTGTGCATTAGCAGAATAAGTGGTTGTTTTATGCACTTCACTTTATTTTCATTTCAATCTCAAAAGTGTTTTTTGATGAATAGAAAAGCATACTGCAATGTTCTTTCAATATATTGTGCAAGTATGAGGGAACTGAAGAAATGAACCTTCAATATATTCCCAATGGAGATAAATTTGCATTTACTGAATACATGCTTTAACTGGGCTGGTAGAGGGGCTACTATAGAGCAATAAAACTATGGTAATAAAGTGAGCATTGTGCCTGTTATATTGAACTTGAGCTTTACCCTTTTTGAGGTATTACTGCACTATCTGATCCTATACTAAAATAGCTGAACTGAAAATAGTTCAGTGAGAAATGTACTATCTTTCTGATCATTATTTTTTGTCCTAAACACACTTTATTACGTTTAATTACTTTTATGGTAAAATTCCTATTTGTAGGAATGCATTTTTAAGTAAAATCTTTTGTGTTAACTTTTTTAAATACTCACTTGTATCAATGTATAAAATGTAACAATGCAAGTTCATAAAAGAGAAAAAACATCTAACCAGAAGAGGGCGTTATAAAACATTGCATACCCCTTACTGTTTTTGAATTATCTCCTTTGTTGTGCCAATCTAAACAGTATCTTTTTAAAGCTACAAATCAAAACTATTGATATGTACCTTTTTGAATTGCATTATTCAAATGCAGTAAATTAATAATAACTGACAACGGTCAGTTTGGTTACAAAACCCTTGCCAAATTACTTATAATTGTTTGCTTTTAGATAGAAGTATGCTTATATATCCTAAGAAAATAACAAAGCAGCTGATATGGTGTCTCATGCCAACCTTAATTTTTCACTTGCCTCAAATTGTTTTCTGTGTATATCACAGAAGTCTCACAGTGCAGAAGGAACACAGGTGGCCCATTGTGCTGCATAGAAAAGCAATGATGTTTATCATTAAGAATAGCTTTCAATTCTTAACTTTATTATTTGAATTCCAACAGCTGTGAGTGAGATTTGAACTGAGGTCTCAATGACATAAGGATATTTTTCATATTCTTCCTTTTTAATGATTACGTTTAAATTTTGCAACATGTGGCACCAATTTGTAATGATTTCAGTAGAAAAGGTAATTTCTAAATGAGCTGAAAAGAATGATACATCAAGATTTCATGTTTTAAAACTTTTAATGTATCAAATGACTAAAAACAAAACTTAAGTATACACTGTCTTTTTGTAGATGACTTATACTCTAAATTATAGAAATAAATAATTGCTTATCAAACATTGCACTGTCGATAGATTTGCATCTCTCATATCAAACAGATGCTCCCAGTAACCCTGGGTTACATTCTTTTTTTAATTTTTTAAATTCATAACAGAACTATCTCTCACAATAAGAGTTACACTGTAGATTTCTTCCTTTAGCTCCTTGTTAGACAAATCTTCCAGGCTGTCGTAACATCTCACAAAATGGACCTTCATTCTGAGCAAGAGCTCCCAGCCTCATTCTGTGTAGTGAATAATAGTTGCATTTTCTCTGCTCCAGGTACACATTGTTTCTATTTCTTGGTCTTTACCCTTCAAATGGTTGCATACCATACAAGACATCTCTGCCTGTCTGTGATATCCATGAATTAGAGGGAAACCTACAACCTGACCTCAAAACGGCTTTCTTAACCTTCTTATCCACATTAACAGTTCGACTTGGAGACAAAGTTGATCAGTTGTGTTTGATCCCAGCTCCTTTGCATGAACATGTAACTCTGAGAAAGTTTTCATCATGTTAAGTTACTTTTGTATGTCACTGTCACTTTATTCAATCCTTAGTTTAGAAAGAAGAAAATAAATATTAATTTGTACAGTGTTCTGCATGATCACAGGCCATGCCAAAGTACTTTGCAGCAATGTACATTGTAAATGAGAGAATGTGGCACCTAATTTGGTCATATATTGCACAAATAGCATGATGACAATCAGATAATCAATTTCTTTAATGATATTGATTGAGGAATGAATATTGACTACAATACGAGGAATATGTTCTATGCTATTTTATTCAAAAAGGTATCATCGAGTCTACCTCAGAGAACAGATGGGTCATAATTTAATGTTACGTTTGAAAAATGGCAATTGGGCAACACTCAGTATTTTACTAGATTTTTGTGCCCAAAAATAATGGAGAATAAATAAAGATTTTACCTCACCTGATAAGCGATTATTGCTAACATCAAGCCTCTCCAATTAAAGAAAGTCAGACATTTTTGTGCCCAAATTTCTGAAGTGGGGCTTGAAATCCACGCCTTCTGGCTCAGCTGACAGTGCTACCAACAGAGCCAAGCTTAATCTTTATGGGTGTGCTTTGATCTTGCTATATGCACAGTATGCCAAGTTTGATGCCTGGAATCATTAGAGATTTGAAATTATTTGGCAACTGCATCTTGTCATTTTCTCTTATTGAGCAGTCAATGTTTAAGATCTGGCTTGCAAAGCAAGTTTTACATTCAACAATTTTAACTTTAAAAAAAAAGGCTTCTACATGGCTGTTCTGAATTGGTGCTGTACTTGTTCCAATTTCCTTAAATTTAAACTTCTTGATCAAGTTTGAAATATTGTATGCTGGTTACTAGCCTGTCTTTATTTGTGAATGTCTCAGCATCTACAGAACCTTGCTAAGACATTCTGTTTACTCATACAAGTCTTGAGTACACAATGGAGAAAATTTGATTTCTGCACTTCATATAGAAAAATCATCAACACTTTGTTTATTAAATGTTTCTCTACCTAGAAACTGTGGGCATCTTCTGATCAATCCAGTACTTTCTCACAGTCTTACAGTCAAACATTGCCAATTATGAAACATTCCTGCTGTATATCTGCAATTCGACGCTTGAAGACATCAGAAATAGATCCTTTAGTGTAATAGATGATCTTGGTATAAGGGTATTTTCATGATAGGGATCCAGTCAGGAATATCTTTTCTGTAGTTTAGAACTTTAATTTTCTGTGGAGTAATGTTCAGACAAGTTGATTTTGATTTCTTTGCCACAGTAAAAGTCTTAAAAATTGAAACCCTGACATGCGATTCCTTTAAGTCAGTTGCAGGAAATTGAAACCCCTTTAAAAGTTATTGATCTCTACGGGGATTGTAACAAAAGTTACTGCTTTTTTTTCAGTTGGACATTTTCTGTTCCATATATGATTTCTTGTCACTGTATCATCGAGCAAGGAAAGGAAACTTTGGCTGCTTTGTTTCCTTAACTTTCCAAAAAGTCAATGTCAGTTTGTCTCCAGTAGTCTGTACTATTATACCATTAGGAAATGCAAGGTGTGCAAACATTTGGCCTTTATCTCGTTGTTGCAGTAACATGTATATATGGATACAGATGTGAAAGTTGACTGGCAGAAGTGCTTGCAATAAATTTAGTAGATTTAATTATTATGACTATAAATGTCTTATTGTAGAATTCATAGTCCTTAATAAATTACTAAACTCATTAATATGTTTGAAGTCATCGTGTACCA
The DNA here is from genome assembly GCF_021869965.1 of Rhincodon typus. Lineage (NCBI taxonomy): Eukaryota > Metazoa > Chordata > Chondrichthyes > Orectolobiformes > Rhincodontidae > Rhincodon > Rhincodon typus. Next base: position 39,354,321 of record NC_063349.1, read on the forward strand.
CTTTATTTTTCAGTCTGACGGACCTTACAGCGATGTCTGACTTTCTTTTATTGAAGAGGCTTGATGTTAGCAATAATCGCTTATCAGGTGAGGTAAAATCTTTATTTGTTCTCCATTATTTTTCTTTTCCTAATTAATTTGCACGAAAGTTTCCATGAGATAGTGCATTTCCTTTAATCAGGAGCACAGGGTTTCCTGTGTGTGCCTTTAAATATTACTCTCTGAGTCAGTATGATACCCTTTGGGGCAGTCAAGATCAAATATCAGTTTACGTTAAGAATTGAACACAGACTTTTTTTTAATGAGAAATTAATAATCAATCACTATGCAACTATTTTTGTACATTGATATCTTACTTCAACTAAAGACTTTAATTCATGAATTGATACTTGGCACAAAGATGTGCATCTATCGTATAATTTGAGAATTCTTTATTTTATTGCTTTTGCTATATTAAAATTAATCTGGCTGCTTTAGAGCAGCATAGTTAGTAGTTTAATATGCTCATGATTCTTTTAATTTGAAATGATATCTGTAGTATACATGAGCACTTCTGGTGCAAACCACGCTGGCTGCCATTTTGGTGAGAATGTTGGTGCATGTGCAGAAAGTGTCAGCAAAGAAAGCAGACCAGTGCTCCAAATATCCCATTTTCAATATACACATTTGAACATGCATTTAGCAGCAGAAATGACTGCCAGTGAGTGCTATTGGTCTTTTATTCTTGCATTAGGACTGAGACTACTTTTCAAAAGTAGTTTTACATCATATCAGACCTTACTTTAAATTTATAAAACCATGTGAATCTACTTCACAGAAGATGGCAGTCACAACAGTTACCCAATATAGTTATCTCAGTCTGTATAAGATGTTAACAAACAATGCACACTTTTTGTAGTTATATCTCTAATTTTGCAAGATGGGAATGTAATCATTCATACCATGGAAAGTATATTTTCATGTTTAGTGCTGCTGATAAAAGCTTTTCATTCTGGAGGTTGCTTCATGGGAATTTGAATGTATGCCCCACGACAGAACATCAATTAAAAATTTTGGAGTCACATGTTCAGATTCCTTGTATGCACTCCTGGCTGTTTCAACATTCACTGCAAGCATTGCAAGTGAAACCGTATCCCTACATACCTTAGAGTAGCCGATTGTCCATCCTAACAATGCTGTCATATAAGGCCTCCTTGAGACTGATTAAGATTATAATGTTGCCAATGGGATATTATGCAAAGAATTAAATAATTTAATCCCATCACTGGATTTGCAAAGAAATAAAATGCAAGTCCTGGAATTCAGAAGTACAAATATGTGTAATAAGATCTCTGAATGGGTTGCCTCGAAAATATTTAGGAAATCACAGTGATCAGACAAAGCCAATATGGCTTTCTGAAGGGAAAATTATTTTCAAATGATCTAGTAGAGTTTTTGTTGAAGAATTATTTACAGTGGATAGAGAACAATTGAGATGTAGTGGAAGGTAAAGTCACCATAGTTCCACAGGATCATAGGCTGCTGTTTCATCAGAGAGACCAAGAAAGTGGTGGTGAGTTTAATCTGAGAATCACCATGCCTCAGGCAAAGTATGAGGTTGAGAAGGTGCGACCTTCATGGTAGCGTCAGCCAGTGTAGGAAATGAAGCCATGCTGTTGGCATCAATCTGCATTGCAATCTAGCCATTCAGCTAGCTGAGCTAACCAACCCACCAATGTAGTATATTTGGATTTTCAAAAGGCATTTGATAAAGTGCCACATCAAAGGATGCTGCACAAAATAAAAGCGCATGGTCTAGGGAATAACATATTAGCATAGATAAAGGATTGACGAGCTAATCAGGAGCAGAAAATTGGGACAACCAGATCTTTGTTCAATTGACAAGCCGTAACTAGTGGAGTGTCACCAGAATCAGTGCAGGATCCTCAGTTGTTTACAGTCCAGATCAATGACTTGGATGAAGGGCTAAGTGTACAATAGATAGATTTGTTGACGATATCAAGATTCATAGAAATAAATTGTGAGGAGGAGGTAGAGAATTTGCAAAGAAATGATTAGGAAGACAGATTGAATGTTGTTATTTATGGCAAGTGGGACAGAATATTAAGTGTTATTGTAGCTGGTGATATTCCATACGGAGAATTGTGTACAGTTTTAGTCTCCTTATTTGAAAAAAAAATGATATGATTGCTTTGGAAGCAGTTCAGTCTACTCATTTCAGGATAAGGAACTCATGAAGAAAGGTTAAACAGTTTAGATCTATACCCATTGGAGTTTTGAGGAATTAGAGGTGATCCCAATGAAGCGGATAAGATCTTGAAGGAAATCGTTAGGAATGGATAGGATATTTCCTTTTCTGCAGGGTATCAAAGATTATGGGGTGCAGACAGGAACTTGGAGCTGAGACGACAACTGAATCACTTGAGATCTTATTGAACAGTGGTGGAGGTCATGGGCCAAATGCTTACTCCCACTCCTAATTTCTGTACGTTTTCTGTATTTAGTCCCATATGGAAGGCAAATCTGCAGGTTTTTATCAATATGGGGTGAATTTTCGACTCATTGTTTTCTACTTCCTTGTGCAATTGGAAAAAATACTTCTCGTTGTAAAAGTCATGCCCTTCAAATTGTTTTTCCAATTTGTTGATTTTTCAGAACCTATATATTACTGATACTCTTTGTTTTATCCACTTTAATCTACTTTGAATATGTTTACTTTATCATAGATCTCAATAGCTTCCTTTTAAGTCTTAATGGATGTCATAGTCTGCTGGAATTGTTACTACATGGGAATCCACTTCAACAAGAGTCAGGCTGGAGGTGAGCCAAACCCATTTTTCAAGCTTTGTTGTCTGACAGACAGAATAGTATATTTTATTGAATATAAAAGTTAAGAATGCCTCAATAAAAGTTTAAATGCCTGTATTTCACATGCGTTATCAAACATAGAATCTGTGTTAATTAGGTAGATTTGTGTTACAGGAAATCCTGATGTGCACGCATCTGCATTACTCACGTGGGAAGTTTAAGCTTCTAATTGTTAGCCTTACCATGTCTGGATTGCTCTGCGATTCCCAGGACAGTGGGATCAGATGGTCAGAACTGTGCATGCTTGGGCTTTTTAGCTTTTTAGGAACGGCTGTTTTGTATCAAAGTTATTTCTTATGGGTGTTTTTCCTTCCTCAGCATTTGCAAGTTGTTATATGGCCCATTAGTTCTGTTTATAGTGCAGAATGGTTGAATAAGCATGGAGATGGCATGAATAAGAACATTTAAACTTGCCTTTTGAAATATTTCTGAATGCTGATTCTGGTTCATAATTCCTCTGCAGAGTTGTCATTTAGACTCGATATCATTGACTCGATGAAAATTTGGGGTGGCATGGGGTTTCGCTTTGAAACACTTACCGCCGCAATAGAGCTGACTTGGTTAGGAGAGCAGGATGCATGCTTTATGCCTGCATTTTTATCCCAGAACAGCCAAGCATATTAATGCAGGATTTCTGTCAGGTAATTCCAGGTTTTCTTCCCACAGTTTTTAAATAACACTGGGTTTGACCTGACTCTCTCAAAATCTGGGTCGTTGTGTCTATTTGGTTCCAAGTTTTTGGTAATGGTTACATTATGTGAATCTAGAACTGACCTAACTTATCAGACTCAGTATGTAGGTACATCTTATTGCTGTTAAGGAGGGAGTTCCAAAATTTTGAGTGACAGTGAAAAAACAGCCATGTCAGGATGTTGCGTAATATGAGGGAAACGGGCAGGTGACAGTGTTGCCATGCCTTTGCTTCCCTTGCTGTTCTAGGTGGTAAAGGTTATAGGTTTGGAAGGTGCTGCTGAAGGAACCTTGGTGAATTGCTGCAATGTTTCTTGTAGATGGTGCATGAGCAGTGAAAGACAGGGTGGATAAAGATAAACTATCTCCACTGGTTGAAGATTCTAGAACCATGAGACATAGTCAAAGAATTAGGGCCAGGCCATTCAAGAGAGCTGTTAGAAATACTACTCAAATGGCGGTCGATGCTAATTCAGTTGTTAAGTTTACATCTGAGGCAGACAAATTTTTATTAAACATGGGTAGCAAGAGATATGGGCCCACATGGAGTTAGACAGCAGATTGCCATGATCTTATTGAATGGTGGAGCAGGCCTGAGAGGCTGAATGGTCTACTCCTCCTCCTATGTTCCCAAGTTACACATAGGGCTGTGGTTTGTCTGTGGTGAAGGGAGTAAATGGTGAAGGTGGTGGATGGGGTGCCAAGAAACCCAGTTACTTTGGTGTGGTTGATTTTGAACTTCTGAACTGTTGTTGGAGCTGCACTAATCCAGGGTGTATTAATTGCATTTTTCAATTGTTTCTTGTAGATTCTGGTCAGGCTTTGGAGGGTCAAGAAGTTAGTAACTCACTGCTGTTAGTAACTGCTCTTGTGGGCACTGTATGTAAATGGCTAGTCCATTTAAATTTCTGTTCAGTCGCAACCCTAGGATATTGATAATGGCAATTCAGTGATGTAATGTGATGAATGTCAAGGGGAAGTGTTTAGATTCTGTCTAAACTGAAATGGGCATTGCCTGGCACTAAGGAATCAAAGTTGTATGTGGTAGCGAATTGCTTCACAATCTGACAAATTGCAAACAGAACTGAAAACTGTGCAAACATCAACCTACTTCTCACCCTATGAATGTGGAAATCTTATTGACAAAGCAACTGGAGATGCTTGAGCTTATAACACGAAATATCCAGAGGAAGTCTCTCTTGTGACACAGTGGGAGTGTTCCTACCACTGGACCAGGAGGCCTGGATTCAAGTCCCACCTGCTTCAGAGGTATGTAATGACATCTCTGAGACAGGTTGGTTAGGAAAAATAGATTAAATATCCTGAGGGGGCCCTCTTGTGGTGCAGTGGTAGAGCCCCTATCTCTGGACTGGGAGGCCTGGGTTCAAGTCCCACCTGCTTCAGAGATGAGTAATAACATCTCTGAGAGAGGTTGATTAGGAATTTTTTGAAGAAGAAGAACATTAAATATCCTGGGGATCTCTTGCAGTGCTATCCGGGCTGAGATGACTGCGCTCCAGCAAGTACACTGACTTCCTTTTGTGCTAGGTATGATTCTGGTCAGCTAACTACCCTTAATCCCATCAACTTCAAATTCATGAGAGCTTCACATTCTGTCACACTGTTAAATGCTGCATTGGTATCAAGGTTGATCACTCTCACTCCAGCTTTGAAATCTGACTTGTTTATGTTTGACCAAGGTTGTCATAAGATTTGGAGTTGAGTGATCTAAATAGAATCAAGACTGCACCTGGTGAGGAGATTTTGCTGAGCAAGTGCCACTTGATAGTCCTGTAGACAATACCTTTCACCACTTTACTGATGAAAGATCTGAAGAAAAGTCACTGGACTCAAAATATAATCTCTGCTTTCTTTATACTGATGCTGCCAGATCTACTGAGTTTTTCCAGCAATTTCTGTTTTTGTGTAAGACATTTAAAATTGAGGCATTATCAGATGGGGAGCCATTGAAAGTTAACAAGCGCAGGAGTGATACGTAAATGAGATATGAAGTTAAAACATGGGCAACAGAGTTTTGGACAAGCAGAACTTTATACAGGAGAAAGACAGGAAGCTGGCTAGGAGAGAATTAAATAATCAAGTTCAGACATAACAGATGCAGGAATGAGAGTTTGAGCAGCAATTGAACTGAGGTAAGGTAATAATTAAGTGATGTTACATGGACGGAAGTGGGCAGTCTTACTGATTGTGTGTGCAGGTAGGGGGTTGGCAACACAGTTTGGGTCAAACACATCATCAAGGTTATCGTCAGTTTTGTCCAACTTAAAGACAATTGTTATGATGGAAACAGCGAGTACCAAAGACAGTTAAACCTCTACAATAGTTAGTTGCAGCAAATTTCAGTTCACCCACTCTCTTTAATCAGATAAGTAGTGTAGGAAATTAAAGACAGTTGACTGATGCACCAAAATGGTGAGATTGAGCCAATTGGCATTGACATGTATGTGTAACTTGATGCTATGTTTTTGAATGGTATTACGAAGGGTAGCATGTGGATGAGAAGTAGAAGGGGCCCAAGATGAGATCTGTGGGAGAGCTTGAAAGGTGGCAGATGACAGTGAGAAGAGAAGCCATTGCACTAAGTCTTTGGTCATGCTGGATAATAATGAAACCAATCTAGGGTATGGTTCCACCCAGCTGGATGATAGAGGAAGATGGTGTAGTCAGCTGAGTTAAAGGGATAATTTATCATGGTTGAAGTCACAGAGAATGTCTTGTCTGACTTTAGCAAGGGCATAATGTATTGGCCACCCTAAATGCCCTTGAGAAGGTGATATGGAGCTTCTTTCTTGAATTGCTCCAGGTGAGGCATTGAGTAGTGTTCATTCCACTGGAGTAGTAATCTAGATCCCCAGAATATCGTTCTGAGCGGATACGTTTGAATGAAACCAAAGCTGTTGATGAAACCTGAATTGAAATCAATAAAAAAAAAACTGCAGAAAAAGTAATATCCAAAAGTATAAGAGCATCTGATTTAGAAGCAGAATTAGGCCAGTTCAGATATGTTTCTCAACCCCAGTCCTGTGCCTTCTCCTGTAACCTTTGCTCCCCTTATATTCAAGGACCTATCTATTTCTGTCTTAAGTACAATGACTTGAACTCCATAGCTTTCTGTAGCGATGAGTTGCACAGATTCATCCTCATGTTGAATAAATTCTTCGTTGACTCACTTCCAAAGGGTCATCCCTTTACTTTGAGGCTGTGCCCTCAGGTCCCATACTCTCCTATGAGTAGAAACATTACTCCACATCCACTCTATCCAGGCCTCTCAGTATTCTGTAAGTTTCAATCCCCCCTCATCTTTCTAAACACTATTGCATACAGACCCAGAGTCCTTTGCTGCTCTTCATATGACAAGCCTTTTGTTGCTGGGATCATTCCTGTGAACCTCCTCTGGACTCCTTTCAAGGTTAACACACCCTTCCTTCGATTGTGGAGCCCAAAACTGCTCACAATATTCCAAATGTAGTCTGACCAGTGCCTTATACAGCCTCACTAGTACATCCTTGCTCTTGTATTCTAGCCCTCTCAAAATGAGTACTAACATTTTATTTGCTTTCCTAACTACCAACTGAACCTGCATGTTAACCTTAAAAATATCCTGACTCCCAAGTCCCATTGTTCTTCAGCTTTCTGAAACCTTTCCCTTTTTAGAAAATAGTCTGCACCTCTATTCTCCCTACCAAAGAGCATAACCTTACACTTTCCTGCATTGTCTTCCACCTGCAACTTCTTTGCCCACTCTCCTAGCCTTCTGCAGCCTCCCCACTTCCTCAACAGTACCTGTTCCTCCACCTATTTTCGTGTCATCAGTGAACTTAGCAACAATGCGCTCAGTGCCTTCGTCCAGATCATTGATATATAATGTGAATAGTTGTGGTCCCAACACTGACCCCTGCGGAACTCCAATAGTACTGGCTGGCATCCTGAAGAAGACCCCTTTATCCCTACTCTCTGCTTTCTGCCAGGCAGCCAATCTTTTATCCATGCCACTACCTTGCCCCTAACACAATGGGCTCTCAGCATATTTAGTAGTCTCCTGTGTAGCACCTTGACACCTTATGTCACCTTCTAGAAGTCCAAATAAATCACACACACTGGTTCTCCTTTGACAAACTTATTACCTCCCCAAAGAATTCCAGTAGATTTGTCAAGTGTAACCTCCCCTTGATTGAGCCTTGCTGATTGACCCCTATTTTATCATGCCCTTCTAAATGGTCCGCAATCGTATCGTTGATAATGGACTCTAAAAGTTTACGAATTATCCAAGATCCCTCTAACTAGCGTTTAAATTCCAGTCTTTGCCTCTCTTCCTTCTTAAACAGGGGTGTTATATTAGCCATTTCCAATCCTTTTGGACCCTCCCCAACTCCGATGATTCCTGAAAGTTCACATCAATGTCTCCATAATCTCCTCAGCTATCTCCTTCAGAACCCTGGGGTGTATCCATCCAGTCCAGGTGATTTATTCACCTTCAGACCTTTCAGCTTCCCAGCACCTTCTCCTTAGTGGTGGCCTCCACACTCACATCTGCTCCTGACTCTTGAAGTTCTGGTGTGCTACTGGTATCTTCCACTGTGAAAACTGATGTAAATTATCTATTAAGTTCTTCCGCCATTTCTTTGTTCCCCATTCCTGCTTCTCTAGCCTCATTTTACGGTGGTCCAATGTCTACTCTTACCTTTCTCTTACCTTTTATATATCTGAAAATTCTCTTCCAATCTTTTTTATGTTACTAGGAGGCTTACCTTAAATTTCATCTTCTCCCCTCTTTTTGATATTATTTAGTTATCCTCTGCTGGTTTTTAAATGCTTCCCAATCCTCTGGCTTCCCACCAATCTTCAACGCATTGCATTCTTTTTCTTTTGCTTTTATGGTGTTTCTAACTTCCCTTGTCAGCCATGGTTGCCTCGTGCACCCCTTAGTACTTTCTCTCCTCCTTGGGATGAGTTTCTGCAGTCCCTCCCAGAAACTGCTGCCATTGCTGCTCCTCTGACTTCCCTGCTGGGTTTCCTTGCCAATTAACTCTGGCCACTCCCACTCAAACTGCAGGATGAATTCTATCATATTATGCTCACTGCCCCCCAGGGATTCCTTCACCTTAAGTTTCCAAATCAAGTATGCCTCATTACATGTCACCAAATCCAGAATTGCCTGTTTCCTAGTGGACTCTACCACAAATTTCTCCAAAGAAAAACCATGTCATAGACATTCCACAAATTCCTTTTCTTGGTATCTACTACCAACCTGATTTTCCAAGTCCACATGCATATTGATGTCCTCGATGATTATTGTAATAGTGCCTTTCTTATGTGCCTTTTCTATCTCCTGATTTATTTTCTGCACCACATCCTGACCATGCTAGTGAGTTGATATATAATTCCCATCAGGGTCTTTTTCCTATATGGTTCTTCAACTCTACCTATATAGAAACTATGCCTCTGACCCTACATCGCTTCTTGCTATCGATTTAATTTCATTTTTACCAAATTGCAACCCTGCTCCCTCTACCCATCTGCCTTTCCTTTTGATGGGACAAGTATCCCAGCCCTGATCCCCTTGCAGCTATGTCTCTCTGATGCCCACTACATTGTATTCACAAATTTCAATCTGCGCTACAAGCTTGTTTACCTTGTCTCATATTCTGTGCGCATTTAAGTACAACACCCTCTTGTATTGAACAACCCCCTTCTCATAGTTGTGCCCTTTTTGCTATGCCTGATTTAGGATTCCTAACCCTTTCCATACTCTCTGTCCTATTACTTGTTCTGGAAACTTTAATGACCTCTCCTGAGCCCTCTCCCCAATCCTTTTAACTAGTTTAACGTCCGTGTGACCACCCTATTTAGCTTTTCCACGAGGGTCCTGGCCCCAGATCGATTTAGGTAGAGCCCATTCTAATGGTACAGTTCCTTCCTGTCCCAATACTGATACCAGTGCCCCTCGAAATGAAACCTCTCTTTCCCACAACACTCCTTTAGCTGTGTGTTTACTTTTCTGAATCTACTTATCTCTGGATTATAGGACCAAGGTGCAGTGATCAGTTTGACCATCCTCCCTACAGGCTCTTTCCTCACCCATTGAGGGAGCAAGAACCTCATACTTGTTGGGCAAGGTCAAGAGCTGAGGCTTCTCCAATGCTATGTTCTGGATCCCTCTACCTGTCTCACTTGTTGTCACACCACCCTGTCCCTGACCTGTGGCCAAATTTGAAATATTTAAGCTACAGGTGTTTGACTGCCTGGAACATAGCAGTAAGGTAACTCTCCACCTTCGGATGTGCCACAGTGTCTGAAGCTCAGATTCTAGCTCATCAGTTCTGAGCCTAAGTTCTTTGAGCTGCAGGCATTTATTGTAGATGTGCTTACTGTGGCTCACAATGGGATCCACCAGCTCCCACATCACGCTAGAACAACACATCACCTGTACTGCCATTTCTAAATAATTAAGGAGGTTTTATCTATTGTTTAAAAAATATTATTCTCAGTCCCTACATGAATTTTACTCCTTTCTGAATCTACTACTATTTGGGGCTAGACCCTAATGTAGGTTCTTACTAGCCAATCAGACACAGCTTCTCTGTGATGCTACCTATGGTGCTGGAGCTGCCTTCCCCCACTCAGGAGAGTCTGGACACATTCTCTGCTCCTTCTCAGACTGTATTTTTAAATTTTATAAAAATTCTCTACACAGTATTTACATATGTAGAACAATAAACCAAAGGCATTTCTTTCTTATACAAGACTGTATTTACATACATCTGAGGCAGTGGGAGGGTCTGATAACTGAATGGACCCACATTGTACTTTGGCAGAAAGACCTTAGATGATGGTCTTTCCCCACTTTGCCTTGTTGGCAGTTGTTCCAAGCTTAATGCGTCCCTCAGCACATAGCCCCGAACCTTTGAATGTGCCAGTCTGCAACGCTTGATCGAGGTCAACTCCTTACTCTGGAAGACTAACAAGTTTTGGACATCTTTCCCAGACTGCTTCATCATGACTGGGAGCACACCCTTCCCAAGCTGTCTCACTGTGACATCAACTGTGAGGACACTTTTCCCAGACTGCCTCATTGTGTCACTGACTGCAAGGACATCCTTCTCACACTGCTTCAAAGTGATGTTGATTTTGAGGACATCCTTCCCAAATGATGACCATCATCTATTGTTTAAAAAAATCCCTGGTTCACTAATGCCCTTTAGGGTAGGATAACCTTCAATCACATTGTGTAAGACTACCACTGTGTCAAATGGGATTTACATCAAATAGATCTCGCAACTAAACTCTAGGCATCCACAAAACAATATCAGCAGCAACAGAATTGTATTCAACCAAATCTGTAATCACATGGCTTGGATATGACCTGGCCACAAAGGCAAGACAAATCCAGCTCAGTCAATTATTTCCCGAGCAGCCTACTCTCAATCATTCGTAAAGTTTTGGAAAGGGACATCAACAGTGCTATCAAAAACAAAAACAAAAACAGAAATTTCTGAGAAAATTCAGTAGGTCTGGCAGCATCTGTGGAAAAAAAAGCAGAGTTAATGTTTCAAGTAGTTACCCTTGTTCAGAATAGTGTTATCAAGCAGCGCCTACAGGAATTAACCTCCTCACAGCTGTTCAGTTTGAGTTGCTCTAGGGCTACGTAAATCCTATCTTCATTATAGCTTTGGACTAAACATGGATAAAAGAGCCACATTCTATAGGTGAGGTGAGAGTGAATGTACTTGACATCAAGACAACGTTTGACCAAATATGGCATCAAAGAACCAAAAAGGTAAGCTGGAGTCAATGAGAATTTGGAAAACTTTCCACTGGTTGGAATCATACCTGGCACAAAGGCAGGTGGTGGTAGTTGTTGGAGGACAACACCAGGAATGAAACACCTGAGTGAAGATATTTTCTAATTCAGAGATGCTATTATACACCTTGGGAGCAGTTTGGACACTGTACCACAAAAGTCCCATCACCTGAGTGTGGTGTCCTAGACTCAACCATCTTTACTGGATTTGCCAATGATCTTCCTTCCATCATAAGGTCAGAAATTGGAATATTAATTGTTGATTCACACAATGTTCAGCACTACTTGCAATTGTTCAGATGTTAAAGTATTTCAAATCCCATTTGCAGCAAGACCTGTACAACCACGAGGCTTGGGTTAATAATTGGCAAGTAATATTCACATCACACAAATGGCAAGCAATGATCATCTCCAACAAGACTCAAGAAACCTGAGACTATCCCCAGGACAAAGCAGCAAACTTGATGGCATCCATGTACCACCTTCAACATTTACTCCCTTCACAACCAATATATAGTGGCGCACTGTTTACAAGATTGTTCTGTAAGATGCACTGCAGGAATGCATCCTAAGGAGCGCAGTGGTTCAATAACATAGCTCACTACCACTACCTTCTTCAGACAATTAGGAATGGGCCATAAATGCTGGACTGGCCAGCACTACTACATCCCATGAAAGAATTAAAACAAAGGCATTCTTGAGTCAGTACAACTGTAATGGTGTTTAGGAAGGGAGTTCCAGGATTTGTACCAATTGACAGGGATGGAGTAGCAAGATAATTCCAAGTCAGGTTGGTGAGTGGCTAGGAGGACATCTTGCAGATAGTGTGTTCCCATACATCTGCTCTCCTTGTCACTCTAGATTGTAGAGGTTGTGTTTTTGGAAGTTGCTGTTAAATGATGGATTTGAAAATGACAGCATATTCAAGAACTTGAGATTGAACTGTGGCTGTAGTTTGCATGTGTGGAGATGTTGAGTACGATTTTCCAGGACAGGGCTTATAAGGGCAGCTTTGAAAGGAGAAGTTAAGAAAAGTTTAGACTGGAAAATGAATTCTGCAGAAAATGATCTAGGTCTGTTTGACCAAGTTACTACAGGAACCAGCATAAAGTTTTGAAGTAATGTCTAAGTATGGATCAGTAAATTACTAGCTAAAATCTTGAATCAATTGCGTGGAAGGTCATAGATATCCATATATCCGTTATTGCAGTTTAAAAGTTTTTGAGAAGATTTGTAGATCGGGTTGTGGGTGAGGTTGTAGACATGCTTGCTGAGCTGGTGGGTTTAGTTGCAAACGTTTTGTCACCCTGCTAGGCAACATCGTCAGTGCGCCTCCGCTGAAGCATCGGGGTTCTGTCCCCCTTGTTATTTATATGCCTCGGTTTGTTGTGGTGGTTGGTTTTACTTCTGGTTTTGTTTCTCAGTGGTTTGTACATAGGGTCTAATTCAATGCGTTTGTTGATGGAATTCTGGTTGGAATACCAGACCTCCAGGAATTACCTGGCATGTCTCTGTTTGGCTTGTGCAATTATCAAGGTATTGTCCCAGTCAAATTCGTGTCCCTCATTGTCCATGTTTAGTGAGACAAGTGAGAATTAGTCTTGTCTCTTGCTGACTAGTTGATGTTCACGTATCCGTATAGTCAATTTTCTTCCCGTTTGGCCAACATAGTGTTTTTCACAGTCCTTGCATGGTATCTTGTATATTATCCCAGTTTTGCAGGTTTTGGGTATGGGATCCTTTACGTTCGTCAGTAGCTGTCATAGGGTGGTTGTTGGTTTGCGGGCTACTCTGATACCTAGGGGTCTGAGTAGTCTTGTGGTCATCTCTGAAACCTAGGGGTCTGAGTAGTCTTGTGGTCATCTCTGAAATATCCTACTGGGATCCTTTACCTTCATCAGCATTGTTTCTTACTGTGGTATTTCATTTGATAGCCTCCCAAATAGTACGATGTCGAGGATCTCATGTACCTATGGACATAAAATAGAAAAGCATTAGAGTTGCATTGGCTATTCATTTCCAATCAACAGAAAGAAATGATGGCTTTATTTGATGATTGTGTGACACAACGTTCTAATTGTACACTACTAAATGAATAGTTGTTGCATATGAGTTGACCTTCATTTGATTACAATGTATAATGAGGTACTGAAACCTGAAATGTTTTGCTATCTGCTGAACAATGCAGGGTAACAATTTGGTAATTGTTTACTTCATCATATTTAGTGTGTTCTTCTTAATGTGTCCTTTTGAATGTGAAATGTACATTTTAAAAGCAAGATTTTGCTATTGCAGAACATATTATTTCCTAGTACTTTTCATTTTAGGGAGTGTTAAGCTGGCATGGAGATGAAAGTATCATACATGTGGGAACTGCTATCATTCAGGGTCATGGAATAGGGTTATCTAAAGTTCATAATCAGAGCTTATTATGAACATTTGGCTTAAATGTGCAATCAGCAGTAGAACCCACAGATCATTGCTGTCGTAGGGCAACCTGACTGAATGTAGCTCTTAGATAAATTAATCATGACTATTTTATTGCTGCTTGTTACATACAGCAGGAGCCCTCTCCACTTCTTACCACATGTAGGGAATTTTTGAATACTAGTGTGATAAGAACCAGGTAGCACTGACGTATAGATTTATAAACTGATTGCATTTCTGTTGAAAATAGAGTTACATTGAACATGTTAGTAAATATTTTAATTTATGCAAGATTTATTTTAGTTTCCTCATTAAAAAAAGGAAGGTGCTCAGATCATCAAAACTAATCTTTGTTTAATAGTTGTTTGAATACACCAAATGGGTAGAAAACAAATGTTGGGTAACATAATTTTCTGAAAGTGCATGCACAATTTGCCATGGAGAAATTGCAACGTTTAATATAATTCATTATTTAATTTTAATAATTGACATGATTACATGTAAGTTTTGGTCTGGAATTTATAGTGGTGACAGTGAAACTGTTAACATCATGTGAACCTGACAGCAACTCCTGGAGTCTGTATATGCACAGAAATCCACAAGTTGCTGTCAAACTTTCCCATGGTGTGCACTATTGAAGTCCCCTTAGAACATAATCAATTAGAAATCATTGAACTGATAATAACTTTCATTCTTTCATCCTTGGCCTTCCTGTTAGAACTTTTGAGAAAGTTATGTGTCATTGAATAAAGTGTTGCTGTTTTAGTTGTAACAGTGCACTAAATTCATAATGACTGCTATACAGCATCACTGGCCCTGCAATGGTAATTGTAAATTTGCTGAATGTTGTTTCTCAGAAGTGATAAAGAAAAACTGTTATTTTGTTTCATTTTGTTATTTAAAATTTTATCTTCCACTATATTCATAAGTGCATTTTTCTATATTTTATTTCACTGTGTATAAACATTTAAAATTAACAGTAAATGATTCAGTGGTTGTCTGTGAGAATGCTTCAATATGTTTGGCTGTTGACCTGTTTAATTGCATCACTGCTGCTGGAACCTGATGATGGATCCCCTTGACTTCACTTGAGAAACTACTTTCTTGATGTCAGTTAAGCACATGGCGAGGGAGATTAGTGTTTCCTCTAAACCATGCAGCTGCACATGAATCTCTGATGTCTGTTCAGCAACAAGAAAAAATAGAGGAAATATAAGTGGAAACTGCTAGACCTTTGTGGCCAGATTTCTTTGAGGTCAGGGGTCAGCACTGTTGCTTTACCAATGACTGCAAAATCCAGATCTTTCCTTTTTTACCACTGTAGAAAGTCGGTATACTGCAAAACTTAGTCAGTTTCACCCTCTTGTACCATATACGTCCTCATAACAAAGATGTGTATTACATTCTCTCATGTCCTTGCTCATAGTTATTTGCAGGAAATAGAATGCTTTTTAACTGTGTTGGCTTTAATTGATGGAAGGATTGGGTTTATACCTCTGGAGAAAAACAAGTAGTAGCCATTTATTTTGCATTTCCCATTGATTTCAGTGCACTGGAGGTATGATAGCATTATGTACTAAAGTAATTTAATATTTAGCACGTATCCTGTAGAAAGCAAATCCACATTACAAGCTGCAGGGCTGGATGAACACAGCAGGCCAAGCAGCATAGCCTCTCTGCTCCTATGATGCTGCTTGGCCTGCTGTGTTCATCCAGCCCTGCACCTTGTTGTCTCGGATTCTCCAGCATCTGCAGTTCCTACTATCTCTGATTCAATTTTAACCCCACATTACAAGCTTCCTGCTAATTGTGGTCCTTTTAAAATAAGAGACTGTGATTGAGCGAAGGAGTGTTAGTTTAAAACATTTCCATCAACTAAGGCAATCAAAAAATTATAAATTTGTATGGATTTTTAAAGACCAAGCCCAAATAAGAATTGTCCACCAATTGAGACTATTGAAATAATTTTGAAATAAATTAGCATAGAAGGCAAGAGAACTGAAAAATGTCATTTCAGATGTGATTCTGAACAGCATGTATGAAAACTGGCAGTCATTTCAAAATTTACACAAAGACACTGTAGTGAAATATTTTACTGAGAGCTATGCTGGTCTGGCAAAAGTGAGACCAATACAACTATGGAAAAACTTACAGCTGGAGTGAGATTGGAGGAACAGAAACCAACACAGTGATCAAACAATTAATGGAGAACTGAAGTAGAATAGTGCTATGGAAATTTAAGCCAGCCAAGGCTGGAGCAAACTGGACTGAGGTTGCAATTAGCAAGTGGAGAAATAGATTGATGATGCCATAAAGTTTGAGGCCAGGATGAGGATTGAAGAAAGTAGAACTGACAACAGCTACTGCTGCTATTAAAAAATTAACATAGAGCTGCGCTCGGGCTAGGGAAGTAAAGCCAAAATAACTGACAGTGAAATATTTATTGGTACCTTAACCGGAGCTGAAGAAAGCAGGACCAATTGAAAAGTAAAATTTAAGGATAGAAGTAGTGGAGTTGACAGTGCCATTAAACTTCAAAGCAGCACAAGCAGCAGAAAGAAGCACCAATGGCATCAAAATCTTTTTTTAAATTGTAACAAAAATGCAGCTTCATGAATAAAGCTGCAACAATTTCAGCTTGTTTTCGTCATAATGGTAACAGCGGTGCTTGATTTCCACCTAGTGGCAGAATGCCTATAACTGCATTGTTACATGAACTGTTTACAAAAGAAAACTCTAAAAGATTTGCATGTGAATTCTAAACTTAAATATTGATCTAAAAGTACAACAAAAAATCATGACAAATGCAAATGAATTTCTGGAAAGATTGTGTACCTATACTTTTGCTAATTTCATTTTCACCCATTAAAAATAGATTTATAGATAAAGCTTTATAGTTCATAATATTCTAGTAGCAATTTTGTTACACCTAGGTAGGGTATTTGATAGAAGTTTAAATTATTTAATATATGGAAGTTGTGGCTTGAGCAATGGCTCCAGTGGCGATGAACTGGGGTCTATTCGTTTCCTCTGGCATTTCGGCACCATCTGCAATGGCAGCGGAGTGAATGATCCCTCGGTCATTGGGAGTTTTATTTGACGGTCCCTCAATCCTTGGAAATTGAGATACGTCCTGGTCCTCAAGAATTCGGACAGTCTCCTGGCTATGACAGTGGCGGGAGTATCGATGGTGATGAGGCGGCTTTGGCAGAGGTGACATTCTGGGTCTGATCCGCAGGGTGGGGGCTGCTTCAGCATGCTTCCTCTTTGCAGTTGCAACCTAAGGGACAGCTTTGGCAGCTGTAGAGTGATGTGGCGTCCTGAAGACACTTAAGAAATCAAGAAGCCATGGGCGGAACAAAACATGAAATTTGTCTTAACTTTGTGTGAACTATTTCTTTTTATAAATTATGTCATTAAAATGGCGCTGGATTATGGTGACTTATTCACATTTTACTGTATTTTCAGAAGTACAAGCAACAATAAATTAATATACTATACTAATATAGTGGACAAGATTTCACAGTAGTGATGATGGCAAAGTTGTCATTGTTCGTTACTCTTCTGAAATTGACAGTGATTTCTCAAGACTACCCATGTGCAGTTAAATGTGCTAGTGACTCTGCACTTCTCTCCAGAAGGCATTGTCAAAGACTCAGAGAGAGTCCCTTGAACCAATGAAAACAGTCACTTTAATGCTAATTTTCTTTCTATAGAACCCTTGAAGAAAGTTTGTAGGGATTCTGGTTTGCGATTAGTAATCTGCTGATTTTTAGGTGGTTTGAATCACCCCCAGTTTCCCTGGTTCTGACACTGGACTTAATTTAGGAATGTGAAGAAGGCAGTAGACAGGTGTTTCAGGGCAAAGTATCTCTGCATTTATTAAATGCAAAGGTGATTATATCACAAGAAATAAAAAGGCAAAAGTAATAAACGGAAACAACTCAAAGGTGAATAAAATACAAGAGCTAAAAAGGCAAATTCAAAACAGTGAAACTGACACTATCTGTTATTAACTTAACACGGGCTAATTACTATTAGAAACTAAATAGCAGTTTCAAACACAGATATTTTAATCAGACTTCCTGATCTTGGGGTTCCCTGCACTGTCACCAACCCACTGCTAGCTAGGTTGGATACTTTGGATCTCGAGGAAATAGGCTCACCACTGGGGATAAACACAATTTTGAAATACAACTGTCCATTCCCACTTGCTGTAGTCGGTGCTTCGCTGAAGACTTCAGACAGTCTTCAGTCTGGTTTGAGAACTTGGGTTTTCTTACTTTGTGGTTACCATTGGTTCCCCTGGAATGGAACAGCTGTGTGTCGGTAGGTTTCAGGGAGATAGCTGTGCAGATAGTTCTCGGGGAGAGTAGCTGTCTGGGATCTCTCTTCTTTTGGTAGCTGCGGGGATGGCTGTCTCTCTCTCTCCCAGATCAGGCCTAGCAATTACACAGACTGTGCGCTCTGTTATCACCTCTCAAATCTGTGTTATCCATTGTGTGTCTGTTGTCCCCTTTGTGGTGAATTGGCTTCTTGATAGTTTAGAGCATGTGTAAATGTATTTTGATTAAGTGGAATGTCCAGTATTTCTGCGAATGAATATTAATTGAAGTTGAATGCCTTGGTACCTCTGAAGAGTCGAAGATGTCTGAACTTGTTGTCTTAGGTCTGGTTCATTGTCCCTTTAGGGCTGAGGTGTGAATAGGATTTCTAACTGAACCATGGTTCCAGACAGCTATCCCTGTGATTGTGTATTCCATAGCATAGCCCAAGTGCCTTTTTTTTGTGTTTTAAAAATCTAGGGTTTTGGTCCAGTATTCTAAATGACAGGGATTTTTACTCACTCCTACAAGTTGCACCTTACTAAATTATGTGTAATGATGTGCCCTCCTCTACATCAGTGAGACCAAGCGTAGACTCAGAGACCGTTTCGTAGAGCATCTGCACTCTGTACACGACAAACGACAACACCTTCCGGTTGCGAACCATTTTAACTCCCCCTTGCACTCCCTGGGTGACATGTCCATCCTGGGCCTCCTCCAGTGTCACAATTACACCATCCGCAATCTGGAGGAGCAACAACTCATATTCTGCCTCATAAACAGCCCGATGGCCTTAACATGGAATTCACCAGTTTTAAAATCTCCACACTTCCGGCCTCATCCCATGTCCAAACTTCGCTCTCATCCCCGCCTCCTTGACCTGACACAACCTGTCCATCTTCTTTCCCACCTATCTGCCCCACCCATCCCACTGACCAATCCCCACCACTCCCTGTCTGCACTCACCTATCACCATCCCACCTACCTTTCCCAACACCAGCCTTCTCTCTTTATTTATTTCCCAGCTCCCTTCCCCCGCCCCATTTTTGAAGAAGGTCCCGACCCGAAACGTCATCTTTCTTGCTCCTCTGATGCTGCCTGATCTGCTGTGATCCTCCAGCTCCGCACTGTGTTGTCTCTGACTCCAGCATCTGCAATTCTTGCTATCTTTCTGTAACATTGGTTTGTGTTCATAAACAATATTAGTATGTTCATCACAGCTGCTAGAAAACCTGAGCTTATCAACTAATTTTCTATTGGTAGAATGTCATTTTTTTGATATATGTCACTTTTTTGTAATTACATTTATGATATCTCAACTTTTATCTGCATCAAGTGTCATTTACTTTGTATTCTAAAATGTAATTTTATGTAAAGTATAATCAACATATTATACTTCCTGGTTTTTTGTCTGATGGAATACTTAGTTGTGATTGGCAATTGATCCTATTTGCTGCTGTCATTGTTGTTAATCAACTAGAAACCCCTTTGACTTGGCTCCCAATTCAAACTAATGTTTGAAAAGCAAAAATGCATGCCAGAGGGATAATTAGATCTTTGTGATTATCTTTCTTCACTCCTGAAAATGAAATTTGAATCAATTTTGCTACATGTTAAAAGTAATCTTTGAAAATTACACCAAAAATAAGATAATCGTAATATCAGCACACATTTTTAACTGATCATAGAAGCGTAAAGGGGAAAGGAGGTTTGTTAGCTTAGTTTGCTGGACAGCTGGTTTGCAATCCAGAGTGATGCCAAGTCTGTGGGTTCAATTCCCACACCAGCTGAGGATTCCATGTCAGACTTTCCTCCTCAATCTCTTCCCCTCCCTTCAGGCATGGTGGCCTCAGGTTGAACCACCACCAGTCATCTCTCTAATGAGAGAGCAACCCTCACAGTGACTTTACCTTTATCTTTTTAAAGCAGAACTTAGATGTCACCAAAGAAAGAGATATTGAGAGACTATATGTAAAACATATTTTATGTAGATGACCATTTCTGTTACATATGTTGACAGGCCATGCACAAGAATTTTTAAATTCATTGTTTTAATCTTTTTTAAGTGTATTTTCTTCCAGATAATTCTTTCAGAGCTTTAACTATAAACGGGAAATATGAAATATTGCATAAAATAATAGAATCATAGAATGATGCATGATAGATCATGTTCTGCCTTATCTTTTCTGGAACACAGTTTAATATTCAGAAAGGAAAAGGATAAATTATGTTTATTTCACTTTACTTGTACTAATATTGTCAGCCATTAGTTTATTGAATTGTATAACTGTATACATTGAATAATAATTTCAGCTTGACTTTTGAGTTGACTAATGGTGATCTTACAGTTCTATAAACTCAATTAATGGAGAATTCTATTTGAAAGCAATTGCTTTTCAGGATTAAATTGAGTATAAATATTTAACTTAGCATTTAAATATATTACTAAGACAGAAGATTCTAGCAAAGGAACACAATTGTACATTAAAATATGGTAGTTGTCTTTTACATCAATTTTGTATATTGCTTCTTTCAGATATTCAATCCTGAAAATGTTATCAAGTCTGAAGATACTAGATGGTGAAAGGATTAGTTCTACTGATGGGTTTTGTGCCAAAAGGCATAGCAGACCTTCACCGGGGAGTTTTCTGGCACTGTGTCAGGCCCAGCTTCAAGACTCTGAATTATTACTCAAGAGACATGAAACTGAACTAGAGTAAGTCTCTCTCTTCACATTTCATCCCTGTTAGACTGTAACATGAAGCCATGCTTCATGCAAGCAAATACTTTATTGACACATACGTTAGTTTGATTAAAGAATTGCACAGAACAGGAAACAGGGCAATTTAGTGTAAGTATTTTCCATTATATCAACACTTGATTTGAGTTATCCATTGGGGCTAGTGCGTGGGTGAAATGAAATTCAGTATTTGATAAAAATATCATGTTGGTTTACTGGTTTCTCTACATAATATTTTAATTATGCTACGTCATTCTGTGTAAGAAAATTACTAAAAGAAATTTAGACAGGTTGCATAGGCAATAACACGTTCTCCGCCATAATCCTCAATACCAGTGCCCTGCAAGGCTATGTACTTAGCCCTCTACTATACTCCTTATACACTGATGATTGTGTGGCCAAATTCCACCCCAACTCGATTTACAAGTTTGCTGACGACACCACTGTTATTGGTCAGATCTCAAACAATGACGAGACAGAATTCAGGAAAGAGATGGAGTACTTGGTAAGTATAAAGCCAACAATCTCTCCATCAACATCAGCAAAATGAAGGAGCTCTTCATTGACTTAAGGAAGCAGAGTGGAGGACATGGCCCTGTCTGTATCAATGGTGCTAAGGTGGAGATGGTCGACAGCGTCAAGTTCCTGGGAGTGATGTTCACCAACAATCTGTCCTGGTCCACCCACATTGATGCAATGGACAAGAAAGTACCCCAACATTTCTACTTCCTCATGGGGCTAAGGAAATTCAGCATGTCCATAAGGATACTTATCAATTTTTATAGATGCACCACAGAAAGCACCCTATCTGGATGTATCACAGTGTGGTTTGGCAGCTGCTCTGCCCAAGACCACAAGAAACTACAGAGAATTGTGAACACAGCCGTATCCGTTATGCAAACAAACTTTCCGTCCATTGACTCCATCAATACTTCCTGCTGCTTCAGGAAAACAACGAACATAATCAAAGATGCTGCCACCCTGGTTATACTCTCTTCCACTCTCTTCCGTTAGGTAGAAGATATAAAAGTTTGAATACACGTACAAATAGATTCAAGAACAACTTCTTCCCCACTGTCATCAGACTTTTGAACAGACTTCTCAAATGTTCATTCTAATCTCCCTCTCTGCACCTTCTCTGCGACTGAAACACTGTATTCTGCAGTCTGTTCTGCTACCCTGATGCACATTGTATGGGACGATTTGCCTGTACAGCATGCAAAACAACACTTTTCACTGTATCTTGGTGCATGTGACAACAATAAATCAATCAATATTTATAGTCAGGGCTTTACATACCAAAATGTCCCAATATTAGTAAATGAGCAAAAATGAGCTGAGTCAAAAATAAGTTTAATGGGCAGGGGTGACTAAAAGCTTGGTCAAGTTGGGGTTTTAACTTGGTGAGAAGATGAAAAGACAGTGGCCTATAGCAGAAATTTTAGAGTCACATGCTGTGGTGGACTATGTCAAAGGGTACAGAATTGTTGAAAAAGATACTGATACTGTCATAATTTGACTTTAATTCCTGTAGCCATAGTGGTTTCTTTTAAGAACAGCTTTTTAAGCCATACTTGCGGACCAAATAGATTTTATGCACTAATGGACTTGGATTTACTTCCTAAAACCAAAAGAACTGTGGAGTTATAAATCAGGAACAAGAACAGAAGTTGCTGGAAAAGTTCAGCAGGTCTGGCAGCATCTGTGAAGAAAAATTAGAGTTAACGTTTCGGGTCCGGTATCCCTTCCTCAGAACTGATGATAGCTAGAAATATGCTAGTTTATATGCAGAAGTTAAGGTGGGGAGAGGGGTTAAGAAGGACTAAACAATATATGGGGAGAGACCCTAAAGAGAGAGAAGAGCAGTTGGATTCACAAAGGAGTGGATAATGATCTGGCTAGAAGGATGAATAGCTCGTAATGGGGACTGTTAGTGACTAACAATAGATAGTGTGTATGGCAGACTACGTGATAACAAGGCCTGGTGTGTGGGATAAGTAGCTAGGATATGTTCATGGGAGCTAGTTCAGGCCCTAAAATTATTGAACTTGATATTGAGTCTGGAGGGTTTCAGGGTCCCCAAGTGGAAAATGAGGTGTTGTTCTTCCACCTTGTGCTGAGCTTCGCTGGAACACTGCAGCAAGCCTGAGACAGAGATTTTGGCCAGGAAACAGGGTGGTGTGTTAAAGTGGCAGGCAACTGGAAGCTCAGGGTCTTTTTTGTGAGCAGAACATAGATGTTCTGCGAAGTGGTCACCCAGTCTACGCTCCGTTTCCCCAATATAGAGGAGACCACATTGTGAGCAGCAAATGCAGTAGACTAGATTCTGGGAAGTGCAGGTGAAGTGTTACTTCACCTGGAAGGTATTTTTGGGCCCTTGGATACTGGGGAGGGAGGAGGTATATGTATCACAGTGTGGTTTGGCAGCTGCTCTGCCCAAGACCACAAGAAACTACAGAGAATTGTGAACACAGCCGTATCCGTTATGCAAACAAACTTTCCGTCCATTGACTCCATCAATACTTCCTGCAGATGTTGCATCTTCGGCCATTATAGATACAAACAAAGAATTGGAAGACTGCAAAAAGGAGGAAGGACATTCGGATTATAGCAATCAGAATCAGTTACCTGAACGAGATTGACGGAAATCTAGAAAGGAACATGAGTTTACTGGCAAGGTGCTATAGGGCTGTAGGGGGGCATTGGGGGTGAAAGAAGTGTGGACCAGGGTGTCCCGGAGGGAATGGTCCCCGTGGAAGGTGGACAAGGGAGAGAGGGGAATATGTGTCTGGTGGTGGCATTTCGCTGGAGCTGGCAAAAATGGCATCTGAAGATCTTCTGGATGTGGATGCTGGTGGGATGGTAGGTAAGGACAAGGGGAACCCTATTGCTGTTGCGGGAGGGAGGAGAGTGGGTGAGGGCGCAAGTGCAGGAGATGGTTCATATTCGATTCAGAGCTCTGTTGACAGCAGTGCTGGGGAATCCTCGGCTGAGGAAGAAGGTGGACATTTCTGAGGCTCCTTTCTCAAAGTTGGCCTCATCTGAATATATGCAACGGTTATGGAGGAACTGAGAGAATGGGATGGAGTCTTTACAGGAAGCAGGATGTGAGGATGTGTAGTCCAGGTAGCTGTGGGTTTAGTGGCCAGTCTATCCTAAGAAATGGAAACAGAGATGTCAAGGAAGGGAAGGGAGGTAGACCAGGTGAAAGTGAGGGCAGGGTGGAAATTGGAAGTGAAATTGATAAACTATTCCAATTTCAGACGAGAGATGGAAGCAGCACCGATGATATCATTGATATATCAGAGAAATAGTTGTGGGTGGGGACTGGAATAGGACTGAAACAAGGAATGTTCCATGTACCCCAAAAAGAGACAGGCACAACTGGGGCCTATGTGGGTACCCATGGCCACCCCTCTGACCTGAAGAAAATGAGAGGAGTTAAAAGAAAAGTTGTTGAGAGTGAGGACGAGCTCGGCCAAGCAGAGGAGGGTTGTGGTGGGTGGGGATGGTTCAGGCCTTTGCTCCAAGAAGAATTGAAGACCCCTAAGACCATCCTGGTGGGAGATGGACATGAAAAGGGATTGCATGTCAATGGTGAAGAGGAGGTGCCTGGAGCCTGCAAACTGGAAATTCTGAAACTGGTGTAAAGTGTCAGAGGAATCACGGATGTATGTGAGCAGGGATTGGATTAGGGGAGAAAAGGCCGAGTCAAGGTGGGAAGAGATGAGTTCTGTGGGGTAGGAGCATCTTTTGTTTTGTTTGGGATTTACTTCTGATTGTTTGTGACCCAATATGGTAAATAATGGGGCCTCAAACATTTGTTAGACAGTTCTGGAATTTGTTTGTTTTCAACTGAAGGGAAACAACCATAGCTGAGTGGAAACTTTTAGTTTAACTTCTAACTTTCGGCAGTATTATTCCTATGAAGACTTTGGAACAGGAGAAAGAAATTGAATCAGATTACCTTGGAATAAAAAGTTAGTATCAGACCCACATCAGAATCACTGAGATTAAAAACCCTGAGAATGTTACTTTAAGATAAGTACAATGAAGCTCAGATGTGTTGTAGCTCCTGGAAGAAGCTACTTGCAGTTCCAACTGAATTCAAAAGTGACTTAAACCTATTAAGGTAATTGATACAGGGAGTCTGGTATGAATATTATATGAGTGGTGTTTTGGCTACTTTACAATGAGTGGTGTTTTGGGCCGTATTCGGAAGTGGATTTATATCATTTAAATTTACAAAGGAGTGTTTTGTGATTAATCGAATTATAATTTTACCGCGTGTTCTAAATCTTTGAATTTGTATGATGTGTATATCATTTGTATTGTTTTTTATCTTTGTTCCTTTTGTAATAAGCTTTAGGAAAGATGTTGTGAAACTTGAAAGGGTTCAGGAAAGATTTACAGTGATGTTGTCAAGGTTGGAGGGTTTGAGCTTTAGGGTGAGGCTGAATAGGCTGGGGCTCTTTTCCATGGAGCATCGGAGGCTGAGGGGTGACAGGCGCATGGATAGGGCGAATAGCCAAGGTCTTTTCCCCAAGGTAGGTGAGTGCAAAACTAGAGGCATTGGTTTAAGGTGAGAAGGGAAAGATTTAAAAGAACCTAAGGGGCAACTTTTTCATACAGAGGGTGGTACGCATATGGAATGAGCTTCCAGTGGAAGTGGTGGAGGCTGATAAAATTACAATATTTAAAAGGCATCTGTTTGGGTGTATGAATAGGAAAGGTTCAGAGGAATATCGGCCAAATACTGGCAAATGGGACTAGATTAATTTAGGATATCTAATCGGCATGGACAAGTTGGACTGAAGGGTCTGTTTTCATGCTTTACATCTCTGTTACTGTAAAATCTGCATTACTGCTTACAGTTCAGCAACAGTTCACATCATTAAAGCAAGACAAATAAAAATGCGATCTATCAAGCCAGGTTCCACACCCAATTAACCCTTAATTAACGTGTCCATCCAGGTTCCCTTATTGCATTAGGTCTCAGGCATTCCTACAGACAATATTGGATTACAACAGATTCCCTTTTAATAAAGTTATGTACCAAAAAGAAAAGATATCATATTCCTTTTGCATATCAAATTGCAAATATCTTTTTGCTCTGTACCCTACAGACTTTTTTAGCATTGGCTCCTTTTTTTATACACCAATCAGATAGCTGACTGCTGCTATCCAGCCATTTGAATTTTGAAATTTCTTTATTCTCCAGCATCTGTTTTAAAACTGTAATATCAATCCACAGTCATTTCTCATTCACACGTTTTGTTCAATGAACTTTATCCTGTAGTGACCCATTACCAATGTAGCACTCAATGAGTATTTCCGCGAAGCATAATTCTATATGTGCCACCTCACCAAGAGTGAGAGTTTGAGAGTTTCTGCCTCTAATGTATGTTTTACTACTGTTCTGATCTTTTTAGTTCCCCAAGCTAAAAGGCAATATTTCCCACAAGAGACATTATAAATTCGCCTGCACTTGAGAATATATCATAAAGATTTACATAAGAAGCATCACTAAAAGCAACAACTTTCAGGTTCCTGGTATCTCCCAAAGATGCGAATTTCAAAACACAACGCTGCAATTTTAATTTTTTCAATGTTTTGTTTACCCGACTAATTCCTTGTGATTTTTCAAAGTTGTAGTCAATTCTAACACTTGAAAATTGGCATCTAGCCTTATTTGGATGCCCAGCCAATTCTGCTGCCAACTAGACTTTGTGGTTCCTCTGAAATAACTCCACAGAGGCCGATATCCCATCATCAAGTCACCCTTTACTTATGTATGGAGAGTCCTTGTCACCGATCCAGCTCCCTCAGAGCCAGCTCTGAGTGAACAGGATAACTGACACTCTGTGAGCCATGGCTCCCTAATTGGGGCTGTTATTCTGGTCCAATCAAGGAATTCATTTTATGAGGTCCACCTTGGCTGACCTCATTACAATCACTACATCTACATTTCAGTTTTGGAAGCCTCTGCATCTTTTTGTGAGGCCCTACTTTGACTAATTACAATGGGGCTAGCATTTTACAAATAAGATTGCTGATGCAAAGTGACACTTGATCCATTATGTCTGATTTCCAATCCAATATACTTAAAGCCCAGAAGCCTAACTTAAAATTTTGAATTCTACTTTAGCCCATTTATAATGATGTTTTTAAATTTATTACTTCCAGCCCACAAAAAAAATCATAAATGATAAAGGTGCATGAAAGCTGACCATTAGGATGCCAGTAAAACATGGCTGGGTCTACATTTAACTAAAGACAACCAATTTTAAAAGGAAGATCTTACTGAGAAGCACCAAACTCTTACAGGCATCATGTAAGTCTTGCATTTGATAAGGTCCCTCATGGTCGGCTGGTCCAGAAGATTAAGTCACATGGCATGCATGGTGAGCTGACAAATTAGATACAAAGTTGGCGTCGTCATAGAAGCTAAATGGAAGTTGTGTTTTTCTGACTGGAAGCCTGTGATCAGTGGTGTTCTGCAAGGATCAGTGCTGGGACTTCTATTGTTTGTAAGTTACATAAATGAGTTGGATGAAAATGTAGGTGGTCCGATTACTAAGTTTGTAGAGCACATGAAAATTGCGGATAGTGAGGAACACTATGAAAGGATATAGCAGGATATAGGCCAGCTGGAAAATTGGGCAGAGAAATGGCAGATGGAGTTTAATTTGGACAAGTAATGTGATGCATTTCGGGAGGTCAAATGCAAGAAGAAAGTATATAATAAATGGCAGGACCCTTAGAAGCATTGACATACATGGGATCTTGGGGTGCAAGTTTACACCTCCTTTAATGTAGCAACACACATGGATAAGCTGGTAAAGAAGGCATATGGCATGCTTGCCTTCATCGGTTGGGGCATTGAATATGTAAGTTGGCAAGTCATGTTGCAGCTGTATAGACTGTTAGTTAAGCCACATTTGAAGTATTGTGTGCAATTCTGGTCACCACACTGCAGGAAGGGTGTGGAGGCTTTGGAAAGGGTACAACAGATGTTTACCACGATGTTGCTTGGATTGGAGTGTTTTAGATATAAGGAGAGTTTGGATAAACTTGGATTATTTTGCTAGAGCATCGAAGGCTGAGGTGGACTGTTGGGTCTTTTTTCTGGGGTGGAAATGTCAAATACTAGGAGGCATAGGTTTAAAGTGCAAGGGAAAAAGTTTAAAGGAGATGTGCAATGGAAGTTTTTTTTACTCTGGGTGTAGTAGGTACTTGGTACATGCTGTTGCAGGAGGTGGTAGAAGCAGATACAATAGCAACATTTAAGATACATTTAGACAGATACATGAAAATAGATGGATACAGACCACGTGCAGGCAGATGGGATCAGTTTAGAATGCCATCATGGTCAACAGAGACATGGTCAGTTGAAGGGCCTGGTCCTGTGCTGTCCTCTTCAATGTTCAGTGTAATGACCTAATTAATTTTCAGAGTGTTTCCACTGTATCTAATGCCTCTTTTGAAGCATGGAGAAACACTTTCTTCTTGAGCTGATCTCCCTGCTGAAATGCAACTTTAATATCATTAACCAAAATTCCAAGCATTTATTTCTAGCAAAGCTAAGAAAACTTTCAAAATTGCTTTTTCCTCCTGTCATATCTTGGTCCCCAGTTTTTCTTCCAAACCTTGTGCTACCAGCTTTGCTTTATCATTACAAGTCCCATCAGGAGATACTTTTTCTGTGCGTAAAAGAAAGGGTGTCCCCAGATAGGGTTGGTTTCCCTTATCTGGAGTCTCTGTGTACATCTCTAATTCTCTCCAGCTTTACAATTCTTGTTGTTTGGCATCTTCTATTAACTTGTCTTCTAGTTTTTTCATGGCCACTAAGACTTCTTGATCACATGGGTTTCTACTCCTGGCTTGTAATACATTCCTTGCCCTTGATAAATCATGCCCTGTGTCTTACCTTTTTTGTCTCTTTCTGGATTATTACTGATTGACCTCCCCCTCCTAACTGGGTTCTTTTCAACAGTTCGTGACTTGTCTTTAAAGGCAGGTTCACTTCTATGGAACTGCATGTTCATTTGCAACAAATTCTCAGCACAGACTGTTCCTGACAGTGCATACAATAATTTGCAGTTCAGCTAATCTGCCAAATTTTTATGAACCATTGTAGAAGACAGAACAGAACAGCACAGGAACAGGCCCTTCAGCCCACCATGTCTATGCTGACTATAATGCCATTCTAAGCTAATGCAATCTGCCTGCACATAGCCTGTATCCCTGTATTCCCTGCTTGTTCATGTGTCTGTCTAGTTATATCTATTACTGAATGGTTCCATTTACATTCCACATTGCTAAAAGGGCTTTATGCTGTTCATTTGTACACGCCTCCCTAGATTTATCATTAACAAATTTTATCCTCCCACTTTCCACAAAATCATTGAGAATTCTTTTTTGCTAGTCCAAGTCTGGTCCATATTCAGTTTTCCATTACTTTATTCGCTATTATCTTCTTGCATTTACTATGTATTCTTATTGATGGCAGAATGATTTCATAGAATCGTAGAATCCCTACAGTGCGGAAACAGGCCATTCGGTTTCAACAAGTCCACACCAACCCTCCGAAGAGCATCCCACCCAGACCCATCCCCATACTCTAATCCTGTAACCCTGCATTTTCCATGGCTAATCCACCTAATTTACACCCCTGGACACTATGGACAATTTAGCATGTCCAATCTACCTAACCCGCACATTTTTAAAGTGGGAGCAAACCAGAGCACCTGGTGGAAACCCACGCAGAAATGGGGAGAATGTCTGTGTGGTGTGTGCACAGTCACCCGAGGGTGGAATCGAACCTGAGTCCCTGGCGCTGTGAGGAAGCAGTGCTAACCACTGAGCTAGCATACTGCCCAAAATATCTAATTTATATTAAAATATTATTGTTATACCTTTAAATCATAGTCACTATCTTGTTGAAATCTTTTCATTAGGGCCAATTTCTAATAGGTTGTGACAGTGTCCTTTGTTATTTTTTACAAATCTCATATAATGCATATCTGTTTATATGAACTTATCATACTCCTAAGCCCTTATTCCTGTAGCCTTTACTAAAATTTGTAAACTTTTGGAGAATGGATAAACAAATTTCCTGTGTGATTTTAACACAATTTACTTTTAGGTTTCAAAGTTTCTATCCTCTGAGCCAATTATGCTTCTTTAATTGCTCTATTGAAGAGATTATGTTCCATTTAAAGGAATATAATTGCATCCCAATAAAGTAAATTTCAAATTCACAGATTTTCCAAAAAAAAAGTTCTATTGTTTTGCATGTCCAGTTTCATCTGTGCTTTCTGCATTGATAGCCAATTTAATAACAACATTATCTGACTGGACACCGTATCCGTGCCAATTAAATGATTGATTCTCGCTATATTATAAGGAATAACCATTGTTTTCAAACATTTGGTGTGTTATCATCCCTAAATCTGAAACTTGTATAAGTCGCAAATTCCTTAACTTTATCCTGATCCTTCTTACTTAAAGAGTCTAGGCAACATTTTAGCCAGTCTATTCCCCACAATGTAGATGTGGATCCACTGTGTAATATTGTACAATGGAACGCTGTTCCACCAATACATTTGTCACTGGACTGCAACCCCTTGTCACAATACCACATCCTCACGTTGATCCATACCTCCATCTTCTTTGCCTCTGACTCTTCTGTCTCGTGTTTAGTTTTGAAAACTCTCTTATGTGTTTGGATCAGTTCATGTCATAATGGTAGTTTGAATCACACCTGAAATATCGATTGACTACATCCTGACCTTTTTTGAAGTTCATTTTCTTATTGTAAATCCCAACTTCTCTTTGCTTTTCAAATATCATTTCTGCCTTCGTTTCTAATAGTTACAGTTACTTTTCAGTCTGTTGCCTGTGACCCCATTTCTAGATGCTTTTGACAATTTGTTAATATTAAGAACTCCATTTTTTGAAGTATCAGTAATTGCTCTTTTTGCAGTATGAATGCTGGTTGAAAAGAATGCTTTCCGAGAACCTTTTTTTTTTAAGTACTTCTGACATTTGTTCTGACAGTGTATGTTTATCCACAATTTAATTCCCATACAAACTAGAATCAATCAAAACTTGATACTTTGGTATGGTCAAATAACTTAAATTTCTGGACAGACTGGACAATTTCCAAATGAAATTTCTACAGTCTTGCATGCAGTCTACTGAATTCCATTAAGTACTCTTGCATAGTAGTATCCTTGGTCTTTTTAAATTTGTAAAAATTACTCTAAGCACTCAAATCTTCTTTTTTATTCAATTGTATCCATGCAAGTTAACAATCTGTCCAAAGTTTCATCCATGTTCAATCGTGGATTTTAATCCCTAAAAACATTGCTTCTTGTATCATGCGTTTCTATCATGAAGAAAGTACAAAGGCCATACCTTATTTCCTTTCGGTAAAGAAGTAACCCAGGTTCATGTTGTAACTTCATTCTTCCCCTGGTCTTAAGGCTCACTTTCAAAAATCACAAGTGGACTAATCATGCCTAAAATCTTTGCATTTTGACTCAATATCCTTTGCTACTTCTCCAATACAGAAGAAGCTAAATATGTTTGAAGAGTCCAAGTCTATACTTTTGGTGAGAGCTTTTTTTCAGTTAACAAAACTCCATAAATTTCACACATCACTGATTACTAGTTTCCTACACATGTTGATATTTTTAAATCAACCTGCTCAGACGTGTTATTTCACACTGTTGGAGCAGGTGAGACTTGAACCCGGCCTCCTGGTCCAAAGATAGGGAAACTCCCATTGCACTACAAGAGCCACTGCTGTCTATATTTATACAGCTAATTGACAGCTGACTAGCCCTTGATTAATATGTTCACTAGCTGTTCCCTCATTTTGTTTGGTCTCTGGCATCCTTGCAGACCATATTTGATCATAACAATTGGAGATCAATGTTTCGCAAATGCTTTGAAGGCGTTTCTCTTCACGGGCCAATGAAAAAATGAATAAGTGACAGAGGCAGTCAATAATATGATATCAATCTCAGTGACAATTAAGTCCATGAGATCATCACATGTTTTTGAGGCGAACAGCAAGTGACTGTTTCATCCTTTCTCAATTTGAGTTTATTTCAAAGCCAGTACAGTTTAGAGCTTTTTCCGTTGTGAAAACATACAAATACTGCCTTAAACTCAAAGTATTTACCCCGTATCATTTCCTAAATTGTTTTTTGGTGTGTTAAGTGGCGTTGCAAAATTGTCATTAATTTATCCAAGGTTAAAAGTAACTCACAAATTACAAGTGTAATTCTTCTGCCTGGCAGTAGTTGAGCTCAAATGTAACTACAGTAGTAACAGGCGTCTGCAGCTGGGTGGTAGCAATGAACTAGTAATACTGTCCAAATATGTGGAATGGGTAAGTTAGCAGAAATGACAAGCTGCCATTCAATCTCCCTCTTCAGTGATGTTGTCATGAGACAAGGTGAGTGAAAAGTGAATTTGTTTTTACTACAGCACATGAAGTCCAATTGCCCTTGGAATTATTTAAGTGTGTCTTGTACAATAGAGATCTTGTTATGAACTTACAGTCACTACTTTAAAAAAATCTAGTCACAAACAAGCTATTAAAGTGGCTGCTGTAAATTATGTAACCCTTCGCATTTGAAAGTGCCATGTCTCAAGTGAATTCTTAACTAAATATCGACCTTCAAAATCTTCATGCAAATTAACACATCTCTGTTTAAGGATGGGCCAACACAAATACGTCATCCAGTCTAATGTTATTCGGCGACCTTCCCTGAAAACCAATGAAAAAGGCCCATTCAATCAAATTGAATAGGTCAGTCTGAAGCAAAGACACCCAGCAAGAGTTTTACCAGAAATCAGCTCTGTTATTTTCATTGCATTTTAAGGAGAGTTTGTAGAGACTTGAAGAGTTTTCTCATGCTAATGTCCCAAACTTGCCTCATTAACTATGTGCCAATCTTCTACGGTACGCTGATCGTCCAGTGCTACCTTCATTCTCATGTTCTCTGCGAAGAAGTACTCGCCACTGCTAGTTCTGGGATTTCTAGCACCAGCACCAAATTTAAAAAGCTGTTGTGCACAAAGTCAAATGTTGTCAGTCAGGAGCTGCCTGTATAGTTCATGACATTTTCCTGGACATGGTAGATAAGGGGAAATTGATACCCTGCTTTTTAGACAGGCACCAAGAGTAAAGCAAGAAGCTGTCTTCTTTCACCAAGACTAGCAGAGGACTGGCAGGCTGCCAGCCTGGACTGAGGTTCCCACCTGAGTCAGTGCATTCTCAGCAGTCCAGTAGAACTTGCCGGTCTATAGCCTTCTGCACTTCACCAGAGTTCCTGCCATCATCCTCTGTTTGATACCTCACGGTCACTCTATCTCTGTTACTGCAACAAGGCTCATGCCTCAGCCATTCAAGGAGGAAAACCTTCACTTGGGGTTCCTGGCACAGTGGAGGGCAACCAGTTCAGGTCCTGCTCAGGCCAGTCAGAGTCAGATGCTGCCATCCTAAAGGGTGAGGAACCAAATGATGGGCATCAGACCACTGTCCTGACTCTTTCTACGCTATTGAGGGCTGTTTTCCTCATGGAATGAGAGAAAGGCAGATATTATGGGAAATCAAAGTGGCTGTGACAGCTATTCCTGTTGGTGCAGCTGGTCAAGTGTCCTAAATGCGTACGTTGGTAGCGCAGAAGGTGGGTGCAGGAATAGCGATGTCAGGGATTGCGGTGGGCAGAAATCAGACAAGAGAGATGCCATAGGGACATGACAATGAGGGGCCTAAATGACGTGAGTTTGGTAGAGTTTTTGCTGGGCTTTGTGGAATGCTACAGGGATTAGTGCTGGGGCTACAATTATTTACAATATATATTAGTGATTTAGATTTTATGAAAATGACTGTATTTTATTCCACGTTGTGAATGACAGAGAAACAGGTGGAAAAGGAAATGATGAGGATGACTCAAAGAGTGTGCGGGGGGGATACAGACGGGTTAAGCAAGTGGGCAAAATATTGACAGATGGAAAAAAGGCTGGAAAAATGGAGAATGCTTAAAGCTAAAGCGCAAAGGGATTTGGGAGACTTCGTAAATAAATCACAAAAAAAAGCTAGCATCCAAGTTCAGCAGTTTAGGGAGACAAATGGAATGCCGAACCACATTTCAAATGGAATGGAATATGAAAATATGGAAGTACTGCTAAAACTATATATGACACTAATTAGACCACCCCCAGAATGCTGTGAATAGTTTTGGTTCCCTTATATAGGCAAGATATATATTGCTGGTGGAGATAGTCCAGAGAAAGTTCACTAGGCTGATTGTCAGTATAGGGTATGGAGGGATTTTCTCATGAGGACAGATTGAGTAGGCTGGGATTATGCTCATTAGAATTTAAAAGAGTGAGTAGCAACCTTGTTGAAATTCTTACAAAATTCTTAGGGGGCTTGACAAGGTAGATGCTGAGAGGTTGTTTTCTTGTGGGGAAATCTAGGACCAGAGGGCATAACCTCAGAGTAAGGGATCACCAAGTTAGGACAAAATGAGGAAGAATTTCTTCTGTCACAGGGTCGTGAATCTGCAGAATTCTTGCCCAGAGAAGCATATAGAAGCTAAGTTGTTAAGTATATTCAAAGCTGAAAAGGGAATTGAGGGTTACTGGAAAAAAGCAGGAAAGTGAAGTTGAGGATTATCAGATCAGCCATGATCTTATTGAATGGCAGAGCAAATGTGATGTGTCAAATAACTAACTTCTGCTCCTGTGTCTTATGGTCTTATGGATCTTGAGCTTCCAGTCACCTGTCAGGTTAATTCTCCGCTTTGCCTTGTGCTATCCTTTTTTGTCCTCGGCTTACATGGATCTTCATCGGTGCATGATAGTGAGTTTGAGGAACAACATTTCATCTTTTGATTTGGCATTTTCCAGCCTTCTGTACTTGGTATTGACAATAGTTTGAACTCCTTTTGGCCCTGCACCACTAACTCTTATGTTAGTCCATTGCTCTTACTTTCCAATCTATGACAAACCTTCCCTTTTGTTCTTTTCCACCATGCCCCTCCCACCAATTTCATCTGCATTTCTGAATTTTGCCAGTTCTGATGAAAGGCCATAGTCCTAAAACATTACCTGCTGTTTCTATGTCTACAGACGTCACCTAACCTGCCATTTCTAACATGTTGTTTGTTTTTAATTTCAGATTTCCAGCATGCACAGATTTTGCTTTTGAATTCTAACATTGTCCTAGTCTAGCTATTCTTCTCTCTTTGTGAAATTAAGCTCATCAGAAACCATATGCTTTTCCACGGCAATTTTTTTCTCATACTTCCACGTTATTTTGCTGATCTATATTGGATTCTAGCCTTGTAAAGATTAAATTCTAATCCTTCCACTTAAATCCTTCCATGGTTCTCTCTGCTTGTCTACCTCCTCCAGTTTGACAACTAGAATCCTCTTCCCACATTACCCACACTTCCTTTTTCCTTCTAATCGTATCTGTTCCCTGATTCTGATGTCATCTACATGTCTAGCAATTGTCTCCAGCCCTTGCTCAAACAACTTCTGAACCAGACTGTTCTCAAACTCAGTGTCTTATTTAACTCTAAGGTGAACTTCCAGCCGTACATCCACTCCATCACTATGTCTGTCTATTTCTATCTCACTAACATTGCCTGACTTGTGCCTCTGCTTCACCTTGTCTGCTTTTGATTCCATCTTTTGTTACTGCTAAACCTGATTATTTCAATATTTTCTTGACTCGCCTTCAATCTCTCACTGTATATTAAATTGAGGTCATCCAAATTGCTTTTTGTATTGTTCACACATCACATTATCCATTGACCTATATTAGCTCCCTATCTGGCAACCCCAATTTTAAAACTTTGATCTTTGGCCTTCAAATCATTCCATGATTTTGCCTCCAGTCTTTGCAACCTCCTCTACCCCATACAACATTTGTGTTCTCTGTGTTCTTCTAATTCCAGCATCTTGTAATCTTTGATTTTAATTGCTTCATTATTGGAGACTGTGTTTTTACTGTACAAGATCAAAATTCTGGAATGTTGTTCATATGCCACAGTGCCTCTGTACCTCTCTTTCCTCCTTTAAAAAGCTCTCTAACCTTATCTCTTTGACTGAACTTTGGTCACCTATTTAGTATCTTCTCATTTGGGAAGGTGTCACCTATTGTTTCATGTGCGCCTTGGGATATTTTATGGTATTAAAATTGCCAAATAAGTGCAAGTCATGGTTGTCATCTACTGTTTCAATAACATCCCTGGCCTTGTAACAGAAGGCGTGGAGGATTTGCCAGGAACCAGTGTTGAGGCTCAACATAACTGGATAGTCTCCCCACCCCCCGGCCTCATCCCATGACCAACCCTCCCACTTATTCCCGCCTCCTTGACCTGACACAACCTGTCCATCTTCTCTCCCACCTATCTGCTCCTCCCATCTCACTGACCAATCCCTACCACTCCCTACCTGCACTCACCTGTCACCATCCCACCTACCTTCCCCAGCC
The DNA here is from genome assembly GCF_021869965.1 of Rhincodon typus. Classification (NCBI taxonomy): domain Eukaryota; kingdom Metazoa; phylum Chordata; class Chondrichthyes; order Orectolobiformes; family Rhincodontidae; genus Rhincodon; species Rhincodon typus. Next base: position 39,390,722 of record NC_063349.1, read on the forward strand.
CCACCCCTCCTGTCTATTTATTTACAAGCTCCCTTCCCGCTCCCCCATTTCTGAAGAAGGGTCCCTACCCGAAACTTCAACTTTTCTATTCCTCTGATGCTGCCTGTCCTGCTGTGTTCCTCCAGCTCCACACTGTGTTATCTCTGACTCCAGCATCTGCAGTTCTTGCTATCTCCATAACTGGATAATGGTTGTTTTCTAGTGATTTCCATCAGATTGTAGGCAGGGTGTTGGGGACAAAGGTGGGAATACAGTTTGCAGACAATAATAAAATTGATTGAAAGAGATCGCAAATAAAACTCATGCTTTATGTAATAGCTCAGTAGGTCATTAATTAACATGTTTTCTAGGTTACCATTGACAAATATTGACAATATATTGACAATATATTTTGTACACAATTCTGTAAAATTTGCAGCACAGAAACAGGCAGTCAACCCTAAACCCTAATCCTATCGCAGGCCAATTTTGACCAATATCACTCTAACCTTAATTCATCTCACCCTTTCATGTCCTTCTAGAAGGTAATGGCCTAGTGGCAATGTCACTGGATGTATAATCTAAAGACCCAGGCTAATACTGTGGGAGCATCAGTTGTATTCCATAGTAGATGGATTGAATCAATTGAGTTTTTCCAACAATTTTGAGGGAAGAAAATCTGCCAAATTTATCTATGTAATCTTCATGTGACTTCAGACTCTCAGTGATACTGTTGACTTTTAACTGCCCTTTGAAGTGGCCTAGCAAGCCTCTAGGTTCAAGGGCAATGAGGAATGGGCAACAAATACTGGCCTCCCTAGTGATCCCCACATCCATGAAAGAATAAAGAAAAATAATTGCATTGACATAGCTTCCTTTTAAATAAATCTATTCAATTCACCTCAACCACTCCAGAACAAAATGTAATGATTCTCTTGATGAAGGGTAAATTTTAAAAATAAATCACCAATTTTTCCATGTATTCCATCTAATTAACTTCTGTCCCTGAATTCCTGATAATGGTAATGCCTGATATGAACTTTGCTGCTTTCATGCCATACTTATCCTTAGCATCAGTATGTAAAATGCAGCACTTTGTTTTTAATGCGTATTTGTGCTTTTAATGACAGATTGGACTCTTTGGACATTACAGAAACACGCTGTCAACACTGTGAAGAACTGATGCAGCTGGCTGAAGAATGTAGATATGCCCATGAGTATGGAGAATTATGCCTCGCTGAACAGAGAAAACATCCTAATAGTCTTCATGAGGAAGAATTCAATGTTGAAAAGCAATGTAACAAGCTGACCATCAATCATACGAAAGAAAATAGCCAGAATGCTGACAGAAAAGTTATTTCTGACCCAGTTCAGACTGCTGTTACCTACGCTTCTGAAAAGATCAAGCAAAGTGATCATTCACATCTTGCTTGTCAGGTTTCTGAGCATGGTGACCCCAGACTCCTTGTAAACCAGGAGGGAACTACTCTGCAGGATTTCCGAACAAGCAAAAGTCCAGTATATTCTGAATATAACAAAATAGAGTCACAGCCGCAGAATAAAGAGCATTTGATGGATAAACATCAACAATGTATTTCAAAAGACAACTTAGAAAAGTAAGAACACAATTAGAATGCTGATATCATTTATGTATTGAATTTTTATGATAGCTCAGAACTTTTGGAAATTCAATAAGCAAAAATAAGCAGCAGACCCAAGACTACCTAATCTATAGCAGAGGCTACAGTCTATATTAACCACAATTCACTATATGCTATCAAATCTCTGCCTCTGTAATGATGGACCTATGTGTTTTCCATTGCATGTAGGTTGAATTGTATGGCTGGTGTATACAGAAGATGGTAGAGTAATGTAAGAAGCAGAGACTCTGTGATTTTCAGAAAACATATAATATTTTAGTGTTACGTCAACCAGTAATGCAGTTAGAAACAAGGGCATTTCCACATTTCCAAATGTGGCCATTGTGATAGTGTGGCCTACAAATATCTTCCTCCCTCTGGCTTCTCCATTCTTATGATTCTTTTTACATGATTTTCTGGTTTAACCTTGTGAAGATGACCTAAGCCAGCCAGAACGTGATTTATAAAATAGCAGTAAACAGCAAGAAGAATTAGCTGTCCAAGAGTGGTGGTGTATAAAAGGTTCTATGTAATATGTTTAGGACTAGCAGTTTTGTAGCCAGATCTTCTTGTATTCTAAGTTTTAGGAAGCACTCAATTTTTGGTTTAGCTTTCTTCATGCATTTCTTGTACATGTTCAAGTTTTCTTGTGCATTATATTTTTTTTAAGAGAGAATTGTAAACTGTTACAGCAAAGAACAAGGATATTCAGCCTGTCATACCTGTACCAGCTCTCTGCAAAAATAATTCACTTTGTGCCTCTCCCCTGACTTTTCTCCACAGCCTGCAAAGTTTTACTTTCCAGATAATGATTCAGTTCCCTTTTGAAAGCCAAACTGAATTGCCTCCACCACAGTCCCAAGACATATGGTCAATTACTTCAAAAACTAGGAATTTGCACTTATTTTTCTTATCACAAATGATTTTTATTTGTTCATTGGATGTAGGTGGCATTGTCTAGGCTGACACAGAGATAATTAGTCGTGAAGCCACAAAGAAATTTGAATATATGAATAAAAATCCCAAAATTTTAAGATCTTGAGCGATAAGGAGGCCATGTGAATCAGTGAACTCACGTGAAGACTGAACAAAACTTGGCATTCATTAGAATTTGAGCAACCAAGAAGTAGGAAAGCTGGAGTGTATGCAATATAGATGGTGGGAGACCAAACAGAGGAGCATTAGAATAATTGATTTGGAAGTGATAATGGCACGTTAACAGATACAACCATTGTTACAGAGATGAAGAGAATTTAGGCTTATAAAGTCAGCTTGTGGCCAAATAGAATGGTGAAGTTGTAAGCTTCATCCTCAAAAAGTGACTGAGATGGAATCAAAGGCAAAAACATGGAGTTTGATGCAGCACTCGAACATGACGATTTGAGTCTTCTTGATGTTTGCTGAGGAAGTTTGTAAGTTATCCACAACTGATGCTGGGGAAGCATGCTAACAGCACAGACAGATGAGGAGTCCTGATGTGTCCTAAAGAGGTACAACTGGGAGTTGTAAGAATACAATTTAGACCATCACCGTTGGATGGCATCACCTGGAGGTGTGTTGGTGAGAAAAAAATAGCTAGAAATAGATCACTGGGAGGTGGAGACAGGAGAGATGGCCATTTATAAAATAAGTGACAGGAGGAAAAAAGATGAGCATTTAAAATAATTTGCCAATGATTTTCTGTGTAATAAATGTCCATTCTAAGCTAGTTAAGACATAATTGAGTACAAAACCCTCAAAACAAAACTAGAATAACTTTATCATTTTAAAGATTGAACAAATACAACATATTTCATATTTTAGATAATTACTTTCTGTTTGTCCTGATTAACAATGGTATGTTTCAATAACCTTGTGTTTGCAGCCATGCAGCCATTGTCTTACAGTCCCACTGGCGAGGATACATTATTCGCAAAGAAATTCAAATGTGCATGATACTTCATAATGCTGCTTCAGTGATACAGGCTGCATGGAGAGATTACCGCAAACGGATGAAAGTTGCCTTCCGGAAAACTACTCAAGCTTCGTCTAGAAAATGCAAGATATTTAGTGGAAGTCAAGAGATCAGACATAAAGCTGTCACCATTATTCAGGTTAGATAAAATGAATGGATAGCATTTCCTTTAGCAAATATATTTTAAGGATAATGTCAGAAATTTTTAATAGAATTGCTATTCTTCAACTGTAAAAGAACTTATACAGTGAGAACGCGTGCTGAGTGTACATTGCTTGCAAGAAACATATAACTTTGGATCAATGGTTCCAAAGGTCTCTTCAATTGTGGTTTTCCTTGTGTCCTATGGGGACCTGTTATAGACTAATTAATAGAGTCTGATTACCGTAATTCATCAACATCTCAATTATCAATAGCAAACTACTTGTGTTGTACGGAGCTTTGGTGTATAATTACCATTGTGCCATGCAGTCACCAGGATGAAAGATAACAAATCACAAAAACATTAACGGATTTATGCTACGAAAGGGGATCATTTGTCCCATTGTGCTTGTGTCAGCTGAATAAAAGCTGTACAGTTTGGTTCCATTTTCTAGCTTTTGGTCTGTCATTCTCTACATAATGACACTTCAAGTGCCTATTTCTATCATGTAAAAATTCTGAGAGTTTCTGCCTCTATTACTCTTTGTAGGCAGTGAGTTCGGAACCCCACCACATTCTAAAAAAAGAAAAATTCCCCTTAATTCCCTTCTCTGCCAATTACCTTGAATTTATGCCCTTAGTTACTGCCCTATCTGCTAATGGAAATAAGTCTTCACAGTTGACCCGACTCTGGCCTTTGTTCTTTTTATGTACCTCAATGAAATCTCCCTTCATCTTCTTCTAAAAACAATAATTTCAGCCTCTCCAAACTTCTGTCATAGCTGTCTCTATTCTTGGCAATATCCTTGTAAATGTCCTTTGTACTGTTTCCAATGTGGCCATATCCTTTCTTAAGTCAGTGATCTGAACTCTACTCAGCAATTTAGTTGTAGTCTAGCTATCATTTATACCGTTTTCTTATAATGGGGAGGTTACAAATTCTATGCCTCAGCTCAAAAGAAAATTTCTCTACTTTCTTTACCACCTTACCTCTGCCGTACAACCTTCAAGGATTTGTGAATGTGTATTCCAAGATTCCTCTATTCTTTTACATTTCTCAGTGTTCTACCTTTTTTTGTGCATTTCCTTGTCCTTGTTTGCCTTCTACAAGTACAGTGCCTCATAATTCTCTCAATTGAATTTGATTTGCTGCTTTCCTGCCTAATCAGTCCATTGATATGTTCTCAGTCTATAGATTTCTCCCTCATTTGAACTCCACATACATTTTTTGTGACATCTTTAAACATCTTAATCGTGCTCACTGTGTACAAGTCTAAGTCATTAATATTCACCACAAAAACAAATCAAAGGACCTGGAACAAACAGAAAATGCTGGAGAAACTCAGCAGGTCAGGCAACAGATGTGGAGAGAAAAACAGAATTGACCAATTCCGGTATAACTTTTGCTCAGAACAGGATCAGATACTAAATCCTCCAAAAATTCACTGGAATTGTCCTTCAACACACAAAAGCAGTCCGGCCATTACTCTCTGCTCATTATAATGAGCCAATGTTTGATCCAATATGCTACTTGTCCTTTTAGATCCTTGGATCTCATGGCTCTTGCATTTTTAACCAGTGTTTTATGCAGGATCTTGTCAAAAGCCTTGCTAAAATTAATGTAAGCTAGAACAAATATGTCACCCTCCTTATTACCTCTTCAAAAAAGTGATCAAGCTAAATTAGGTGTGACACTTTCTTAACAAACACAGAAAATTGGTGGAGAAATTCAACAGTCCTGGCAGCATTTGTGAACAGAGATACAGAATTAACATTTTAAGTCCAGTACGATTCTTCTGCAGATTTTTCTTTCATGTGATAACCCTTACAAGGTCAGCATGTCTGGCAGCATCTGTGGAGGGAAATCAGAGTTAATGTTTTGGGTTCAATGACTCACGAATTAATCTCCCCCTGGAGTTTGTTGAGTATGAGTTCCTTTGGTAACAAACAATGGCCTGTCCAGCAAGAATTCACCACCTGAGCCCTTTACAAAGCAGACCCAGCTGCCCCCCTTCCGTGGTTATGTTCGAGCCCGGGTGTCCTTGGACTAGGGAGCACGTGAAGGCTATCAATGCTCTCGATGGCTTTAGAGAGAATTGGACACCACAAGGGACACAGTGCTTTACTTACCCCTCCGACTTCATTTTGATTTAGCCCCTTCCCCCTCTCCCTACCCCCATGCTTCACTTTTCATGGTCCACATTGCCCCATATAGGCTTTGCATGTAAATTTCTATTTGGCAATGGTTAATTGATAAAAACAAAAACAAAAGTCACAGTGATTTGGTGGTGGGAAAGTAATTTGATTGTGTATGATAGCACATCCAGATGTATAAAAAGAAATCAGACCCAAAGGGCTGTTGTGGCACAGTGGTAGTATCCCTAACTCTGGACCAGAAGATCCAGATTCAAGTCCCTTCCTGTTCTAGTGGTGTGTCATAAAAGCTCTGAACAAGTTGATAAAGAATATCTATTTAGCAGACCCAGAAGGGCTGCTATGGTGTCGTGGTCGTGTCCTTCTGGCTGAACTTTGAGACCCGGGTTCAGGTCCTATTTGCTTCAAAGGTGTTTAATAATATCTTTGAACAGATTGATTAGAAAATATAAAGTAGGCCCAGGGTTGGATCTCCTGAACTATCTGTCCCAGGCTGGGAATAGCCTATGCATGCCATGACTAGTGGCTCTATTTTAGTACAAAAGCAAAGTTGCTGGAAAAGCTCAGAGTTAATGTTTCGGGTCCAGTAACCCTTCCTCAGTTCTGAGGAAGGGTCATTGGACCCGAAACGTTAACTCTGACTTTTTTTCTTCACAGATGCTGCCAGACCTGCTGAGCTTTTCCAGCAACTTTGTTTTTGTTCCTGATTTACAGCATCCGCTGTTCTTTCGGCTCTATTTTAGTGTTCAAAAATAAATGAAGTCCCTTTCCAGTCAGGCTTCCTGAGTTATTACACGTAACAAATTCTTGCTTACTATGCTTGGTTAATCTGTGCCTTTCTAAATGACGACTTATACTGTCACCTCAAATTTTTTTCCAATAATCTTCCCGCCAATGATGTTATGGTGACCACTATGTAACCACTTCCTCCACTTATAAACGCTGGTACAGTATGAGCAGTCTTCCAGTTCTCTGGCACAATGACTTAGCCAAACAGGATTAGAAAATTGCAGTTAGAGTCCACGATTTGCTTCATCTGGGATAAATTATGCCCAAACCATGCAATTTATTCAGTTCCAAATGTGCTAAACTCCTGAATGTTTCCTCTCTCAGTATGTTTATGCTGTCCACTATTTGACATTCCTGTTAACTACAAATGCTGCATCACCCTGCTTTTTGTAAGACAGATGTGAAGTATTTTATTAAGAACTATGCCTATCTCTTGCTCTTTATGTATAATTGGAACATTCTACTTGATTTTTTTTCTTTAATATTTCATGGAATTTCAATATTACTGGCAGTGCCATCATTTCCCTTGACTTGGCTTGCTAAATCATGTCAGAGTGTTTAAGAGTCAACCACGATGCTGTAGGTCTGGAGTCAGATATAAGCCAGACAAAAAAGATCACAAGGAGGTATTAATTAACCCATAGTTTCAGTGATCTAATGGGTATTATCCTGTGCTGGGAAAAACAGATTCAAGAGCTAATGACCTATCCGCTGCAAACTAATGCCCAATTTGGGTTCCGCCAGGGCTACTCAACTCCTGACCTCATTAAAGCCTTGGTTTAAACATGCATAAAACAGCTGAATTGCACAGGTAAGGTGAGAATGACAGCTCTTGACGTCAAGGCCACATTTGACCAAGTGTGGCATCAAGGAGCCCAAGCAAAACTGGAATTAATGGGAAGCAGGGGGTAAACTCTTCCTGGTTGGAGTCATACCTGACACATAGGAAGATGGTCGTGGTTATTGGAGGTCAGTCATCTCAGCTCCAGGACATCTCTGCAGGAGTTCCTCAGTGTAGTGTCTTAGGCCCAACCATCTTCAGCTGCTTCATCAATGGCCTTCCCCCCATCACAAGATCAGAAAGTGGGAATGTTCGCTGATTATAGTGTAATGTTCAGCATCTTTCAAGATTCCTCACATACTGAAGCAGTCCATGTTCAAATGCAAAAAGATCTGGACAATATCCAAGCTTGGGCTGACAAGTGGTAAGTAACATGCGTGGCACAAAAATGCAAGGCAATGACCATCTACAAAAGGAGGTAATCTAAACCATCACTCCTTTACATTAAATGGTGTTACCCCACTATCAACATCTCAGGGGTTACCATTGACCAGCAACTCAAATGGACTCGTTACTTAAACATGGTGGCTTCAAAAGCAAGTCAAAGGCTAGGAATACTGAAGCAAGTAACTCACTTCCTAATTCCCCAAAGGCTGTCCACCATCTACAAGACACAAGTCAGGAGTGTGATGGAATACTTTCCACTTACCTGGATGGGTGCAACTCCAACAGCACTCAAAAGACTTAATACCATCCAAGACAAAGCAGCCCTCTTGATTAGCACCACATCCACGCACACCTACTCCGTCCATCACCAACGCTCAGCAGTAGCAGTGCATACCATCTACAAGATACACTGCAGAAATTCACCAGAGATCCTTAGACTACACCTTCCAAACCCACACTCACTTCTATCTAGAAGGACATGGGCAACAGATACATGGGAATGTCACCACCTGCAAGTTTTCCTCCAAGCCACTCACTAACCTGACTTGGAAATATATTGCCATTCCTTCACTATCACTGGGTAAAAATTGTGGAATTCCCTCCCAAAGGCATTGTGGGTCTACATACAGCACACAGGCTGCAGCAGTTCAAGGAGGTGGCTAACTACCACCTTCTCAAGGGCAGCTAGGGATAAGCAATAAATGCTGGCCCACCAGTGACCCCCACGTCCCACGTCCCACGAGTTAATAAACAAAAAAAAATTGACAGTCCAGTCTGTTTGTATTTTCTTTGATAGCTTTAGGTGCTACATGTCTACAGTGAAGTTTTTACCCCTTTAGTTATCTTGTGTCAGTAGAGGTCCTGTTTAAAAAAAATGTTGGACTTATATTAAAAATGGCAAGACTACTTGGGGTTTTTGACCTATGGTCATGGCACTCCCTGCTGTCACTCTCTAAAGGACCAACACTCACTCTTTTTTCCTTCTTAAATATGTGTAGAAACTCTTTCTATACATTTTTACTCCTACCCAGCTTCATCCCATACTCTAATTTCTTTCTTCTGATTAACCATTTGGGTGTTCTCTTCCATTCTTGATATTCTTGTCTTCCTGTTCTAATGGTGAAAGAGATGGCAAGGAAGGGAAGTAATTGGACAAGTTGGTCCTGGAGTGATCCTTGCTCCCTTTGGGCTACTTCACCAATTATGTTCTGAGTGAGAAGATCCATGGGCCATTACCTTGACCTGCCACCAGTTAAAACTCCTAGGTAGTCAAATAGCAGCCACTGATGGCATCAACTTGCCACCTCCCCAATTACCCGCCTTGCTGATGGCAGGAAAGGTGCCTGGTTTCCCAAGTAGGTAACTTCTGTCAGTCTGGAGACAACGGGAAATATGGAGTGGGAGGTGGGGTCTCTGGAAACCATGCCCCTTTCCTGGCCTCTGACCTCTTGACTTCCCCATCTCCCCACAACATGCATCTCGTGCCAAGAAGCATAAAATCTTACAGTCTCACTGTTGGATTCCTTGAGGAGCAAGGCCTCAGCTGATGTCTTTGGGACGGAAAAACTGCCTGTCTCTGTTGATCTGGGAAGCCAGTGCTGAACCCTGCAATAGGCTGAGAATCTTGACAATAGCTTGCCAATCAGCTCTAAAACTGATTAGTACACAATAGGTCGAGTTTGACCGCAGTATAGGTGGTGCATTAGTCAACAGTAATCATGTCTGCCCCCACACTTAGTCCCAAAAAGGGAAAATTACAGCCAGTCCCCATTATTGACATAAGCTTTATATTCCAAATTTATTACATAAATTTAAATTTCTCTGGCTCCTAGGGTGGTAATTGAACCTGTGTCCCTAGAGTCTTATCCTAGATTACAAGTCTAGTGACATTACCAGTATATCATCATATTCCGAGCACTAATATTTTTATATCCTCTTTGCTTTCTCAGTTTCCCCTACAATTTAATTTCTGCAATTTCTGTACTGCTGTAGCTTTTCTACTATATTGAGTTCTCATTGTCTGACACCGTGACATCAGCTTTCTTTCATTTTTCCTCATCTTTCTCCTTATCTATTTGACATCCAGGAAAGTCTAGCCCTTTTTTTGTGCAAAATTATTTGTTCTGAACCTCTTTTATCATCTTTAGATGTCTTCCACTACTGATTTACCTTGAATCACAAAATGTCATTTGACCTTTGAAGTCTGCTGGCTGTCCAAAGAAATAAATAGCGGTGTCCAGTCCACTTTTCGTGAATCTCATCCCAGCTTATTAAATTGCCTTTCTCCAATTCAAAACGTTTACGCTTGATCTATCTTTGTCCTTTCTAAGAGCTATGCTAAATCTAGCAGTATTATTGGCAGTGCTGTCTCTTCCACCTGTCCATCTTAATTTTCTACAACAATATCCAGAGTTGTTCCTTGCTATAAACAGGCTTAAAAATTTGATCTGAGTGTATTTGAAGATTTTTCTGCGCTTCCTACCTTTAAAGCTGACTTTATCATTGAATACTACTACCACCTTATTCTCTTCACACTTCCCAAAATTTTACTGACATGTTTGATCATCCATCTCCCTTTGACTTCTTTGACATCTTTAGTGTACTCCCAACCATGTGATTGCTTCTCATTTCAATCGATCTTTCACACTCTAGTATACAATCCTTCCTCTCAGCTGTGATTGTTTCTTTAACCATAGCAGCAATACTCCCATTTTAATGCCTCCTTTATCCAGTCTGCAAACCCTGCAACCAAAAATGCTGGTTTGTCATTTCTACTTTTTTAGTGAATTAAATGGATCCTGGTAATTTATCACATAGCAGTTCCTATCAATGTCAAATGCATTCCTTTATACATATTATTTGATTTCCTCAAAAAAAAATTAATGGCATTTTTGCTGTTTAATACTTTTTAAAAACTCATGTTAGGTATCCATGTGTTTGTTAGTGAGTATTGTTTTGATCCTAGTCTTGAAACTTGAGTATATTTGCTTAATTAATCCCTTTCTCCTAATGACCAAAGATGTTATCCACTCAATTTTTCTTCACTCTCTTTGGGCTCTGTCTCCACCCACCGTTTATTCCTTACCCCCTCCTCCCACCCTATCTTCTGTATAAAAACCAACCTTTTCCTAGCTACCATCAGTTTTGAGGAAGAGTCATTGAACCAAAGCATTTACTCTGATTTCCCTCCACAGATCCTGCCAGACGTGCTGAGCCTTTCCAGCAATTTCTCTTTTTGTTTCTAAACTCCAGCATCCACAGTTCTTTCAGTTTTTATACAGGTGTTACATTACTTATCCTCCCCTCAAATTTAAAAATATTTGAAATATCAAGGTTGGAGCCTCTGTTGAACCTAAACATCAATGGATGCATACCACCCAGTGCCTTTTTCCTGCAACATGTTCGGCTCCCTCATTGATAGTAATCTATTTTAATTATTCTATTTCTTCCTCCGGTATCTTTTTAATCAAAGACAAAACAATTTACTACTACTGCCATCCCTACATTCTCCAGAAGAACACTGTTTTCATCACAAAATAGACCTACCCTTTCATTAATCAACCATTTACATTTTATGTTGATTAAATCCTTTGTTTTTCTTTCACTTAACCCGCCAAATTTTTTTTCTCTTATTGTCCATAAATTGCATACTTCTTTATTTTCAATCTAAACTTTATCTAGTGTTACTAAAACGTAAATTTTGATATTTCCACTATGATGTGATCCTGAGCTTGGTAGCTCTTTGATTTAGGTTAAATAGAGCGGGAACATTGAATAATGGATAGAGTTTGAATCACTGTGCATTTCTGGGGCTAGATTTTCCAACTGTCAATGGAATCGGGATCATATGCAGATTAGATTTGACAATCATGTTCTCAGAAAGCATACTGGATCCCACAACTTCCAGATGCACTTTTCAACAGGAGGATGGGTATATAGTTGGAAGCTGGAAACCTACATGCTTCCAGTTATTCTTAAGCAACCTGCTCATACATGCAACAACACAGGAACAAAAACAAAGTTGCTGGAAAAGCTCAGCAGGTCTGGCAGCATCTGTGAAGGAAAAAACAGAGTTAATGCTTCAGGTCCGGTGACTTTTCCAGCAACTTTGTTTTTGTTCTCTGAGGAAGGGTCACCGGACTTTTCCAGCAACTTTGTTTTTGTTCCTGATTTATAGCATCCGCAGTTCTTTTGGTTTTTATTTAGTATGTAACAACACAGATCCTGGATAGGGTGGAACCTGAACCTCAGCCTCTTAGTTTAGACAGAGGGACACTACCAGTGTGCTACATGAACTCCATTTGAATGCTTCCAATTTAAGTGCATTTTGACCTCATTAATTAGCTCATTAACAGACCTCAGAGGAAGCATTTGGCAGGAAATGTAAGATTTTGATCTGACTTATTGTTACAACAAAATTTAACCAATGACAAAACCAATGTAAACAGCATAACCCAAGTAACCGTCAATTAAAATTTATTGTCTGACACCTTGTGCTTATGTCTCGTCCAACAAGGTGCTTTCTCCCTGTGGCTAATGATGAGATGGAGGTACCCTGCTCCACTATACCTGCAACTGATTGAAATGCCTGTGAATTGTATCCTTATCATAGTGCCCATTGGGATTTACCTACAGGCTGTTCATTGGCATTACTGCAGTTTCAGTCACAGAGCCTTACAGTTACAGATGGGTCCTGAGTCAGAGGGACTGAGGAGGCATTGGGATGGCCTCCTCAGCATTTTTGATTGGCTCAGCATTGTCATGCTGCCCTCATATGCTGGATGCTACCAGCAAGAAAGCAGCTGGCCAGAGAGAGAACAGTAGTGGGCACTCTGAGCTTCATTTCCACCTATCACTTACTTCTGCCCCATCTATCTTCAGCATATATATCTTTCAGTTCTGAAGAAGGGTCACTGGACCTGAAACATTGGCTCTGTTTTCTGTCTTCAGATGCTGCCAGACCTGCTGAGTTACTCCAGCAATTACTTTTTTGCTTCACATTTCCAGCAACTGCAGTTCTTTGATTTTTTGCTTAGTGTTTGGCCCTCTAAGAAAGTGGCTAATCTTCAAATCACCAAGCCACAATTCAACATAAACCACATGGACTCATTCATCATCTGATATAGAGGGCAATGTACACATTATAATTCAGAAGTTTGCTTTTTGCATTATTGACAAAAGCTGAAGTATATCTGGCCCATTTTTGTGCCAAAAACAAGTATCAAGAGGCTCACCTGGACATTACGCTGCTCCCCCATCTCTACTCTCCCAGCACTGACCTGAGGGCTGGTGATACAGAGACCTGAAATTTGGATCTGCTTCTTTAAACAAACTCCTGGGGTTGGCTTTGTTCAGTTTCCTTTCTGAAGTAAAGTAGTTGATATCTTTACTATTAAAGTTTAACTCTAAACATATGCAAATTCATCATCCAGGTTGTTTTCATATCATTTTCAAAAATGCTGACTGAAATGCAGATGTACATTTTCTACTGGAATAAAGGAATGTTTATAATTCGTATACATACAAAAGCTACAGCAAGTATATAATAAGTACTGTCTGTTATATTGGAATGCTGCTTTCTGGTTCCTTGGCTTCCTTTCCCTATCACACATTTAGTCTTGCAGTTCACACATAGATGCAACCTCTTTGGGTGGTATATTACTTATAATGAGCCATTCTGGATGGCAGCAAGAAGAACTTTCACTCTCATGTCGAGACCCGGTTCTCTCTCAGCTCTTATTAAAACCTAAAGTGCTGGTGGCAAGCATGGTAGACAAGTGTGATCACACGGTGACTATTTATTCATAAATCCTGCCATCAACCTGGGCTGGGGCCTCAAACAGGATCTGGAAGCTGTGAATATGAGTCATGAAAGCTCCCTGGGAGGGGAGCTCATACAAGAATGATTCTTTGCCCGTAGTCACAGACCAGTTGCACATGCACAGAGTGAAGGCCTTTGTGACTCAAAGATACAACTGGCTGATCACTGTTAGCTGTAATGCCCGTGTGCGCGCAGTCGATGATTCCTTGCACTCTAGGGAAATGGGCAGTCACCGCTAAACCCAATACCTCACCATCTAACTCTCCTCATCTGTGAAGTGAGTGACAAATTAATTCACAAGTCTGTGGAAACCATTGGTCTCCTTCATAATCTATCTTTGCCTGATGTCCATGGAGTTCCAAAAAGCACCATAAGAACTAGGAGCAGGAGTAGGCCGTCCGGCCCTTTGAGCCTGCTCCGCCATTCAGTAAGATCATGGCTGATCTTTTCGTGGACCCAGATCCATTTACCCGCGTTGTCAACGTATCCCTCAATTCCTTTATTGTTCAAAAAAAATCTACCTTATCTTTAAAAGCGTTTACTGAAGTAGCGTCAACTACTTCACTGGGTAAGGAATCCCATAGATTAACAACCCTCTGGGTGAAGAAGTTCCTTCTCAATTCAGTCCTAAATCTGCTCCCTCTAATCTTGAGGCTATGCCCTCTTGTCCTAGCTTCAACTGCCAGTGGAAACATCCTCTCTACTTCTATCTTATCTATTCCCTTCATAATTTTATATGTTTCTATAAGATCCCCCCTCAATCTTCTGAATTCCAATGAATATAATCCCAATCTACTCAGTCTCTCCTCATAAGCCAACCCCCTCAACTCCGGAATCAACCTAGTGAACCTCCTTTGCACCCACTCCAGTGCCAGTACATCCTTTCTCAAGTAAGGAGACCAAAACTGCACACAGTACTCCAGGTGTGGCCTCACCAGCACCTTGTACAGCTGCAACATAACCTCTCTGCTTTTAATCTCAATCCCTTTAGCAATGAAGGACAAAATTCCATTTGCCTTCCTAATTACTTGTTGTACCTGCAGACCTACCTTCTGTGATTCATGCACAAGGACACTCAGGTCCCTCTGCATAGCAGCATGCTACAACTTTTTACCATTCAAGTAATAATCCTTTTTACTATTACTCCTACCAAAATGTATGAATTCACATTTATTTACATTGTATTCCATCTGCCAGACTTTTGCCCACTCACTCAATGTATCTATGTTCCTCTGCAAAGTTTCACAGTCCTCTGCACACTTTGCTCTGCCACTCATTTTAGTGTCATCTGCGAACTTTGACACCCTACACGTGGTCTCCAACTCCAAATCATCTATATAAATTGTAAATAATTGCGGTCCCAACACCAATCCCTGAGGCACACCACTAGTCACTGACTGCCAGCTAGAATAGCACTCATTTATCCCCACTCTTTGCTTCCTGTTAGTCAACCAATCCTCTATCCATGCTAATACTTTACCCTTAACGCCATGCATCCTTATCTTATGCAGTAGCCTCTTGTGCGGCACCTTGTCAAAGGCCTTTTGGAAATCTAGGTATACCACATCCACTGGGTCCCCATTGTCCACCTTGCTCGTAATGTCTTCATAGAATTCCAAAAGATTTGTCAAACATGACCTGCCCTTCATGAACCCATGCTGCATCTGCCCAACAGGACAATTTCTATCAAGATGCCTTGCTATTTCTTCCTTGATAATAGACTCAAGCATCTTCCCCACTACAGAGGTTAAGCTAACCGGTCTATAATTCCCCATCTTTTGTCTACTTCCCTTTTTAAACAGTGGCATCACATTTGCTGTTTTCCAATCTGCTGGGACTGCCCCAGAGTCCAGCGAATTTTGGAAAATTACTGCCAGTGCACCTGCTATTTCTCCCGCCATCTCTTTTAGTACCCTGGGATGCATTCCATCAGGGCCAGGAGACTTATCAATCCTTTGCTCCATTAGCTTGCCCAACACTACCTCTTCCGTAATAATGATTGTTTCCAGGTCCTCACCTACCTTCGTGTCTTTGTCAATTATTGGCATGTTATTAGTGTCCTCCACTGTGAAGACCGATACAAAATACCTGTTCAATGCCTCGGCCATTTTATCATATCCCATAACTAAATTCCCCTTCTCATGCTCTAAAGGGCCAACGTTTACTTTAGCCACTCTTTTTCGTTTTATATATTTATAGAAACTTTTGCTACCTGTCTTTATATTCTGTGCTAGTTTTTTCTCATGTTCTATCTTACTTTTCTTTATAGCTCTTTTTGTGGCTTTCTGTTGACCTTTAAAGTTTTCCCAGTCTTCTAGTTTCATGCTGTTTTTGGCCACTTTGTATGCCTTCTCTTTCAATTTGATAGCCTCCCTTATTTCTTTAGTCACCAATGGTAGATAACCCCTTTTCTTACAGTCCTTCCTTTTCACTGGAATATACTTTGGCTGAGCACTTTGAAAAATTGCTTTGAAAGTCCTCCACTGCTCGTCAACTGTCCCACCATAAAATCTTTGTTTCCAATCTACTTTAGCCAAGTCCTCCCTCATTCTATTGTAGTTCCCTTTGTTCAAGCACAGGACCCTGGTATTGGATTTTATCTTCACACTCTCCATCTGTATTCTAAATTCAACCATACTGTGATCACTCCTTCCAAGAGGATCCCTAACTCTGAGGTCATTAATTATTCCTGTCTCTTTACACAGGACCAGATCTAGGATAGCTTGCTCCCTCGTCGGTTCCATTACGTACTGTTCAAGAAAACTATCACGGATACACTTAACAAACTCCTCCTCAAGGATACCCTGACCGAGCTGGTTCAACCAATCTACATGTAGATTAAAATCTCCCATGATAATTGCCATACATTTTTACAGTCATTAGTTATTTCTTTGTTTATTGCCCGCAACAATATGATGTTGTTATTTGGTGGCCTATAGACTACGCCTATCAGTGACTTTTTCCTCTTAGAATTTCTAATTTCCACCCAAATGGATTCAACCTCATTCTCCATAGAACCTATATCATCTCTCAGCACCGCCCTGATGTCATCCTTCAATATCAGAGCTACACCACCTCCCTTACCTTCCTGTCTGTCCTTCCGAATAGTCTGGTACCCTTGGATATTTAACTCCCAGTCGTGACCATCCTGTAACCATGTCTCCGTAATGGCTACCAAATCATATTCATTCGAGATGATTTACGCCGTTAACTCATCAACCTTGTTACGAATGCTACGAGCATTCAGGTAAAGTGCCTTTATGCTAGCTTTCTTACCCTCATGATTTCTAACATCTCTAATAGTATCTCCTGAGTTATCCTTCCGTTTTGCTTCTTTCATAGTCTGCCTTGAACTTAAACCCTCCTGCACACGTGCTAACCTGCCGCTTACCTTTTTATTTACCATCATACTCCCTGTCGTTTTCCCTTTCCCTTCCCCCCAACTCGCTAGTTTATAGTCCTAGTGACCACCCTATTTATCCTTTTCACTAGAACACTGGTTCCAGATCGGTTCAGGTGGAGACCGTCCCATCGGTACACATCCCTCCGGTTCCAAAACTGATGCCAATGCCCCATGAAATGGAACCCCTCTTTCCCACACCACTCCCTTAGCCACGTGTTTACTTCCCTAATTTTCTTATCCCTAAGCCAATTTGCATGTGGCTCGGGCAGTAATCCGGAGATTATGACCCTCAAGGACCTGTTCCTTAATTTCGTTCCTCGTGCTTGATAATCCTGAAACAGGTCCTCCATCCTAGCCTTGCCTATGTTGTTAGTCCCAACGTGGACCACAACAACTAGATCCTCCCCCTCCCGCTCCAATATCCTTTCAAGCCGGTCAGAGATGTCCTGCACCCTGGCACCAGGCAGGCAACACACCATGCGTGACTCCCGATCCGGCTTGCAAAGGACACTAAGTATCCCCCTAACTATGGAATCCCCTATGACTACCACTTGTCTTTTTGCTCACCCCTCTTGAATGGCCTTCTGCACCATGGTGCCGTGGTGAGCTGGCTCATCCTCCCCGCAGCCCTTTTCCTCATCCACACAGGGAGCAAGTATCTCGTACCTGTTGGATAAGGTCAAAAGCTGAGGCTCCTCCACTTCTGAACTCAGGATCCCCCTACCTGCCTCACTTGCAGTCACACCCTGTTGTCCCTGATCACTAACTGAATTTGAATTACCAGTGGCACAAAAATTGAACACCACAGTCAGCTTGAGGGCAACTGACGGGAGTTCCTACTAAATCCTTGTTACTGCAGTCTTGCCTCACAATTCCACATATTACAATAACTACATCCTGGGACAGACTCAGTGGTCTCTGGCGTTGTCTCTCTGACAACTACAGATAGTTAGCTATTTTCCTGACAAAATAGTGATGTATCAGTGCTCACATTCTATATTGCCTTCCCTGAATGGCTGCATTCTGAACAGCTTCCTCCTCTACTGTTGTGTGCTGCTGGGGTTGTGGGCTCTGTCATTGGCCAGCAAGCACCTCCCTTCTATTGCACCCTTTCCTTCATGTCCTGGACTCCACTGTCTTCTTCTCTTTTGGATTCCTCTTTTATTCTTCCATACTCAAACCCCGCTCAGGACCTTGTCTCAGAACTGCCTTTCTGCAAGCTGCTAATCTCTTCCTCCCTCTCTTATGCCACAGAATTGAGCAAAACTAGATTGCTGACCTCACACAACTGCAAAATATTGACAGTTAGATGCCACCTTTAAACAAACGTGAAACTTGTGCCACAGAATTCCTGTGCACCATTGACTTGACTGAAATAATTCCAAATGTTTTAATATAATGAGTATGACTAATTTAATTGCTTCATGTATAGAATATTTATTCATGCAGATGAGTACAATGAGATGCTAATGAACCGCATTTGTTTTGGAAGTGGGCGGTCAGAAAAGATAACTGGTGGATAGTTAATGTCAATGAATGTGTCTACATATGACGTCATACATACCTCATATCTTCAATCTTTCATTCACCCAGCAGCTCTCTCTTGCACACAGGACTCGCACCTCATATCTAGATGTATCATCACATCCTCATACCTGCCAGTGCTGCCAGTTTCATATCCAGCTCTTGCCCCCTTCACTTATGATGTGGAGGTGCTGGTGGTGGACTGGGGTAGACAAAGTCAGAAGTCACACGAGTCCAGGTTATAGTCCACAAGGTTTATTTGAAATTACAAGCTTTTGGAGCACTGTCCTTCATCAGGTGACCTGCTTTCAAATACACCCTTTGCACTATAACCTGGTGTTGTGTGACTTCTGACTTTGTCCCTTCACTTATCACCAACTATTCAAATATAGCAAACACAAAATGCAAACAGGATGTAGGAGCAAATTACTGCAGATGCTGGAATCTGTACTGAAAACAACAAAGTGTTGGAAATCTCAGGGGGTCAAAATACAAACAACTGATTCTGCCTCTTGTCTTGCAACAGATGGAGCAGAGCAGAGGACAGGATTTTTTTTTTCCTGAGCAAAGCAGAGGAAATAGCTCTCAACATTAAAGTATTAGCTGTGAAGAAATTCATTACATCCAACATCACAGAGAACTTTGGAGATGATTGTCATGAAGATGTCAGAGGTAGCAAGAACTGCAGATGCTGGAGTCAGAGACAACGCAGTGTGGAGCTGGAGGAACACAGCAGGTCAGGCAGCATCAGAGGAGCAGGAGAGTCGACATTTCGGGCCTAGACCCTTCATCAGGACTGGGGAAGGGGAAGGGAGCTGGGAAATAAATAGAGGGAAGAGGGATGGGACTGTGGGAAGGTAGGGGGGTTGACAATAGGTGTATGCATGTAGGGGTAGTGGAGATTGGTCAGTGGGAAGGGTGGGGCAGATAGGTGGAGAACGAGACAGACAGGTAGTGTCAGCTCAAGAAGGCGGGAATGAGAGGCAAAGTTGGACATGTGATGAGGTCCGATGTGGGGAGATTTTAAAACTGGTGAATTCTATGTTCAGGCTGCAGGCTCCTGAAGTGGAATATGAGGTGTTTGTATGTGGTGTCATTGTGGCACTGGAAGAGGCCCAGAATGGACAAGTCACCCAGGGAGTGGGAGAGTAAGTTAAAATGGTTAGCAATGGGAAGGTGTTGTTGATTATAGCATAGGGAGCGAGGGTGCTTTGTAAATCTACCCCTATGTGCATCCACCTATCGCCATCCCACCTACCTTGCCCCAGCCCCACCCCTCTTTGCCCTACCTATTTCCCAGCTCCCTTCCCCCTCCCCAGACCTGATGAAGGGTCTAGGCTCAAAATGTCAACTGTCCTACTTCTCTGATACTGCCTGATCTGCTATGTTCCTCCAGCTCCACACTGTATTGACATAGTCATGAAGATGTACCTTTTTGCCAAAAAATGACTTTTAATCCACCACTGTAAACATGAATACTAAAAACAGATTTTTTTGCGAATACAAACCAAACTTATTTGAGTTCACAGCCAGGATGGGAACGTAGTTTGCATTGCTGTATTTTCCACAATCCAATCCGATAGAGATGGCCTGCCTACAAAAACCCATCAAAGACAATAACCTCGTTGAAATATGAACAAACTATATTTCCTATTCCTTTATGAAAACAGTTTAGATTCTCAACTGAGTGGAGACAAGCCATCAATTCTAACAACTTCAACAATGGGACCTTGGCTCAGAAGTGGAATTCTGAGACCTGAGCAAATCAAGTTACAAATTTATACATTTTTTCATATTTTACTGTATGATCAGTTGGAGGGTGTATTCTTACAACAACACGTTCCATGTCTTAAACACATACTTTCTCAACAAAGCTATTTCTCCCCAACTTGCTGGTGTTTAGTCTGTCTCTGCTGGTGTTTGTCTCCAGGTATATCGGGCACAAATATTAAAGGAGAAACTGAATTCCTTGGCTTTGTCTCCAGAGGAACAGATTGATCATCTACCTGCAGTGTTAAACTGCCTTAATGTAGAAGACCACTAAGTTAAAACAGCAAGGTGATTTGATTCAGCCTGAAGCTAACCTAGTTACCAAGCTACAAACTGTTAATTCCTTTAACATTTGTTGCTTCTAATTTGACTCATCCTTCCCCACTTTGTAATCTGTATTTGTGCATGAGAGAGAAAGTCCAAGCAAATTTTATTCTTTTACTTGGATAAGTTTAAGCATAATAAAGCTATTTAGCTTTACTATAAAGCTTGAGTTCCTATGTTCCGATTTGAAATGCTCATTTCAACAAATCGCACAAGGAATACGGAAGAAAGAAGTTTCCAAGAACATTTTTATTTCTTAATTTCATAATTTCAGTACATAAGATCCATGAAACCAATTGTAAAGGTTTTATCCTATGTATTCCTCAGCTATTTTATACTCTATTCTTGCTTTTGCTATCAACTATAATGAAAGAATTACACAATAATTAAAATATTACGGCTTGTGGTTGTGGGATTATAACATTCCCTGCAGACTATTGACAGGGTGATGGAATCCTTATGGCATTTTAGAAATACTGCTCTTTACTCATTCGTGTCTCAAAATTATATTATTGTTGCAAAATGGATCCTTCCATGCTCAATTTGATCCAAATACTATCATTCTTTTGTTTTCAGATTATTTACCTTTCATCTGTTCCAAGTTTTTTTAACAATTCAATGCATTGTGGATTTAATTTAGGCACATTGGCGAGGCTGTCTCCTACGAAAGAAGTTGTCTCATGCTTTAGCAGCTGTTCAAACTGAGGAAGAGGATGTCTTTGAAGAAGTTGATTTGAGTGAATTTACATTTGATGAGGTAAATAAACATCCGAGAATGTGTTCCTCAGAGCTAGAAGTTATTTTTTAAATAATGAATATGGAGTTACATTACATAACCTTTCCCTTTTATGCATTCATATTTTAAATTACTTACATACAAATTGTTCTGATGGCCAGGGAGAACAGTAATTTTTTTTAAAAAAGATATTTGGCTCCCAATGACTAACTTAAACAGATCACACAAGGTTTCAAGTCTTGAGACTTTTACAGTAAAAAATACATTATTGTCGAATAGAGACAGTAGGAACTGCCAATGCAGGAGAATCTGAGACAACAAGATGTAGAGCTGGATGAACACAGCAGGCCAAGCAGCATCAGAGGAGCAGGAAAGCTGACATTTCGGGTCTAGACCCTTCTTCAGAAATGGGGGAGGGGATTCTGAAATAAATAGGGAGAGAGGGGGAGGCGGAAAGAAGATGGATAAAGGAGAAGATAGGTGGAGAGCAGACAGACAGGTCAAGGAGGCGGGGTTGGAGCCAGTAAAGGTGAGTGTAGGTGGGGAGTTAGGGAGGGGCTAGGTCGGTCCAGGGAGGACGGACAGGTCAAGGAGGCAGGATGAGGCTAGTAGGTAGGAGATGGGGGTGGGGCTTGAGGTGGGAGGAGTGGATAGGTGGGAGGACAGGTTAGGGAGGCGGTTACAAGCTGGGCTGGTATTGGGATGTAGCTGGGGGAGGGGAGATTTTGAAGCTTGTGAAGTCCACATTGATACCATTAGAAAGCAGCAAAATATGAGTTGCTGTTCCTGCAACCTTCGGGTGGCATCGTTGTGGCACTGCAGGAGGCCCAGGATGGACATGTCGTCTAAGGAGTGGGAGGGGGAGTTGAAATGGTTCGCGACTGGGAGGTGCAGTTGTTTGGTGCGAACCGAGCGTACGTGTTCCACAAAGCGGTCCCCAAGCTTCTTTTTGGTTTCCCCGATGTAGAGGAGGCCACAACGGGAACAGCGGATACAGTATACCACATTATTGTCGAATATACTGCTTATTATGCAGCTAATACTTGAAAATTACAGAACAGATTTTTTTTGTTGGTTTCTTAACACAACTAATAATCCCACACCATGTTTGTACAAGGTGCTACATTTCCCATAGAACTGCAGTCTTCACAGGAACCTGTCCAAAGATACTCCCGGCTTCCAACTGCTGGCTTCCCCATGTCGAATCATTGGGCTGAATTTTGCCACTCTTTGGCAAAGTGCTTTTATCGGTGCGATTTATGGTAGGCACCCATCATGGGCCAAATCAATTTTTGTGTCACATTCATCATTCTTCAGCTCAATAATCATGTAACTGGCTTCTGTGGCAAGCAGCTCTTGGAATCATGCAGCAGAAGAGGTGGACCTGCTTACCACTGCTGGAACTTTGCAAAGTTCTCAGAGTGTTGCATACATCTGTAGCCCAACTTCAGTCCTTTGATCTGGTTTTTACAGCCCTGGTAGAAGCATGGGCAATGTTGTACCTCCATTCTGAATCTGTCTATGTGTTTCAAAAGGGTGTCATCTGCCATGTTTGGATGGGGTAGTTCTCGGCTTCCAGCAACCGCTCCTTTGACCCTGTAATGAGAAAGGGACTTGTGAGTTTCCTAGTATGTACGCATTATGACAATTCCTAGAATATCTGGTGCACACGTCCAAAATCTGGCATTGATTATCACAGATAACTGCACATTGAAGGAGTTGATAGACCCAAGAGGTTGTCGATAAGGCACATTCAAAACAAGGTGGGACCAGACTATAGACCTTACATCTGGGGAAAGCCGGCAATATTGGTGAATTCCACTGCCTGGGCTGCTTGACTGTCCTCGTCACAGGGGAAGAATATGAGCTGTTGTAATCTAAAGAAATAGGGGATATCCTGAATGCAATCATGGGTCAAAGATTGAGAGATGTTACACAAGTTCCTAGGTGTTCCTTCAAGTGTGAGCTCCCTCTTAGCTGTGTGTGCCAATCATCTATGTCGAGGGTCAGAAATAGAGCAGCATATTAAGTAACAGTACTCCTGAGCCCTTACATCAATCACACTGAAGTGACACATTTTGTCCTGATCCTGGGTGCCATGGACGCTTTGCAAGGAGGCTGGTCAATCTTCGATAAGGAACTCTGAGCTTTGTAATCTTATGCAGAGATAACACAGTGTGGAGTTGGAGGAACACAGCAGGCCAGGCAGCATCAAAGGAGTAGGAAAGTTGATGTTTCGGGTCGGGACCCTCATTTTGTGAAGAAGGGTCCCGAACTGAAACGTCAACTTTCCTGCTCCTCTGATGCTACCTGGCCTGCTGTGTTCCTCCAGCTCCACGCTGTGTTATCTCTGACTTTAGCATCTGCAGTTCTTGCTATCTCTGAACCTTGTGCAGATGTACGTTTCAAAACCAAAATACTGATATTATATTGGGCGAGTGAACTTGAGATATTTATCCACCATGAAAACACCCCCTTCCAAAAATATGTCACCCTTGAACACCACACACCTTATCCTGGCTTACTTGGAAGTAAGTGTGTAAATGTGGCAGCTCCAAAGCACTGTCTTCCAGTATCAAGTGTGAGAATTCATAAAGAAATAGCAAATGCAGGTGAGACATTTTCGTTTGCATCTGCATGATTTCCTCATCTGATATGACAGGAGGCAAATTGATGCCAAGTATGTAACCATCATGATTGCTTGAGACCATCATTCTTAATGTTCATTCTTGCAAGAAAGAATGAGTTGCCAATGAATTGCAGCTTGCTTCCAGATGGGTGACAATACAATCAGTGGATGCATAATTAAAACAATTGCCCTTAGCAGGATCTCACATGCAAAGAATTATATTCTGTCCCTAAAGGAAAAACAGTAAGGTACTCCACCCCTGTGCATGTGCAACCATAAGTCGACTGTCTGTCCCTCTGCTTTAAACCGCAATGCAAGCCACAGAGGTTGACAGCGTGTAAACTGGGACTGAAAAGCCTATACGCTAAAAATCAGTGCAAGTCACAGATGCTGGCAACCTCCAAGTCAGCGCAAAGAGACTGACCACTAAGAACACAAGCTCCTGTTTGGGACAGGAATGATATGGTTTCATTGAAATGAATGCTTCCATGGTGTCAGTGCTACTGAAGATCCAACACTGAATCCTGAAGATGGAGACAGTGTTCCAAATGGAAAGGAAATAAAATGTTCAATTTGAATCAATAAACATGAGCTCATTGCTCAGAAAAAAAACCCATGAAATGCATCCTTTGTGGATGCATTAGATGTTATGCATCCCTGAATGCAAAGTGAACTGGCAGAAGCGTGTAAGCCTCCCTGAGATTCAGTGTGAATTGAAAAGGGTTGAAGTGTTGTCTGGGTTGGCCTGAAAGCAGCCACGATGATGTGTTGAAGCTGACGATAGCTTCCTTGGTAGCTATGCCTCCTGAAAGGATTACATATATAGTGGAACTAGCTCCATTTTTCGCTGTTTGGTGCCAGTTTCATAGATTGTATAATTAAGGAAAGGTTGCGAGTATCCTTTCTTGATTGTGCAAAAGTGACCAAAGGGAGCTAATAAGTGAAAGCTAAAATCTATACTTTGAAACCATTTTTGTCCTTTTAACAAAGTTTTAGGCTTATTCTTTTGAAGTGATTTGATTTTATCTGCACACAGTTTTATATTACCTCGTGCCCAAGAGAATAGAAAAATCATAAAAGACTATGCAAAGTGATTCATGCCTGTTGTTGGGTGGTACCAAGAAAATTGAGCAAAAATTCTAGAAATTGGAACTTTCTGCTTCTGTAGTAAATAGTATTATCATAGATTAACCTGCCAACAAATAAGGATCCCTGAAAGGTTTTAGAAAAGCAGCAGTTTCCCCATTCAGTTTCCTCTATTTTACAAGCAGACAGTTTGAGTAGTGAAATTACAGCAGCAATACTGTCTTGGTTACTGGCAAGAAATGTTTCTTAAAGATCACATGATATGACATTACTGGCCAACTTAGATCTTATGGTCTGTTTGTGGATACAAAAATTACCACCATAAATTTTTTTGCCAACTGTAGCTAATCAGCTTTGCTAAGCAAAACAAGCTATAAATTTCACTTAGAAATGGAATTCTATTGGGAGAAGAACATGATGAAATTCCTAAAAAAGAACCTGAAGACAGTGTTGTTGTTTTTGGCAAAATAAGTGAGCCCAAAGCATTTTGAAGGATGCATAATCCTACTAGTGCCAAAGACATTTTATAACAAAGACATTTAGTTTATTAATAAAAGCATCTCTGTCAGATTAAAACTGGCATCCTGTAAAATGATTTTGGCATGCTATGAATATGAAGTCCATGTAAATAATCCTGCTTTACTACCAGTGATTCTTACAATTTAGGCATGATCATTTAATTTGTTTTTTCACTCCAATTATTGAATCCTATCTGAAAACTTGCTTCTTCACTCAGACCACTTTGGACAAAAACTGGATAACCTCAGAGCCTGAAAGTTCTCCCCAGGCTTTCTCAACTGAAAACCATTATCAGCAACTAAAGGTAATGTGCTGCATTATAGAAACCAATTAATTCCATTTCTATTTTGAAAGAACTGTACTAGAATGTTGGGATAATGAATCAAGAAATAAAAAGCTGTAAAAATTAATTACTTCAGTCTATCTAGACACCACTACCAGCAACAGATGAAATTTGTCACATTGCTTTTTTTTCCCAATTTTAAATGTGTTCTTTTGTTTTTCAGTCCTTTATGCTGCAGTGGTAATTGAGTGATGTACTACAGCTGTAAATTTGGCACAAAATTAGAAAACAATGAATGAAAATATACTGTAATTTAAAAAAAAGACAGAAGCAAAGTTTCAGACAAATTTAGATAACAATTTGAAGTACTGCAATAAACCAAAACTTTGAATCCACTCAAATATCTTAACTGCAATTTAATTTATCCTTCTGTTTATCTTTTGCATTTTACATTGAGATATCAGTTATATTGGAGAGGGAAATGGTCGGTTGAATTGATCCATATGAAAGGAAGCTTGAGTAGTTATATGTTTAGAATGGCTTCATAAATTTGATATTTTAAACAAGAAATTGTTTAACTTTGGATAAGGAGTATTTTAGTAGTAAGGACACATTCAATTGTTGCTGAAGCAGTAGAATTATGTTGGATTAAACCACCCTGTTATGGCCTTGAAATTCCACCCAAATTGATGATGTAAGGATGGAATGTAGAACACAAAATATTGGCCTGGCAACATGCTCAGAATACTCAAAAGCCAGTCAATATTTGCCAGCTCACGTTTCTATATTGCCAAGAGAATTCTGCACTTACAGGAGTACTGATTATTTTGCTTTTTCTTTTGCTTTGCAGTTGGGTTTTTGTTGCAATCTTTTCTTAACTATATTTTCTCATGTGAAGTTATTCTGGCACTTTTCACAGACGGTGATCTTGGAAGTCGTTTCAAACTCTCTTACATGCTTGCAAGTTTTTGTTGGTGTAATTTCATGTTTGTCATTGACTATATGCTTCTTTCCCAGCTTTGCTGTGACTAACTACCTCCATTACAGTATTCTCCCTCTTAGAATTTGTGCATTGAAAACAATTCCAAAATGGCAATTAGTTAAGAATAGAGAACAAAATCTTCCCATCCAGATATATGGCAATTCTCCATTATTCCATTAGAGAAGAATCTTTTCTTAAAAAAATGTTTTATTTTGTAGAAGTGCTTTCAATGTCTTGGACAAGTTTCAAGTTTGTGAAGACAATGAAAATTTGTAAGAAACTGCTAATCCAGAACTCTGTTTTCCTGTGAATTGCATGGTGTTCAATAAATAGATAAAATAATTAATGGTATGTTATAGGTAAATCTAGAACATTAACTGAAATGAAATTGAGAGAGATTGGGATAAGGCAATCTAATGGTCTTTCTTCTCCATAATTGTCATGTGATGTTGTGAATAATTAGGAATAAAAGTTGAAACAAGAACAGGAACTATCACAATGGTGACCCAAGTGTGCAGAAATGAATTCTGCAGCAACATGACAAGTCTAAAAGTAGCACTTGAAATTCTCTTCTATTTATCAACCTGTTAAAATAGTTTCCCAAATAGAATGTCTTTATAATGATTTGTTTAAGCAAGCCTTAAAATGTACTGTATTGTTATTATTTCTTCAAAATCAAGCTGTGTTGTAAATATTTTCCAGACTCCTCCTCATAAAACCACTGATTTATTTGGTTTGCCAAGGCATCGGCAGCAAGCATGGCAGGACGATGATATCAATAGTGTTGAAAAATTTGGATCGCCGTCCCTTTCACCAGCAACTACAAGTGTTCTGCAAACTCCCAGGTAGAAACTGATGAAATATCTAACTATAATGTAACTTTTTTTTGCAAGGATACAATGAGGACCAGATTGTGACTTGCTAAGTGAATGTGTTTTGGATGAGATAAAGTTGGACCCTTTGGGCTGATTTTTACTTTGCGGTAAGGGACCTATCATCTGGATAGTTTCTGCATTCTGACCCCACACTACAGCTGTGTAGCTCTTATGCCCATGACCCTCCTATTTAGATATCCTCATTACACTGGAGGTGAGCTTGGTGCCCAGTTGGTTGTGCTGAGTGTTACCACGTGTTACCTTCGGGCATGAGTGACAAAATAAGATGACTGCATTACTGGAGATCTCACCTTGGAGGACTGACAGCCTCAATAAATAGAAAAGTGACCCAAATGAAAGATAATGCAAAATGAAGTAGCAAAATGAAAGATAATGCACTCGATCCAGTGCAAGGCATCCCACATCCCAAAATGTTTCAACTTAAAAAAAGAATTTTTCACTTCTGCCTGATTTTAACCTGGCATCTGGGCACTCAGTGTGCACCAAACTGTTCAGATCTGGCAATTTACAAATTAAAACTCACTTTCTTGATCTTCCTGAACCATTAGCACACTCCACAAGGTACATAATGGCTGTTAATTGAAGTGGAGTGTATTCCCCATTCCCTGTCTTTGAAAATTGCAACTTATTGTGGAGGTAGTGGATGCAGTTCCACCTTTTCGGAACACAATCGTCAAATCACATCCTTAGCCATTCCCAGCGTCAACCAGCAATTGAAAATCAATCTGTATGTGTTTGTTGTTTTATAGCAAGAATATATTTTTAAAACTTCGAAAAGGAATAAATTCTTCCCTTGAACATGGTAGTAAAATCATAAAATAATAAATTGTATGATTATGTTCATACATACTGCATCTATATGGCTGACATGATACTATTTAACCACATAGTTGCCATTTTTGATAGAAGAATAACTAATACACAACATTAATTTAAAGGTTTGAGTTCTTCACGACTGCAGATTGTACATCATTTCTCTTTAGTTTCTCAGGAAATTTTCTCATTAGTGTTTATGTAACTTTGGCTTTGATCATCAAGTTTCAAAATATATAGCTTTTACTGAGTAAGTGAACAATTTATATCATTGAAACTTGAGTAATTTAACACTGTTTAACAGGCTCACCACGGTGCTGTGGTACTTCATTCCAACTATAGTTTTTAAACAATGTATGGTCCTGTACCCTCATCCTTCATGCCCCATCCATGCCACTTCATAACTGGAAGTGCCATAGCTTAGCATGCAGGGTATAAGGGGCCACGGGAAGACGAGTGAGTGGAGGGGTTAGCTTGGCCTTTCTATCTCCAGCCATGCCACCAATGAGAGCAGAAAATTCCAGCTGGTGTGACTGGTGAAGCAAAAACTGAGCCTAATTTAAAATAGAATTATGTATGTATTTGAAAAGGAAGAATGAAAAACCATGCAGACAGAAGAAAAATAGAGAAACTGCAACTAAACAGATGGGGTTGATTATCACTAGCTTAATCTACTGTTAACAGGAAGGTAATGGCCTCAAAGTGGATTTGGAAGCCTTACTGCCCTGTTAATAGAGAGAAAGGTCAAATCTATTCTGAAAGGAGTTCAGCACTGAGCACTTGAAGCACCCACCTGCTTCAGCAGTGGCAACATTTCAACACACAAATTGGATTCGTAGGAAGCTACATTTCTGTTTTTGTTGGAAAGCATGTGCCATGTATGCTGCAGTCATTTCCATGGAATCTCAAAGTAAATTTCATGCTTTGAATCACACACAAATTATCCCCCTCATTTATGATAGCAAACCCAGCCTCCCACACAACGTACCATTTACTGATTAGGGTTGAAGAAATCTTCTACCAGCTAGCCTTACATTAAGACCAAGGTTAGAGGGTGCAGCAATTTCATTCCTAGTCTCACTCCTCCAATGGTCATAACAAATTTGTAAATTGACCAGATGCTTACATCGTCTTTATTGCAGAAGATACAAATACCATAGGAACAGCAATAGGCCATTCGACCCATTGAGCCAGCTCCTCCATTTGACGTGATCATGGCTGATCGAACAATCCAGTGTCTTTCACCCACCCCATCCACATAAGCCTTTATGCCATTTATAATAAAAAAAACTCTAAGACCGACCTTCCACAGCCCTCCGGGGTGGAGTATTCCAACACTTTATGAATAAAATAAATCTATTTATCTTAGTCCTAAATGACATCACCCTTATTTTTAATTTGTATTCACTGGTTCTAGACTCCCCATCCGGGGGAAACATCTTACCTGCATCTATCCTGTCTATCCCTTTAAGTATTTTGTGGGTTTCAATGAGATCACCTCTCATTCTTTAAAACTTGAGAGAATATGTATGATAGTATAAGGTAGGGGTGGAGGTTAGATAGACCTTACGATTAGGGTAAAAGTTTGGCATAACATCGTGGGCCGAAGGGCCTGTACTGTGCTGTACTGTTCTATGTTCTATGTTCTATGTTCTAATTTAGGTTTTCCCAATCTTCATTGGACAGCCCCACCATCCCAGGACAAGTCTGCTAAACCTTTTTTGCACTCTGTCTATGGCAATAATATCTTTGCTGAGATAAGGAGACCAAAACTGCACCAGTATTCCAGGTGCAGTCTAGCCAAATTCCTTTGCAATTGAAGCAAGCCTTCACTACTCCTGTCTTCAAATCCTCTTGCAAAAAAAGCTGACATTCCATCAGCCTTTCTAATAGCTTGTTGTACCTTCATGTTATTCCTCAGTGACTTGCAGACAACCTCTCACCATTTAAGAAATGCACATCTGTTCTTCCTACCAAAGTGGATACCATTTTTCCACAATATATTCCATATGCCATAGTCTTGCCCACTGACTAATCATGTCCAAATCTTCCTGAATAAGTACAACATCTTTTCAAAACACACATTCCTGCTTAGCTTTGTATCTACTGCCCATTTGGAAATAACAGTATTACATTTGGTCCCCATGTCCAAATCATTGATATATGTTGTGAGTAACTGAGGCCCAAGTACTGATCCTTGTAGTATTCCACTAATGACAGTTTGCCAGTGTGAGAATAACCCATATTTATTCCTACTCTTTGTTTTTGTCTGTAATCCAATCCTTAATCCATGCTAGTGCATTACCATGTGGCGTGGATGACATGAAGGCACAATGGTTAGCACTGCTGCTTCACAGCACAAGGGACCCAGGTTCGATTCCAGCCTTGGCTGTCTGTCTGTGTGGAGATTACATATTCTCTCCATGTCTTTGTGGTTTTCCGCCAGGTGCTCTGGTTTCCTCCCACAATCTAATGATGTGCAGGTTAGGTGAATTGGCTGTGCTAAATTGCCCAAGTGTCCAAGGATTTGCAGGTTAAGTGTATTATAGAATCCCTATAGGAGAGGCTGATTGGCCTCCTCCTGTTCCTGTGTAACAGACTCGAGAGTCTGAAAGGCCTTTCCTGTTGGACCTTCTCATGTGCCCCTAGAAGAGGCTAGTGAGGCTGAATGGCATGTAATGAGTTTGAGAGTCTGATGGGTCATTTGGCCAATTGAGTCTATATTGACCCACTGAAGAGCATCCCAGCCAGAAACCCCCCGAACCCTGCATTTCCCATGGTTAATCCACCTAGCCCACACATCCCCGGACACTGTGGGCAATTTAGCATGGCCAATCCACTTAACCTGCACATCTTTGGACTGTTGGAGGAAACTGGATCACCTGGAGGAAACCCATGCTGATACAGGGAGAATGGGCAAATTCCCCAGAGACAGTCGCCTGAGGGTGGAATCAAATCCAGGTCCCTGGTTCTGTGAGGCATCAATGCTAACCACGGAGCCACTATGCCACCATGGCTTGGCCATGGGACTAAGTGCGATAATCTTCAGAGGGTCAGTGCAGACTCAATGGGCTAAATAGTCCCTTGCTGCACTGTAGGGATTCTATGATTCTATGTGCTGTAACCAATCACCCGTGGAGGACCTTATCAAAAGCCTCCTGAAGATTCAAACATAGCACACCCATCAACTCCCCTTTATTATTTTTGTTTGTATCATCTTCAAATAATTCCGACAGATTTGTCTAACCTTAATTTCCATTCACAAATCCATTCTGACTACGCCCAGTGAGATCATTTTTCTCCAAATTGTTCATTTATCACATCATTTATGATAGAGTCTAGCATTTTCCTTGCTACTGATGTAAGGCTTAACCGGTCTGTGTTCTTTTTGTTCCCTTGCCCCTTCCTTATGGGCTGATATTTTCAAGCTTCTAATCTGCAGGAATCATTCCAGACCTCTGGAAGTTTGGAAGGTGATTACCAATGCATTGACTATCTCTGTAACCAGTTCAAAAACAGAAATTCCTGGAAAAGCTCAGCCGATCTGGCAGCATCTGTGGAGAGAAATGAAAGTTAACATTTTGGGTCGAGTGACCGTTCCTCAGAATGGATTCTGAGGAGAGGTCCCTCAACCCGAAACATTAACTCTTATTGCTAGGACAAGAGGGCATAGCCTCAAGATTAGAGGGAGCAGATTTAGGACTGAATTGAGAAGGAACTTCTTCACCCAGAGGGTTGTTAATCTATGGAATTCCTTGCCCAGTGAAGTAGTTGACGCTACTTCAGTAAACGTTTTTAAAAAAAAGGTAGGTTTTTTTTGAACAATAAAGGAATAAGGGATACGGTGAGAACGCAGGTAAGTGGATCTGAGTCCACGAAAAGATCAGCCATGATCTTATTGAATGGCGGAGCAGGCTCGAAGGGCCAGACGGCCTACTCCTGCTCCTAGTTCTTATGTTCTTATGTTATGTTCACACCTCTTCAAAACATTCAATTCATTGAGTTTTGCAGTGGGTTGCCTCTTTGGCAGCCTCAACGCCCACCAGCTGATTTTAAGTTAGACTAATGCCTCAAAGTCATAGCTGCTTCTTCACTGCATCAGATGGCAAACAGATGACATATTTAATTAACTGTTTGCCAAAAATTGGCCCAACAGTTCGAAACGTAGAAGTAGCAGAAGCAAAGAACAAGCCATTTAATAGCCTGCTTCTGTCATTACCATAATTCTACGAGTAGATTAAAGCTATCTTGTTGAGCAAACTTCAGGTGTTGCTGGCAATAAACATGCACCTTTTCATATTAGTCAACTTCATTCCCATCCAGTAAGAAGCATAAAAGGTCAGCTTTAAGATCTGTCTTGAGATTGATAATGTTAACCTTTGACCTTGATGCTAGTTTAGCTATGAAGTAAGAAAGACATATGATTCAATCCTCAACATTCAAAAAATGTTAAGAAATAATTTGAGATAGCAAGAACTGTAGATGCTGGAGTCAGAGACAACACAGGATGGAGCTGGAGGAACACGTCCGGCCGGGCAGCATCAGAAGAGCAGGAAAGTTGATGTTTCGGGTCGGGACCCTTCTTCAGAAATGGAGAGGGGGAAGGGAGCTGGGAAATAAATAGAGGAGGGGTGGGGCTGGGGAAGGTAGGTGGGTTATTCATAGGTGAGTGCAGGTAGGGAGTGGTGGAGAGTGGTCAGTGGGTTGGTTAGAGGGTATAGGTGCGTGAGAAGATGGACATGTTGTGTCAGGTCAAGGAGACGGGGATGAGAGAGAGGCTTGGACATGGGATGAGGACAGGGGTGGGGAGATTTTAAAACTGGTGAATTCCATGTTTAGGCCATCGGGCTGTTGGCACCCGAGGCGCAATATGAGGTGTCTTTGTTCCTCTCAGCTGCACTCCACTTCCTGCCGAACTCCCTGATTCTAGTTAGAAGACTACCTATTATTTTAATGTACATGATCTGTGGAAGAGAAATGCTCCTTTTAACAGTGTAAAAAATGGAAATAATCTTCTTTTTATTTGGTCACACAGTAGAACTATGTCAAGGTTCTCTGAGGCTACATCTTGCAGTAAGCAATGCTTCAAGTCGGAGAAAGAAGAACAGATCTCTCTGGAATGGTAAGCACATCTTATTAATTCACAAAGCTAGTTTTTCATTAACTGAATCACTCTGAAAGAAATAAAGCATCTTGCTTCATACTTGCTGTCACATCAATTAAAAAGAATCGACTTCTTCAAAATTCCCAACTTAATGCAGTCCGCCTTTTCAAACTAAAGTGAAGTAATTTTCCATATTTTTTAAAGTTTTCACAATTCCAAAATTGTTTTTCAATGTGACTTTGGTTTTTAGTGATACCTGTAAACAAGATTTATTGTACATATACATCACTAGGTAGTATACTTTTGAATTGGAAGAGATTGATAGTGCTCTATAAAGTGTTCTATTAAGTTCTGTAATAATATTTCAAAATAGGTATAAACTGTTCAGTTTGTTGATAGTCTTTAAGGTAAATTTAACTGATGTTTTTACTTGTCGTCCTTACTTAAGTAAAACGTATTGTAAACCATTTCTAGGAAATTGCATTAACATTAGCTATTTATCTTTTTGTTCTTGTTACTGATAGGGGCTTTAAGAATGCTCATACTGCACAGCTAATGTTGAAACGAGCTCAGAAAATGAAATCCAAGAAAGCAGAGGCTAAAAAATTGCTGGGTATGTTTATTTTCCCCCCTGCAACTTGGCAGTCATCCAGTAGGACTTTCTGAAGGGCAAAGAATTGGGTTCCATTCACATATTCTTTCAAGATAAGTGTTAACCATTTCATCCACCACAGTATTCTTAAAGCAAATGTATACATGTTTATTGTTTTGATATGCTGTGAGCATGTCTTTTGTGTGTAATTGGTTTTATCATAACCACAGGGTTGTAATCTTACTTGCATGTTAATTCAGAATTATTATTTAAATGCACACTATATGGTGCGACCTTGATGATGTTAATTTAGCAATGCAGTTGATGTCTCATCTGCCACTTGATCAAAAGATTTTGTTTTCCTTTTGTATGGCAAGTATTGGAAAGCTGAAGCAATTTTGCAATAGCAACCAATCCCCACTCTCTTTTCCCCTTCACTCTATTCTAAGCCTACATTTTGTTTAATTCTTCTTCCCAGTTGGGCATTTACCATCTTTTCTGATCTTCCCCTTTCTGACCCTAAATGATCTGTTCATAACAAGGACCTTAGTTTCATCCCCTTATGCCCAATTTCAATGAATTTCAAGCTCAACCATAACCTCTGATTTCTTGTTACTGCCCATGCTTCATACTGTGTTTTTCAATTAAGAAGCACCCTTCCTCCATATTGTGTCACCAGCATTCTAAATAATATTGGACCCCTTCCTTATGGTATCTTATAATTAAGAATTCACTGCTGTTTTCTTTCTTTGGTCTTGAGCTTCATTGTTCTCTCAATGCCAGCAGTGATATTACCATAACTAAATCCGTTGATGAAGTGGGCAATTGCTTTTGTATAGCAAAACAATCCTTAAATAAGCTGAAGACAGCTATCTAACTCCTTTTCATACTTTCTACTGTCAAACACTAAACTATGAATTATCAGGTTGTTACTGGTCTAATATTTTACAGCTTATTTCCTACAGTCTCATTGTTTCTCCACCTCTGCAAGATCAATTTATTATTCCTCCATAAAAGACACAGAGACTAGACTATAAATGTAATTTTAAAAATACTGATGCTGGAAATCTGAAATAAATGGAGAATGCTGGAGAAATTCAGCTGGTCTGGCAGAATCTGCGGAGAATGAAATAGAGTTTATGTTTCAAGTTTGGTATGATTTTTCTTCACAATCTTCAGAGACTAGACTGATTGTTTCAGACTGCTCCTGTCCCATTCTCTGATCTTGCAACCATTTCACTGCCCAATACCCCTTCCCCACCCTATCTACCTAATTCCTTGTACTTAATGGTGGTTTGAGTTTCTTCAGCCCCAGTCATCTCCATTTCATTGTGCATATACACTTCCTGCACACTTCTTTTTCTCTCTGGACTGTCCACTTCATTCTTAAAAGGAAGCCCATGGATCAACATCTTCCTCCACTTGCCTGAACTTATTCTCATCCAGAAAAACTTATGTTCACCATTTGGAATTTGCATTGATACACGATGTCTGTCATTTTATAAGTCACATGAAATGTTCTTCAATCTTATTCAAGTTCCATCCTGAATTATCCTTGTGATAAGGAGTTTTGTGTCACTATTTCAAAGTAGAAAAGGGAGTTATTCCTGGTTTTCTAGCCTATATTTATCCCACACTCAGCAGAACTTGTAAAAAATTATGATCACTTTTGTAGTCATAGCTTGTAATAAGCAAATTAGCAGCTGTGTTTCCTGTGTTAGAATGGTTACTACAATTCAAAAGTGCTTTATTGGCTATAAAATGCTTTAGACCTCTTGTGCTCAAGTAAGGTGATGTATGAATACAATTTGTTATTTTTCATCTAATTCCTATCAAACCTGACCTTCAATTTTGATTGATACATGATATTTTATAGTTTCTCTGATTTCAAATTTTACAACACGGGTGCAAGTTGCAATTATGCAGCTATGGTGGTTATACCCAATCTTCAATGGCCAATTTAAGATTGGCAGTCAGGCTCTCAGTGTGCTTCATTTGTACATATTAGAAACTACATTTTTAATACACACGGCCCTGTTCTTTGTACACAGGAGAAACACATACACATTCTGTGCCTGTTTCAACTCAAAATAGGTGGCAGCCATTCTCTGGTTCATTTCCCATGGCAAGGCATCAATCAGCAAAATTAACTTGCCTTAATTTAAAATGCAAGCATAGCTTCGCAGTTAACAATCTGTTATTGTTAATTTATGCATCATCCATCGCAACTTCTCTACCAATCAGAGCCTACTTGCCAACCAATGCTCTCATATATTATAGATGTTGCTTTTCCTTCACATTGGTCTTTCTTGCAAATTGTCCTGGTAAGTACAGGGTGAAAAGCTTTAACAAAATGTTTTTTTTTCAGCAATACTAATGTAAAAGTAGCTTGCATAAGACCAGATATTAAATTGATGGAAACATTCCAAGATGGCCCAGCAGAATTTCCATATTGTATCTCATACTTTCTTGATGTGCCCCATGAGGCTGACTTTCGTCAGTCTCAGAATATTCAGGAAAGGGAGGGAAAAGTAGCTGGCAAAGAATTTCTTTCCTAGTCACTCAACTATGCCTTTTGGCAGTCTGCCCATTGACAGTATCCATGGATCTGTCATTGTATTGGCGCCATTCTGCTTTCTGAATAAGAAAACAAAAATGAACAAAACTGAACTTTCAAAGTGGGAATTACAAACGTCAAAATAGAACATCAACACTTCTTAGTCCA
The DNA here is from genome assembly GCF_021869965.1 of Rhincodon typus. NCBI lineage: Eukaryota > Metazoa > Chordata > Chondrichthyes > Orectolobiformes > Rhincodontidae > Rhincodon > Rhincodon typus. The sequence continues at coordinate 39,427,814 of NC_063349.1, forward strand.
ATTGTCATGCTTCAATCAGGAAAATGTTTTAAAAATCTTGAACATTTTATTGTTTGGTATTTTTTATGGTAAAATCCATCCCTAACTAAAGATAATATTCTATGCATCCTCTGTGCACAATAATCAGAAGATTTCACTGCATGCATCTTCCAAGCTCACAATCACCACCGTCTAGAAGGACAGGGGCAGCGGATACGTGGAAACACCAACACCTGCAAATTCCTTCCCAAGGCATTCACTATCCTGACTTGGAAATACATTACAGTTCCTTTAACGTTGCTGGATCAAACTCCTGGAACTCACTCCCCAATGGCATTGTGGGCCTACCTACAACAAATGGATTGCAACAGTTCAACAAGGCAGCTTAACATCACCTTCTCAAAGGCAACAAGGGATAAGCAATAAATGCTGGCCCAGACCAACATTCCATGAATGAATAAGATAAATTATGTTATGACCTATTTTTCAAATCAACCTGTTCAGAGATGTTGTTACACACCTCTGGGGCAGGTGGAAACCTGTATTCCAATTGGCTACACCTGTTGCAATGGTGTCAACCATATCTGTAGGCCTTGATACACTTAGAATTAGAATTAGTTTTTATTGTCATGTGTACTCAAGTACAGGGATACAAGGGTACAGGGAAAAAATTACAATGTCACCATTCACGGCACCAACTTAGGTAGAAAATCATAGTTACAAAATAGAAAAATTAAAAAAAAATAGAAGTTCAACATTACAGTTCTTCATAGTTGTAGTAAATAAAGAAATAAAGTTAAAAGTTCATAATTACAGTCCTTTTTTAGCCGTGGGCCTGCAGTCGCTCCATGCTGGGCTTTCCCCACGAGGGCTCGCACTCCCCACAAGGATTCGATCTCTCCCCACAATGTAAAGCAAGGGAGCTCGAGCAGTTGTGCCAACTCCTCCACCAGTAGGTGATTACATTGAGGAATAAATCCTCTTCTAGAAAAAGAGTGGATGTGGTGACAGGAAAGCTCGTGGGAAGAAGGGGGCGGACTTAACATCCTTCTAGAAGTACAGTAAGCGGTACTGTACACAACTCCAGATGTGGTCTCATTAATGCCCTGTTTAACTGCTGCATAACCTCCCCACTTTAGAGTTCACTTTAAAATAAACCATCACCCATGTAAGAGGGGTATAACACAATATTTTTTCTGAGGGTTGAGTGTCTTTGGAGCTCTTTCTGAAAGGATGGTGGAAGCAGATCAATCATAGTCTTGTTGGAGAGTGGGAGTAGGCTTGAGAAACTGAGGGGCCTTCCCCTGAACCAACTGGTATACAGCTACGGAGTAGCTGGGCCAAAAGGCCTGCCTCTGTGCTGTACATAATATATAATCAAAGGTTCATGATCTTTGAGCTATCTGTGTGTTCAAATCAATGTTACATTTCAATAAAGGCAAACATAATAATGTGATTAACCAGACATTAATAAATTCACTTCTTTAAATTCAAACTTCTGATAACAGTTTTTCCAAAGCTAATTATAGCTGTCTTTCTTCTATATTGCACATTGTAATATAATCAGTCATTAACATTAACAGATCCCTCATTCTTTAAAAGTATGTAAATTTTCTACATGTAGGAAATAACTATGAAGCAGTTAAAGAAAAAATATGTTCTCAATATTTCATTACACAATATTCCATATTCTCAGAATAATACAATATATATTCCTTCAAGGCCATCTAATCATTTTATTTTCGAAAATTCTTTTCTTTCCAAGATTTCCTTCCACACGAGTGAGGTCAATTCTCACCCTTTTCGTTGCAACACTCTTCGTTGAATTAGCATTGTCCCAAAGAGAACCATTATTCATGTAATGTTACAAGAGCGCATTTTTCTTAGATTTCCTTAGGATATTATACAAGGACACTCCCATGTCTGAGATAACAAGGTGTAGAGCTGGATGAACACAGCAGGCCAAGCAGCATCAGAGGAGCAGGAAAGCTGACGTTTCGGGCCTAGACCCTTCTTCAGAAATGGGGGAGGGGAAGGGGGTTCTGAAATAAAAAGGGAGAGAGGGGGAGGCGGATAGAAGATGGATAGAGGAGAAGATAGGTGGAGAGGAGACAGACCGGTCAAAGAGGCGGGGATGGAGCCAGTAAAGGTGAGTGTAGGTGGGGAGATAGGGAGGAGATAGGTCAGTCCAGGGAGGACGGACAGTTCAAGGGGGCGGGATGAGGTTAGTAGGTAGGAGATGGGGGTGGGGCTTGAGGTGGGATGAGGGGATAGGTGGGAGGAAGGACAGGTTAGGGAGGCGGGGACGAGCTGGGCTGGTTTTGGGATGCGGTGGGGGAGGGGAGATTTCGAAGCTTGTGAATACCATTGGGCTGCAGGGTTCCCAAGCGGAATATGAGTTGCTGTTCCTGCAACCTTCGGGTAGCATCATTGTGGCACTGCAGGAGGCCCTGGATGGACATGTCGTCTGCGGAATGGGAGGGGGAGTTGAAATGGTTCGCAACTGGGAGGTGCAGTTGTTTGGTGCGAACCGAGCGTAGGTGTTTTGCAAAGCAGTCCCCAAGCCTCCGCTTGGTTTCCCCGATGTAGAGGAGGCCACAACAGGAACAGCGGATGCAGTATACCACATTAGCAGATGTGCAGGTGAACATCTGCTTGATGTGGAAAGTCTTCTTGGGGCTTGGGATGGGGGTGAGGGTGGAGGTGTAGGGGCAGGTGTAGCATTTCCTGCGGTTGCAGGGAAAAGTGCCGGGTGAGGTGGGGCTGGAGAGGAGTGTGGAGCGGACAAGGGAGTCACGGAGAGAGTGGTCCCTCCGGAAAGCAGATAAGGGTGGGGAGGGAAAAATGTCTTTGGTGGTGGGGTCGGATTGCAGATGGCGGAAGTGTCGGAGGATGATGCGTTGGATCCGGAAGTTGGTGGGGTGGTACGTGAGGACGAGGGGGATTCTGTTTTGGTTGTTATTGTGGGAAGGGGGTGTGAGGGATGAGTTGCGGGAAATGCGGAAGACACGGTCGAGGGCGTTCTCGACCACTGAGGGGGGGAAGTTGCGGTCCTTGAAAAACGAGGACATCTGAGATGTACGGGAGTGGAATGCCTCATCCTGGGAGCAAATGCGGCGGAGGCGAAGGCATTGGGAATAGGGGATGGCATTTTTGCAGGAAGGTGGGTGGGAGGAGGTGTATTCTCGGTAGCTGTGGGAGTCGGTGGGCTTGAAATGGATATCGGTTTCTTGGTGGTTGCCGGAGATGGAGACAGAGAGGTCCAGGAAGGAGAGAGAGGTATATTAGAGATGGCCCAGGTGAACTTAAGGTTAGGGTGGAACGTGTTGGTGAAGTGGATGAACTGTTCGAGCTCCTCACGGGTGCACGAGGCAGTGCCGATAGTCATCAAGGTAACGGAGGAAGAGGTGTGGTTTAGGGCCAGTGTAGGTACGGAAGAGGGATTGTTCTACTCCCATATCTGTTGCTTTCAGTAGTGCCATTGTTTCAGCAGCTGAGGTGGCTTTCACTACCCTTATTTTTCTCAGATTCCCTGGTCAATGGAAAACATTTATTACTCTTTCACCAAGTGTGATAAACCCTGTCATTCCTGAATATCCTTTTGGAAGATTGTCATGTGAAGTTTCACTAATAACGAATAACTTCAGATGTTCTATAAAACATATGAATTAAAAACAAATAATGACTTAAATGGAGAATGACTTCTGTATTCTGAGGTGCAGAGAGATCTAGGTTTTCTAGTGCATTAGCCACAAGCTGTTAGTGTGCAGGTACAGCACATAATCAGGAAGGCAAATAGGATGCTAGCTTTTATTAGGAGAGGAATTTAACATAAAAATAAGGATCTTATGCTTTAGTTATTCAGAGTACTGGTCAGATTATACATTATATACTATGCACAGTTTTGATTTTCTGACTTATGGAGGCATGTCAGAGGAGATTTATGAGATTGACAACTGGAAAGAACATATTGTCTTCTGAAGATAGGTTGGATAGGCTGTGCTTATTTCTACTGGAATTTAGAAAGGTGAGAGGCATATTGATTGAAGTGTATGAGATCCTGAATGGTTTTGATGAAGAATAGATGGGGAATGGTAGTTGTAGTGTTTTTGGAGCTATTTCTGAAAGGACGCTGAAAGTGGTAATTGTAGGGGATTCTCTAATTAGGGGTATAGATAGCATCCTTTGTAAGCAGGATCGTGAGTCCTGCATGGTATGTTGCCTGCCCTGTGCCATGGTAGAATTTACTCTGCAATTTGAGAGGGAGAAGCTGGAATCTGATGTAACGGTATTACAGTTTATTAAAGGTAACTACAGAGGCATGAGGAAGAAAGTGACCAGAATTGACTGGGAGAGGAGCCTAGCAGGAAATACAGTGGAACAGCAGTGGCAGGAGTTTCTGAGCGTAATTTGGAAGACATAGCAAAAGTTCATCCCTCGGGAAAAGAAGCATACTAAAGGGAGGATCAGGCAACCATGGCTGACAAGGGAAGTCAGGGACAACATAAAAGCAAACGAGAAAGCATATAATGCGGCAAAGGGCCGTCAGAAGCCAGAGGATAGGGAAGCCTGCAAAGACCAACAGAGAACAATGATAAAAGAAATAAGGATGGAGAAGATTAAATCTGAGGATAAGCTAACCAGTAATACAAAAGAAGATTGCAAGAGTTTCTTTAGACATATAAAGGGCAAAAGAGAGGCAAAAGTGGACATTGAGCCACTGGAAAATGATGCTGGAGAAGTAGTAATGGGGAACAAAGAAATGGCGGAGGAACTGAACAAGTACTTTGCATCAGTCTTCATGGTGGAAGACATGAGTAACATCCCAAAAATTCAAGAGAGCTGGGGGACAGAATGAGCATGGTGGCCATCACCAAGAAGACAATACTAGAAAAACTGAAAGGTCTGAAGGAGGATAAATGCCCTAGAGCAGACAGACTGAGTTCTGAAGGAGATAACTGAAGAGATAGTGGAGGCGTTAGTGGTGATCTTTCAGGAATCGCTCGAGTCTGGGAGGGTCCCAGAGGACTGGAAAATCATAATATAATCTCCCTGTTAAGAAGGGAGTAAGGCAAAAGATGGGAAATTACAGACCATTTAGCCTCACCTCGGTCATTGGTAAGATTATGGAGTTCATTGTGAAGGATGAGATTTCTGAATACTTGGAAGTGCATGGTAAAATGGGGCAAAGTTAGCATGGTTTCATCAAGGGGAGGTCATGCCTGACAAACCTGTTAGAATTGTTTGAGGAGGTAACAAGCAGGTTAGACCAAGGAGAGCCAATGGATGTTATCTACCTGGACTTCACGAAGGCCTTTGAGAAGGTGCCACCCAGGAGGCTGATGATTAAGAAATAAGGGCTCATGGTGTTAGTGGCAAGGTGCTAGTATGGACAGAAGATTGGCTGTCTGGCAGAAAGCAGAGAGTGGGGATAAAAGGTCCTCCTCAGGATGGCAGTTGGTGACTAGTGGTGTTCCACAAGAGTCAGTGCTGGGACCACAACTTTTCACTTTATACATTAATGATCTAGATGAAAGAGCTGAGGGCATCCTGGCTAAATTTGCAGATACTACAACGGTAGGTGGAGGGACAGGTAGTATTGAGGAGGCAGGGAGGCTGCAGAAGGATTTAGACAGGTTAGGAGAGTGAGCAAAAAATGTGGTAAGTAGAATAAAACGTGGAAAAGTGTGAGGTCATGCATTTTGGAAGGAAGAATAGAGGCATAGACTATTTTCTAAATGGGGAGAAAATTCAGAAATCTGAAGTGCAAAGGGTCTTGGGAGTCCTAGTCCAGGATTCTCTTAAGGTAAGCTTGCAGGTTGAGTCAGTAGTTAGGAAGGCAAATACAATGTTGGCACTTATTTCAAGTAGACTAGAATATAAAAGCAGCGATGTACTTCTGAGGCTGTATAAGACTCTTGTCAGACCCCATTTAGAGTATTGTGAGCAATTTTGGGCCCCATACCTCAGGAAGGATGTATTGGCCCTGGAGTGGGTCCAAAGGAGGTTCACAAAAATGATCCCAGGAATGGAAGGCATAATATATGAGGAACATTTGGGGACTCTGGGTCTATGCTCAATGGTATTTAGAAGGATGAGGGGGGATGTAATTGAAACTTACAGAATACCGAATGGCCCGGACAGAATGGACATTGGGAAGTTGCTTCCATTAGCAGGAGAGACCAGGACCTGAGGGCACAGTTTTGGAGTAAAGGGAAGCAGAATTGAGGAGAAACTTCTTCAGCCAAAGTGTGGTGAATCTATGGAATTCATTGCCACAGAAGGCTGTGGAGGCCAGGTCATTAAGTATATTTAAGACAGAGACAGATAGGTTCTTGATTGTCAAGGGGAGCAAACGTTATGGGGAGAAAGTGGGAGAATGGGATTGAGAAACTTATCAGCCAGGATTTGAATGGCAAAGCAGACCCGATGGGCTGAATGGCCTAATTTCTGCTCCGATGTCTTGTGGTCTTATGGATGTTTACTGTTGTGGATGAGTCCAAAATTAAAGGACACTGTTCTAAAATTAACGGTCAAGTTTTTAGGATACAATGAAAGGTTTTCTTTTTCTCTCTGGACTGTGCGAGTTTAGAACCTTCCATCTCAGACAGCAGACAAGGGGTATCCTTTGAATATTTTTAAGGTAGAGGTAGATAGATTCTTGTTAGGAAATCAAAGGTAATCAGGGATAAATGGGAATGCAGAATTTGGAATACAAACACTTCAACCATGACTTGATTGAATGGGAGAACAGATTTGAAGGGCTGACTGACCTAATTCTGCTCTTAATTTGTGTGTTTGTAAATATTTTGGATTACTCCCAGTTGAAAACGTGAGTGCACATTTATCTGAATTTAATTTCTTTAATGTTGCATCTGTCCTCCGAACCTACTCAACCACAGCATATTTGAACATGATACTCCATTTGATAACCAGGATTGAGTCTGGTTGTTCGATTGAATTGGTTGTGCAATCAAACTTCTTAACTGGGCGGTTTCTACCTTGTATGCAGGCTCCTCTTATTGAGAGGACTTGCCCCTATTTATTGGAATGTGGTTGACCTGCTCAAGTAAGATTGTTGATCCAAAGTCCTTCTGACTTATCATAGAGTCATAGAATGCCACAGAATGTCATAGAATCCCGATGGTGTGGAAGCAGGCTTTTCAGCCCAACAAGTCCACACCGACTCTCCAAAGACCACCCCACCCAGACTCATCGCCTACCCTATCACTATAACCCTGGGCTTGTTATGCTTTAAATTTAATCTTATATATTTCAAGGCCCCTGAAGCTTGACCACCAATCTTAAACTCCTCTCTTCTTTAGTTTTTCATGCATTACTCAAATTCTGCAGAAACTGTCCACAGAAAATTATCAACATGCATCATAAAGAAGCATGCCAGTTCCTCTCTGTGACACTAGGAGTCTATGCAAGCTTGACACCTTAGCACAGTCCTGCAATTAAAAGGCTAGCTCGGAAGACATTTTTGCTTCTTGGAAATAGGCTGCTAAATTCCATTATATATTCTGATATCGAATACCCATCCTGATTTCTAAATTTATGTAAGTCTGACCATGCCTAATATGTATTTAACAGATTATTTTATTAACATAAGTTTTGCTCATAAATTTTAATAGACTATCCAAATTTCCTCAGTGTCTTTAGGCTCTGGGTCTGAAAATACTTTACATCTGATTCTGTTTCAATCAGCAAGTAACTGTTTCAAGGCCATATCCTGTGTCCATATATCCACTTCATTTTTGCATTGTGCATAAGGTTCAGAACATTGGTGGAAAATTGTATCCTGACACTTGACATTGGATTTCAGCTATTGTTTTCTAAATTAACTCAAATTACCAGCTTCTGTCTGAAAGGAACTCTACTGCTGACTTTTCCCAGGCCATGAATGACCTGAACCTGAGCATTGGCTAGACATGTGGGAACATACGGTGAGAATGGAAAAGAAGATTTTTGATGTTGAAATAAATAGTCTGATTTTTCCACCCATCTCGCCTCATTTAGATACATGTTGCTATTTTCCCCAACAGCAGGAGAAACTAGATGGTGCTAATTCCTGACACAAAGGTCAGAGTGATTACTGGGCAGACAGAGCTCGCTGATACTTTCTCCATCCTGGCCAGCATTCCCTAACATCTCAAGACATGCTCAATGGGCATCAATTACCTGTAGGCTCCATCCATGAAGGCTGGCATCAGCCAACCCCACCTCAACACATGGCACATGTCCAACTCATCTATAATATAGTTCATTACCTTGATACTGCACTTTGGAGCTCACCAACAACTTACATTGAAATGCAGCTGTGAAGGGATATTCCCGTTTGGCAGCATTTGTCTGGTCTTTATTCTTTATTCATTCATGGGATGAGGGCATCGCTGGCTAGGCAGCATTTATTGTCCATCCCTAATTGCCCAGAGGGCAGTTAAGAGTCAACCACATTGCTGTGGGCCCGGAGTCACACGTATGCCAGACCAGGTAAGGACGGCAGCTTCCTTACCACTAGGCCATTGCATCCCCTATCTGGTGCACAGTTGTGCTTTAAATATGGCAGCAGCAGTGGCAAAGTCCTAAGACCAGTGAGCACTTCTGCCTCTGGTGAGCACAAGAGGCATGATATACAAATAACAAATAACAAGGTAAGCAGCATAAAATTGTGAGGGGAAACTCTCAAACTCATGAAAAGAAATCCTCTAAGAAACTCCTCAAAACTGATAGTTAGCCAAATTTTGATAAATTCAGTCCATAGTTTCTAATCTTCACCTGTACGCAACTGTTCTCTGCTACCAATGTAAAATGGATCCAAGCCAGTCGGTGAGACAGAAAAATAAGGTACCTTACTTTATGGATAATTGCTCAGTCTTACAGCTCTTCCCTTGAGTTATAGATACTATTATATATATTCATAGTTCCTTGAAAGTGGAGTCGCAGGTAGCTAGGTTAGTGAAGAAGTCTCTTGGTATACTTGCCTTTATTGGTCAGTGCATTGAGTATAGGAGTTAGAAGGTCATGTTGCAGCTGTACAGGACATTGGTTAGGCCACTTTTGGATTATTCTGTGCAAGTCTGGTCACCCTGCTATAGGAAAGATGTTGTGAAACTTGAAAGAGTTCGGAAAAGATTTACAAGGATGTTGCCAGTGTTGGCGGTTTTAAGCAATAGGGAGAGGCTGAATAGGCTGGCGCTATTTTCTCTGGAGTGACGAAGGCTGAGGGGTAATTTTACAGAGGTTTATAAAATCATGAGGGGCATGAATAGAGTAAATAGACAAGGTCTTTTCCCTAGGGTGAGGGAGTCAAAAACTAGAGGGGATAGGCTTAAGGTGATAGTGGAAAGATTTAACGGGGATCTAGGGCAACTTTTTCACACAGAACGTGATGCCTGTATGGAATGAGCTGCCAAAGGAAGTGGTGGAAGCTGGTACAATGCAATATTTAAAATGTTTCGGAATGGGTATATGAATAGGAAAGGTTTAGAGGGATATGGGTGAAATGCTGGCATATTGGACATGATTTTTCTGGGATAACTGGTCAGCGTGGACGTGGTGGACCAAAGGATCTGTTTCCGTGCTGTGCATCTCTACAACTGTATACTCCCTCTTTGGTGCTGAGACAATTGATAGGCATCTGTTTCTACTTAATCTTAATTGAAAACATTAACAAGCTTAACAATGTGATTAACCAGACATTACCACAGGCCTTGCTTTACCTGCATGAATCACTCAGGTTCAGGATGCCTGTTGTTACAATTAAATCTCAAATATTGAGCTTCATTATACTATTGAAAGTGCCAATATAACTCCTTGAAGGAAAATGAAACAAAAATGTGAAGATGAATATTGAACAAAACAGGGCCTGTGAATTATGGAAAGAGGTGATAGGGATAATTGCCAGCTTTACAAGAAACTGGATGAGAAAAAAAAGTATAACAGTTTAAAGTAAGAAATTGTTGAAATTATATGCTGAAAGCTGTGTTCAAATTCAGGGCCCTTTTTAAAATTGCTCATGTAACTAATTTGCAGGCCTGTCATCTTCAGCAAAGCATGAAGCAGTTGTGAGCTTCAGCAACTTTTTAATACCCTGCTATATGATTCACTGTCATGTTGAAGTTCAGAATCTGATGATTTTCTCCTGTTCGTGTCCCAGATCCAGTTGTGCGGCTGGCCTTGTTCAAGAACAAGAAAAATAAATATTCCCCTGTGAAGCCAAAGAAGAAGGCATGTGATCGTGTGGAATATTTTAGAGGTAAAAGACACTACCAGTGTAATACCAACGTTTTGACAGCCAGTTTTCAGGTCAAGCATTTATTTACTTTGGTCTGTGATGGTGTGTAATGTATAAATTATCCTTAGGCAGTGTGTAAAATAGACCTCATCACATTGACCACCTGCTGTATTCCCCACCTATATTCAATTCTGTTGAAACCTCTTAGTGTTTACTAAACAGTGATTTTTTTTGGAGGGGGCCACCAGTGAAGAAACATCTATATGGCATTGGCTTTTGCATAATAGTGCATTAAAATCACTAATCATAGTGAATGATGTAAATATCACATTTGCATCACTTATGCGTTTGTGTAAAATGCCAATATTGATCTGAAATGCATGCATAAGTTATTTTTTATTTTGGATGGCTGGGGAAGCAGTTATGGTTCAATATCAAGGTTACAAGCTTCAGCAGATGCAGTGTAAATAGTTGAGATGCTACAATGAAGGGATCTCTCCGGCCGGGCATTCGTTGTGGGTCATGGTCTGACTTGCATGGCACCAGCTGCAATTCTAGCTGTTTTGCGTCTTCTATTCATGGAGCAAGTGGCCTCGTTTTCCCTGACCCATCCTCAAGTGGTTGAGAATTGCTGAGATTTTCTGTGGAACACTGAAACCTGGGACTTCACCACTACTACCAATAGCCAGTTTGCGTTTGGCCATGTTTTCAGTTAACCAGAAGGTGTGACATCAAGAGGTGGAGCTGTCATCAGTTTGTAGGGTATGGAGTGTATTCTAGTTGGACTATGGAATTTCAGACCAGTGTATGGATCAGTGGAAGTGCTTTGTTAACAATCAGCTAATAGCATTTTTGCAATGTTTCATTCGCAGACACCAGGGTTTGGTGTGTGCTAGCACAGGATGTCATGTGACTGGTTTGGTCTTAACACTCCAGAAGTAACCCTCATGACATTCTGGGGATGAATAGCTACCATGTTTATGGGGTGACTACTGTTTTTGTATGGACCAGAGTTATTGAAGCAGTGCATAGCATATTGACTCTGCTTTCAGAGGTGGTACCCTTCAGTTTTCTTAGATGAGGCAACTTTCATGTTAACTTTAGCTACATTATTCTGGAGGTGCTGCTGGTAGCTCAATTTGCAATCAGGAATAATTCCAAGGTATTTTGGCATTGAGTTGTGAATGACTGGTCAGCCGCAGAGCTGGACAAGAACTTTTTTCGCTTGCCTTTAAATTGTTCAAGTGGAAAGCTGAACCATTCATTCAAGAACACATGTTTTTAATAAGTAATTGCTCACTATATTCTCTGACTTTCACCAAAATTAAACCATTTGTCTCCTCATTCTCTTGGCTACCAACAATCTGACATTCAATGGCACAACCGACACTGAAACTCCCACGATCAACATTCTAGGAGTTACCACTGACTGGAACTGAATTGGCCAAAAAAAATGCAGTGACTGTAAGAGTACAGGGACTAGGAACCTGCAGCCAGTAGCTCATCTCCTGATTCCTTAAAGTGTTTCCACTATCTACAGACATATGTCAGGAGTCTGATACTCTCCAATTTGATATTCTCCAATTGCCAGGATGAGTGCAGCCCTGACAATGAACAAGAAGAGTTGACACCATCCAGAAAAACGCAGCCAGCTTGACTGGCACTGCATTCACTCCCTCCACCACCAACGCCCAATGGCAGCACTGCGTATCATTTCCAAGATGCACTGTAGAAACTCGCCAGGGCTCCTTAAACAGCACCTTCCATACCCACAACAGCTAACAACTAGAAGGATAAGGTTAACAAATACATGGGATCACCACCACCTGCAACTCTCCTCCAAGCCAATAACCTATCCTGACTTGAAAATACATTACCATTCCTTCACTGTCACTGGGTCAAAATCCAGGAACTCCTTCCTTAATGGCTTTGTGGGTCTAACTACAATAATGTACTGCAGCTCACTGCCACCTTCTCAGGGCAAACAAGGATGGACAACAAATGCTGGCTAATCTGTGAAGCCCATATCCCAAGAATAAATGGAGTAAAAACCAAGATTTCTTTAAAAAAAAAACTGGTAGTATGCAACTGGAAATTCTCTATACTTAAAAATGATTTGTTCTCTTTCTACATAGTGTGATGGATGTCCATAGTACACTGTTGTTGTTGTTTGAGAATTCGTGTTCTAAAGTTGATAAAAGGTAGATTTCAGTTTTCAGTTCTGTGAAGGTCTGACTTTAATTTAAAGTTCAGAGAGTCATTTTAAACAGTCAGTTCAAACCAGCGTTTACAAGTCACATGAGTTTAGTAAGCCACACAGGGAGTTAATTGCTAAGGTCATGGCTGACTTGACTTTCATGACCTCCAAAGAGAAAGGGCAGGGGGCCATTAGAAGCAGGTTGATGCAGAAAGAAATTATCCATAGCGCCAAGGTGCTGTTAAAATAAGGAAGATGAAAGAGTAGAACCTAAAAGTGATATAAAATATATTTAATTGTGATAAAACTAGCCATATTAAAGGCAATTGTTGGAAATTAAATGGGAGACTTATTGCGGTAGTAGATCACTTAAGAGTGTGTCAGGAAAGGAAGTCAGAACTGGATATTAAAACCATAGCAGTGGTAAAGGTGGAGCATGATCCCTTTTAAACCTTTATGAAGGATTGGTCAGGACATTTAAGTAAATTCTTCCTCAATTCTTACAAAAGAGAATTGAACTACTGAAGGTTCTGAATGTTTTCTTTCAAAGGGGGAGGTGAGTTATTTTGTTGTTCTTCTAACCAAGGAGGCAACCAATAAAGATATTGAGACATAGGAGCAGGTTAGTCACTGGTGTTTGCTGATGAGACAACTTACCCTCCACAGGAACAGATGACGGAACAATTATTGTTCAGAGATACTTATGGAGGTTTCAAACCAGCTCCAAAATATCCAGTTAGAGATAATAGGAGGAACATCATGGATTATTTCATGACTGTATTGTGAGTAAATCTCAGGCTCATAATATTAGACAGGAAAGGGAAGAGTCTATGCTAAAGAAAGTTGATGTGGTAATTCAATTATCAGACTTTTCTCGAAACTGTAACTAAAAAGGAGGAAGGCAAAGAGAATGACGCTGACATGTTTAGCCCACCTTCTTTGATAGAAATTCAACAAAAGGATCCTGAATTGAGAAAGTCATTCCAAGCAGCCTATTCAGAAATTAAATCAGAATCAATACTTGAATGTTAATGAGTAACTTGAGACCACCACAAATACCGGCCAGCGAGGAATAGGAAGTTGCCCATTAGGTGGTAATCGTAGTCATACAGTCATAGAGGTCCACAGCACAGAAAAAGGTCTTTCAACGCATCCTGTCTACGCTGGTCCGAAACAACCACTTAACCATTCTAATCCCATTCTCCAGCACTTGGCCCATAACCTTGATGTGCAAAGGCACAACTAAATCCTTCTTCAATGTTATGAGGATTTTTGCCTTTTACCACCCTTGCAGACAGTGAGTTTCAGATTCCTACCATCCTCTAGGTGAAATATTTTTTTCCTTACATCTCCTCTAAACCTCCTGCCCCTTTTCCTTAAATCTATAGCCATGGTCATTGATTTCTCCAGCAAGGGGAAAGCTTTCTTCCTGTTTATCCTGCCTACGCCTCTCATAATTTTATATGTCTTAATTATGTCTCCTCCTCGGTCTCCTCTGCTCCAAGGAAAAGCAGCACCCCAGTCTATCCAATCTCTCTTCATAACTAAAACTTTCCAGCCCAGGCAACATTCTGGTAAATTTCCTCTGTATCTTCAACAATGCAATCACATCCCTCCTATAATGTGGATTCCAGAACTGTAAACAATATTCTGTATGTCGCCTGAAACCAACTTTTTATGTAGTTCCAGCAAAACTTACTTGCACTCAAATGCCCATATGCCTTCTTAACCACTTTATCTATTTGCCCTGTTACCATCAGGGATGGGTGCATATGTACACCAAGGTCACTCTGATCCTCAATGCTTCCCAGGGTCATCCTTTTCTTGATTTGTTCCCTTGCCTTGTTTGTCCCACCCAAGTGCAGCACCTCACACTTATCCATACTGAATTCCACTTGCCACTGGTCAGCCTATCTGACTAACCTGCTTGTATCCTTCTGTAGTCCAAGGCTATATTCTGTACCATTTACCATCCCACCAATTTTCATATCAGTGGTGAACTTACAGGTCAATATTCCGACATTCAAGTCTAAATTGTTTACATATACCAGAAACAGCAAGGACTTCAACACTGATCCCTGTGGAACTCCATTGGACATGGACTTCCAGTCACAAAAAACACCCCTCAACCATCACCCTCTGCTTCCTGCTACTCAGTCAATTCTAGATCCAATTAGCCAAATTTCCTTTGATCCCACAGATACTTACCATTTTTATCAGTCTCCAAGGCAGGACCTTATCCAAAGCCTTGCTGAAGTCAAAGTGGACTATGTCAAATAGATTGCCCTCACCCATGCACCTGATTACCTCTTTGAAAAATTCAATTGGCCAGACACAACGTCCCTTTAACAAAGTTAAGTTGTTAACTATTCTTGTTTAAGCCCTGCCTTTTCAAGTGCAAATTGTGAACCTCAGAATTGTTTCCAGTAGTTTCCCTAAACTGCGATTAGACTGACTGCTCTGTAGTTTCCTGGTTTATCCCTTACTCTGTCTGAGTATCATAACAAGATTTTACAAGTGTCTTATGAAATTCCATGGTGGGTCTCTTGGGTATTAGGAAAACACAGATTAAAATACTAAACATGTCAGGTAGTGGAGAAATTCCAACCATGAATTAATGGTACCCTTTTAGTTCTAGTACCAGCTTCCGAAGAAGCAGTTAGCAGGGTCTTAGTAGATTGTGTACGATCCCCTACCTAAAACCAGAAATGAAAATCAGTTTTCTGAGGTAGTAACTTTGCACAAAATTATGACAAATGGTGGTGGGAAAGTTGTAGAGTTCGTTCAATTTTTTTTCTAAGATGTACCTTACTTTGGAAAATACAATCAAATCAATCTTCAGCTTATTCAAAGAAACAGTAAATAGCTTGGGCATAAAACATATTACACCCTTTGCTTATCATTCACAATTTCAAAATGCATTAGAAAGATGACATCAAACTTAAAAGGTCATGGTTAAATCTTATTGTCAGGAATGTCCTAATAAATAGAATAAAGGAATTCCCTTGTTACAGTTTACCATTAAGGGTGTCACTAGTGAGTCCTCAGAATTCAGTCCTTTAAATTGATATACAGTTGTGAAATGACGGGATCTTTTAAATTAACTGCAGCTCAAAACAATGCTCAAGCAATAAGTGTCCTTGACTGTGCATATCTTTGATCTGTGACATTGTTGACTGGAGCCAAGCTGTTGCAGTTTAATGTGGAGAAGATTGAGGCTACAGGTATTATGCAGTGAGTGTGGTAAGACCTGTCCTCTTAAATTAACTACACTTGCATCCACCTTGAATGTAAGAGTACAGAATCATCACTGATGATCTGCAGCAAAGTTCCATCTGTCAGCTTTTCAAGGGACCACACTGCCATTCAAGGCTGGGAGGTATACATTGGGAAGTTCACATCTCCACGCTCCCTCATACTGCATTGGCCTGCTGACTGAAGCTGCACAAAGTGCTGCCCCTGTCCGGTTAAACACTATTCTACAGGATGCTACATGCCAAGCTAGCCACCTGGGGAGGTAATTGCTAAGGTATTTACGGACTTGTATTTTACGCCCTGCATTTCAGGGCAGTGTAGAAGCTAATGCACACTCCGAAGGCAGTTGAAGGCTAATCAATCATGCAAAGGTGCAAAGGAGGTGCCTCAGGGTTGCTCTCAAGCTGCTACCTATTATGATCAACTGCAGCACACGACAATCAGGGAAAAGCAAAAACAAATCTATCAACAATAAAAATCTGGTTTTTAGATTTTTGACTCAATTTCCCAATTTTTTTAGCATTGCCCACACTGCTTGAAGGAACAGAAAATCTGCCTTTTATGTTCGGAATTGGCTGTACAACATTTTGAGGTTTACACGTCAAATAACTCTGCAGAGACTGACGACCAAAATTGATTAACTTTCTTAGCAAGGTTTCAATTTTGTTAGCCTTTAAAGCTGCAGCCATGCTTTTTTTAAAATTTATTCACATAGTAAAAAGAGACATTATCATTGTGAATGCAAACATGAAGAAAAATGAATGTCTTGTTCAAAATTATGTTGTGTAGAATATAATTGTTATGGAAAGTCCTTTTTATATTTAATGTAAATTCATTGTTGCTGTCAAAATAAAATCAGAATTAAGAAAATAGAAATAGTGGTGAGGAAATTATGATAAAAAGGAAAATGCCTCTTGAAGATTCCTTTTCATTTTTTTATTGGCAGGAGGTGATGATGAAAGTTCATAATATATTGTTGTTACTTGCAAAGCAGAAGAAGAGTGGATGTTAGTTTTCAGTTTGGTGAAGCTCTAAAGGCCAGAAAATCATTTTGAATAATGGTTTCAAAACAGTGTTTATAAGTCATGTGATTTTAGCTAAATGGCAAGCGAGCCACCTGGGGAGGTAATTGCTAAGGTGTTTACTGACTTGTATTTTACAACTACTAGAGGGAGAGGATACCAGAAACGGGCTCCTGCGGAGAGAAAAGATTCAAAACAGCCAAAGTGCTGTTACTAGTAACTTCCAAGCAGCCAGGGCCAGGAATAAATTCTGAATTACTTAGAAGTCTGTGAGAAGTTAGCTCCAGAAGGATATACAAAACTTTTGAAGACATGACTTTAGACAACCTGGAAGTTTATCAGCTCAGAGATAGTAGGAACTGCAGATGCTGGAGAATCCGAGACAACAAGGTGCAGAGCTGGATGAACACAGCAGTCCAAGCAGCATCATTGGAGCAGAAAGGCTGACGTTTCGGGCCTAGACCCTTCATCAGAAAATGGTCCAGAGGGAGGAGGGTAACTTCTTCAGGCTAGGCATCCTTAGAAGAGGCTTCGCAGTGGGGTTAAAATTGAATCAGAGATAGTAGGATCTGCAGATGCTGGAGAATCCAAAATTTTCTGATGAAGGGTCTAGGCCCGAAACGTCAGCCTTTCTGCTCCAATGATGCTGCTTGGCCTGCTGTGTTCATCCAGCTCTGCACGTTGTTGTCTCAGTTTATCAGCTCAGTTGGCTGGCATCTGGTTTGCGATGGAAAGTCACTCCAACTGCATGGGTTCAATTCCTACACCAGCTAAGGTTATCATGAAGATCTGTTACCTCAAATTCACCAATCACCTGAGGCTCGGTGACTCTCAGTTTAAACCACCATCAGTCATCTCTCTCCCTAATAAGAAACAATCCCTATGGCCCTCTGGGACTAAAATACTTCACCTTAATACACTCAAACTCTGCAGCACTGCTTACACAGCAAGCAGGCTGCATGTGCTTCAACCAAAATAGTTGCATCTGAAAGTCAAAGGGGAACAGTCCTTCATAGAATGAAGGAGGACTAGGATCTCTCAGGGACTTCAGCAACACTCAGTCAAGGGCATCACCCAATCTCAGTCCAGGAGGCTGGCCACAGTCACTTACATGCTTCGTCCGACCTGAGTTCAGGGGTCTATGTCCATAATCAATCCTGTAGGTCGGCTCCAATCACTCCATGATTTGCAAAGGCTGAGCTGGGACATTGTCTGTTAGGTGTCTGCTCAGCCAGGGCTTTTGTCATCAGTCAGTGTGGGTGGTGGACCACAATCAGTCCTGGGGATTCGACAGGAAGTGTCATGGAGACTTACCGGGGGTAGTCCATGCAGTGTAGCAGAAAGTGGGGACCTCAGGTCTCGGAATGGGCTGTACTATCAGTGATGCCAAATGGATAATAACAATGAAGGGGGCAAATGGCCCAGCAAGCCACTCAGTCATATCAATTGCTTAGAAAGTCTCAAAAAGGGAATGGAACCAGTCAGACCATTTGGCATTGAATATGCCACTGGAAATGAAAACTGAAAACTCAGCCCTGTGGAGTCTGCAAAGTCCTCCTTACTAAGATCTGGAGATCAGTGCCAAAATTGGGAGAGCTGCGCCACAAGCTAATCAAGCAACAAAGTGACACTCATGGAATTATACTTTACAAAAGATGTCCCAGACAATGCAATCACTATCCTGCCCTGCCAGCAGGGCACACCCACTACAGGTGACTGAACAGAGGTATGCTGTCAGGTAAGAGTTGCCCTGGGAGTCTTTAATATTAATTCCAGACCATGTGAAATTACATGGCATCAGGTCAAACATGGACAAGAAAACCTCCTCCTGATTACGACATACCGCCCCTTTCCTTGGCTGATGAATCAATACTCCTCCCTGTTGAACACCACTTGGGAGGAAGCACTGAAGTTATAAGGGGCACAGAATATACTTTGGGCAGGAGGCTTCAATGTCTGTTCACCAAAACTGGCTTGACAGCCTCACTCCTTACCGTGCTATTCAAGTCCTAAATGACACAACTGCTAGGCTTGATCTCTAGCAGTTGGCGAGGGAACCAACAAGAGGGAAAAATATACTTGATGGCATCCTCACCAATCTGACTGCGGCATGACAGTATTGGCAAGAGTGACCATTGGACACACTACATCATGTTGTGTAGCACTATCACCATGCTAAGTGGGATAGACTTCAAACAAATTTGAAGTTCAAGACTGTGTATCCATGAGATGCCGTGGGCCATCAGCGGACAAACTGGCCCAGCATATCCCCCAATCTACTATTAACATCAAGTCCGGGGCTTCAACCCTTCTAAATGGAGAGTATAGGAGGGCATGCCAAGAGGAGCACCAAGCATACCTAATAATGAGGTGTCAACTTAATAAAGCAAACAGTGTAAACAGCAAGTGACTGAGCTTTGTGATTCAACAACCAAGTGATCATATCTAGGCACACAATGAAGGCCAGTTCTTGGCTCATAGTGTTTGAAGTGGGCTTTAAATACTATGCTAGTGGTGTAAACAGCCCAGATTCCTGGCAGTGGTGGGCACTTCTGTCTCTACTGCCACCTGATTGCACAAACAGGGTGCCATAGATCCCAGATGTGCATTAATGAGAAGAGCAATGGAAGATTACTTAAGAAATGGTAATATGAGTCATGAAAGGAAACTCTCCATGAAACACCATATATAACAGTTAGCCTAGAAATTGGAAAATTCAATCCCTCGTTTTTTTAGTTAATCAATAATTTTGTTTTTTTATTAAAGGAACCTGACGATGGATTTCTTCATTCTGAACCTAATACAGATGACACACTTAATTAGCCAGATAAGTAACTGGGCATAACATTTAATGGGACTAGACAGGAACAGTGTACTCCTTCAACCACTGTCTTAATAATACAAAAAAACCGCCTTGTGTATCTGGATGCTTATCTATCCTCTTTTATTCACTTGTGGAAAGTGGGCCTTGCTGGCTAGCAAACCTTTATTGCCTATACCTAGTTGCCCTTGAGAAGATGGTAGTGAGCTACCTGTTTGAACCGCACCAGTCCATGTGCCATAGGTTGACTCACAATGCCCTTAGGTAGGGGATTCCAGGATTTTCACCCAGTGAAGTGAAGGAACAGCGATATATTTCCAAGTCAGGATTGAGAGTGGCTTGGAGGGGAACTTGCAGCTGGTCGTGTTCCCAGTCATCTGCTGCTCTTTTCCTGAGTAGTCAGTGGTTTGGGAGATGCTGATGAAGGAATCTTGGAGAGTATATGCAGTGCATCTTGTTGATGGTATACACCGCTACTCAAGAGTGTGATTGTAGAAAGTGGATGATGAGATGCTAATCAAGCAGTCTGCTTTGACCTGGATAATGCCAAGTTTCTTGAGTGTTGTCAGAGCTGCCCTCATCCAGGCAAGTGGATAGTGTTCCATCACATTCTTGTATTGTGCCTTATAGATGGCGGAATGGCTTTTGAGAGGCGGCCGTTGAGTTACATCCCACAGAATCCCAGCCTCACACCAGCTTTTACATGTCCACAGTATTTATTTGTTTTTCCACTTCAGTTTCTAGTCAATGGGAAACCTCAGGATGTCGATGGGGTGTGGAATTCAGTGATGGTAATGCCGTTGAATGTCGAGGGGCAATGGTTGAATTATCTCCTATTGGACATGGTCATTACCTGTCATTTGTGTGGCACAAATGTATTGAATATGTAGTTCACAATTGAATACGTGTCATATGTTCATATGGTATCTAAGATTAATGGCACTCTCAATGTATCCAAGAGCTCAGCTCCAGAAGGAGTGTGGAAGAGCAAGCATGAAATGAGGTCCCATCAGTTATAGAGTCATAAAATCATACAGCATGGAAACAGACCTTTAAGTCCAACTCGTCGCCGCCAACCAGACATCCCAATCTGATCTAGTCCCATTTGTCGGCATTTAGCTCATTCCCCTCTAAACCCTTCCTATTCATTTACCCATCCAGATGCCTTTTAAATGTTGTGATTGTAGCCGCTTCCACTACTTCCTGTGGCAGCCCCTTCCGTATACATACCACCTTCTGCATGAAAATGTTACCCCTCAGGTCCTTTATAAATCTTTCCCCTCTCACCTTAAAACTAGGCCCTCTAGTTTTTGACACCCCCACCTTCAGAAAAAGACCCTGGCTATTCACCGTCTCCATGTCCCTCATGATTTTATAAACCTCTAAGGTCACCCCCAGCCTCCATTATTCCAGGGGAAATAGCCCCAGTCTATTCAGCCTATTCCTATAGCTTAAACCCTCCAACCCAAACAACATCCTTATAAATCTTTTCTGAACACTTTCAATGTTTAGATTCCTGTATTTTTTCAGCCTAGGCTTTTTCAAATCAAACTGTGACATCAACAACGACAGTTTTCAAATCTTTCTTAAATATTAGTTCGGGCTTGCATAAGGCTCATTCCTTGTCCTTTAGAGTTGGTTCTAATTAAGTTATTCTAGATCCTCAACTTTCCTTGAATTTCCCTTGAAGCCTTTCAATGATCAGGGTTTGTACAGATTCTAACTACGACTATGAAGTATAAGGTAACATTGGTAGGGTTGGGGTCTCCCAGAACTAGAGTTCACAGAGTGACAGTATATCAGACTGATATCAGCCCACTGACTAATGCATCCGGAACCAACGTGGGCTTATAACCTACTGGCTCAGTCTTGGACCCTTGAAAAATCAGGAAGGTTTCTTTCAAAGTCTGTCTCCCCACTTTATGAAGGGGCGGCACGGTGGCTCAGTGGTTAGCACTGCAGCCTCACAGCACTAGGGGCCCGGGTTTGATTCCAGCCTTGGGCGACTGTCTGTGCGGAGTTTGCACATTCTCCCCGTGTCTTTGTGGGTTTCCTCCGGGTGCTCTGGTTTCCTCCCACAGTCCAAAGATGTGCAGGCTAGGTGGATTGACCATGCTAAATTGCCTGTAGTGTTCAGGGGTGTGTGGGTTATAGGGGGATGGTTCTGGATGGGATGCTCCAAGGGTCGGTGTGTACTTGTTGGGCCGAAAGGCCTGTTTCCACACTCTAGGGATTCTATGAAGAGGGAATACAGCTTTCTTCACACCCCTACCTCCCAAAAGCAACATATGCCTCCTGTGTTTACAACCAAAGAGAACAGATATCTACTCAAAATATTGCATAAGCCGTATTCAAATTGAGTTACTTTCTTGTCCCAGATGTCAACCTCGTGGGTTTTTTTCTAATCATTCAATGCTTATACTTTATTAAAATAATCCCCTTTTTTGATGATGAATTATTGCCTGTACATTTCATTGTATTTTTGACTGTTAAATGATTTTTGGATGGCCACAACTTCAGACTCTAGCATCAGCAGTTCTTACTATCTCTGAGTGAGTTATAACTAAATATGTCTTTTAAGAAAGGATGAAGATCTTTGTTTTGTTTTCCTTATTCAAATTCCTCACCTTTAATTTATAAAAGCATTATTACACTTCACATTATGATCTAAAAGCTGTCAGAGTCACCTCTTCCAGCATTGTATCCCAAAATTATCAGCTGGTCAGATTGCTCTATTGGATGTAATGGTATCAAAGCCCATGGTCTAAGTCATTCCACTGTAAAGACTGCAGCAGGAAGCTTGGTGGCATTCAGTGGTGAGGCCAGATAAAGGGAAAAAGATGGGGGCGCAGAAACTGGTAGGGGGTGAGTTTGCAGCTGGAGGTGTTGTGGGGTGGAGAGGGAAGACAATACCATGTAAGCAGCATTCAACTCCAACTTTTCAATTAAATTCGTCATAGCTGTTAGACAAGTTTAAATGAAACCACGTCTGTGCCAGTATTTCTTTTTGAAAGACAGTTTGGGATTTTGCAACATGCTTAATTCTAAAAAATATGACTAGAGGCCATCAACTGTCAAACCAGTATTAAAGCATATACAATAGAGAGTTGAAAGTGTTGAAATGGAAAAAAGTTTGTTTATGAAAGCTGTTTTTCAATTCGTTTCACATCTGTGCAAGGCAGTTATAACATAGTTGTGTGTAATCAATAAGTGAAATATATAAGTTTATGAAACTATGGATTTAATGGCTCTCTCAGAGTGTAAAATGATAGGGACTTCAAGCAGGTAGATACAGCCAGCAAAATCTAGAAAAGAACTAGAATAACATAAACACATGGAGTTGGATAACTTGGAAAAAATCTGTGTTGTGTTTGCGTTAATCATCTCCAGAAGAAATCTAAACTGATACTTGAAACATAAGACTTCTTGGAGAAAGCAGCTAAGGCCTGAGGCATTGGTGATCTCAAGGAGCTCTCTATGGGTCAGAGCCACTTTTCTGGCAGAGTGCAAGCCTAGTTCACAGCATTACTTCTCAGAGAACTGTAAAACACTGCAAGAGTTATGCTGTGTATGCTTGCAGTATTTAATTCATTTTCTTTTTGATTAAATGCTTCGTTATTTGTTAAAGGATGAAATTGGAAATTAAATGTGTACCTGATTTTCTGAGCATCCATTTACAAAATTATGATACTGATTTCTTGTAGGTTTATATATTTATTGGAATTCTGTATTATGCTAGCCATATCTAGCATTTGAAATGAGTTTTACCTTATCTAAAAAAAAATCATATTTAAAGGTTTGCTCACAATTGAAATGTGTCAGCATAAGTTCCATGCTGTGTGTATTCATGCTGTAGAGAAATATTATTTCATAGCATTGCATGTTATAATCTTACATTAACACTTCCACTGTGCAGTTTGCGTAAACTGATAAAATTGTGGCCAACTTTGTGCTTAACTTTTTTCGTAAGATTTTGATTTCTGCGTACTACCAATATTATTTTGCTTGAAAAAGTATCTATATAATACAACAATGATTGTAATTCTTCCTGAAATGCTTGCAAGAAGGTCAGCACTACTATTCTTTCTCCTTTATGTAATAATAAAAGCAAATGGTTTTACAATCAAATGTTTCATTGTCACAGCAGTGCATGATTCAAAGAAATCATGCTTATGTCTTCTTTATTCTATCAGTTTGTAATATTTAATAGATTAATTTGGTCATCCATTGCATATTATTGAATATTTTTGTATATCAGATAGTGACAGAATTGAGAGACATGGAGCTATTTAGTAACAGCCTGGAGCAACATTGTCAGAGTAACAAAACAAATAGAATGTGATACTTATGGAACAACGTAGCATGGCAGTCATTGATGAACAACATAATCCAAAAAATTCTTGCGACAGAAGTCCACTTTATATGCAATATTTTCTGAAAGGTAATGAAAGATTGTTGCAATCAAAAATGTGCCTAACCTATTCATCTGTAAAATATGCTTCATTCTCTGTTAATTTTGATGTATTGTTTCACATTTGATCACATAATTTGAAAATGTAGAATTTGAACCAGTTGAATACTATAGGTATTCCTGTCCTGATTCTTTTAACTTGGGGCACATATATGGAGACCCAGACAAATAGCACATTCATGTCAAGCCACCCCATGAGACCCAAAGACATTTGAACTCCTGCTACTCCTTACTGTGTTTGAGTTGCAATTCCACCAGAAACCAATGGGCATCACTATATGGATGGTGTGTGGGAGCAGGATTTTGGATGGTTGGAGGCCACTGTAAAGAGCCCAAGGAAACAGTTGTTTGGGGAATTTTTCAAAATGCCCAAAAAAAACCACGCTAACTTCTCTTGGCTTACAAAGAAACTTGTTGAAAAAGTTAAAAAAAATCTTCCTTCCTGGAGCTTCTCTGTTGCTGACCTTTTTTATTGCTGACTTTCTCTGGTGGCACTGACATTGGCTGAATCTCATCTGACTGTGAATTAAAATCACATTTGTGCCACCAGATTCCTCTTCATATTTATGAGACAGCAAACAGCACCAGTACATCCCAAAGTGCAGGATATAACTTAATGGCAGGTAAAGTGTAGTGTGAATGAACCAAAATTACTTATTTTAACTTCCCACACATTCTGTTCTCGATGGGTGCAAAGGATTAACTTGAGGCTTTTAGGCTACAGCTTTCAATCAAATTGGACTCCAGGACAAAAAACCTCTCCCTGTAAAGAGGAGAATTTCACTGTTCACCAAAATGCATGCAGAATTTTGATAGTTTGATAAAATGCGTTTGGGTCAGAAAATTTGATGGGAGTCTCGAGACATTTTAACTACGATATTCAAGCAGACTGTTTAAGATCGCATTTCAGGTTAAGTTATTTTGGGGTATTTAATGTTGACCCCACTTTATTTTGATAGATTTTGGAGCAAACAATTTGGTATCTTTAATAGCATCAATTAATATTTAAAATATATCCCCAGCTCCCCCCACCACCCCAAAACCATCATATACCTTGTCTCCTTAACTCTGCTGCACTGCCATTTGAGAAACCTCCAACAATACCAGAATGCCCACCCCTGAATAAGGAATTCCCTATCTCAGGCATATTTCATGCTAGGAACTCACTGGCATTCTGATTTTGAGAGTGATCTTGGAGGTCCAGGTCCTGGTAGGGGTAATCTGGTGTACGGACATCAGCCAATAAAGTGTGACGTGCAAATAAGTAATTTTATTCAACTTGTCAAGTTCACTGTCACTATATAAACCTGAACATATACTTGTGTAAGCCGTAAACACTAAAGTAGAATTGAAACAGCAACAGAAGCTATTATTGGCTTTTTTTTTTAGGGAATGTAAAAGTAACATGCTGATTGAAGAGTTTTGGTAATGGCGGTATCTTTCAGATCAGTTTCACATTGTAAAAAGTTTTCCACTTTAATTAAGTACCTCAGGTAAAAACCATCTTAATTACATTTATTGGGCAGATTTGTTATTTATAAATTGTTGAAATTCTGAAAAGAAGTAAGTGTCACACCGGAAAACTCAAAGCAAAATCAAATACTACCAAAAGGAATTTTGTTCATGTCTTTATCTGGAATGAGAAACAGTTAGTATTACTTTAGAATTCAAAACACAAATACCTGCCAGTGTCCACCTTTTCCCTACAGCTTTTTCTTGTTGCATGTTGACGTTTTGGTCGCCTCTGAAGGCTGTTAATTTTAGCACGCTTTCTGTTGCACTTGCCAGTGAGGTGCCAGAATGTTTAGACTCTTTTCTAAGCTTTGTTAAAAATAAACATGGAAATCTGCCTGCAGGTGTTTAGATGGCCTGAGATCAGAGTGAGATTTCCTGTTTTAGTTACGCAAATATGCGAAACATCAGAATTGATGAAAATAGCTAAAATAAGAGGACAGGAAAATCTATAGATTACCAAAGCATGAGCATACTGACTTTAATTTGTTGTAAATAAATTGAATTTATTTTAAATCAATACCTCTATTATTTCTTGGACAAATTAGAAAAGTCTTAACTGCAAACCAACAATCCAGGTCCGTCTTCTTGTTAAGTGTTGCGCTGTGAAAACTGGAATGAAATGTTTTCATAACTTTTTAATTAAAGTTTATGCAGTAAATGGCAGAAATCATTTGATATTTTTGTCTTGACAATGAAACTTATTACATTAAACCAATGTAGGATATTTTTAACAAACTAAGCTTAAAAAAGTATTTTTAACAATTTAGAACCAACGATGTTTCTGCAAGATGCTCATGCATTATGATTTAATTACTCAAATAATAAAGTCTATTATTTCTGCTGTTGCCAAGATTATAAGCAATAACATTTTGGAACAATAAAAATGCAAAGGTCCAATTATTTTTCTTAAAAAATTGCTTATATTAAAGTGTACCATATGAACCTTTAAGCTCTCTATTTCATAGGTAATAGCCCAGTATTGTTAAAATGCTTTTGGTGTATCATTTTCTTTGGACTGAATCATCAACTGTTAAAGGGCTTTGTTGAAACCCATTTCCAATGAATCACCATTTTCGTAATGTTTATTCAAACTTTTTTTTTTACATTTATTGATCCATAATGAGCTTAGATTTAAAAACCATACCTACTAAAATACAGAATTGTGCTCTTCTATTTGAAAAAGCCTTGGACAAAATTTAACCTGCAGATGACCTTGTCTTGTTTATTCAGTAGGGAATTTCTAAGCAATGCATAGAGTGTCTATTATTCTCTTTTTTGAGAAAATTAATGGCAGATGGTCCTGATCTCAATGACTGTCACTAACATAGCCCTGAATGACTTCATTCTTTAATATCATGACATTGTTTCTGCTACAGAGATAATGACCTCGGATTGTGCAAGATCCCTGAGATCTGCAAGATAAGCCGTCATGCACAAATTTTCTTGATGTAGGAATATGTTACTATGCCCGTTTTGAAATTTACTAATCCAGTGGACTGCTGAGGAGAGCCTTATTGCAAATCAGACAACAGCAATATATTTTCCGATCCAAAGTACACCAAGAAGAAAATAAAAATAAAACTTTATAACAAGACTTCAATTCAGGCAACTGATTGTCCAGTGAACCTACAGTTTAGCATCTAATTTTCTGCCATCAGTATTTAACAAGAATCCTCTTGATTTCAAGGAAGGAAACATGAAATACTAATGACTTCATAATTCTCAGTGTACAGTTGAAAATTAAACATTTATTCAAATTCACTGTGTGAAACGTGTCAAAGATCTGGATAGTTGATTGATTGTGTTCAACATTTAGGAGTGCAGATTTCATAAGATCACTAAAGTGCTTGGAAAAATTAGAGAAAGGCAGTCACTGAAAGCATGCAATGCCAGATGCTATAAGTCAATCAACATTGAAAATGAAAGGATGCAGAGGATGTTTATTCTTGCCAATATCAGTTTAAATAAAAACAGCGTTGCAAAGGAAAAATCTGATAAGAATAAGATCATCTTTGATCATAAATGGATATTTGCCTTTACCCCATTAATTGATGTTATATTTATTGAAGTATATTTATTGAAATCCTTGAAAACCATCATAGGTTTATGTCTTGACATCCATTCTACATCCAGAGTATCAAATGTTTCTGCATCAGATATCTAGCAAAAATTTATTTTTGATGTACTGTGTTGTTCAACAGTGTATTATTTCATCTGTACACGCAGTAAGAATCAATTGTTGTGGCATAAAAGCATTGGATCTAAGTTAATTAGCTTTGACATTTTGTGCATGTGAAATTTCAACTTTTAAACGTGAACTATAGTCAATACATTTTAATGTATAAGTGACAACAGGAGTCTTTTTTTAAACTACATCTCTTAATGACAGTAATGGAGACTTGACTGCTAATTGAGATCCTAATGCGACATAATCAGTTGTTTTCTTCTGGTAGTTTTCTGTGCTGTCAACTAATGCACTTTTATCACAGTTACTCTTCAGAACTAATTAATGAATTTTTAAATAAAGAATTTTTGTCGTCCCATGGTCCAACTTTGAGCTACAGTTTAAAGGACAATGATTACCTACTAGTAGATTGACAAAGTTATCTACTTAAGACCATAGGACCATAGACATAGGAGCAGAATTTACCCATCGAGCCCATTGAATACTCTGTGCCATTCAATGAGATCATGCTGATCTGATAATCCTCAACTCCACTTTCTTGTCTATTCCCCATAACCTTTGATTCCCTTACTGATTAAAAATTTGTCTATCTCAGACTTGAATACACTTAACAACCAGTCTCTTCAGCACTCTGTAGTAAAGAATTCCACTGATTCACTAACCTCTGGGAGAAGAAATTCCTCCTCATCTCTCTCTTAAATGTGTGACCCCTCATTCTGAGATTATGCCCTCTGGTCCCAACAAAAGTCAGCGAGTGAGCCCAGTGTGGACTAGAAGTGAGCCCAGCATTTCTGCATCGATGAAGCAGTCCTATTGCTGACTCATGCTTGCTGCGGCGGAGGTGAGTTTGGGTTCCCGGTGGCGTCTGTGTCCAGCGCAGATTCATGGAGGCAGCAGTGGAGGTGGGTTAGGGGCCCAGTACGAGACCCAGTGGCATTGGCAGTGGCTACATCGGTGAGGTAGGCACGAAGTGAGCTCTTGGTGGCGACAGTCAAGCTTGGTCTCGTGTGGTACCTGGCAACATCAGTGACGTATACATTGGTGCGGTCCAGTGAGGACTCCTAGTGACGAGGGCAAGATGTGCCAAAGAGTGGCAATTCTGGTTCCAGTGGCAGTGGTACAGTGAAGGGGTCTCGTGGCTGGCCACTAGGCCCATGGCCCATGGCTGAGCACATAACAAGAATGACTGATCACTGTTTCTTTATTTTTCCGTCGTTGTGTTCTATGTTTTTGTTTATTTCTTTCTGCATTTTTAAGATGGCACCGGAGAGTGAGTACAAGCCCAAACTACCCAGGCTGTCCTCATAAAACAGTCCTTTCACTACCAGCACTTTAGTCTAAACAGAGGCAACCAGGAAGCGGGTTAACGGGATCATGTTGTTGAAGACAGTAGTGATAAGAATGTGGAACTCGATATAAGTGCCAGCAGTGGAGTTTAGGTAGAGTGAAATTGGAAACAGCAGGGTGGAAATGTTTGAAAATCAATATTTCAAGTGACAAAGGCATGGATGTGGGTTTTGATGAGAGTGAGAATATAAGCAATGCTTTGAATCACATAACACCTACTATCTTAAAAAAAGATGTATTAAAAGATAAATAAGATTTAGAATTTCCCAGTTGTAATTAATTCTGTTATTTCATTCAGCACCGGAAGAACTGACTCGTCAAAATACAACCTCAGCAGAGGTGCTACAAAAAAGCAGAGAGCTAACCTATGAATGGCTTCACACTCAGGTGGTGAATGATGAGCAAACCAATTACAGAATTATGAAAAAGTAAGAACTTTATGTTTATTTGGCAGATAATGTGAACTTTGCCCTGTAAGTGGAGTTGGTGATAAACTGTAGCAATTCATGTCTTCTTGCATTCTGTATGAGTACTGACACATGATGGTTAGATTTTCAACTTGCTGCCTGAGCGTAAAATTGGCTGTGCATTTTGGCTACTTGTTAAAGAAATTGTCTGAGTTTTCATTTTTATAATGAGCAGGCAATCTACAATGTCAGTTCTAATCCAGGACAAGCAGTTAAAAACCTACCCCCATGTGCATTGCCTAAAAAATAGTGATTAACTGCTTAAAGAAATTGTATGTGACAACCACTATTGACCAAGTTATGCCACAATATCAGTTTAAAAGTATACTTTCTTAAAAAGAAATTGTCTATCTCAGGCCATAGTGCTATTCTCTACAGCACCACTACCTCCCTACCCCAAACCCTCTCCCACCTCCCCATTCTCCTGGCTCAGCCAGTTTTCTGCTGGAAACTTCAATCATGCTTTTGCTACTTTCAGCCTTGACCATTTAAATAAAAAAAACATACAAAATGCTGGAAACGTACAGCAATATTGGCAGCACCTACAGAGAGTGGTGAGGTTGGTTTTTAAGTTGGAGTTGGGAACCTATCATCCAGATATTTCCCAGGTCCTGACTCTCTGAATTTAAATTTTAAAAATGCTTGGGAAATAACTGTTCCCTGATGCATTTCCAATGGCAACGCCATGACCAATTGTAGTCCACTTGCTGACTAATCAGCACTCCTTTTCTCATGTTCTTGTGTAACTTGTGGGTCGCTTTGAATTTTGACATTCTGTTGCCTGTCCTGATGAACACAAAATATAACGCTTTGACAACATGCCTTTTCATTCAGCAATACTCAAGTTCTGTACTGCCAGGTAACTAAATATAAACATTCTCATTGGGTTTGGAGGCATGCTCGGTGCCTAATTAGTGGCACAGAGAGATACCAGGAGGTTGTGTAGCAAAGGCAGCTTGTATGGGCCTGCAACTGCCTTACCCAAGAGAACAGGCAACACCTTAGAGGGCCGGCACTTTAATCTGCACAAAAGTGGTTGTACACCCAAATGAGAGAGAGTGTGCACAATCAGGCATAAGATTCTGAAATAACAAGGTGTAAAGCTGGATGAACACAGCAAGCCAAGCAGCATCAGAGGAGCAGGAAGGCTGACATTTCGGATCTAGATCCTACTATCTCTCAGGCATAAGATTCCCCCAGTTTTGACGTTTTGTCCCTTATCAATATGACAACTTTATATGCACCAAGGAAAGTGGAACACATTCAACACAGAAGAAAGGAAAGCCCTGGAAAGACTCAAGTAAGACAGGAAGATTATAATCTTACCAGCGGACAAAGAATGCATGACAGTAATCCTCAATAGAACCCAATACATCGAGAAAGCTAACTCACTACTAGCAGATACCAATAACTACCAACAGATGGCAATAGACCCAACACCACAGGGAACCAGATTACAACGAGCCTGAAGAAATTATACAATTCAGGAGACATCAGCAAAACATTATACTAAAAAGTGAAGCCAGAGGGATCCAACACACCCTGATTCTACGGACTCCCAAGGTACACAAACTGGGGGTTTCCTCAGACCCATTGTATCGCTGCCAGGTACACCAACATAAAGACTTACCAAAGAACTACAATAGAAATTAAAATACTTAGTGGACAACACTACCCATTACACCCACTCATCCCAAGAATTCCTCAACATCATGTTTGGACACCAGGATAGAAGAGGACGAGACTATGATATCCTTTGACATAACAGAACTATTTACATCCATAAACATTGACCTAGCCAAAGAAACAATTGCCACACTACTGGACAAATCAAGTAGGCAGGCAACCCAGGACACCAACAACATCAATAAGGACACCACCATGAAACTACTAGATCTGTGACTCACAAGCCACTTCACTTTCAACGACAGCATATGCAACCAAATCAACAGAACACCAATGGGATCCCCAATATCAGGACTGATTGCAGAAGCGGTAATGCAAAGGTTAGAACGGAAGGTGCTCCCCACTATACAACCCAAACTTTGGGTCCGATATGTAGATGACACCTTCATGATTATTAAACGCATAAAGCTAGAAGAAACCCACCGACATATAAACAACATCCTTACCGTGATAAAATTCACAAAAGAAGAAGAGAACAACAACCGGCTGCCCTTCCTGGACATAATGGTAGAACGCAAAAACAATGGGGAACTCCAGACGAGCAGATATAGGAAGACCACACATACGGACCAGATACTCAATTACACTAGCAACCACCCCAACGTCCACAAACAGAGCTGCAACAGGACACTATTTAAACAAGCAGCAACCCGGAACTACGCAAAGCAGAACAGGAGCACTTATACAGAGTCTTCAAAAGGAATGGACACCCAAAAAGCACAATCCGCCATTACCTTCGAGACAGACCACAGCAGGAGGACACAACATGACCAGACTCACTAATTACCCTACTATGCATCAAGGACATTTCTTGTGAAACAGAGGGTGGGAAACAGAGGTTGAAAAACAGAGTGGCAGAAGCAGATGGTTCGAAACAGAGGGGGAGAAACAGAGATGACCACAAGACTACTCAGACCCCTAGGTATGAGAGTAGCCCACAACCCCAACAACCACCCTTCGATAGCTACTAATGAACGTAAAGGATCCCATACCCAAAACCAGCAAAACTGGGGTAATATACAAAATACCATGCAAGGACTGTGAGAAACACTACATAGGCCAAACCGGGAGAAAATTAACAACACGGATACATGAACACCAACTAGACACCAAGAGATCTATTCTCACTTGTTTCACTACACACAGACAACAAGGGACACAAATTCAACTGGGACAACACATCGATAATCGCACAAGCCAAACAGAGACATGCCAGGGAATTCCTGGAAGTCTGGTATTCCAACTGGAACTCCATCAACAAACACATTGAATTAGACCCTGTGTACAAACCACTGAAAAACAGACCCGGAAGTAATACCAACCACCCCAGCAAACCGGGGCATATAAATAACAAGCAGGACAGAATACTGACGCTTCACCGGAGGCACACTGACGATGTTATCTAGCAGGGTGATGAAACATTTGCAACCAAACCCACCGGCTCGGCGAGCACGTCTACAACCTCATCCACAACCAGGGCTACAAAGCTTTTCAAAAACTTTATAAACACCAGCTAACTCTCCAGCATTTGTAAGGCTGGAGAAGGTGAGAGAGAGATAAAATAGCATGATGAGGGAGGAATATAAACACCTAGTTGAGAATTTTAAATCTGAAATGTTGTAAGACCAGAGGCCAACATAAGTTAGTGTGCACGGAAGTGAAGGGTCACATAATTTAGTAAGAGTTTGGACACAGGCACTGTTCAATTTTTCATCATTTTAACTCTCTTCCAACCTTCAATCTATCTCAAATTGGGTTTCTGGAAAGTATGTTTTATTTGAGTTCACTATTTCCATGATGTGGATGTGTCAGTGTTGGACTGGGGTGGACAAGGTCAGAAATCAGATGACACGAGGTTATAGTTCAACAGGTTTATTTGAAATCACAAGCTTTTGGAGTGTAGCCCCTCTGTCAGGTTTTTTTTTAATTTTTTTATTCATGGGATTTGGGCATCACTGGTCTGACTAGCATTTATTGCCCATCTCTAATTGCCCAGAGGGCAGGTAAGAGTCAACCACACATTGCTGTGGATCTGGAGTCGTATGTACGTCAGAACAAGTAAGGATGGCAGTTTCCTTCCCTACAGGACATTAGTGAACCAGATGGGGTTTTCCCCATGGTTTCATGGTCAACGTTAGACTATTAATTCCAGATTATTATTGAATTCAAATTCCACTATCTGCCATGGTGGGATTCGAGCCTTAGTCCCCAGAACATTCCCTGAGTCTCTGGATTAACATTCCAGTGATAATACCATTAGGCTATCACCCCCCCTGAAGTGAGAAAGAAGCACAGAGACGCAGAATTTATTGGCAGAGAGAGATGAAGGGCAGAGTGATCAAAAGATCATACAAATGGTGTGAGCAGAGTGTCAAATAACAAGTTTCTGCAGATGATCAGAAGTGTCAGACAGTGTAAGTAAAGTGTCAACAGCTGAATAACAAGCAAAGGGATGACCTCTAATCTGATTAAATGAGGCAGAGAGATAATTACAAAAAAATAAAAATAAAGTGATGCTGGAGACAAACCAAATGACTGGAATAACATGATAGGTATAAGAGTCACATGCCGAGGGTCAGATTGAAAACTCCTTGTCCTGCTGCCAACCCATTAACAGGTTGTCCAAAGGGTTCACTTAGCAATTAACTGAAGTCAGGTCAGTTCCTAACTTCCTCCACTCCCCCCATTCTGACTCTCACTTTGAAAATTGGAGAGTGTCTCAGAGGCATGGGATCCAGAGGTGCCTTCCAAAACTCCAATCTTCAAATTGCAGCTTCACCAAGTCTAATTGTACCAGCAGTTGAAAATCTGGCGCAATATTGAAGTCCTATGACTTCTGGATCAGAATTGGGAGAAGTTAGAAATGTAATATGTTTGGATAAAGTGGAAAGCAGATGATAGGAAAAAGAAAAATAATCTGAAGTTTTGTAATAAGTTGAGGGATGATTAAATATCAAAACATTGCATAAAGCAAAATCAAAGGTGATGGAGGTGGGAAAAGTAGAGAAAATCAAAAGATGTGCCATGAGGAGGTGTGAAATACAGGATTGGGATCTCATATAACTGCCTTCTGAAAGGATAGGAATAAAGTAAGAAACGAGAGAATAGAATAAAACAGCAAAGATAAAGGAAGCAAAATATTCCAGTGTTTTCCTAGTCTTCTGTCCCACCTTACATACTCCATAAACTTAACCTTGACCAAAACTCTGGTGCCCTATCCTAAATCATACCAAATCACATCACCTGTCACCTCTGTGCACATAGATTTACATTGTCTCCTAGTCTTAAACGTCTCGGATTTAATATTTTCAACCAAGTCTTTATGTTCCCCCATTACCTTGCTCATCCCAGCTCTGTCATCTCCTACAGCCTTACAACCGCTTGCCCACCAAATCACACAGATTTGTTGCAATGCAGAAAGAGACCATTCAGCCATGTCTAATCACGGTTGTGCTTTCAACTGCTCTGGAACTTCCATCCAAACCCCTATTACATTTCTACTTCTCTTTACTGCTTTAAGTGGCTCTTTATAACCCATTTTTTGACCACATATCTATAATCTAAAATCTCTTGATTCTGTAATAAGTACTGGCAAGCAAATAACTGTAATCCTCCAGAAAGATACTTTCAAAAACTGAAAATAGTCTCAACAAATAGTGGCAAGTCACAAATGTGGTGTCAAAGCTAATCACCCTCATAACGAGTACCATATTTTTCATATTTACACAAGAAAAATTGACATCTGCTTTGAAGCTACTTTGAGATCCCAGAAAATGTTAATGGTTTAAAAATATGAACTCCTAACTTCCTGTGGTTATTGAGACAGAAATGGTTTGATTTTAATTTCACATTGGGACAACATTGAATATCAAGCTACTGCTGAATAGTTTGAGTAGGAGGATGTGACAGAACAATTGGTGGTCCATACCATGAGGCAATTGAAGACTGAATAGAAAAATCCCTTTTGGTAAACAACTGGAGATCTAATCAATGCCCATGGCATATTCTGGATCCTTTAAAAGTGCCTGTATGTTATGAAATATTGAAATATCTCCTCTTCATGACTCCTTAGCAATTGCTGTAAAAATCAACCATTATGTGGAAATTGGAGAACTAGTCAACATGTTAAAAAGCACTTGATATAAATAGACACCTTGCATGATTCAAAGGACTCCTTGTTTTACTTGATTAAACATCTCAAGGTTCTTTGCAGGCGATTTACGAAATGAAACTTGACACCAAAGCACTTTAGGCAGATGACCACAAGCTTGGTCAAAGAGTTACATTTTAAGGAATGTCTTAGAGGACAAAAGAAGGCAGAGGTATTTAAGGAGGGATTTCCGGAGCTAATGGTCTTGATAGACAGATGCATGTCTATTTGTCTATCATTGATATCAATAACAGTGCAATTGACATTGAATGGTCAGCACATCAGGATAAGAGAAACATATATACCTCCGAGAGCTGCAGGGGTGGAAGGAGATTGTAGGGATACAGCAAGGGAGAAGTTCACGGAAGGACTTGAAAAGAAAGATCTGAATTTTAAGCTAAAGTGTTGGTTAAGGAGTCAATGTGGATCAGCAAACATAAGGATGCTGGAAACTTGTGTTTGGAGTGAGGTAGAATACAGACAGCAGTGGTCTGGCTGACCTCAAGATTACAGAGAGTAGTACATGGGAGTCTGGCCAGGAATGTGCTGAAATAGTTTAGCCTAGCAGTAACGAAAGGCATGGATGAGGTTTTCAACAGCAGTTCAACTCCGGTAGCTGTGAAGTCAGGCAATGTTATAGCAATGGAAATCGGTAGTCTGATATGAGGTCAGAAGCCGATCTCAGGGTCATGAATGACCCCAAGATTATGACTAGACCAGTTCAACCTCGGACAGTTCTTATGCTCCACATGTGGAGTACAATATGTACATTCCATAGAGTTAAATCAAATAGCATGAAACTATCAGCTGCAAGGACTCTCACTTTGTTCCTGTGCTATGTTGCAAATCCAGATTTCCAGTATATGGCAGTTTCAACTTGACATTACATCAGTTCTGCAGTGTAATTGTGTCATTTCCTATTTGGCTTCAATCCATTCAGTTACAGGGGTCAAACAAGATTATACAGGTTCATGCTTCAATGTTTTGCATAGCCTGCGTGGAATCCAAGAATCAGTCATTATATACTCTCAATATCGGAAGAAAAATTGGGGTAAAATTAGCGTATATTTCACACTGAAACCTTTCTTGACTAGATCATGGTTTATTGGACTATGATACCTCTCTACTAGTTTGATAGCTGCTAATGTATGCAGTATGACCCTGTTGATTCTTTAAATTGTGACTTTAAAATATTGCAGAAATTTGATTGGAGCCCACACTAAGCTTGGTGAAGACACAGTGTCATTGTGTGAAGGTCATATACTAATGTAAAAAACAGGTCCAAGAAATTGTTTGGTTGTTGATGTTGCTTCTTTAAAGCTACTGTTGCTATTTCTAAAGCTCAGACAATACTGCGCCTTCAGTTAGCTTCCAAAATACTTACATTGAAAACAGATCTGTGGAAACCAAAATAATCTTAGCTGTATAATATCAGTGCAGAACCTGGGACTGATGTGCACATCTGGCCATAACTTCCTGTTTCCTTGAAGGAGAAAGCCTTAATATCCATAAAACGTTGTTTCTATAATTTAATCTGTGCGGTTGTACAATATTTTGATCTTAATTTGGCTTATTCTCCAACACACGATAAATCACTTCCTGTTGTTATGACCAGGTGGGAAGGGGTGAATCAGCTCCCCTCTTTTTAACCCCCACAGTCAGTTGCCACAGGCATTTATAATTGTTTTATCACATAGCTACATTTAAATTAAATGTTAGTACGTCAAAATGAAGGAACAAATTACAAGGTTTTCTTGATTGAAAGTAGAGGGAAATACTAAATGTTCTGTAATTCAATTAATTCATTCTGTAATCCAGCAATGAATAATAGTGATATTAGTGTCAACTGACATTCAAGTATCAATAGATACTGAAGAAACGTTCTTTGTGCACAAAGATTTCTGGAAACATTCTCCTAAAGACTGACAACACTAATGATTACTGAGGTGATTGCTCCCCAACGTCTGTCATATATGCTGCCTTGGTTATTCCAGATATCTAACATTGGCTGAAGCATATTACTGAGGACTGCTAATATAATCATGGTTGGGCCAGTCTTGTCCAGCCTACTTCCTTGTACCAGTGCAGGCATTAGTTAAAGATGTGTGGGAGACTGTAGGTATGCCATTATTGTGAGTGAGGGCAACATTTTCCCTTACCACTGAGCAATCATTTCTTCTAACGAGCCTTTTACACAATGCCCACATTGATTTTTGTACAGTTCATCATCTGATTTTCTGTTCATTCATGTAACATAAGGCAAAGGAAGTAGTGGTGCAAAAGCTTCCTGGATTAGATTGAGTACGTTTCAGATATGCCATAATGATATCATAGATTCCTGTATGGAGGGTCCAACTGAGAAATGTATTGAAGTGACCATGTACTGAATGTACTGTAAAGCATTGGTGCCATGAAACATCTATTTTCTGTCTCTCAGCCAATTTTGAGTCCAGTATGCCACTTTGCTTTGGATGTCACAGACCAGTCTATTCAGATGCCATGCACAGTCCTGCTAAAGTTTGTGTAGACCACAATACATATATCAAACTCACCAACACTCCTGGTTACCACCTCTAAAATTTGTTCAAATTTGTCAAACACAACTTTCCTTAACAAATCCATACTGATTGATCCAAGTGCAAGTATATTTTGTTTCTCAGAATTCTTTGTAATAACCTACTAACCACTGAGCTTAGACTGACTGACTTGTAATATCCTGGTTCAACTCTTCTTTTCTTTAAAATATGGGACAGGGTTAACAGTCCTCCAATACTTTGGCATGTCACCTGTGGTCAGAGATGTTTTGAAATTACTGCCAGTGCCCTGCTATTTCCTCCTTGCCTACCCGGTAGTCTGGGATATATCTCACCCAAGTCCATGGATTTATCCATTTTAAAGATTGCTAAAACCCTTCGTACCTCCTCTTCCACTGTGTTGATTACTTCTTATACTTCACAGTCCTCCACTCTAGTATCTATACGTATCTGGTTCTTTTCCATTGTGAAGACCATCACAAAATATTTATTGATGACCATACACAGATTACTTCTATCATCCCTAATAGACCTTATTTTCTTGCTCCTTGTATATTTAAAATAAAATTTGACGTTTCTTTTATTCTACTCACAAATGGTTTCTTATACATTCTCTTCGCTCTCCTAATTTCCTGTTTAAGTTCTCCCATTCACTTTTTATTCCCAGTAGGGGAACACTTTTCTTGATATGCTCTGCCATATATTTCTTGATTTTTCTTAATCCTAACATTGTTACTTAACATCCAGGGTTCTCTGCGAATTTTGTCCGAATGCTTGGGAAACCCTCCTCAAGAAGGACACTAAAAATAAAGAGTCTTGCAGGGGTGGCAGTGGAGTAGTGATAATGTCATTGGACGAGTCATTTAGAACCCCCGGGCCAATGCTCGGGGAACTGAGAGTTAAAATCCCGCCCTGGTAGATGGTGAAATTTGAATTCCGTAGAATCTAGTGGCCATGTTTGTAAAAGCCCATTTGATTCACTAAGGTCTTTTGGGCAAGGAAATCTGTCATTCTTGCCTGGTCTAACCTAATGACGCAGATCTACAGTAATATGATGACTCTTATAAAAGCAAAATACTGCAGATGCTCTGATGAAACAATGAGAAAGCTGGAGAAACTCAACAGGTCTGGCAACATCTATACAGAGTGAAACAGAGTTATCATTTTGAACGTGGTCTGGCGCTTGTTCTTCAGAAGATTGTTATTTGTGGTTGACTCTTAAATGCCTTCTGGGTGATTAGGGATGGGCAATAAATGCTGGCTTCTCCAGGGAACCCCTCATCCTGTGAACAAATATATTTTTAGAAATGCCAATGACACAGTAATTATGGCAGATGCAGAAAAGATTGTTTAACAGTCACCTCATTAAATCTGAAGCTTGCAAGAGAGGCATTGCTGATGGGATTTCTCTAGTGCTCTTATGTATTGTTAATGTCAAGTTCAAGTTTCAGTGCAATACAGGAATGGTGACATCACAACAGTAAGGATATGGATTGTCACTAAATGCAACAAACTGTAAACACTATAGTATCATAGATTAACAGCGAAATCAAAAGAAATAAAGCAAACTGAATTATTTTCTAATCTGGATAGCCCAATCAAGTTGTAATATAAGCAAGACAATGAAGATAAAATTAGCGGCAACAGAGATGTGTTTTTGTGACATATGCTGAACTTCAGTTGGATAACACACACAACTAATGAGGCAATTTTGAGAAAATCAGGTACATAAGAACTTTTGTACATGATCACGAAGAGACAACTACAATTCTTTGAACACCTCACAATTAGGAGAGAAGAAATAGAACATCCTGATAGTGACTGGTAAAATTGAGAAAAGCAGAGTAAGAAGAAGACAAAGGGGGACATATACTGACAATTTCTGAAGCTGAATTGGTTTAAGATTTGAGAACAGCACCAACATGTCTGTTTTCCAGGGCCATAAAAGTTGGGAGCCGTAATCATTGACATTTACATCTGAAGAAGGAGAGGAAATGCATCAAACTTTTATGAGAGTGATTCCCTATGTTGAGGGGATTGGCTTAGGTGGAGATATTGAGTATACAGGCTTATATTCTCTTGAGTTTAGAACAATGGGAGATGATTTAATTGAAAGATAAATGTCTTGAGGAACTTGAGAAGGTAGATGTGGAGGGTGGGGGGCTACAGCTGCATCAGGGAATGGAACATTTCCACTCTCTGGAGAATTCAGAACTAGAGGTCTCAGCCTTAGAATAAAGGGGTGGCTATTTATGACTGAGATAATGAAAAATCATTTTACTCAAAGGATCGTGAATCCTTGGAATTCTCTACCCTAGACAACTGTGGATGTTCATCATTGAGTGTATTCAAGACAGAAATCAGTGGATTTTTAGACATTAAGTTATGTAAAGTTAATGTGCAAAGATGGAGTTCAGACAGAAGGTCAGCCATCATCATCCTAAATAGTGGAACAGGCTTAGAGAGCCAACTTGCCCACTCCTGCTCCTGATTTTTATGTTCCTTAAGCAGCAACGGATGCACCAAATATCCCACAGTCCCAATTAGCAAGTTCTCTGTAAGGAAGAGAATGAGTGTTGGAGATAATACTAAATACCAAAATGGAATTTGAAGTAGATCAGATCTCCCAGTAACATCGTCAAGCAGATATAACATATGTCTGCCCTCTGCCTCATCAATTGATGTCAAACTTGAACAATGTACATGGTATTTTACTGATATCCCAATCAATGAGTAGCATTACTGTTTTATTTTTTGCACTTCAAGCATCTATTTACAAATTCTAACTTTCTACAGTACATACTTTCCTTTTCTACACCTTTATCAACTTATCCTCCCACTTTTCAAGATTTATGTATGAAAACCTCAATGTCTTTGCAGTTCTTTTAAAGATTTACAAGTTAATGTATATTTCATCTCATTCTTCTAGAGATTTATTGCTTCATAATTCTCATGTAATTTTCAACTGACATCGCTCTGTCCAATCTACTAACCTGCCTTTGTTCTCCCAAAATTATTTACAGGTCTTCTTGCAGTCAACCACACGCTATTTTTGTAATGTCTTCTTTGATCTCATTGATATTTGGTTATGCTTTGCTGCAGATCATTGGCAATGGCACTAAAGTTGTGTGTGGTGACTTTATTTTGCACAAAGATATATGGCGTTAACTTGGTTCTGCAGCATACACTAGAAGCAGAAAATCCAGTCTACTCTCGCTAAACAATAAAATCTCAGATGCTTTTTTGTTGCAACAAGATGAGGAAGGGGAATCTTTTTAAACCTCTGTCAGTCAAACTCAACTGATATTTTATTTCTTTTGAACATGCAGGTATCACACTTCAGTTAAAACTAGAAAAGGAAGAAGCCAATCACTGAAATTTTGTTGGGTAAAAGAAAAATTAATTTTCTTACCTACTAACCCCAAGAAAAAAATCAAAGAACACCTTAGCGAACACAGAATTTAGATAATAAGTTTAAGAGGGAGAGTGTCTGGTATAGACAGGAAGAATAACTTTGCGCAGTTAAAACTCCTTAGAGTCCTTGAGGTATTGATATATAGTCTGAGACCTCAGTTGTTTAATGGCTCACTTGCATCCTTGATGAAGATGATGAATTAGAGAAAAGCGATTGATGTTGTTTACATGGACTTCAGCAAAGCCTTTGACAAGATCCCTCATGGCAGAATGGTACAAAAGGTGAAGTCACATGGTATCAAGTGTGAGCTGGCAAGATAGATACAGAACTGGCTTAGTCATAGGAGACAGAAGGTAGCGGTGAAAAGATGCTTTTCAGAATGGAGGGTTGTGATGAATGGTGTTCCATAGCAATCAGTGCTGGGACCTCTGCTATTCGTGATCTACGTAAATGATTTGGAGGAAAATGTAGCTGGTCTAATTAGTAAGTTTGCAGATGATATGAAGATTGGTAGAGTTGCGGATAGTGAGGAGGATTGTCAGAGGATACAGCAGGATATAGATCAGTTGGAGGCAAGGGCAGAAAAATGGCAGATGGAGTTTAATCCAGACAAATGAGACGTGATGCATTTTGGAAGGTCAACTACAGGTGGAAATTATATAGTGAATGGCAGAACCTTTAGGAGTCTTGATATGCAGAGGGATCTAGGTGTGCAGGTCCACAGATCATTGAAGGTGACAGTGAAGGTGGATAAGGTAGTAAAAAAGGCTTATGGCATGCTTGCCTTCATTCAAGGGCATTGAGTATCAGGATAGACAAGTTATGCTGCAACTTTATAGAACTTTAGTCAGGCCACACTTGGAATATTGCATACAGTTCTGGTCACCACACTACCAGAAGAATGTTAATGCTTTGGAGAGAGTACAGAAAAGGTTTACCAGGATGTTGTCTGGTATGGGGGATTTTAGCTATGAAGAAAAGTTGGCTAGACTGGGTTTGTTTTCACTAATGCAGTTGAGGAGTGACCTGATAGAAATTTATAAGATTGTGAATGGCATGGATAGAGTGGAAAGTATGACACTTTAATCCCAGGGTGGAGGGGTCATTTACTAGGGGGCACAGGTTCAAGGTGCAAATGGAGGGAAGTTTTAAAGAGATATGTGAGGCAAGTTTTTCACACAAAAGGTGGTGAGTGCCTGAAATGCGTTGCCAGAGGCGGTGGTGGAAGCAGACACAATAGCAGCATTCAAGAAGCACCTGGACAAATACATAAATAGGAAGGGAATAAAGGGATACGGATCCTTTCATTGAAGTCACTTTTAGTATGGAAGGGCAAAATGTGTTGGCGCAGACTTGGAGGGCCTAAGGGCCTGTTCCTGTGCTATATTGTTCTTTGTTCTTTGTTAAGTTACATAATCTGCAGATATCCTTAAGCCCTCTGTGAAGGATGTTTTTCCCAATTTGTTTTTTCACCATGCACTGTTATCTGAAATGATAGAGAAACAGGTATTGAGACAGAAAGAAGAGTCTTCCAGTTCTTGATTACAAATCTCTTTTTTCCCTTTGCTCTGCTGTTTAAAAGCTGCTGTTGTAATATTATTCAACATGTATTCCCAAGTCTAGCTCCATTGTCTTTTTGATTTGTTTAACTGGTATATGAGTCATCATCAAAATGTGAAATTTTCATAAGTTAATTCATATGTG
The DNA here is from genome assembly GCF_021869965.1 of Rhincodon typus. Taxonomy (NCBI): domain Eukaryota; kingdom Metazoa; phylum Chordata; class Chondrichthyes; order Orectolobiformes; family Rhincodontidae; genus Rhincodon; species Rhincodon typus. Next base: position 39,470,802 of record NC_063349.1, read on the forward strand.
AATTAAAAATGAAATGCACATTTATTGATCTTGACATAGTTGCCTGGTTTTGATATCTTTAAATAAAACTTGTAATTTCAGCACAGGAAGCTTTGTTTATTCCAACTGGGTCTCCTGAATCTTATCTCAATCTGTGGTCACTGCAGACATTTTAGATAATGTTCTTTTATTTCCTTTTTACAAGCCATTTTAGGCCATGAAAGGCCATGAAGTTAAAACTTGATACCTATATTTACCACTAACATAACACTTGCCCACCATAAAGAATGAATATTTCTCCTTTTTATATACACTGAGCATTCATTTACAAGGTCAATATGAACTAACATACAAAGATTGTGTCGACAATCTACACACATTCCGCATGCACCCTCTTTGCCCTAACATGGTTTCAAAACGTGGCTTGAGATGCACAGCCATACTTATTCCTCAGGCTGTGCCACTTTTGCAAGTTTTAACCATTCACTGCCCACACCTACAATTGCTGTCCTGGATTCTCAGGCATTTTTACAAATTTGATCTCTCGACCGAAGTGATCATTTGAAATGTGCTTCCTGTAGGGTGACCTTTTACATTAACCTGATTTGACTGGTTGAGTTTTGAGATTTGATGCTGTTCCTTAAACCACTCCATTCTGTTTTTGATTAACGGTATGTCCCTGGCCTCCACTGGCTATGTCTACTGTTCCTACATGTTCTCTTCTTTTTCCATTCACTTTGGGAATGGGCTCCCCCTTATTTGTTCTGCTTTTCTTTGAATACTACTGTGCAGCTCCTGCGATCCTATCCTGTGGTGCTTGCACTAAGTGAGGCTTCACTTACACTTTCTCCTGACCAATCTGAGAACTTTGATCCTACTATAATTTTATCATGAAAGTCTCTGTTTATCAGATCCCTGGCTCTGGGCTGTCATGTTTTCTAACCTTCCCTGGCCCTTTCTTCTTACTGTTCTAGGACTACCGGCCTCACTCCAACCCTGACTCTTTCTGAAACTGTTGGTCTATCCTCAGCCCTGTTAAATGCAAGTGTATTCTATGTGACCCATCTGAAATCTCGCAGGTTTTACTGCCCTCTGTAGGGCTCTGAACCTTTCTTGATTCACAGCCTTTCTTACACTTTGGTACTCGTTTCCTCCAACTTTTCTAGCTTCTCTGGGCCGTCCTTTTCTGTGTGTAGATATATTTTGCTTTGCCAAATTCTTTCCCAATAATATATCTAATCCTGGAATTAAAAGCTTGGACTTCCCCAACAGTTACCAGATACTCAACAAGTTGCTCTCTAAGTAAACTTTAACCAATGGCAACTCTATACTCTTTCCCATGAGCCATTTTATTAGCACACTAGAAGTTAATTGGCTTCCAAGGGATGAATATTTTATATTCCCCCTTAGCAGGGACTGCAAGCGCCTAGTGCCTCAGAGGTTGCCAGTTTCTCTTTCTCTTTAAAGTGTTAGTGGTCATCATTACTTTGGAAGCAATCTCCTGTCATCTATCCCAGTCCACGGTTATGCCTGAGCAAATGCTGACCACCTTTAATGTGACAGATACTGGCTTGCAGCTCGAGTTCTGGAGAATACTGGAACCAACAATTTTCCTTTATGTATCCTGCTTTGCCTCAATGAAAGGATAAGACGGTTCCCTACCTAATACGTGGTCTGGATCTCTCCTGTTAATGGTTGTGGTCAGTTCTATTTTTTCTGGACTGTTAGTCTCCCTTTCTCTCCAGCTTGTCTTGAGGGTATTGACATCACCTTTATCACTGTCTGGTCTGTGAAAGTTCCCAGTTCAAGCTTCCTCATGTTTGTAGATATGTGTGCATTAACTTATGTCAGCCAGAATTGCTGCCTGTCAGGGCCCCTGCTGTCCTCTTTTCCTCTAAGTGCATCAGGATTGAAAAGGGTATTTTGAATTACCTCATGAAAATGTTTGTTAAAATGCCCAAACCCACTGATCAAAAGTGAGCTGCTTAAGCCCTTCATATTCAAGGTATGATTTGTCAGGCCATTTCTTGAATTGTTGGCATAACATCTGTGTCACAAGTTGGTATGTATTTAGAATAACTGCTTTTACAGTTTCATAATCAGTGAACTCTCCTCAAGTAAAACAGAGTAAACTTCCCGAACTTTCCCTGTCAGTATGCTCTGTAACAAAAGTAGCTATTGCTAAGCTAGCCACATGAATTGCTGTGATAACCTATCAGAGGAGGTAAAGAAAGCATCCACTTCTTCCTCAACAATCTTAGGGAATAAATGAGTAAACCTGAATACTTCAGCGCTTAAGTCTGACTTGAATTTGGTTCTTTTACCAAAGCTATTCTCCCTCTTCAGCTTGATCTTAATTTAAACTCATTTTCTCTTTCATTTCCTCTTTCCTACAATTCTTTTTAGTCTCTCTGTTCCTGTTCCTGCTTCTCTTCGTTCCCATATCAGAATTCCAGTTATATTCTTAGCTCTTTCAAATTAAATTGATCTATTACACTTATGAGGCCAGCTGATGCTGTTACTGAAAAAATCTGATCCCAGACTGAAATTTAACTTGAAAGATCACTTTTTACTGGTTTTAATGAGATGGTCTTTCACTGAAACATAAGCATGCAATGCCTTAGATTTGGATTTAGCGATAAAAAGAAGTATGTTCGAAAGAACAAAGTACAGTACAGCACAGGAACAGTACCTTCAGCCCACCATAATCTAGTTTACTGCATTCACTGCTCACAATGTGGTCCCCTCTACATTGGGGAATCGAAGCATAGAGTGGGTGACTGCTTCACAAAAATCCTACCTTCTGCCCGCAAAAATGACACTGAGCTTCCAGTTGCCTACCCCTTCAACTCACCACCCTCTTCCCTGACCAATATCTCTGTCTCAGGCCTGTGCAGTTCTCCACCAAAGCTCAGCGTAAGCTGGAAGAACAATACAGTCCCTCATTTTCCACTTGGAGACCCTACGCTTTCTGAGTTCGATATCGAGTTCAATAACTTTAGGACTTGAACTCTCCTATTTCCTAGCCCCCACACACCGGGCCTTGTGTTCACATAGTCTTCTATTACACATAACCCATTGTTAGCCATTAAGTCTCCGTCAACAGCTATTCACCCTCCTAGCTAGATTGTTATCTGCTCCTTTGTCTGTCCAACTGTTCTTCTCTCTCTTTGGGCTCTATCCTCACCTATCATTTATCCTGACCCCCTCCCCTCACCCTATCTTCTGCATATAAACTGACATTTTCCTAGCTACCATCATTTCTGAGGAAGGATCACTGGACCCAAAATGTTAACTCTAATTTCTCTACACAGATGCTGCTGGACCTGCTGAGTTTTTCTAGCAATTTCTGTTTTTGTTCTATCTGTACAGATTTCACCACCCAGTTTGCAGTTTTTGTTTTTTCTGGCTTTCTGGCAGACCTCTGCCTCTAAATGCCTAACTATCTGTTTTAATTCTTTAGTGAGGCTTTAGTTTTTCATCAGTTATTTCATCCTAAGCTACAAAAGCATTAATACAAAATAAGGACATCTTAGGCTTTAATTATTGGTAATTCAAGAAAACCTCTTTTTGCAAGAACAGCTTTCAAAGGAACTCTTGATATCCCTCACTCTAATTCTGTTGATCACCTGTGGAAGTGTCACAATTGAGCCCAAAATTTCAGCATGACCAGGTGAGGATTGGGAATCAGCACTCCATTTGCTAACCCTCTCTCAGTTGATTACAACATACATTGTGCTGCTGTCACACTTCAATTAAAACATAGTTCATGAGGAAAGGAAGGAGATCTTGAGTGAAAGAAGGAGGGAATTTATTACCTACTAACTTAGAGAAGAAATATCCAAAATACACACAAACATAGGTCACATGTTTAAAAGGTACAGTGAAGATAAAAGTATTGAAGATAAAATATTCTTCGAGTCCTTACAGTTTTGGATTCTTCGCCTGTGGCCACAATCGTTTAATGTTTCATTTTTATCTGTGGCAGCAGTTTTTATCTGTAGGTATATTTGTGTTCTTGGTGAGTGGGGATTTTCCCAATTTTTTTTTACCAGGGGCTATATTCTGAGGTGATGAGAGAAACAAGCAGTTGGAGAGGGCGGGCGGGGGGTGTGTGTGTGTGTGTGTGTTGGGGGGGATAGAGGGGGAGATGGTCTTGGTTCTTGCTTAGAAAACTGTTTCTTTGCTTTTTGAAAGGCTCTGCTATTCAAAATCTGTTGTTGAAATAAAGTTCAGTATGTATTCCTTAGTCAAACTCCATTGCCTTTCCAAGCTGGATAACAGACAGGTGAGCTTTTAAATTCCTGATACGTGAAATTGTCATGCACATATAAACTAAAATAGGTGACTCAGTTATTTGGTTTTGATGTTTTTAGGCTAAAACAGTGATTTCAGTGTAGATAACTTTGGTTATTTCATGTGAGAACCGTGAAGCCTGCCTAAATCTTTAGTCAGGTGACTACTACAGCCATTTAGATCCATGTTACTTCCTGTTTAAAAATCATTTCAGTCCATGAAAGGTCTTGGATATACCAATCAGGTAATGAAAGATTAAAGTTGATAGCCAATGTTTACTACTAATGTAACACTTTGCTAATGTTTTCACTAAATACATGCACCTTTTCTGCAATTCAGTACCATAGTTTTCACATATAAACAGTGTGAAACATTGGTCTAATCATTGAAACTCTGAGGATAATGCCCAAGGAAACTTACTAGCAACAAATATTTGAATTTGAGACTGCTGTGTTGAATATAGGTCAGGTAGGTCTTGAGAGAAAGAGAGGGGAATAGCCAGGAAGAGAGGGAGCAATAGCACAGGGGTGAAATCAGGAGGCAGTGGAGCCACGTTATTGTCACTATACTAGTAATCCAGAAGACCAAGCTAATGTTCTGAGCACACTGATACAAATTCCACTGCAGATAGTGAAATTTGAATTCAATAAAATCTGGAATCAAAAGCTAGCCCCATGGTGACCATGTAGTCATTGTTGACAGTTGTAAAAGCCCATCTAGTTTAGCGGTTAAAACATGCCAACCTTACCTTGTCGGATCTACATGTGCTTCAGACCCACAGCAATGTGATTAGCTCTTAACTGCCCTGGGTAATTAGGGATGGACATTAAATATTGGCCTAGTCAGTGATTCCCACATCCCAAGATCAAATTTAAAAGATGAGAAGTGACCGACAGTAGTTTTAATGTGGAGCTATCATTGAGTAAGCCATTTCTTGTTAGTTATTCTGAATTTTGAAAGAAGCAAGAAATCTACAAGCACTATTGTAATTAATATTGAATCAACTCAAAAATGTGCTGTTACATTGCATAAGGATATGCATATAATGAGGTGGTCACTCACTATCTCAAGAATATTCTTATTTACAATGATTAGAATCTGTGGCCTTAAAATGATAGATGTTCTGCACACAACTTTGTCTGATGAACAGAATAAGATGTTAAGCTTGCTATTACATACTGCGGGATGAGCAACATGTACAATAAGGAGGGTGCTCAGCCCACCAAATTCCCATCTGCCCCCAAACACACCCAATAATATGGCACGTAGGTTTTGCCAAAATCAGCAGCCCACCTACCATATATGTACGTATATAATTAAGAATGAATTGAACTTGTCTAAAATATCCCAGAAGGCCACTCAATCAAAGCCATTGGTGGTTCAAGAAGAAGGTCCACCAAAGAGTTCATAAGGCAGCCTGTGTGGTTAGTAATTGTCATCTTTGCCAGCAATGTACACATCTTAAGAATGAATCTAAAGAAAGGGCATGAGCTCAGAAATACCAGCTAGCCATGTTTGTGGATGTGTTCAGCATTTTTGCTTGATACTCCTTTATTGTTCCAGTGGAAGTGTTAATTTGTGTTAAAATTGTAAGATAATGTCACACAAGCATGTGAAAGACTTGTTTGTTAAGTTTGATTTTAATTTGATTTGCAGATGACTATAACCTTAATATTTGTGCATGTAATTGCGTTACAAGTCTAGATCAAAACTAATTCAGAAGAAAGTCTAAGCTGATTTACCTCACTCCTGAAAAGGGACAAACTGGATTCAACAAGAAAGGTGCAAGAGATTTAAATGATTGGAATACCACTCCACGTACTTGAGGATAACTTAAAAGTCATTTACTTCCATTCTATTGCATTCTTGCTATTGCATTTAAGGGGAGGCAATGACCTAGTAGTATTATTGCTGGACTGTTAATCCAGAGACCCGGATAACATTCTAGGGATGGTTCAAATTCTGCCACGGCAGATGGTGGAATTTGAATTCAATAAAATATATCTGGAAGTAAGAGTCTAATGATGACCATGAATCCATTGTCAATTGTCAGGAAAAACCTATCTGGTTCACTGATGCCCTTTAGGGAAGGAAACTGCCATCCTTACCTGGTCTGGCCTACATGTGACTCCAGACCCAAAGCAATGTGGTTGACTCTGGCCAATTAGGGATGGTCAATAAATGCTGCCTAGCCAGCGGCATCCTCATCCCATTAATGAATAAAGGATAAAAAATTCATTCAACTCCAGACTATTTTTAACATGAATTTTCCAGATTGGTTTTCATTGTATGTTCTGAATCTCCATCTAGATAAATTCAATTTATCTTGCACACACTGTAATTCTGAGTTTAAGAGAAAGGTTCCGAGCTACAGGGATAGGAGGAGAAGAGGTCTGTGTGTGGTGGCTGAGGAGGTGTTAGTGGGAGCTTGAGTTGCTAGTGGAATGTGGTATAACTATGTCAGACCATCATTCTTGGTAGGGGAGGTAAATAAGTAGCCAAATTGTATCCTTCTTGTACTGATTTTTAACCTAAAGCTAGAATTCAGAATATATCTTTTTTTCCAATTTCCTGCCGCTGAACGCTTGCCATAACTTGTCCTGAAAAGCCATTAGACACGCTGTATAAAATGTCTTTGGCACCCCTTAGGCTTCTTGGGAGCAATCCTGTGCATTTTGTTATTGTATGTGTTATTGTTGTCTTGTATTCATTTATCCCAACAGAGCACATCAAATGGTAGTCATGCATTATGTGAAAGTATATTAAACTGCCAATTTAATAGAAACCTTGTAGAATTTTCACCAAATAGAATAATAGATCATTTATTTAGGGTGCCAGCTTTTAAAAGTGTTTTCTTTAAAATCATGTAACATTGAACTAGAATTCTGGTGTGAGGTTCCTATTTTGTCCTTATGTTTACAGCATTAACACAATTTCAAGTTTATTTTATACAAGTATATCTTCAATCAGCAACAGCAAGCTTCTTTAGAGCTTACTGAACTCTAAAAGAACTTAAAGGACTAAGTTTACCAAGGACTTGGAAAAATAAATGTAACTCCAGAAATATATTTGCATCAAGACAAACAATAATCAAACAATGCTTTTATGGTTTGAGTGTACATACCACAATTTATGTAGAAAAATAGAAGGTATTTGTCCATCATAAAATTTTGGATGTTCTTGCTTTTGATCTAGAAAGTTTCATGCAATCTGCATTAATACAGTCAATGTGTCAGTTTGAAAGTTTGCTCATTAAGCTGTTGAATGTGAAGATTTTTTGAAAAATGTGGGAATATTAATGACTGAAACATAATCTATAGTTTCATCATGCTACCTAATCAATAGATACTTCTCAATAACTTTTACAATTTCAGTTAGAGTGAGTATTTTTAGTAAAGTAATGCAGTTCACTAACACAATGTGAGACTTTTCTTATTTTAACTCTTTTAGACTTTATATCGTATTTATATTCATAGTAAATTGAATTAAATACTTTGTGTTCTTCCAAGATTTGGATTGAATTTAATGTGCACCCATGGGCAGGGTTGAAGATGAAGGGGGGTTGTATCTGAGGTGGAAAGATGTAGTCTAGAGACCTCATCACCTTCCCAACTTCCTATGATTAAGTGCGGGTCAGGAAGGGTTGAGGACGTCCTTCCTGCACAGAGGCCAATTGAGACCCTAAAATGGCAGATCAGACCTATGCCTTGTGAACAATCTGACAGATGAACCCTACAGCCTGGTGGGGCCCGTCCTTCTCCAGCATCTTTAGATTAATATAGGGACCCTCCAGAAATCAAGCCCTTTCTTTGTGAGCTCATGGAGGCTTCCCTGTCTGGCCCTGGCAATTGTATGCAAATAGCCTAGTCAGTGTTGCCACCAATTCTTCAACATCATTAAGTTGGTCTTTGTGATCTATTGAAACAAAAAGAACAAGTAGTATTGCTACAGAAGTATGATACTTCACAAACTTCTGACTGACTTTTCTGAAGATTACAGTAACTTCCCATTGTTATACTAAGATGTTGATTGCTTTGTTACAGACAGAATATTGGCACTACTCTTGTACTAATTTGTGCAACATCTTGGTAAATGGATTCTGTATGATGAGCATTCTATATAAATTTGAGTTTATTTCAATACTGTGTCATTTCCAAGTTAGCTATACAAAATTGTGCAGTTAAACAAGCTGACATTTAAACCAGCACATTGATTTTTTTTTGTTGTTGCGCTTGCTTCTCTTTTTGTTTTCCAGTCATCACTTCCTGCCAGAGCTGGATGCAGATGTACTGAATGGTGGCCGGGTTCAACTCATGGTAAGAACTTGCCTCCAGCTCTAAACCAGTTTAGTGCATGCAGAGTTCTATATAGATGGACTTTAACACTAAAATAACAGTACATAATTTCACTGTTAATCTGTAGTGCAGTTTGCTTCTAAAAATGTACAATGTGTGCATAGTGATTTTTTAAAAATTCTATATATCTGGATTCTGCTGGTGCCTTTGTAAACTTTGATATAGCAAGAAAGACTTGCATTAAACGTACTAGGAGGTTTCTATTTACGATCTATTCAAAACTTAACTTTTGGAATATTAGAATAAAAAAATGTCCTCTGGTCATTGAAGAAACTTGTGAAATAACTTTAAATAAGCTACAATTAAGCAAAAATAAATATTGCATAATTGTCTCCCTATCAAGTCCCAGTAAGTAAACAGTTGTAAACAGTTATTCATAGTTATTCAACAGCTTTTACTTCAAAAATATGTACAATGATTTGTGTGAAAAACAAATAATTTACTTTTGCTTTGTTGCCTCAGGCAAGTCATGTAGGTAGAGAATGCTCAGATTTAGACGTTGTCTCCGTATCCAGTGGTAGTACTATAAATCAACCAAGTGATGAATTTAATAATAGTCACTGGCACTCATCAGGATCTACAAGTAAGTCAGCAATCTGCATTCTTTGAAATTGCCTTTTTTTAAGTTCATTTGCTGAGATGGTCCAGATGTTTAAATTATAACATTTCATTACTTTTTGGAAACTAATTTGTTACACCTTATCTTCAAATGATTAGTACAGCACAAATTATGGCTATAGTGTAGCTGCTGTGATATATTTCTGTTTCACAAAATATCAGAAACCTGTGCCCTTTGTATTGTCTATCAGGTAAAAGGTTGAAGTACATTACATCGACTAATGCAGTTCATTATAGAAAATGGAGACAGTTCTTCAAAAATTAGTTTCTTCCAAGTTAATTGGTTCAATCTTACTTGATAGCCCTGCATATTCTGGAGTTTATCCAAGATTGTACCCATTTCAGTTGTTTGTGATGAGAATAGCCATTTTAACTTTGCATTCTGACTGAATACAGAACTTCATGTCCTTAAATGAACCTCATTTGCTACTTCTGGACACTGTTCCTGGTATGTAAGAAATATGCAAAATTAGAGCACAGCTCTGTAACAGAGGTACAGCACAAAATTTTAAGAAATCTATTTTTTAAAGAACTGTACTTAGGCAATTTTTTTGCATTTTTCAATGCAGAAGGTCGTAGTACTATATACTAGTCCGAACTGATAATCCAAAACATACCAAACTGTAATATCTTATTTGATTCCATTAGCAGCTGCTGATTTGTGACTCCTTCTAACAGACCAGTTTCTATTGAACCTGGTTTACACTGGATGTTATTTGCATTGCCTTTTTAACCTATTTCTGTTTCTCACTGTTGAACTGTGCCATCACTTCTACTTTTCCAAAGACCAGTACAATCTGAATAGTCAAAGTGAGGGGTTAAGTTTAACAAATTGGTCAAGAAAGCAAGTGTTGTCAAGCCAACTACATTTCCAGTGTGGCAGGATGGCCACCCATGCACATTCTGTGCTGGAACTGCATTGCCTTGAATGTTGGGAAAGAATCCAAAGAGGCATTCAGGGCTCGTGCCCAAACAAGCATTAGCCCCTTTGCTTGTGCAAATATGGATCTAAAATTTATATGAGGACCTTCCTGAAACTGAGCAATTTTGAACTCAGTTGGCAGAAGTCCCGCAGCTTTCAGAAGCAACAATTTGCTTTGGCACTTTTAATATAATGCACAAATGATCCTTAAAAAACTGCTAGATAATGTCACCATAATGGTAAGTTTTGTAAAATAATGATGAGCATTAGTGAGGGTTTTGTAGTTGATGTCATGTTGGACTTTGGCACACTACAATCAATTTGTAAGCACAATTAAAGATCATGGATTGACGGGAAACTGACAGCAGGCAAACCAGAATTGGTTGAGGGACAGAAAGCAAAATTTAGAGAAAATTATACATTAGTGTTCCCCTGGGGATCAGTATTAGGATGTCTGTTTATTTTGAAATATACTAATAACTAGAATGTGAGCATAATTTCAAAGCTCACAGCTCATACATAGCATAACTTTGAAATATAGTGAATAATGAGGAAGATAGAATCAGATTCAGAGGGACTTAAATCAACTGGTGAAATTGGCTGATGTGCCAGGTGATATTTGGCCTTGTGAAATATGAAGTTATCTATTTTGGTTAAGGACAATTAAGTGAAGCAATATGAACTATGTGGTACAATTCTAATGATGATGCAGGAACAGAAACACTGGGGAGATATTTAAGTCCTTGACAGTGCAGGACAAGTTGAGACTGCTGTTTCAAATAAAAATGCAATCCTCGAATTTATTAATAGAGAAATTGGTCACAGAGCAAGGAAATTATGCAAACCTTTTATAAAACTCAGGTTAGGCCTCAGCTGGAGTAGTGTGTTCAATCCTGGGCATACATAGGAAAAATTTCAAGGAGAGATGCAGTATTGATTTACTGGACTAAAACCAATTCAGTCAAGTGGAGACACGAGAGAAGCTGGGTTTGCCATCCTTAGAGCAGAGAAGATTAAAGGGGCTTTTGATAGAGTTGTTCAAAATCAAGAATGTTTCTGATAGCGTAAATAAAGAGAAACAGTTTCTAATAGTGTAATGATCAGTAACCAGCAGATATAGCCTTAAGCTAATTGTCAAAAGAACCAGTGGAACATGAGTGAATTTTTTTAACACATTGAGTTCTTATGATCTGCAATGCACTACCTAACAGGGTGGTGGAAGCAGATTCAATCATAATGTTAACAAGAGAATTGAATGAGTACTTGAATGAAAACATATACAAAATATGGAGAGAGATCAGTGGGGTGAGATTAATTGGATAGATCTACCAGGGCACAGATATAATGGATTGAATGCCCTTGTTCTATGTTCCACCATTCTATGTTCCAACCACTAAAGGAAATCATTGATCTACCTCGCAAATCCTACCATCATGTTGCTCATGTCAATTGTATTAGCACCTAATGCTCACATGCCCAGTCTATGCAACTGCTTTAGTCCTGGTATAATTTTGGTAAATTGCACTGCATTCCCTCGAAGACCAATACATCCTTTATGAGATGCGGTGTTCAGAACCGAATGCAATACTCCAAATATAGTCTTCCCAGATTTGATATATCTGGAGCATAACTTCTATTTCTTTATATTCCATTCTTCTCAGGAAGTAGATGAATGTTCTGTTACCATTTGGATTTATGTTTTGGACCTGTCCACTGTTGATTAGAAATTTCCATGCATGGACTTTTTAATTTCCGTTTTCATTGGATAATACTTCAGTGTAGGCCGTTAGAACGTATTCTTATTTTAAAGTTATGTAAATGAAGATTGTGGTTAAGGTTAAACTATGGATAATAGGCTAGAGAAAAAAATCTTGGTTGCCTCATTCAGCAGTCATACATCCTTGTACTTTGGAAAAAAAAATGAAGTAAAAATAGTAGAACTAAATGACGGGAGATGAGACGTTGGTGGCATTGAGCTCTACTTTATAGTATTGTAAGACTGAGTGAATGAAAAGAAAATAAATTAAATATTTCAATAGCTATTAAATATTTAAAAACTGACAAATATTTTCCTCGTGTTTGATTTAGTGATTGTGTAAGTTATTTTAAATGAATTTATGAACTTGTTAAAACTAATACACTGCAGAAGATATTGGAATTAAAAGTTAAGGTTTTTGTTAATCCTGAAATGGAAATTTTTTTAGTTGCATAATAATTATGTTCATGTTCGGCCAACATTTCTATTGACATTTAAACTACTTTGCTGAGTACACTCAAAGGAAATCTGGATGTTACTACATATAAGTGACCAAAGCAAACTCCCTACCCCTATTACCTATGACTAGCTAAAACCATAAAATTTGGTTGGGGGTGGTGTGCATGCTTAAATGTATATTTTCACCAATGGGACATCAAAAGCAATTGGTGGGGGCAAGAATAAAAATCTTTACTTAGTGGACAGATTTTATCAGTACAAATGCTGCAATCATCTTAATACACAAGGTATTATGAGGTCTACTTTAAGCTCATATGTGGAATAAGATATAAGTTTGATACTTTTTCTTTTCCTGAAGTATACTAGAAAATGCAGCTGTAAATGTTTGAAGAGGTCATTCCACGGACACAGAAAAAAAACTAAGGCATGACAGGAAATAGCAAGCGACCTATTTTAGAAGAAAGCTGCCCTTCTGAGAGGGATTTTCCTGAAGGTCTTGCATGACAAAGATACTACACAGGGAGAAGAGCACAGGCCATCTCCGTCTCTATATTAAATAGGCAGCACCAATACAATAATCTGATTTTTAAGTTGCTGCATTGTTTCATTTGACTCTTTCCTTGGTCCTGACAAATTAGCTTTGACTTTTATTTTACTTAAATCCATAGCAAATTCGGAACATGTTTTATTTGCTAGCTTGTGAATTTCAAAGAATGGTGCTCATTGCTCTGACAGTTTCAAATAGTGTGTATTATTATAATTTGATTGATGTATTATGTATGTCAGTGTTGATAGGTACAACTAACATAATTCAAGAGAAACGTTAAGTAACTTTTCAAGTCAGTGTACTAAAATTAGAGGATTTTTAAAATGTGAAGATTTCTCAAAATGACCCCTTTGAAGTAAAAGAAATATTCTTCTGGCTTAATGATGTGATGCCAGTTTGATCAGTTTATGTTATATAAATGAAGTACCTGGAAAACACACAATGAATTTTCTGAATGTCTTTCTAAATAGTATAATTACAATGTGTATAGCAAAGGTATCGATAAAATCTGACATCATGTCACCAATGCCTTGCCTAGTTTGCACAGCTGATTATCTTATTTCTATGTAAAATAAAAATATGAAGTTAAGCACACAAACAAAGACCCCTTATTTGGGCACCATGCCATGAGTTAAAATGCTAAAGTACTTTAAGTTGTGAGATATATATCTATGGTACTATATGCATTCTTAAAATTGATCACTATAATTATCAGATAACATGAGTTAAATGTGCGAGGCATTTTTTTTATTTGTGTTAGATTCTGGATAATTGTACCAATATTCGGAACACTATATTTTACATATTATAATGGTTTATGGAGTTTTATTTATTTATATAATACGTTTATGTTTTTAATCTTAAACATAGAAGCCACTATATCATTGAAATCCGGTACCAAACCTTTGAAGCAAGAGCGCGTATCTTTCCGAAACAACCAAGTACGGCTCAGCACAGGGTGGGGAAGTGGCAAAAGACGAGGAAAAACGTTGTAACCATTTTCTGCCTCAAGGCAGTGACAGTAAAAGGTCATAGATGTGCTCGTAATCACAAAGTCCGTGTCATTAAAATTTAAAAATCTCAGCAATTTTCTTCCCTTGTTACGTAGAATTTTAAATCCCGTGTATAAATGTGGCCATTTTACTTCTATGAAAATTGTTTGACTGACCTGTTGAAAATAATGGTTTGTGATATAAATTGCATCAGTGACTGTTAAGTGTTATATCTCCTTTCCTTTAGTCTCAATTGATTACTGTAAAATTGTTGACTCTACTAGTGATTTTCACAAATATAATAAAAGTATATGAAAGCAACACACAACTAAATAAAACTGAGTAATTCTTTATATAGTAGGCTCATAACAATGAGCAAATTCTGTTGACAGAGTTGATCCTGCAATCTTGTCAGTATGGGATATCGAATGTTTAAAACGTACAACACTTTTTTTCAAATAATTTATGAAGGGGTATCATAAAAAAGACATCACTCCCTATAGCTTATCAGTCGCAAAGATCCATAACTGTTCAATGAGAGTGAATTCAAAAGTCCTTCACACATGAAATAAACGAATTCCTGTGCCAATATCAGTGCTGTGTCCTCAACCTATATGTAGTAATATGATGAGTTTATAATTTAACAGACGATACACCTGAAACAAAGCTTGCAGGTTTTTATTTCTCTAATCTGCATTGGAAAAAGCAATTCTGTTCAATCATTTCAATGCATGTTTGTGGTTTATGTAAACACACTTTATTGATGCAAGTATTATTTTACGGGAGTTAACAGTACCCAAATTGAGTATTTTGTCTGGAAAAAAGAACCTTGAACGTTCGGTTGAAATCCATCGCCGTTCTCAAAGAGCTAATGCAAAATGCTGTGTGTATAAACATAATAGTCCAAGAACAGAAAATGACATCAGTATGACCTTGATTTCGTAAATTGTACAAAACAAACAGCCTTTAGCTGTGGTTACTATAATCTTCCTCGTAGATAAGCATTTTTAAACTTCCCGTCTGGGAATCTGAATGAATTTGGGATGTTTTAAGTTGACACGGATTCAAGTGCCTTGTGGATATTTACATTCGGACAGCACAAATACAAAAAAAACTAAGAAATTGGTGGTGGAGTAAAGATCAATAATGAAGTGTTACTTTCTTTTTATAATCAAAGATTTTAAAACAAAGCTTTACCGTGTATGGGAGGACAGGCCCTGCATTGTACACTGGGGCTGAAGTGATGTCAGTAATGCACATGAATCTGGAACAAGAAATGGAAAATAAGCATAAAAGTTTACTAGATACTGGTCTCAGCCCAAAATAAATAATCCCAAATCTAACTGTCCCTCACACTTTGCAACGTGGAGAGATCTGCACGCGTTTATTTGTGTGGACAGGACCATTGCGTTCTTGAAAATAAATCTGAAGTTACAAAGTTTCTAGCGTATTTTAATGGACCACTTGAGTGCTATTTCGTATAGCTTCTGTTTGAGCACGAGTGATAATGCACTTGTGACAAATCTCCACATGCGATATCACCTAATTAAAGACTGCACACCCAACATAGTAGAACTTCAATTTTCGCTCGACACGTACGAACTGACCGATTGTGCATTTTTAAAATAATTTTGAGTGTTATTTTTGTGTTAGCCCGTCCATCAGGGGAGTGCTTGCACTTTCCGCTTTAGCACAGAATCAGGGCTTGACCTCTGGGTTATATTTTCATTAACCTCTAAGTTGCGTTGCTTTTGCCTCAAATTGATGCGCAGTTGCAACCGTGCGCGCCGACATGTAAGTGCTTGTGACAAGAGTTCGTAAGCGTGATGCTGTAACTCCGCAGCACGGCGCAATGTCGAACGAAAGCAGCATGGTATATTCCACCAGGGTTATTTTCCACACCTCGTTCCAGTTATACTTATTCAAGGCCAAAACTGAAGGCAATACGGTATATATCGTATAACACAGGACACCATTCTATTTACGTTTGTGAATAATGTAAATAAGCCATCAGTGAATTAAAAGTATTTTCTAAGTAAATCTCCCAAACAAATTCCTGTCAACACTCTAATTTCTTTGTTGCTATGTACTGATTCCCCTCTCGTCTGATTACGGGTCTTCCGATGCGTTTGCTCGTCTAGATCTCTTGGGCTCTAGTAAGTGAATACCACTTCCAAACTCGATTATTCAAATCCAAAATTCGATTGCTGCATCGCATGGAATGAACTGTTGTTTCATCCTGTCCTTGATTTTCTTTCTGACTGATGCAGAAAAGAAGCCGGGTGCAGAAATCTGGGGTGAGAGGACAATCTCAATCGGTAACAAAAGGCAAAAGCAGTTCTTAAAAATAAAATCGATCTCCCATACCAATCACGCCCCACCACCCCCCCTCCGGAAAAAAATGGTCGGGGTGGGGGAGCGGGGGGAGGAGGACGCCTGAACTTGTATCTGATTTTTAAATCTCTGTAAATGGTCTATAATCAAAGTCTCAAACATCGATCAGTAAACGGCAACAAGAATGGTACAATAAGAGCCCACTTGTTCTATAAATCTCCCAAATGATTTAGGATCCATTGACACCTTCATTACATCGGCGCGGTTTAAATATATAGGTGGTTAGGGGTTGTCAGAGACATGTTAAAAATAAATTACCAAGCGATGCGTTGGAACCCTCGGGGTAGTCTAAATGTCATGTTCAGTATGAATGAGTCAAAACGGTTCCAAACTTGCCCCTCAAGTTCGTATTCCGATTCGGGCCACCTCAAGCTGCTCTAATACTTATCGCCCTTTTCATTGCTTTAAACTGTTTACGTTTCTATTGCCAAAGGATTGTTGATTAAATCTGCTAAGTCTGTGTTGTCAAACCATTATATGTGAAAAGTTAACCCATGCGTGTCATATTTTTTTTAAAAATCGCATTAATTTCAGAGCTTGCGCAAACTTTACTTTTAAGCATGTAACTGTTTACAGTAAACAATTCCTGACAGAAATTCATCAAACGAAGAAACCGTCTTTGGCCAAATGTCTTTGTAGATACCGGTTCCTGCATTGATTGCTACGAAACTAGAGATATAACGTGAGTGGATAGCGCAGCATCTCAGAAACCCCGAATAAAATGCCAACGATGTGTTCAATTAATGTCTATTTCGAAAAATACAGATCATGACATGGAAAAAAAAGTGGGAGCGAAAGTTTACCTGCTGCAAAACAAAATCCAACATCCAGGTCGAATGTAATTCTCATTTCGAGATTTGCAAATGAACTTGGCGTCAGCAATTCCTTTACAAAGGCAACTCCCCCCCCTTTAGTTTGATATACACGGCCACGAAAAAACACAATTGACGAAAGGGATATAAACAAATATATAGTGGCGCTTTCAGCAGAAGTGGGGAAGGAACGAGGGATGCAAAACAAAAATTTCTTTTATTTAAGACTTACTAAGTGCACATAAACCTTTAGATGGGAAAAAGCGAGAGTTTCTGGAAACTGGTTAAAACGCATTCCCTTTATGTTTTGAGAAACAAATTCACTGGAGAGGTATTTAAAATATACGCTTGTAACAGATCACTATTGCATGTTCATGTCCAAAACACCAAATATATCCCGTTTAACCTGATGCTGATCTCATAGTCAGTATGGCAAGTGTGTCTTGCAAATATCTAAATTTCCTCCAAATCTCGGTGCTACACAATTAATGCTGCAGCAATCCTGAAAAAACTGATTCCACTTTTAATGCGGAGACAAATCAATAAAATGTACCTCGTGGAATTACTCGATTATGAATGCATTTGCATTTTCAAACTTCGTGCGTGGATTGTGAACAATCACATTGCTTCAACGCCCTGTACAATTTCGAAAGAATGGAGAAAGATAAGGCGTTGACGATTTAAATTAAGTCAGGTCACATTACCAACCCTGGTTTTACTAATCAGTTCTACCAGCGAAACTAAAACTGGATCTATTCGTATAAATTAATGGCTAAGGGGATAAATAAAACTGAAATAACTGCGGATGTTGTAAATCAGAAACGGAAACAGAAATCGCTGGAAATGGTCAGCAAGTCTGGCAGCATCTGTGGAGAGAAATCAGAGTTAAGGTTTCGGGTCCGGTGACCCTTCCTCAGAAGATAAATATGTCTCTATCAATATGTTTAATGATGCAGCTGAATTGGCTGGATACTGTAATATATTAGAACAAACAAAGAAATTGCTGAAGAAAATCAGCAGATCTGACAGCATCTGTGAAGAGAGAAACACTAAAGGCACGAGTCCAGTCTGATGCTTCTTCAGAACACCAGACTTTTCTAAAGACTCACACCGGACGAGAAGCATTAACTTTGATTGTCTGCCAGACCTGCCGAGTTTCTCCAGCACTTTCTAAGCTTGTTTCAGATTTCCAGCATCCGCAGTATTTTGCTTTTATCTTGATTTTTTGTAATTTATTAACCCTGTTTCCCGATCAAATATTAAAAGAAATTATCCTGACATCCTTAGGTAAGAGACATCGATAATTATCAAACATTTTGCCTGAACATCGAGGCGTGTGTGCTCCTGCTCATGAACGAAGTTAACAAAGGTTTTGTATTCCTTACGTGCTAGCCATCTAATTACCTAAAACACGTATAAAGATACATAATGCCCAAGATTCATTGTAGATCTAAAAGATTCAGCGCTGAAATCACGTTGACACGCTGTAGACATTTGCCATGGTTGAAACGCGAATTATTTTGTGGGGGTTGGGGAGAACATTTGGATAGTTCAATGTCACACTGGACACATTTAAAAGTCAGTTTGAAAAATGAATCAAAAAGTCAAGTCTGTGGCTGCCCGCACAGCAAAGGCACTTACTTTTACAATATATTTTCTTTATGGGTAGGGGATGGACAGAGGGTGGAGAGATCGACTCTGGGATTTGCATATTCATTAAGTTGGGAGGAGGTTGTAGTGGGATCCCCAGCAATTTTACTGTATATAGAGCCGTTTCCAGAAAGCTTATCGACGGTCAAAAGCTGCGGTTTCCATTTCAATCCGAACAAACTTCCTAGCAGCGAGCATCGGTTGCCCCCTCCCGAGAGGGTCTGTTTTGCCTTCCTTGAGGCTGCCTCTCAGTTGGTTTACATGATTATGGAATTTACAAGTGAAAATTTCTCCGTCGTTGGCCATCATTCGAAGGGGAACGAGTACTACATGGGAGCAGGAGCAACTCTGGAACAAGTTATGGAGAGCATGGAAGGGGGGTCTTTCTATAACAAGAACGCATCGAAACGCATCCAAGCCTTTATTAACATGGAAAGCAACGAGCACCAGGAAAGAATTGGAAAACCGTCCGTTCACGAAGACGGTGCGAATGGTAGGTAATATCACCATAACTGGTTTACACATAAACTTAAAAAAAAACTGAACAGAAAGGATGCAATCATCTTACGGTATTTTTGACATTAAGCATCCGCCTGGTTTAACGGATTTATCACCAGAACGTTTAAATGAATGTTTAATTTTACATTAAAGTTTGCAAGGTCGCTGGGTTATCCGCATAGTTATCCTTATTTATCTTAAACGGAAGCAATTTAAATAATCGTGTTTTGTTTTATATCTATAAAGACACTTCCATGAATTGCTTACTTGCACCGCTGCTGAATTGTGTACACTATCAGCAGAACCATAAATAACAAACAGGAAGAATTGTCTTCTAGGAGACAAGCGGCTAGTTGCTCTGGGTGGAGGTGAGATGTTACCATAACAAACCATTTGTCATTCTTGTTTCAATAATCAATTGTACAGTCAATGATCTTAAACGAAACCTTTTCTCACCTCTGACACAGCTGTAAGTAAAAATTCAACATCAGTTGTCTTTAAAGACGCTTCTGGAATCTAAAACTGCATTCATTCTATTATGTACTATTTCTCAGTGAAAAAAATAACTCGTGCGTATTGGGGGAAGGAACAGCTCGTAAAGGTTTATTCGCTAAATATAAATATTTCAGCCACACAGCTCTGAACTAAACAACGACTCAGATCGGTCCAATGCAGTCCCCCTTGGCATGCCTCTTACAATGTTACCGCATTCGCGATGTCTCTCGGGCAAAAGAACACTACAAGGTGGAGGGTCTGTGCATCTTTCAACCCAGTCCGAAACAATTTCTAATCTAAGCAGCAAGTTATACTTTGACCATAGCTTTACATAGTGAAGAAATATAAATATAGATTTACCATAAGGACAAGTTTGGCAACCGGGGTATATGTTGAAAGTCCAGGTAAGAGAATATCGCAAATTGAACGACACACTCAATAAAATGTAATATTGATGTAATTAGTGCGCAATACTACAGAAAACGGTACAACTCTCTTGTCAGTCCTCCTATAGGCTTGTTAAACTATAATATGGTGATAGAGCCGTTGTGTTGCCTGTAAGTGTTCTAAGGGCCTGAAGTGACAAACCAGAGAACTCCAACCTACATTGGGAATTTGTCAATGTGAACTCACAGGTTCTTTTTCTTAAAATCTGGCAATAAAATCCTGGGAGTGCCCTTGAATATGTTTGATTGCAATTTTAAAAATAAAACCGTCGTTGGTCCACTGAAGTCCTACAGATAGATGCGCAAAATCAGGCCCCGACGTGACTCCAACCTTAATTTACAAATTCTAAAGTGGCCAAGAAAGTCGAACTAAGCAATGCACGCCGGCCGCTTTTCTTGAACCATGCACGTTACTTAATCCAACTTCTTAGTCACTTAAGAGCTAACCACACTTACTTAAGACTGGAGAAAGTTGTATCAAGGTTCAAGGAAAAACGGCCGGCGTGCAAGTTGTTCGATACAACTGCTTAGCCACGCAAGCATTAGCCACACTGACTGATGGCTGGAGTCCCATATAGGCCCCACCGAGTCCCCTGTCTATAAGAATGGCTCATTACACCTAAATTGCCTTTTCTTTCTTCATTACCGATGCCCACATTCTGATAATTAATTGAAAAAGTAAGTAATTGAGGACCTTACATTTTTGGGCTCCGCTGTGTTCTGCTGAGAAGCAGCGGCTGACCCAGAAATCAATCTGTTCTGGATTAACTTTAATCAGCACAAATATTAAAGCTTTTCAGAATGAATCACTTTAAAATGCAGTTGCCAGAGTAGTTGCGTTTAACGCGCATTTTGGAAGAAATGCATATAACGGATACTTTATTTAAAAAAAGACAACGTTAATGTCGATACGGAAGTTCTGCATCTTTGATTTACGATGGATTCCGTTCAAAGCATTGAGCTAACTGCCCAATATTTCACCCCATCTACTGTCTTTGCTCAGACATTGGCGAAAGCAGCTCCGTTTGCTCGAGTTACCGTTCCAACTTTATCGCCATTTATCTCCCAAATGTGGTGAACCTCTAAAAAAATGTGTATACGTTACAGTGTTGCGTTTTTATAAAGCCAACTCAGATCTGTCTTCTTGCTGGGAAAGAGAGATTCTTTGCAAACATATACTCAGAAAGATGCAACGTTCAGTCCTGAACATACGCAAAAAGAGATGCCACTCAAGTTCTGTTACAGGGAAATTTGAGAAATCAGCTACTTTAATTTACAACAAAATGCAAATGATGAAAAAACGTTAATTATCATCAAGTTTTGTTTTACACATACCTGGGAAGAAATACCATTGTCTGTGTCGTTAAAGTTAAAACGGGACTTTGATACAAACAATCGGCTGAAGGAGTTTGAGCCAAACTATGTCGTTTTTGCTAAATATTAATAAATGATGGAGATGTTAGGTAAGGGTTTTAGAAATTTTGGTCTGAAATCGACAAATGCAGTTGTTTCAAAACATAGGTTTATGTAATTGCGCGCCTTTTGACGATTATCAGCATTGTCTAATTGTTAAAATGTCCATTCTTTCCATCGTCCCAATAGGAGCACAAATTACTGAAGTTTTAGAATTAAATTTTCCTCAAACAATACACGCCGGCAATCTGATAACCAATTTAACTTTACTGGACAAATCCCTGTGAGCAAGAATTGCCTGGAATCTCGGGGTTGGTGTCAAGCAAAGAGAACAGTCCTGCAGCTCGGCCTGACACTGTCTGAACCTAAATAAGTGTTTAATAAAGGTGTTAGAACAGAAAGAAGGTGAAGAAGACAGCAACAGTGTCACTAATTTTATTCGATCATACCTTGTATTTTCTGAGCATCTGCTTCATTCTTAAAACAGAGTCGATCGTTATAGGAAGTGGAAACATATTTTAGGCAGTTCTTAGAAATCAACGAAGCTAAGACTTTCCACTGGGAATCCCTTATTTTCGGATCGATTGCAAAACGTGGATGGAACCGTTTAGATACCCTTTAGATCACGTTCTTTCGATTAGATCAGGACGGATAATAAGTGCTGGACTCTTCATAACGCCCCCATCCCCAGAAAAGGGATAAAACAAAACTGTAGTTAATGTCTTCTAATGCCATTTTCCTGTTGATCAGATGGCGAGGAATTGATCGCTGAAGTCTAATGTCAAAGTGCTTCCCCTGAATGTCCAATGGGGCTACTATCATCACACACAAATTTCCTGGGAATATTTTATTCCTAAATTCTAGACTATTTGCCCTAGAGTGACCGAGGCTGGGGGTGACCTTACAGAGGTTTATAAAATCATGAGGGGCATGAATAGGGTGAACAGCCACGGTCTTTTTCCCAGGGCTGGGGAGTCCAAAACTAGAGGGCATTGGTTTAAGGTGAAAGGGGAAAGATATAAAAGGAACCGTAGGGGCAACTTTTTCATGCAGTGCGTGTATGAAGCCAGCTGCTAGAGGAAGTGGTGGAGGCTGGTACAATTACAACATTTAAATGCATTTGGATGGGTACATGGGAAGAGTTCAGAGGGATAAAGACCAAATGCTGGCAAATGGGACTAGATTAATTTAGGATATCTGGTCGGCATGGACGAGCTGGACTGAAGTACATGTCTACGACTCGGATTCAATCAGCCCAAACAATTCACACGTCTGAACATGTGTGAAGAATTAAGAACCAAAAAAACCCTGAAATTGCTGGAAAAGCTCAGCAGGTCTGGCAACATCTGTGCAGAGGAAGCAGAGTTAACGCTTCGGGTCCAGTGACCCTTCCTCAGAATGCTGAATTTTTCCAGCAATTTCTGTTTTTCTTATTTCTGATTTACAGCATCTGCGATTCTTTGTTGCTTCATAAAGAATAAAGTTCCTGGATAATAACAATCAATCACTATAAATGAATACACCTGTGACATATCACAAATTTAATCTGATTAGCGGTTGTCTCTGATTTAAAAGTTTCACTTTCATTTCTGAATTTACAAATAAAAATGTGCAGGATACCGACAGCTCCAACGTATTTTGAGACTTAGTATTGTACTCACGAATTCTTGAATGGAGAGAATTCCCTGTAACTGATGCCGAAGCATTGGGAATTATAGGCCGGAGTTTGAAAGGTTCACCCACATTGCATGGAAAATGCTGTTGTAATTAATATGAACAGTTGCATAACAAAATTCATTTTTTAAGGGCACAGTATGTAATAACTGCCCATAAAAGATTGCAATGCAGATTCTCTGTCCTGGATTCATATAATTAGTTTGAATAACAAGGAAAAAAATAAAACGTAAGGCAGGGAGAGACGGTAACTAGGAATATTTCCTTTAAAATAAAATCAATTTTGCTATAACTGTATCCAGAGGGAGCGGATTATGTTGTCACTATTAATCTACCAGCTAGAAAACTTACAATAAACACGCAGTGAGAGATAATAAGGTTCCGACTCAATATGATGTGGGGTTCCTTTGCGAACCAGTCAAGAACAGCCACGTTTCCATAGATCCTTAAATCAAGTATAAAAGCTGTCCCAGAACTGATCGTGACTGCAATGCAACGATCAGGGAACGCGGGACGTCCGCCACTGCTGCTAACAATGTGACTGAATAACTTAATGTTTTGAAGTCATGTTTGGAAAATATCTGAAAGGAGACAAAGTGGGAATATGAATAATAAATGAAGTAATAACGAGGTGAATGAGCTAGAGATAGTACTCTTTATTTAGCGACCAGCTGTATTTAAGTGCATGTGAAGATTCCCCTCCTCCCAAAGAGAAACAACGCCGACTCTGTGAACTGTTTCAAAGAACCAAAATCTTTATGTTGTACGAACTGATCATATAAATGTGCTAGTTAAAACAAACACAATTTACACATAGTTCTTATCTGTAAAAATGTGACATGATAAAACAAATACATAAATGACCCACTTTACAAACTAAATATGTTCCAAGCTTGTAAAACATAACGTCATTGCAAGTCAGTAAATTCTCTAAACTTAGACTAACCATCAATCAAACCTCGCCAATTTTGTAACACTGTGTCAGCAAGTTCCTTTCCATGACCATAACCAAAGTAAAATAATGCAGATGCTGGAAATCTGAATTAAAAGCAGAAATCGCTGGAGAAAGTCAGCAGACCTGGCAGCATCTGTGGGGAGAGAAAAGTTTCAGGTCTAATACCACTCTCCTTTGAAACTTTCCATGACCTTTCTATGTCCATCTGCAACTCTAAGACTGATTGACTTTCCTGTCGGTGTCACAATTTTGATGCCTAATATTTCATGTGGGTATATGTTGTATATGTGCCTGTTAAATAATCATAGTCTGGAACCTGATTTTCTTAATATACATTTCTTTTAAATGCACAGTTTTTAATGTTATGATATGAAAATGGTGGTGTTGTTCTACTCAGCCATTTTATAGTGCTGATTTTAGGATTTGGTTAAATTTTTTATTTGAAACTGATACGTACCACTCATTTCCCAGGATACCAGGAGAATGTTGCTTCATAAGTCACTTTTCCAAACTCGTATTTGTATCATGATTAATCCATGCAACTAAAACTTTTGTTCCACCAATAGGCATAGGTATTCTTATATGCATATTAATTACGTAAAATGTAAAATGTCAACAGGAATCCTTCATAATGTTGCCTTTTAATTGAATGCACGGACATTCCTGCTATAATTGTCACATGTATATGTATGCTGCCAGCATATGAAATAAAAATGACATCTTATCTTTTTCCTGAAAATCTTGAGGCTATCTTATCTGAGAACTTTCTTTTACAACTTCAGACTTTAGTTATCCCCCTTGAATTTACAGGCAGGGTATACTTTGGGTGGAAAGTTGAGGATTAATTTGAACTATGGGAGTGGATGAGATTTGTTTAGCTGAATTACATTTTTGATGTCCGTCAAGATGGAAGGATACTTGGATCCAGCTGGAACCCTACAGCCAATGTTCAGTTGCTGGAAATTTCCTGTAAATTTTCCACAATTTCTATACCTAATTTTAGATCCAATTCACACTATTTGAGGTCCTTTCCATGAGCTGTTTTCATGCTCTTTACATCTTTTCACTCTATTTCATTGTCTGAATGAGGCAATCTTCACATTCTTTTGGCCAGTCTTCACGTCTTTGAAATATTTTAATAACATCCCAGAGAAGTGATTAACTAATCAGATTTGAAAATAAAACCTATTCAATTCATAAGGATAGAGTCATAGAATCAGCAAACATAATAGCACAGGGCAAAACCATTTGATGTTTCAAAATTGCACTGGCTCTTTTGTTAATCAATTCTCTTTGTCTCAATCTCCATTCTTACCCCAATTTCTGCACACTTTTTCTGTTTAAAGTATTTATTCAATTCTCTACCGAAGGCTACATTTGAATCTGTTCCTATACAATCAAGCAATGCATTTTACATCCTAGACATTCACTGAAATAATTTTTTCTGCATGTTGCTTTTGGTTCTTTGTTAGTCCTCCAACGGGCTCCTCTGACAACACTTTCCAATCCTGAAAATCTAAACTCCCCTCCCCACCAAGGACATGAATATTACCACCTGCAAGTTCCCCTCCAAACCCCATACTATTTTGACTTGGAAGTATAACATCATTCCTTCACCTTTGCCAAGTCAAAATCCTGGAAGCCCTTCCCTAGCAACTTTCTAGATGTACCTACAACACACAGACTGTAGTGGTTGAACTCATCAAATCATTACTGGCTTCTCCAAGGCAATTAGGAATGGGCAATAAATGCTAGCCTAGCCAATGTTGTCCACATTCCATTCAAGAATTTAAAAAAAGACCCCATAGTCTGTATCCCTCTGGTTTGTGATCGTTCAGCCATTGGAAACATTTTCCCATTGAACACGCTACCTATTCCACCCTGCTTTTAAATCTCTCCATCAAATTTCTTCTTAGCCTACTCTGTGAGGATAATTCTTGCTTTTTCAGATTGATAACATAACTGTAATTCATGCAACAAAAACAAAGTTGCTGAAAAAGCTCAATAGGTCTGGCAGCATCTACGGAGGAGAAAACAGAGTTAACGTTTCGGGTCCGGTGACCCTTCCTCAGAACTGTAATTCACGCAACCTTGATGCTATCCTGTTAAATCTTTTTACACCCTCTCCAAGCTTAATGAAATATGGTACCTAAACTCAATGTGTTTTCACGATTTAGCATCATTTCCATTTGTGCTCTAAAGTGTAACTCCTTTTATAAAGTCCAGAATCCCACATGTTTTATTCACTGTTAACCTGGCCTGTAATCTTCAAAGCTTATTGCACGATAACTCTTCCAGGTCCCTGTATTCTGAAATGCTTATGAAGATGTGCCATTTAGTGTGAAGTGTCACTCTGCATTCTTCCTACCAAAAGAATATGAATTCACATTTCTCTGTGTTAAATTTCATCCACCCCATATATATTCATTCTGTCAGCTTGCCAATGTCCTTTTGAAGTTATACCTATCTTCCTCTAGTTAACTACGTTTCAAACTTTTGTGTATTTTGAACCTTTCTGTGTTGTGCCCTGTCCCGTCAAGTCTAAGCTATTAATATAAAGCAAAAAACAGCAGCAGGGGGCTGAGAACTAAGAAACTTGTGCTCCTTATGAGGAACTTCAACCATTGATCTTTCATGCCATGAAGCAAGGTGCAAAGTCAATGGATCCTGCAAGATTTTTATTGCTTGCTGAACTCCACACATTTTTTTTAAATAGGCAAAATCTATGGTGGGAGGATGAATTTATATAATTAACTCAATTATCTCCTTTTTTGACATAACTTTTCCCCATTCCTTTAAAGAATTTGCTTGTCTTTCAGCATTCAGTCTTGAGAAGAGATCTATATGTGAAATTTTGTATATAATTATAAGACCAGCTTTGAAACCTTGAATAATCTATCCAGAACCAGGGGTTAACCAAATGTTTAATATAAAAGTGAACCAGCAGTGTAGATTATGAGTGGCCACTGCCTTTGTTATTTGTCAAACAGGGTCTGACCTGCGTATGTCTCTTGAACTCCTGTTCACTTTCACAACCTGGACCATGATGCCTGCTTAATTCCTTGTGCTTAGTTATAATGTATTAGGAATTACAACATCCAGTTGTGGGCTTAGAAATTGTGGCTGACTAGTAATCCAAGTATAGCATTTTGCAGTTGAAAAGGGGTCAACTTATACACCAAGTATTTGCAAAGATATAATTTTTGGCGCTAAAAATGGTTTTGTCTTATATGCTAGGACAACTTACATTTAAAAATTTATTGTGTTTGCTTGTTTTTTTACTGGATGCTGACAAATCGTCTTTTGCAGCTTATGTTTAAGTTTCTGCTTAAGTCTGCAATATGTTTTGCGTATTAAACAGCAGTGGTTTGTAACCTCTTTGTTTTTTAAAATCATATTATTTGTTAGTAAATTACTTTGGTTGGCAAACCTCATATGCGGATTAATTCCTATAACAATTGTCTGATTATTTCCTTTGTCATCCAGTCAATTATGGTGTTTCAAAGTCGATGGGCCAGCCTGTGTGTTCTGAGCTATCAAGACCCGTTGAAAACTATTGTAACATGAAGGTTTCACCACCAAAAGGGCTAGAGGAGAAATCCCTCGTGGATCAAACCATTGACAAGAGTGACTCTAATGTTTCTAGCACTAAGAAGCGGAGAAATAGGACAACATTCACCAGTTTACAATTAGAAGAGCTAGAGAAGGTTTTCCAGAAAACCCATTACCCAGATGTATATGCCAGGGAGCAGCTGGCTCTACGGACTGAGCTCACAGAGGCCAGAGTACAGGTAAACTATTTAGTCTGTCACTCCTTAACAAAAATTTGTAAAACATGCTATAAAAATATATTTGTTAACATTATTGTCAACTATTATAAGTTAACATAATTATAGTAATGAGTTAAACATACCAGAGGTGGCACGGTGGCTCAGTGGTTAGTACTACTGCCTCATAGAACCAGGCGCTTGTGTTCACTTCCACCCTTGGGCAACTATCTGTATGGAGTTTGCACGTTCTCTCCGTGGCTGCGTAAGTTTCCTCCGGGTGCTCTGGTTTTCTCACACAGTCCAAAGATCTGCAGATTAGGTAAATTGGCCAAGCTAAATTGCTCATAGTGTCCAGTGATGTGCAGGTTGGGTGGATTAACTGCAGGAAATGCAGGGCTACAGGAATAGGATGGGGCTGTGGATCTGAGTGGGATGTTGTTTGGAGGGTTGGTGTGGACTGAATGGCCTGTTTCCACATTGTAAGGATTCTATAAAATGATTGGACTGGTTCATTTAGGAGTAAGTGTGTTTGTAACACTTTGATAAGAGCTAGTTACCAAATAATTTTACTGGACTGAATATTTAATTTTACAAATGTGGAATCCCATTCCTTCTGAGGTTAGTTAGTTAGGACGTTTTTGAAAACTTCTTAGCTTTTCTTTCTGCCTTTTTAAAATCTCTCCCATAGTTATAACTGTCATCCCAATTTTTGTTTGACTTTCTGCACATGATTTAAATTTATATTTGTCTTCCAACTTTATATTTTGTGAGTCAGACTAAATGTGGGTTACTAAGGATTCTTCAGAATGAAACTGAAGAATGTCGATGTATCCTGAATCACTCAAATATTTTGCATATCCTCAGATGTTGGATTAGGGCATGTCTCACCACAAAGGACAGCAAAGACTGAAAGATTGACATTTAAAATTTGATATAACAAGGTGTAGAGCTGGATGAACAAA
>NC_063349.1:39500194-39506889 GCF_021869965.1 Rhincodon typus
ATTTCTGAAGAAGGGTCTGGGCCCAAAACGTCAGCCTTCCTGCTCCTCTAATGCTGCTTGGCCTGCTGTGTTTATCCAGCTCTACACCTTGTTATCTCAGTTAAAAAAGATATACTGTTCGTAACTATGATTTAATTTGAATTATGCTAGATGCTGTGTATATTTTAATAGAATTTTCTCATCCCCTGTAATAACATTAACCTAACCTTTAAAAAGAACAGGAATTATGTTTTTTAAATGTATCATTTTTATTAAATATAACGTACCTCTGTGTATACATATCATGGAATTGAATCTTACTTCTATTGACACGTCAGGATGTAATTTCAAATGATTTTTGGCATTAAGCCAGTATACAGAAACTTGCATTTATTTGTTTTAATGCAGAAATTACTCACAGGTCTTACAATTAAACTATATCATGATTAAAACATAAATACAATAATTATGTCTACTTCTAAGATTGAAAGTAGTTTTGTTGAATATTTAAGTATGACTTGGGCATCCTGTGAAGGTAGTGTAGTTTTGAGATATTTAAAAGTAAAATGTTTGTATTTGGTTATCAAATCACATACGGTAAGTAATGGAACGAATGGTACATGTTGCAGAAAGTCATCTGATGAAGTATCACTTCCCTCAACTATCATTCATTCAAGAATTTGGACTGTGAGCTATTAAGTTATGCTCTTGGGCATGCACTATTATCTTACACTGCTGTGAATATAGCATACATGGTGAAATAATCTTACAGTAATAATTACTGCAAAAGTTGAAATGCAATGGTTGAAATTCCACAGGTTTGCCAGTTTCAGATTTGAAAACTCCAACTTCCATTTTTTAGAATTTATCATTTTAAGCAATTTCCTGATATTTTACAACAATTTCTTTAGGGACTGGCTGAAACATCAGCAGAACAACATCACACATAGGAACACATAGAGCAACATTAATTTCCATAGTCATTCTGGAGAAAAGTTTCTCTAACTTCTGCATTTTGTTGATGCTAGCCACATGACATTTCTTCATAACGAAAGAGTTCTTGGGATAAAATTCTGAGATGGATTGTAACTCGAATAATATCTCACAGTCAATTAAACACATTCTCATGTTAATAGGTGAGATCAACTGTCTTAGTACACATTTGCTTCCGTTAGAATTTTGGCTAAACCTGTGATTGTAATCTCTGAAATAATTAATTGATGGATCCAGTTAATCTGATTGCGGCATGTTGTTAAGATGATTGCTAGTTTTGCAAGTGTTTCTACCATATAAAAGAGTATTAAAAGTAACTGTCCTGTCTCTGTTTTGTGACAAATGGAAATTGCCGTAACAGTAAAAGAAGATTGTTTCAATAAACAGCAAAATGAAAGATATAATGAATGGTTTGCTGTTTGTTACAAGCTGTCATGCAGCCTCAGGGTTTGACTGACTTATTATCATTCGTGTGTTGTTCTTCCTTAGGTCATATGAGACTCATAATAATATTACACCATCTCAAGACATGTTAAACAGAGTTAATTATTATTAGCCTAAGGTGGCTTTGGAAAAGAAAAAGGACTTGCATTTATACAAAGGCTTACTTGATCCCTGTATAACTCCAACCATTCTCCGGCCAATTAGGTTCTTTTAAAGTATGGCGATTGTTGTAATGTAGGAAATATGTTAACATTCTGTGCACAACTAGATCCCACAAACAGAAATGTGATGATAACTAGATTATTGTTTTTTTCTGATGTTGATTGAAGGGTAAATATTGGCGAGGACACCAAGGAAACTGTTGCATCTTGTTCTTTGAAAAAGTGACTTGGGACCATTTACATCTGCCTAAGGACAGAAGAGATCTTGGTTTCACATCTTATTTGAAAGACAACTTTCCCTTGCTCTTAAAGTGAAGCTAAATGCTAAAGGGTGTGCTGGCTTGGTAGCAAGAACCCAACATTTGTTACAAGGCATCCCCTCATCCTCTTTATTAGTGTACAGAGATTTCCATGTTAAATGTTTGAGAATATCTGTTGACACCCAGAAAATGCTCTCATTATGCATGCACAGTACTCCCACCTGTAAAATCATCCCATCCACTCATACTTATTATGCTTATTTGGATGCCACCATGTTTTTTTTATTGGCAGAGCGTTTCACAAAGTGAGCATGTGCAGAATTTTCCATATGAGCAATGAAAATCTTTTAGTGGTGTCAGGAGACACAGCATAAGACTTTCCATCAAATTGTCTTGTTTAAAAATCAAGAATCACTACACAAGTCCAGGAAAAGAATCAATGTTTTTATTTTCCTTGATTTCAACAGACAGGTCGTGAATATTTATGAGCCTCTGTTAAATTATGCCAGCAGGCTGGGAGTTGCAAATTATTGTTTGTGCAATCTCATCAACAACAGAAAAGACTTAAAAGGAGATAATTGGTGCTTTTAGCATGACATGTTGAGGGGAGAATGCCAAGAGTATCACAACAGCCACCGCACTGGGTTTACCTCCCCCTTCTCTCAGAATCTGTTTCTAATTATCATACAAACTGTGTCTTGACTGCTCTACGTAGAATATCATCAAGTCCTTAATATGAACGGTTGGACAATCTCATCAATAATTGACTTCCTAATGCCTTCCACGCTTCAGAGTTAGATGATTTATTCACGACAAAGATCCTGCCAATACTACCATGGGGCTGTAAAATTGACAATCATTTGGCCTATTACATTAAACATCTTAAACAAAAACCTGTGAGCCTTTGTTTTAGGTTTACAAGTATGTTTAATTCTGGTTCATTTTATTTCATTATTTTCTAACTATATTTGCATATAATGTCAGAATAGCAGGGTTTAGTGACAGTGGAAATGGAGTATTTTATCTGCAATCAAAGAAAATAAAGAACAATGACTGTGCAGTTATAAATTCTCGTTTAAAGTTGATTTTGGTCCCTAATAACCACTGAGGTCACTTTCATGTTGGTGCTTGTTTTAGATTTGCTTATGGGAAACTAGTGCTTGGGAATAAGCTTCAGTTGCCTTTGCTGTAGGCAAGGATCATCGTTCTGCATTTTCATGGGTCTATAGTCCTATCGCTGGAATGTGAGAGACAATTAAGTAGGAAAAATATGTTGAGTTGAATTATGAACGCCATTCTTACTTAATACAAACCAAACTAGTGT
Source organism: Rhincodon typus (assembly GCF_021869965.1). Taxonomy (NCBI): domain Eukaryota; kingdom Metazoa; phylum Chordata; class Chondrichthyes; order Orectolobiformes; family Rhincodontidae; genus Rhincodon; species Rhincodon typus. The sequence goes on from NC_063349.1 coordinate 39,503,356, forward strand.
CAATGTATAAGTATTTTGCCCTGTCTTAAAAGAACTTGCAAGTCTATAGGACCTTTCTCAACCTCACGATTTCTACAGCAGTTTACAGCCAAGGAAATGCTTTTGAGGTGTATTCATAGCTGTAGGAAATGTGGCAACTATTTATTGAACTGCAAGTTCCAACAAACAACAAGGTGATCATGGTCAGATAATTTGTTTTTGTGATGTGATTGAAGAATAAATGTCAGTGGGACAACAGGAATAATGCCTCTGCTGTGTGAACCTTTATGAACTCTGTCTAATTATATTCTTTTCCAAAACTCTAGCAGAGGATCTTTTATATCCACTGACAAAGCCTTGGTTTAACAGCTCATCCAAAAGGTAACACCAATACCCTTGACAACACAGCACTCCCTCAGGATTGCGCTGGGAGTAATAGCTTGATTTTTGTGCACAAGTCCTGGAGTGAGACTTGAACCCTTAACTTTATAAGTCAGAGACTACCAACCATGGCTGATACTTCAACCAAGTTGTGAGTCACAGATTTTCTAAGCACGATGAAATATTATGTAAATTTGCTTTTGGCTGTACCTTAAAATGGCCAATAACAAATCCACAGCCCATATTGCACCCTTATCCGATTTTCTACAATCTCCCCATTTGCTATTGCCCTTTTCATATTTCTGCCCAAAGTGAAGATTTTCAACCTGGGAATTGTGAATTCATCAGAATTTTATATTTACTCATTTAAGTTTTTTGCTGTTGGATTGCACTGCTGGAAATGCTTTCTCTGATATTGACGATGTTTTCATTAGTGAGCTGACACTTACTGTTGTTCTAAATTTGAGGTAGAAAACACTGTGATTTTGTTCATATTCATAGGCATTCCTTGGCTTGCTTCAATACGTTCAAGGGATCTACCACATAAGAAAATTTAAAAATGCCCATTTGCAAAGCTTTCAGAAGACTTCCCTGATTGGAAGTCTGACCAAATGAATGAGCTCCATTTCTGCCAGGCAGCATACCTCAACATTAATCAGCAATCCGTTGACTTCTATAAAGTAGGAAATTAGAACAACAATCTTTTTATGTTTGTACAGGTTTGGTTTCAAAATAGAAGAGCGAAATGGAGAAAGAGGGAACGCTATGGACAGTTACAACAAGCTCGAAACCACTTTGCAACTTCCTATGATGTCTCTCTTTTACCCCGGACAGAGCCTTATTCACAGGTTGGTAGAGAGTGTAACAGAGCATAATGTTACACTGTAAATTGATAAATAGTCTAGCCTCATTTAAAAATGGATCACAAATAAATCCTTTCAATAGCTTTAGTGATGTTTTAAAGTAAAATGTTTGTTTTTAATGTATGTATTTACTTGATTTGGTTACAAAGCTCCCTTCTGCAGAGATGAAATCCAAACATAGAACATCAGCTACTGTTAAACTTCAACGGGTTTGGATCACTTTCATGGATGCAGATAGTATCGTTTGACAAATATTTCTTACTACAGTTATGACATAATATAACACCAGGCCAATCTGCATTCAAGTTACATCAGTTCACATATATGAACCAAATTGAACACACTAACAGCATTAACATAACTGAACAGTACATTTATTTTGGCTTTGGAAACATGAAGCTCAAACCGGAAAAGGCTTCCTCCCTCTTTTCCAAAACATTCAAAATGTTTTACATCAAGAAAGCTATTGCTCCTTTTTCATGCGATTTATAACATCCCTCAGAGGATAACAGAAGGCTATCTTTGCACTGCCTACAGGATAAAAATACATATCAACATTTACTACGTGGCAAAGATGATGTGTGTAATGATACTATCTTGGTTTTTTATAACGTTCAAGACATTCACCCTTCATTTTATTTATAATGCAGTCAAAAAATACCCCACAATAAGTCCAAAGCTTACTCAAATCAATAACCTTTCACGATTATAAAGCTTGTTCTGTTTCCATCCAGGTTTCCCTTTTTAGGTTCCTCATAAAGATTGGATATTTTTCTAAATTGTCTTTATCACTTTTGCTGTGTTACAGGACAAGCGTGAAGAGCTGAACTGTATCCTTCTCATCATTTTTCACCATCAGTTTTATTTCTTTCTTTCCCATTCCCAGAAGTCAGCATTATCAGGTTTTCAAGATGACAACAAATTCATTCACCTAAAAAGACAAGGGTAGCAGATACATGGAAACAGCACTACCTGTAAATTTCCCTTCAAACCACACAACATCCTGAGTTGGAATTATATCACTGTTCCTATACAATTAACAGAAGAAATCTGAGAACCAGAACTCTGTCAATCATACAATGTTTTTCCAAGGAATTGGGGTGGGGGTGCTGGGGGAGGTAGGGGGAAAATCAACTGTTTCAACAGACTAATGGATTTCTCATTCGAGGACAGATAATGAGGGCTGATCTGCTATTGACATTTTTTATGGGTTTGAATGTTTGGCACATTTACTGGCTTTCTGTGCAACTGGAAAGCAATGAATGAACGACGTATTTAAAACATTTTCTGTTATATATCCTATTATCTCAGTTGGGTTAATTTCTTAAATGTAATGTTCAGTTTTGAAGAAGAGTCATGCCAGACCCGAAATGTTACCTTTGTTCCTCTCTCCACAGATGACGTTAGATCTGCTGAGTTTCTTCAGGACTTTCTGTGTTTAAGTTTTACAGCATCCACAGTACTTTGCTTTTATTATAATGAAAGCACCATAGCTTGTCCATGGTAGTGAGGTGGTGTGTGGCATGAGAAGTCTCGGGGTGTGCATGGGGAAATATTGCTTGATTTGGAAGTGCTGGCTCTCTGATCTGTGATGCACCTCTCAGCCCTTTAAAAGCCAACCCGACACTGCAACAATTGCAAAGGTATAGTCAAGACTATTCCCGCCTCGGAGCTGGCTAAGGTAGGAGTGTTAGGTTCGTCTCATGATCCAAACCATCCTGCATGCTTAAAAAAGAATCTGGTGAAAATCAGAAGCTATGAAAATGTAATCCCAGAATTAGGATCCTTCCCACATTTTTAAAGACTCCAAAGTCATCCCAACTCAATGCATCTCAACCATTTCAACTCCCCCTCCCATTCCTCAGACGACATGTCCATCCTGGGCCTCCTGCAGTGCCACAACGATGCCACCCGAAGGTTGCAGCAACAGCAACTCATATTCCGCTTGGGAACCCTGCAGCCCAATGGTATCAATGTGGATTTCACAAGTTTCAAAATCTCCCCTCCCCCCACCGCATCCCAAAACCAGTCCAGCTCGTCCCTGCCTCCCTAACCTGTTCTTCCTCCCACCTCAAGCCGCACCTCCATCTCCTACCGACCAACCTCATCCCGCCCCCTTGACCTGTCCGTCCTCCCTGGACTGACCTATCCCCTTCCTAACTCCCTACCTACACTCACCTTTCCTGGCCCCATCCCCGCCTCTTCGACCTGTTTGTTTCCTCTCCACCTATCCTCTCCTCTATCCCTCTTCTATCCGCCTCCCACTCTCTCCCTATTTATTTCAGAACCCCCTCCCCCTCCCCCTTTTCTG
>NC_063349.1:39506989-39519236 GCF_021869965.1 Rhincodon typus
ATCCCCTTCCTAACTCCCTACCTACACTCACCTTTCCTGGCCCCATCCCCGCCTCTTCGACCTGTTTGTTTCCTCTCCACCTATCCTCTCCTCTATCCCTCTTCTATCCGCCTCCCACTCTCTCCCTATTTATTTCAGAACCCCCTCCCCCTCCCCCTTTTCTGATGAAGGGTCTAGGCCCGAAACGTCAGCCTCTCTGCTCCTATGATGCTGCTTGGCCTGCTGTGTTCATCCAGCCCTGCACCTTGTTGTCTCAATGCATCTCCAGGTCATTTTGTTTCCAACTTCTGTATTATAACTGCCATTTATGTTTTTTCTTTCCTTCCTATTATAATAATTTCTGATTCCTTTTGTATCTCTTTATGATGGCTTGTTCTACTTGCCTTTCCCTTTTGGGTATTTACAACAAAATCACTTCTATTCTTTTAGACGTTTTTAAACATTTTTAGGTATTAATAGGCAGTCAGCTTGGCAATAAAAGAGAGACAGGGATTACTCACACAGGATAGTAGAATCAGAGGAAAGGGGAACTGTGAGTGAGAGAAATAATTCAAAAATTACAGAGAAAGAGAGAGAAAGACACAACGAGAATGACAGAAAACATTATGGAAACTGCAAAATGATGAGCTGGCAACAGAGATAATAAAAGATTCTATAGAAAAAAATGCAGAGAGAAAAGGGAAAGTCCTGAAGAAACTCAGCAGATCTAACATCGTCTGTGGAGAGAGGAACAAAGGTAACATTTCGGGTCTGGCATGACTCTTCTTCAAAACTGAACATTACATTTAAGAAATTAACCCAACTGAGATAATAGGATATATAACAGAAAATGTTTTAAATATGTCGTTCATTCATTGCTTTCCAGTTGCACAGAAAGCCAGTAAATGTGTCAAACATTCAAACCCATAAAAAATGTCAATAGCAGATCAGCCCTCATTATCTGTCCTCGAATGAGAAATCCATTAGTCTGTTGAAACAGTTGATTTTCCCCCTACCTCCCCCAGCACCCCCACCCCAATTCCTTGGAAAAACATTGTATGATTGACAGAGTTCTGGTTCTCAGATTTCTTCTGTTAATTGTATAGGAACAGTGATATAATTCCAACTCAGGATGTTGTGTGGTTTGAAGGGAAATTTACAGGTAGTGCTGTTTCCATGTATCTGCTACCCTTGTCTTTCTAGGTGAATGAATTTCTTGTCATCTTGAAAATCTGATAATGCTGACTTTTTTTAAAACTAAAGGAATAGAAGTGAATATCTTTAGTTTCTCAAACAATTCCATGCTTCCCATGGCAAACAACCTTTCCTTTTCACAATCTAGGATTTTCATTCTCTTCATTAATTTTACCCAATCTGCTTGGATATGTTACAATGAAGACAAGGAGCTTCACAGCACTTCTGTAGTCTCTGCGTTCAGGCAGTCTCAACTGCGCTGCCATGGAACTATACTTAAACAATGTAAATTCACTGACCCAGGGATTCTGATTAGGTTTAGCATGAAACCAGTTTCTTTTAATTCTTGCATGCATGAGATGTGGGTGTTGCTGGCAAGGTTGGCAAGGCCCATCCCTAGTTGTTTTTGAACCATGAGGCTGTCTTGGCCATTTCAGAGGGCAATTAGAAGTCAACAGCATTGCTGTGGGTCCGGAGTTAGATGTAGGTCAGACCAAGCAAAGTTGGCAGATTTTTTTCCCTAAAGCACATTTGTGAGCCAAATTAGTTTTTACAATGGTTACATGGTCACCATTAGACTAACTTTTAGCTCCAGATTTTTATTGAATTCAAATTTCACCATCTGCCATGGTGATATTCAAATCCATGTTCCCAGGGCATTAGCATAGATCTTCTATATTATGACTTCAGTGATATTACTACTATGCCATTTCTTCGACTTATTGACCAGCAGTTCTGTTGGCGTAATCCTATCCTCAGAATAGGAGAATTTCAAAGGCTTTATTCTCAAGAACACTTTAATTTTGGTTAACTGGAAACGTAAAAGGAAAATCTTCACTTGAGCTGTTAGAACATTAAACAAAAAAAGCAGATTTTAAATTCTTATATGTTGCAACAAAGAATTGATCATATTCATAGGTTATTTATAGGAGTTAATAAAAGCATGACATTTTAAAATTAAGCATTTCCTCCATGTTCTTTCTTTACTAAGCATTATTTGGGAAAATAGCACAAAATTTTCTGTGATTAACTTTGTCCTCAACAAATGAGATAAAAGGATTTGTATTGTGAAATGTTAAATAATAATGCTGAAGAAACAAAATTGGTTGAAGTTTTACTGGGTTTCCAGCAGCTGCTGAATAGTAAGCCTGAGTGGAAAATTGATACATTCATGCTCTCATCTGTTTTCTTTCCTCCAGTTGCAAAACAATTTGTGGGCAGGGAATAGCTCTACTGGCTCAGCAGTTTCATCCTGCATATTACCACGTGAATCTTCCCCCTGTATGTCACCTTACCCTCACTCACACAGAAATGGCAGTTCCTACATGGGCATATCAAATCACCAGAGCCAGTTCAATCAAGTTGCTCTCAATAACCTTTTCAATGACTCAGTACTGTCTGGCTCATCTGATGGACATGCCTTCGAGCCAAGGCCGGAGTGTGAACGGAGATCATCAAGCATTGCTGTGCTTCGGATGAAAGCCAAGGAACACACTGCCAACATATCATGGGCAATGTAATGGAGGTTTAATGAAAACAGAAGACAAACCATTAATGAACATATTGGATTATTCTGCTCCTGGAAAACTTTAATAAGCTGCTACATTTTAAACAAGGAAGTAGTTGAATGCACATCAGAGGAGAGCAATGCACAGGTGTTTTTTTTTGTAAAGCTCTTTTAATTCTAACAGAGAGTACCAAATCAAAAGCTAAATTGGTTGATCAAAAGTTATGTGTAGCTGTTTAAAGAGTGTACTGTACTCATTGAAGCAAAAAGTTTTATATTGCACCAGGATGCCATTTGGCTCAATATAGTGGTCTCAGAAAGCATTCTCCATCAGCCCCATTCCTCTGTCATCAACTTATATCCCCTTAGTTCTCCTTTTCTTATACTTATCTGCCTCTGATTTAAGGATTATTTGGCATACTTCTTGGGCCACTGATTCTGGCAGGTTTCAACAGGTCCTACCAACCTTATGTATAAAAAAAGCTCTGAACCTCCCCTTGTTTTCCATTGTTAATATTCTTAACCTGAATCTCTTTAATTATTGATTCACTGACAGATGAAAATGAATTTTCAAAATGTATGTGATTAAACCTCTAAGAATTTTGAACATTTCTATTAGATCTCCTGTTAATCTTTTCACAGACAAGCAACTTTATCTAAAGTCTCCTCATACTTTAAGCTTTTCATTTGTGGTATTTTTCCATGGCCCTAAAGGGGCCTAAATTGAACATAATATTCAAGTGGCATTGGTGACAATGCATCAAGTATGCTTAACGTTATTACTTTTGTATAAAATTCGTGATCACATTTTTTTTTTCTGTCCTGCAGTCACTAAGTCTTTTTCACTGTGAAACATTTTTTGGGTCATTTGCAAATTTTGATCTTGTTTTTCTTAAACCCCAAAACACATCATTTTTATATAGAGCGTTATTGACAACTATAGGTTCCAGAATGGGTTGCCTGCCAATCTCACTCATGCTAAATTTTGGAACTGACTATTCCCAGTGCTAATAATAAAATCACTGTTTGGAACATATATCACCACTGTTGTAGAAAATATTGATATTTTAACCATCTAAAAATTATTATACGGCAACAGCATTATGGTATGTTTCAACAATATTAGTTTGAAGCCCCACTATATATGAAAACTTTAAAATCCCTTCATATTAAAAGGTTAAGGGCTGATCTAATTGAAGTGTTGAATATGATAATAGTATCTAATAGGGCACATCCTCTGTTGGTGGAATCTGAAACAAGAAGCCTTTTCTTAAAATTAGAGTTAGACTGTAGGACTGAACTCATGAAGCATTTTTTCACTCAAATGATAGTGAAAATCTGGAAATCTCTTGGCTAAAGGCCATTGATGCTGGGTCAGTTTAAATTTCTACAACTGAGATTGCTTGATATCTTTGCCCAACTAAAATCAAAACATATGATAATAAATGCAAGTAAAGTAATAGATGAGCCACAACCTAAGGTGGGGGGGGTGCAATTGAGGGGGTGAATGGTCTCTTCCTGTTCCTCAATAATCTCTAGTGCAATCAATTCAGCAAAACAAAGAAGCTGCCAAATAAGCCTCTCCCATTTCAATAGTAAAGTCCAGCGTGTGCTCATTTTTCTATTCAATACATTTACAAAATAACCAATTCTGTGGATTTAAAAATGGTAAAACATTTATTGCTTATGTGTTCTTCCAATTCAAATTGGCTGAATATTCTTTTCAAAATTGCATTGAATTGAATAAAGATTATTTGAAAATTCCCTTAAAAGAGAGATCAACCATTTCCAATCATTGTTAAAGTAGCTCTGGGGAAATCTCTGCTAATTCTTGGACCTGTGTGATTTTTTCAGAACTGCAAGAAGAAGGACAGCTTTGGGCTCAGAAGTCTAAATTCTGATTAAATTTATCTTGTGGAATACTTGAGAATTAAAAATCACTAGTAGATCTTAAATTGAGCTGATGTAAAAGTACTGTGAATGTTATTTATCGTTAATTAAAAGGGAAAAATAACACCGTAAGTATGTTCAGTGGAGGTTTAATATTTATTCCTTCATGCAATCTAGTTGGTTATATCTTTTAAAAATATCTTATTCATTTTCTCTGTTTCAAGCTGACATTTGAGAAAATGAATATGACAATATTGAGCTGAGATACCCTTTTTAATCTGATGTTCATGTGGACTGGGGTGGGCGTGGGTTTTACTTTTCAGCCAGAGGTGATTCTGACTCAGCGATGAGTAGTTTGTCTGAGGACACCACAGTGAGGTTGTGGCTTCTTCCCCCATAGGGGAGGATGTCCTGCTGCCAGAGAGTCAGAAGGCCAACAGCATTCCATTGGTAGCCCAGACAGGTGGCCATGGCTGGAGCTTCACATGGTCGGACCCTGACGAGGAATTATGGAGTGGAAAGCTTGGGAGGTCAGTGGGGCAGTTAGGTTGGGGTCAGTCAGTCAGGCTTCTTAGCGTGGTTTGGGAGGAAGAGGGCCTGCAACCTAAAGGTTGGTGCGACGGTCCAAATGTGGGTAGTCCTCTTTGCTGGGGGTGGGCACCAGTTGCCTTTCCACATGACATGGCAATCTCCTCTCCCATGCTCACAGCACTCCTGCCATCCAACTCCTAGGGTTGGAGAGGTTGGTGATGTGTAAACCTCCATTTAAAAACCTGCAGATCAGGATTTAGAAGAACGATTCTCGTAACTTTCAAGCCAATACATGCATTGTATCAAAGCGTGAAGGTCAGGGTTGACTTGACTATATTTATTCTATTAGTATCACATTTTCGATTTTCAAACCAATGTCATTAAATTGATTCAAAACCGGAAAGAGCTGGAGAAATTCAGCATCTGTGCAGAGAGAAACAGAGTTAAAATTTTACATCCAGTGTCAGAGCTGACTTCTCTCTACAAATGCTATCAGGCCCACTGAGTTTCTCCAGCACTTTCTGTTTTTTTGGCAGATTTCCAGCATCCAGTTCTTTGTTTCCATTAAATTGATTGTTTCAAAATATTGCAAACTGAAGCTTAATTGAGCACTAGTACAGTTTGACTGTATTACAGAAGCTTGAATGATCTCATCTTGCCTTCAATATATGCAATCTAACCTTTTTGTGATACTATTGAATTACAAGATTTACCGAACATAAAACTAAAATAATTTCTGCACCAGTCATCCTAAGACCTCTTTGAATGAAACCACCCCTTTAGAACCAGTCAGTGTTAATTAGGAGGAAGGTTTATTTATGTTGCAGACCCAGGAACAAGGGTGAAAATATAATGTACAAGCCAATCATCCAGCTCAGTTTTCTCTATGCTCAATGTTTATCAGTAGTCTGTGCATTCTGTACTCAAATTCTGTACCTCATTTTCATTTTTTATGTACATTTAGTCTGAGGAATGTCGAAAGTTTTGAACTGATTATTGAACACTGAATATTACAGGTTAAATGAAAGGTTAATTCACAGCTAAACACTGGGCTAATCCCATTTCTTTTGGACTGTATACAATTCTAATTGTCATTTTTGGTTTTCAGTTCTGTGAAATAAATTTGGAATAAGGTCCAAAATAAAATCAATTAATTAATAAACCACCATCGTTCACTTCTATTTATTTATTTCTGAAAGAAAAGTGCAATTTTATTAAAGGTTTGTCCCAGAAACACTTTGTTGTGTTCTTTTATTGTGTGAATCCTAGTTTCAACAATTGCAGCATTTCCACCAGCCAGTCACTCTGAGTTTGACACAATGGAACTCATTGATCTCTGGTCATTAAAACTGTGGCCGGAAACAGTGCTAAAGATAATAAATAAGTAAGAATACTCACACAGGTCAAGTTTAATGGAGAATCAAATTCATATTGCAACACAAATAACTGTCGAAAATGTCGACAACTGTAATCGAGAGTTAATTTTAACTCAGGATTAGAATCAGAAGTACAGAGGCTAAAAGAGAGATGAATGAGCCAGACCTTTGAAGCCAGATATTGCAGAAACTCCAAAACCCCACGTGCATGTCTGGACTCTAATTCCCAGCTGAAATCAATTGGAATGACAGTGGTGCAAGGAGGGAATGAGATCAGACCTTCACTGGGCCTTGTAGAAATAATCGCCTGAAAGTTAAATACAATTGGTAGGGTTTGTAAAATCTATGTTTTTAAAAACTCTTTCACAAGACGTAGACATCATTGGCTAGGCCAGCTTTTGTTGCGTCTTCTTTGGGGAGGTCATGGTCAGCTGTGTTCTCGAACTGGTGCAGTTCCATGTCAGGAAGAGAGTTTCAGGATTTTCATCCAATGACAGAGAACAAATAGCAATGTAGTCCCAAGTCAGATGGGGTGTGTCTTGCTGCTGGTGGTGTTCTCATGCATTAACTGCCCTTGTCCTTCTAGCCATGATGTGGAGGTGCTGGTGTTGGACAAGGTCAGAAATCACACGACACCAGGTTATATCCAACAAGTTTATTTAAAAACACAAGCTTTTAAGCCTTGCTCCTTCTTTAGGTGTTCAGGTGAGGCTCTGAAAGCTAGTGTTTTCAAATAAATCTGTTTGACTATAACCTGGTGTCGTGTGATTCTGAACTTGTCCTTTTAGTTGGTCAAAATCAAAGGTTTGGAAAGGGTTGTTGAAAAAGCTTCAACGAGTCCTTGCAGTGCGTCTTGTATATTAGCAGACATATTCTGCTGCTGTGCGTCAGTGGGGGAAGAGAGAGAGACAGAATGTTTAAGGTGGTGGATGGGATGCCAATCAAGTTGTTGCTTTGTCCTGGACAGTGTTGAGCTTGGGAGTGGATGAGTTGGGGTATTATGAGAGCAAACGTTTGGGTTAGGGCAGGCATAAGGTAATCTTATGCAAGCAGAAGTTTAAAAAAAAATCACCTGGGCCCTGGATCCTTGTTACTGTCAGCATTGTTGGTGGGCAGAAGATAGTAAGGTCATAATTGTCCCCAATTTTAAAATGGCGTTATAATTTAAATTAAGCTCCAACTCATCTGGCCAGGAAGGCCTTTCCGCATCTGAAGTGTCAAAGCAAAAAGGTGGGGAGAAAGCAACAGGAAAAATACACTAATCATTCTCTATTTTATGCACCTCTGAACCTGTCTCATTCACTTGATATCATGTCCCTCACCAACAACACACATCCACAGCCCATACCATTCCCACCAAAGTGGGTGTGAAGGGTGAATAGGTTGTAAGTTGCAATTAAAAATAAGCACTAAAACAGTTACAAGTGCTCTTGAGTACAGCTTGAGAAGCTTCCAATTTTAATTTCAAGTAAATTATCGTTAAGAGTAAGCTGTTCATCGTCTTACTGTCTAAGACTGGGAGGTTATTGTTATGGCTATATAGGACAGTGGTTCAGCCACTTTTGGAATTCAGCATTCAGTTCTGGTTTCCCAGCTGTAGGAAAGATGCTGTGAAACTTGAAAGGGTTCAGACAAGATTGACAAGGATGTGGCGAGGGTTGGAGGCATTGAGCTATAGGAAGAGGCTGAATAGACTGGGGCTATTTCCCCTGGAGCGTCGGAGGCTGGGGGTGACCTTAGAGAGGTTTATAAAATCATGAGGGACATGGATACGGTGAATAGCCAACGTCTTTTCCCAGAGTTCAAAACTAGACGCTATAGGTTTAAGCTGAGAGGGGAAAGATTTAAAAGGGACTTGAGGGGCAACTTTTTCATGCAGAAAGTGGTGTATGTATGGAACAAGCTGCCAGGAAAGTGGTGGAGGCTGGTACAATTACAACATTTAAAAGGCATCTCAATGTTTGCATGTAAAGGAAAGACTTAGAGGGATATGGGCCAAATGCTGGCAAATGGGACTAGATTAATTTAGGATATCTGGTCAGCATGGACGAGTTGAACCAAAGTGTCTGTTTCCATATTGTATATCTCTATGACTCTATGACTGAGTTTGCAGCTGAAACATTTGCCATAAAAATTGAAAAAAATAAAAAGAGCCAGAATGATGTGGAAGCTTAAAGTAATGTCATGCCTAAACATGCAATGATTGTCCATGTAGCAAGGCTGTAAGGAAAGTTTCTATACTCTGGCCCATTAGTCATAGTTAGGCTACAAACCCTAAATGTCCACAAAGACCAGGGATCTCAATTCAATTTGTGTAGTTAAATGATTTATCCAACTTGAATTTCAGAGCTCTGGAAGTTTGAAAAAGGGTCTTCTTTGTGCTGTCAACTTGTTGGTGAATAAATCCTGAGATTTCTTAGTTACAGCAACTTGATGTACATGCAAATTAGCAGAAACATTGATTTAAACTTTGTATATGGCCCCTGGGGCTTCATGGTATGCATTCCCTAAACAGCCCACAAAAGACATAAAGTTTGCATACTGCTAGATTACAGCATAAGCAGAATAATGTGCAGTAAAAGGATCATTTTCAATTAAATGCAAAGAGGAGCAGAATATGGTCCCAAGGCATATATCAAACTGGCCATCAGTTGCCCTCCAAACAGCTTTTCCCAAACAGATGTAGCCTGATTTCTCTGCAGAACATACTGAGATGGATGGCCTCTTACAGCACTTACAAGTGAAAGAAAACATTTCTTCTTTCCTGCAGCAGACGAGATACATCATTGTAGGAATGGATTTGACCTTGTCAAGCAGACTAAAGCAATTAATAAATGATTTTCTCTTGGGGCTGCTGCTGCTGCTGAGTAATGAGTTGTGAGTGCTCTCACCGCGTCTGTCGCTACCTTACAATAACTTCACTGAGTAGAAGGCTCAGTAGCTTACAATCTATCATGCTTTAGCAGATGTAGAGCGGGTACCTCTTGTCTACCAGCTGGGTCATGTCAAGAGACAACCCCACGCAGTTGCCATCCTTTAAGATTGGGCACTTGATCCCTGGATCATAGGTTAAACATTTCTCACCTGGCACAGGCAAAATGAAATGGAGGAGTAAATACTTTGCCTGGAAGAATAATACAACTTGGTAAATGTAAAGTATTTCCCTGTCAGATTTATCAGAAAGGCTTCAAATATTATGCAGCAATTGACATTGGAGTAAAAATGTCATATATTTACTTTGTGGTTGCATAGTTTACAATAGAATGGTTCTTGAGAAAATTAACAAATGAAAAATATTTATTATAAATTTCACAAATACGGAACTTCAATGCTGAAGATTTTCTCAACACAATTTCACAGCAAATTAGATACGTTATTCTGATTAAGTAATATCTATTTTAGTATTTGACAGAATGCAGCATGATCTGTTTATTAAATTTCATGAGCAATATCAATGTTATTTTGCAACTGTTTGCATTCTGTGCATTAAATCTTCTCAGAATAATGACAATCTAATGAATTTATGAAAAGTCTACTCTGTTATTACTTTGAGTTCTCGCTAATTTTTAAGAAAAAAATCTAAGTGATAACACAGCAGACGTTTCACAAATTTATTAGATTTTCATTACTCTCAGAGGATTTTCTGCACAAAGTGACAAAGTCTAAATACTGTATCTTATTGCCTCAAAGAGATATTTGACCACACCTGCTCCAGCAACAGTTTTCCACTCTCTTCAAGTTTGATCATTTTGATTCCATTCCAATCTATCCAAACCACACCCAGAGAATTAACTTCATTGGTTGCTCCAACAAATCATGCAGTTTTACTTCTGGGGTTCCCCAATGATGCATCTTTAGGCATCTTCAATTTCTTATCTACAATCAACATTTCGGATAGATCATCTGAAAACACAGATAAGTTTTCACATTTATGTTGATGACACCCGCCTCAGCCTCACTTTGATATTGTTCTAAATTTCCAGAGTGCCCAAACAGAGCTAATTATCAAGAAAAGTGAATCCCACTGCAAACTTGATTTCCCAGTTACTGCTTATATTCCCCCTTTCGGCTACTGTTGAAGCTGAACCAGGCTATTTGCAACTTTTACGTTGAGCTTTTGCCAAACTCCATCAGAGAGCCCACCTATGTTCACCTCCATAACATCTACTCACTCCATCACTACTTTAGCTTCTAATCTGAAACCTTCATCTCCGCCTTTTTTACTCTACTTATGATTATTCCATTGCACCCCTGGCTTTCCTTGCACATAACACCTCATGGAAACTTGAAGTTATCCAAATCTCAACTGCTTGTCCTAAGCTGCACCAAGTTTCTTTCACCCATTGCCACTGTGTCCCCGGATTAACATAGACTCCTCACTAAGCAGAGCCTCAAATTTAAAATTCTTGTCCTTATTTCCAAATCAATCCATGGCTTTGCCCTTTCCTAGCTTTACAATCTCCTCTGGTACAACAAGCCTCTGAAATACCTATCATCCTTCAATTTTGATTTCTGTAGTACACCTGATTTTAACCATGTTACCATCAGCAGTGCATTGTATTGTACGTACCCCAATCCCAACGACTATCAGGTGACAATTGAAGTAATTTGCTGCCACCATCCTCTCTTCTTGACTGGGTCTAAGAGCCTAGTTGGTTTACAGTGGTACAGGAAAATCACTAATGAGTCTTAAGGAGAAGAAGTGGTTAAAGGAAACATGATTTAGTTTATTGCATGGTGGTAATCAGGTACAAGTTACATGAGTAAGTTAGATATTTTGGTAGAATTCTCCCCCTCCCTGGACCTCATGTTAATGATAATGTACTTATAATCAGTCTTTAAATAAGGATTGATAAACTAACCCACAGAGTAATTTACAACAGCAAAACACATTACAGGATGAGAATCAGATGTCATAGTACCCCAAATGATTTCTGTGTGAACTGTTTGCAGACCTACAGCAGATTAACCACCAGACAGAGATGTAACATCATACATACAAAGCACATCAAGTCCTTAAGGGTGAATTCTCTGCAAAGTAAGGTACATGTACTTTACGGGGTCTTGAGAATAATGGTGAGGGCACAGGCCAGCAAGAGCCTCAGCATCTTGTTTGCCGCATATTCTAGAAAATAAGCAAGGATATTAATAGTCATGTAATGGGGTCAAACAAAATAATGATAAAGAGTTATCAAGGGCACAGGAAGCACTACACAATAGGGAATGTGAGAAATAGTGGGCAACCCGTGAGTGACACACACAGAGCTTGAAAGTCACTGCAGAAAAAACAACAATGAAACCTGACAATATTGACCCAAAAGTCAACTGGACAATAAAGTTTTGTAATGATTATGTTAAATACTGAGTATTGAATTTTAACTCCCAACATTTGACTATTATACCTGAACCTTTTCATGGATTAAAATGCTTTGTGAAGAGAAAGAAACATGTATCTAAAAGGTAATCTGATCACAGAGTGAGGCACACTGTGAAACTCAATTGGGATTAATAAATCTGTCTACACTAAAATTACCATTTTTATCTAAAGATATCAAAACCAGGCAATTGAATCATCATCAAGAAATTGTACACCAGTATGTTAATTTTGTATATTGGGAGATATAAAGCTCATAGGCTAATTAGCCGTCTTGGAAAGACAATGGAACCAAACTCAGGAATACACATCAATCAAGATTTCACGGCTGCTGTTGAGCAGCACAGCAGAAAGAGAGAAGAGATAGTAGGAACTGCTGATGCTGGAGATTCTGAG
>NC_063349.1:39519636-39640429 GCF_021869965.1 Rhincodon typus
TGCGTGGGATAAAAGAAATACAAATATTTGTTGCAAAAACCAATGAGGAATGAAAAAGAAGGGAACTCATTCCCTTCTTCACCTGATTGTAACAAAATGGACAAAACTGCAACCAATGTGGGAGGAGTAACTAACTTTTTTTTGTGGAATTCAGGCTGGAATGTGAGGCCTCTTAAGGGGCAACTCCTGTAAAATTAGGAGTCCAGTCATTACACAATGCTACACATCTGCCTTCAATTCAAGCAAATTAATTAAGCAAATCTTAAACTTCCTCTTAAGGGCTCTTGTGGTGCAGTGATAGTGTCCTTACTCTCTGAACCAGGAGGTCTGGTTGCAAGTCCCACCTGCTCCAGAGGTGTATAATAACAGGTTGATCAGAAAATATATCTCACAATTCCTCGTACCATCTGAGTCCACTGCCACATGTGAGGCTTTCCACAGATAGCCAGCAATTTAGGCTATGCAATGCATTGTTAATTACCAAAATGAGATTTTAGTTTGAATTCTGTTAACTTTTCAATGTTTGATTAAATTATAGTACCAGTTTAAAGAATTTGTATTGTTTAATCCAGTTTAATTTGGTTTAGTTGCATATAATAGATTTGAAATGTCTGAATAGAGCTTCCTTATTTAATCAAATTCTGCCCTGCTGTCATGAAGTAATGATTGAGAAGCATTATGTCCTGATTAACATCTTGTGATCTCTCAGGTCACCAGGAGTCAACAGAGCAAACCATATTCACTCAATACCTCATCTTCCTCTTTGGCTAAGGCACACAGTCTCAAGGACTGTAAAAAATCACATTACAGCTGGCATACCTTCATGTATTAGATAAAGCATTCTGGGACAATAGTGTGTTGTGGGTGTGGCTTTTGGTCTTCTGACCACTACTTCATGCTAAGGTCACCTTCTTGAGCCATCTTACATAAGTCCAGGATGTTTAATGAGCATATCAGACTTGGATGAAATCCTGCAGCAGAAAAGCCTCCAAACCCCTGCACTGTTTATGGAAAGGGCCCATGCTGACAATATACACAATGACACAGAATTGTTTGAAGCAACACTGTTTGTCTTGTCGATAAGCAGCAATACGCTCTGTGAGGGTGTAACCTGGAGTTTCATAGGGAAGGATATCCATGGTGTATCATCCCATTGCTAAGCTGGTGTACTTTCTCTTACTGTTCTCACAGATCAGCTACAAGACAAGATAAGAATGTCAGAAGTCATTTCAATGGAGAAAGAGTTCGGGTGCAGAGTGGGTGAAGGGGGAAACATGTTAGACGGTGGGTGAAGGGGTATTAGATCAGTTCCAGTGGCAGATGAAAGGGTTCAGGAGCATAAGGGAGAAGGGGTATCAGATGCTGGGGATGTGAGGTCAAAATCTGCAGCATGCAAGTGATCTCAGGGGGAACCTATGGGCGGTGTAGTTGGAGGTGTGTGAAGTCAGTATGGCGTCAGTTTAATAGTTGATCAGAACTTAGACTATATATTTAATCAGCTAACTTTTCAAGAGGAATTATTTTATTAACTTCATCAGAATCCTCTAAATTCTTGGATTTAAATGGAAACTTTTGAAGGGTTTCAAGCTTAGAGGAATTGCCCAGTGAAATCATCAATTTCCCAGGCAATTACTTTGGCATTTGTTAGGATGGTGATTCTGCAAGGTCCCCATGTGCAACACCCATCTATGCTGGAATAATGAAATGTCTGGCCAGCAGAAAATCTGAGCTCTATTTAATTTGCTTTGTTGCTGTCAGCCCTGCACTTACGTATTCCACATTCCTCAAGGACTTATTCCTCTATTCTTCATGACTCATTGGTGTAACACACTGGAAAGCAAGTCCTACTATAACTGAAGTTGTCACAAATGTGAAGAGATTTACTCAAACTATCCAACTACTGCCAAACTTAGGGTAAAAGGAAACATTCGCCAGATCTCTGCACTTAAACAGTTATTTATTGCAAACAGATTATTTTTAACTGATGGCAGAAAAGAAATGTGAATTGCTAGTTTGTAATTCTCTACAACTTAATCCTATGATTTTTAAGAAATGCATGCAAACTGACACATAAAGAAACAAGGACAATTATTACAGGTTGGATAGAAATACAAAAAAAAAATCAGAGGAACAGTTCTGGCAGAAGTCCAGATTACAGACATTGATGTGATATTTTCCTGCAGTTTTCTTCTGATACCTTTGACTTGTTGAGAGGACACAAAGTTGTGAATTCACCAATTCCCAAGCTGTCATTCATCAGTTGAGAATTTGACCTTTCAGGGTCTCTGAAGGTGGCTTTCCTATTTTTTCTTTCTTTCAAGAAGGGAATTTTCAGTAAGTAACAAGCTGTTCAGGATTTTCTCGTACTTCTTCACTCATAGAAGTAATAGATAGAGTCGAAGAGTTTGACAGTCCTTCAGTCCATTAACTATTGACTCCTGTCCCATTTACCAGCATTTGGTCTGTAGCCATGTATGCTATGGTGTCCTAAGTGTTCATCAAAATACTTAAACGTCATGGTGATTCTCATATCTAACGCATATCATATGTAGAACACTAATAGAATTTTATCAAAAGTATCCATGTCTTTGTTTATGCCTTGACAAGCTATAATGTCATCAGCTGCAGACCCTATTAGGACAAAGAACAAAGAAAATTACAGTACAAGAACAGGCCCTTCGGCCCTCCAAGCCTGCACCGACATGCTGCCCGTCACAACTAAAAACCACTACCCTTCTAGGGACCATATCCCTCTATTCCCATCCTATTCATGTATTTTTCAAGATGCCCTTTAAAAGTCACTATAGTATCTGCTTCCACTACCTCCCGCAGCAGCGGGTTCCAGGCACCCACCACCCTCTGTGTAAAAAACTTGCCTTATACATCACCTTTAAACCTTGCCCCTTGCACCTTAAACCCATGGCCCTTGGTAACTGACTCTTCCACCCTGGGAAAAAGCTTCTGACTGTCCAGTCTGTCCATGCCCTTCATAATCTTGTAGACCTCTACCAGGTTGCCCTTCAACCTTCATTGTTCCAGTGAGAACAATCCAAGTTTCTCCAACCTCTCCTCATAGCTAATGCCCTCCATACCAGGCAACATCCTGGTAAATCTCTTCTGTACCCTCTCCAAAGCCACCACATTGTTCTGGTCGTGTGGCGACCAGAATTTAACACAATATTCCAAATACGGCCTAACTGAGGTTCTATAAAGCTGCAACATTACCTGAAAATTTTTAAACTCAGTGTCCCGGCCGATGAAGGCAAGCATGCCATATGCCTTGTTGACTACCATTTCCACCTGGGTTGCCACTTTCAGTGACCTGTGTACCTGTACACCAAGATCCCTCTGCCTATCAGTACTGTTAAGGGTTCTGCCATTTACTGTATAAAATACTGTATTCAATACAATAGTGTAATTAGTTATTTAGCTAAGTAAGGATTTAGTGTCTAGTTTGGAAGTGAGTCGTTATCTTAAGAACTGTTTTCTTCAAGATGGGCAATTCAGTCTTTATTTGGCCAATCACCAAAGTTACGTTTCTAGACAGTATCATTTCTCCTGCCATTTCTTCCTAATGTGGTTACTTATTCTTCTTGTTTCAGAAGTTTTAGTTTTGCAGTGTCTCAACGCTGTCTTTATTCTTGGCTTTAAAGGTTTTTAATATTGCACTTGATCAATGATGTATTTCCAAAGTAAATTTCTTATATTCCCCTCGTCTTAAAGACTTTTAAACTTGTTAGTATAGCAATGCTTTATCTTTATAATGTTCACTGGAGGTTGAAATAGAGGTTTCCTGTCTTCTGAGGGCAGAGTGTCATTTTCCCAGTTTTGCATGGGCAAAATGGATGATTTCCCACCATTTTATGCTTAATAAAAATATTAATCTTTTTCAATGACCTTTCCAAATGTGCCTCTGGCCTTAATAAATTCGTCCCAAATTAACTGTGATTAAATTATTGATCTCCTACACATATTGCAGCTGTTCTGTTCTGAAGAAGTGTCTTTGGACTTGAATGATTAGCTGTACTTCCCTCTCCACAGATGCTGCCAGATCTGTAGAGTTTCTCCAGCACACTCTGATTTCTCTTCAGATTTCCACCTTCCACAAGTGGTCATTTTGACACAACACATGGACACCATTAGAAAAAGTTTACCTCCTTCCAAATGATATACCCCAAACAGAAAAGATAAACAAAACTGACACTGACATATGTGTGAAAATGATCTCTTTACACATCTTAAATGAGAAGCACTCAGAAAACAGTCATCACGTTGTGTCGACTATACATGATAAGCTAACTAATTTCCTTATTTTTTGCTTTGTAACTAAGATTCTGTACCTAGGCACCTAAGATGGTGCCATAAGTAGCGACTTATAAACTTTTAACTGTACCCATGTGAGTACATTTAGAATAAACCTAATTCAATTCAATTCAATTCAGTTACTTACAACAGGTCTAGCAACCCATGCATTGACATTATTTGACTTATATAATAATACAGTTCCTTGGGATAGACACATACAACCTTTTACATTGTTGAAACAGCTCATCGAGCATGATCCATGTATCATTATGATGCATGAGGTAACAAACCCACTAGCTGCAACAACAAAGATTCCAGATCACAACATTGAGTGTTCCATGACCTGATTAAACTTTACGCAGACAGGATGATGCTTAGGCAACTTTAAAGGCTTAGTGTTATAGCTGAAAGGCGATACCAACCACAGCATCAACTCTCCTCGTAACTGCAGCAGAAACATTCAAAACAAGTTCAAACTGGAATTGGATTCCATACCATAAGTGAAAGCATTTGCAACGTCAGGCATCCTACTGAATGGTGCAGCTCCATTAACTGTGCTTTGAAGAAAGATGGCACCCTGTACGTCGTTTAAGTCCAAGGCTATTGAATACTCAATTAAAGACATGTCCAGACAGGATCCATAGCCTGGAAGAGCTTAATCCTGTTCTCAGGTACTAAACATTTATTCAAGCTTGATGCTAGGAATGGATTTTGGTCAATACATCTTTCCCCAGAATGATTGAAAATGACAACTTTTTGAAAACCTGTCGGTAAATATTGTTTCTCAGATTACCATTTGAATTTTCCAGAAGCCAGGATGTATTCCAGCAACAAACCATTGAAAATGATCTGTTGAAGGCCATTCACAAATGTTCATCAGGACTCTAATGACTGCTTGTGAAGATCCAGGGGTACAATTTAAAAAGACAGTAGAAACCAAGTTCCCAAATGACCATTTTCGATGCCTTAGCCAAATTCTGAACCCTGCAAAAAGTAAGATATTTCTTTCAACATAGAAATGGATGCTATTAAATCAAAGTTAAAAGATTATCTTTACATCATCTTGTACATTGTGGTCACAGCTGAATACAGCAGATCTTGCGAGCTATGTTAGATGATGAGCAGCACCAATAGCTCAGAAGGTCGTAACCAATAGGTGGATGGAACACATTTGAGAGGTCTCCAAGAGAGCACATTTCTTTTTGTCATTTGGAGGCTAGGTTGTTCCAGGAATGTAATTGTTAAAAGCAAACAAATGAAACTCTAAGTCTATATATGTATATAGGTACAGAAGAAAGCAGGAGATTGGCATTTGAGCCCATGTACTAGCCTAATATTAATCAACTGATAAAGTTGTGTGAAAGATGTCAACTGCATCAATCTCAACAATCAAGAGAACATCTCATTCCACACAAGATACTTGCTAAGTCATGGTACAAGATTGTGACTGATCTCTTCCCATATCCGAGGGTGTGATTACATTCTGGCCACTACATACTTTGCCAGATTTCCTCTTGTACAACAAATAAAATATACCACGAGTGCAATTGTTGTTGACACATTGATCGCTGTATTCGGCATGTTTGTTGTTTCCTCACAAATGGGTCTGACAACAGTATGCAGCACAGTTCTGCAATCTTTCAGGAAATGAACAGGAAATGTGATATCTAATCTATTACTTATTGCCCTCGCTACCCTCAGTTTGATAATCTTGCAAAATGCACTGTCCATAACATAAAGTCCATGATAATTAAATATCAAGCAACTTACCAAGATTTCTGGATGGCAATTTTAAGTCATAAAAATGATAGGAACTTCAGTTGAGAGCCAATGGGGGACTCACGTTCCCTCTTCCAAGGAAGGCCTGCTGGTATTACATATCAATTAGATAGTTGAATCATGGAAGGTGTTTCAGGGAATCAGCAGCAACACTGGGGACATAAAAGATCCCTTGCCACTTTTTGACAAAGAGTGGGATGTAGCAGTCAAAACAGTGTGGAGCTGGAAGAGCACAGCAGGTCAGACAGCATCAGAGATGCAGGAAAGTTAACATTTTGGGTTTACAGCCTTCTTCAGGGAGTGTCCACCTCCAACCCCCTCCCCCCTACCCTTCCTTTCTGGCCAATACTTACTCTTCAACCAACATTATTAAAATAGTTTATGTCATTACTTCTTCTGTATGATCTTGTTATGTGCAAATTGCTTACACTTTTAACGGCAATGCAACTGCGACTGGTTTTCTAAAGTACAGACTAAGCTGTAAAGTGCTTTGAAACACCCTGAGGTCATGAAAGGCGCTACATAAATTGAAATGTTTTCTTTCTTCTATGATTGATGCCTTGTAGGAACAAGTCAAGCACAATCACATATGTGTAAACAGAATAGTTCGATTAAAGGGATTCTATTAAAAGAATCTACAAAGAAGAAAAATGGAAAAAAACAAATGTGTTTCCTTGTTGACTTTGGCAATGACCGATTGAACGTAGTATTAATGTGAGCAAGAACTTTAACATAGTTTTGTAAAATTTTAAAGGAACTGCAATTACCTCTCTCGGTAAGAGCAACAAATACACAACGTAATAAATCAAGTTCATAAATTGTAACCAAGATTTACATGCAATATTCATTTTTCAACTTTCAAATATTTCAATAAGATCTGATACATACAAATTTATGACAGTCTTCTGTGTTTCACACTTGCATTTAAACACTTTTCATAGCCTCGAACTTGAGGAACTATTATGAATTATTCATAAATGTATGCTCACTGAGGGCCTTGTAGTATGGGACTTGCTGTAATGTTGTAATACTGCAACACAAGTTAAGTCCTTTTTATCATTGCAGGTATTGTATCTGAGCCTACAGCATTACGCAGGCATAGTCGAATCACACTCAATGAAAAAAAATTCCAGGAAATCCCAGGACAGCATCATGTAGGTCAGAATCCTGACATATTAGTCACTGCCCTTTGCTCCACCCACTCCCTTCTGTGGGTGGAATTTTCAATTTTGACAAGAGTACAAAATTGGCACCCTAATACACCCCAGTTGACTTTTCTGAAAGGAAAAATCATCCAGGATGTTTAATGGGCTGTTGGTCCAATATTGTCAGTTTGTATGTCATCAAAAGTTGAAAATACTGTCCCTGCTGATGAGAAAATACCAGTCCTGTGGGTATCACAAACAGCTCAATCTTCCCTGAAATCTTCTCTTAGTTTGTGTCCTGAGTTGTGTCCTGTATTCTGATGATGGAAAAAATACTTTATTTTTCAAAGACAGTTTTCTAAACATTTCTAAACTCTGTGACCGCATGGTGTGCTGTATTGTATTGTTGACTACAGCAGTCTGGATAACAATTAATGGAACTAAGCCAATGCCTGCAATCTGTTTAACATCAGGAAAGTCTCAGTACGAAATTATTAGTTTGTGCCCAGGGAGTTCAAGTGCTATCAGTATTATTACTGGGTCACATTTGTAAATGTTCCAAATTCTATACATTGCAAACAGCTACACCTTTCAAACTTTATTTTAATTATGACAATGGATGGAAACAGAAAATGTGGAAACTTCCATAAAGACCACCCCAGCAGCTGGTAAACATAAAATCTTAACTGTCTTAATCTGGTTGACCAAAACTGTTATAGCTGAAATATTTCTACATGAAAGCACATTTACAACATTAAAGAAAGTGTTTGCTAACACCAACCATCCAATGGTAAATTATGATCATGCATGCTCACATCTGCTTTTTTAAAAATGTTCATGTGCATATGCATGCATAATATAAAGCAAATTTTTAAAACATTTTAAAGTTCTATTAATTTTTTTATCTCACATATTTATTCCTTTTATCATTTCAAAAGGTTTGTTAGGGTTTTATTTTTCTTTATTTTAATTTATTTCAATATTTAGCTAATACTATGAATGCTCTTGGTTATCAGCAAATGCAGCTAATATTAAATGCACTGCAACATTAGAAAATATTACTCTTAGAAAGAGCTTTCAAAAATACAGGTGATGTCAGTTAATTAGGGCATTTCTTCATAAGTTTTCAATTAATTCTCAACAGTACTGATGGGATTTGCTTAAGATAAATGTACAACTTTATACTCATAGGAATGCAAGAAAATTCACCACATATCTACAGGAAGAAAATGGTAAGTCAAAGGCTTTTTGTTATTGTTTTAGGTTTCAGAAAGTTAGTGAATGTGTTAAAAATTCTTTGAAATTTTCAAAGAAAGCATTTGACCTTAAGCCACTGAGGTACCCAGCATACAGACTGTGCAACTTTAATCTGCTTTCTTTTCATCAAGGTGGCTGATAGGTTCAAATTGACAGATGCACCCTGATGGTTTAAAGAAAAGTGTTCTCAGTGCTGCTCTATCACTCACGGGTAATCCTTAAATCCACAAAGAGTCAACTGCAACACTTGGATGATCTTTCAAACCGTTACTGCCAGGTCGGCGGTTGAAGTCAGTGAACATAACGGAGCAAGAAATGTAACAAACTATTATCTGTTATCATGTCCCAGTTAGTCAATCTACTTTTAAGAGACTCCCTCGCAAAATCATCACATGTATCATACCATATGAGCTGAGGGTATAAAGGTGTCAGATATACACACACACGCGCGCACGGTACAAGTGAAGAAAGCCTCATGATGTGTGTGTGTGTGTGTGTGTGTGAGAGAGAGAGTGTGAGTGTGAGTGAGAGAGAGTGTGTGTGTGTGAGAGAGGGTGTGTGTGTGAGAGAGAGAGAGTGTGTGTGAGTGAGTGTGTGAGTGAGAGCGACAGAGAGACAAAGAAAGAGAGACAGAACGAGAGTGAAGAACACGGATATTACCAAATATGAAAGTGGGTGGCACTGATATTGGCATATCATTTTTGAGTCGTTTTGCATGTTGTCCAAGGAGCTTGTACTTTAGTAAGGGTAAGCATATCTGGACCAGAATGTTTAGGATAAGTGGAAAAATAGAGTACTTGAGCAAACCAAACTGTCAGTTTTATGGTGTGAAAAGTTTAAAAAAATGTCTTGACAAAATTACTAAGTAACAGTTTGAAATCTTCAGATTAACTGGTGAATTGTGACAAGAGTAAATTTAATAAGAAAGAGACAAATTTAAACAAATTCCTAAGCATACAGTGCAGTCAAATGATAATGTTCAAAATACATCAAGTTATGAAAAGGGTTCATGTAGTTATATTACAATTTGGCTTTCTCAAAGTATGCAAGCTGTGTATTTTAAAACATTCAACAATATGTCCATTATTTAGGCCTAACGTGCCTGCATTATCAGAGATGAAACGGAGTATTTTCTGTAATTTCATTGTTTTTACAATCTCCTTTAAAAACATAGACACCACTGTGCATTCAAATGTGGAAACATTAAGATGGTCTGTTTGAAGGTTTTATTGGCACCTTGATGGTCATGTTCCTAGTCAAAAAAAATCACAAATCATCAGAATAGCATATGTGTTGTATGGAATATTAACAGAGTGTGTTAGTCAAACTGACCTGGATAAGATAACAAACAGGGCAATAAATATCAAATTCACGTCAAATAAATGTTATAAATTGCTTCAGCAGAGCAACAAATAACGAGTGAAAAAGGAAGGAATGAACAGGCAAGAGCAAAGGGTGTGATGTGACCATCAAATCCTCTCTGGTCCATACGGAGGAATGAGCAGAAAAAGAAACAATTATGGGGCAGAAGGAGTGTCTCTTTCAGCTCTGCTACAGACAGTTAGTTTAAAGCTGCAAAAGGAAGTATAAACAATGAGGCTGATGAGAGACTTCTTGCAGAATTATGGCATAGTTTAGACACTTGAGTGGGAATAATTATTTTAAGAAGCTCTTCTGCTCTTCACTGGCAACTATACATAAAGAGCCTACATATTATTTTGTTTGTACTCTGGGCCATTTGATAAAAGCATTATCATAGCCATTTAAGATTCCATAGTTAAATATTCTCAAGGAGTCTGAATGATGTGATCTCATGAGCGAACTGTAGATATTTATTTGAAGTGACAAAGAATCTTTGATTTTGATGATGCTCCAAAATAGTCCTTTACAATCAGGAGGTTTCTGTACAGTAAGAGATTAATAAAAGAATTGACAAATCAAAGCACAAGACTTAAATATTCATAGAAAAAAAGAGAGTTTTCTATCTTGTTGAAATCACCAACTGCATTAACTACACACACCACACACACAGCTCTATTATGTGTATTTAAATATTAGTACAATGCTGCATTTGCCAATAAGGTGACTGATACTTTCAAATTGACACATGCACCCTGGTGATTTAGAGAAAAGTGTTCTCAGTGCTGCTCTATCACTCATGGGTAACCTTTAAATCCACAAAAGGCCTGTGAGAGTCAACAATTCTCTATTGGGAGCTGAGGGTTGTTAGCTCTGGCAGATAGCAGTTAGCTCTGGGGGTTTTGTCCAACTGCCCCCTTCTTTTTAATACCCTTGATGACATATCAATATTTCTTACAATAGGATTGGTCCTATGTTGTCAAAAGTATCAGATTTAAATTTAATTGGTTTTTGGTAGCTAAGTGTTTGGTTCAAATTGATAGGCTAATTTCAAAAGCTTGTTGTCATGATTTAAAAAAAAAGACTGCTGCTTAGCCTGCTAACTGCATGGCCTTTTGATACAAATGTTTTAAATCTGATATTCTCTGTGTACATGCAAACTTTCAAGCTGCTGTTTAAAAGGCATCCAGTACAAATCTCTCAGCATAGAAAAAGCACATAATCCTTTAAAGGGAATGTGCAATACTTTCCCTAGCACTTCACAAACACCAAATTCTAACTTCCTGCCTTCTAATCTACAAGTACTCTACCAATTTCACAACACCTCCCCCTTAAGAAAAAAAAATTATGAAAAGATGGCTTCATTCTCATTTCCTTTAAAATCTTAACTCCATTAAATTACTAGATTCATAGCTCACTAATCTGGAGTTATGTATTTTATGTGAATTCTATATAGATAATATATGTACACACACACACACGCAAACACACACAACATTGAACACCACCATTTCTATCTTATGTAAAAAATTTTCTTTTAAACTGTTAATAAAACATCTGCTATATATTCACAATGTGCAACATGTACAATCTGTAAATTAAATGCTTGTAATATGAGACTTCAACAAAATACTTTTGTGTTCTTGTCCTTAAATCTTTCCAGAAATGGCAAAGGATTGTGGTCAATATACACAACCGTCTCTGATGCATTGTTTGCAACATAAACGTTAAGATGTTGTGAGGCCATTACCAAACTCACTAACTCTTTTTCAATGGTTGAATTTTTTTCTGGTGGATATTGGGCTTTTTTTTTTGAAAAATAACTGATTGACCTTTCAATTCCGCAATCATCCTCCCGTAACAACACATGTCCAACACCTACATTGCTTGCATCAATGGCGACTTTGAAGGGTTTTAATAAATTATGTATGACTAAAACTGGTGCGGTGATTAACACCACTTTTAAATTTTCAAATGCATCCTGGCATTGTTCTGTCCATTAAAATTTTGTGTTCTTTTTGAACAAATCCGTCAGTGGTGCCACCATGCTACTAAAGATTGGGACAAATCTCCTGTAGAATCCACTCAATCCTAAAAAATCATAGCCCTTCCTTCTTCAAGGATACTCTTGGAAATTCCTCGATGGCCTTTGTCTTCACATTCCTTGGTCTCATCCATTCGTATCTGATGTTATGCCCTAAGAACGTCACTTCCGCCTTCGTAGATTCTGTTTTTGCCAAGTTTATGACCAACTTTGCCTTCCATAGTCTCTCAAGGAGCTCTGCCAAATGCTCCATGTGACCTTTCCACGTTTGGCTAAAGATCTCAAAGTCATCAATGTAGACAGCACTAATAGTCAATCCTGCAAAATCTCTGTTCATAAGTGTTTGAAAAGTGGCTGGTGTGTTTTTCATTCCAAAGGGCATTACTTTAAATTGTTATAGGCCATTTGGGGTCACAAAAGCAGAAACTTCTTTTGCGCTTTCCAACAAAATAACTTGCTAGGAATGCAAAGTAACTCCAACTTTGCGATGAAAGTGGCTTGTCCAAATTTTTTCCACACAATCCTCCAGCTTTGGAATTGGGTATGAGTCAGATTTGGTCACGGTGTTGACCTTCTAATAATCTATGCAGAATCGTTGAGTACCATTAGGTTTGGGAACCAAAACAATTGGCGAACTCTACTCACATTGACTCATCTCTATGATGTCTTCTTGGAGCATCACTTCCACATCCTTCTGAATCTGCACTGCTTTGAGAGGATTAAGCCTGTAGGGGTGTTGTTCTTCAGAACAGCATTCCCTACATCAGCCTCATGTACTATGGCATTAGTCCTCCCCATTCTATTTCTACATAGGTCCTCATAGCATTATAATGAGTCTTTCAATTTAGTTTTCTGTTCCAAGGACAGATAGTTCACGACTTTATCCCATTCCTTAATGACTTCCTTATTGTTCAATTTAATCTGAGGCACATTAAAATCCAAATGATCAGGATTTGATTTCTAACTCTGAGTGGCAGTAACTAATACCTGTTTCTCCGGTTTCCTTTCCCTGTCATAGTGAGGTTTCAGCATGCTCGCATGACATACCCAATAATTTTTTCCTATTTACCAGGTAATTCACCTGACTCAACTTCTTCTAAATCTGAAAGGGACCACTAAACCTTGCTTTGAAGGGATCTCCTACCACTGGTAACAGCACCAATACTTTATCCCCACGGGCAAACATATGAATTTTAGATTTCTTATCTGCTTCTTGCTTCATTAGGTGTTATGCCACCTTCAAATGTTGCCTAGCTAATTCACCTACTCTGTTTAATATTTCTTTCACCTCAGATACATAATCCAACTGTGAGATCTCTGACTTCGGACCTATCAACTTTTCCTTAATTAAGGTTAAAGGCCTTTTTACTTTGTGTTCAAATATCAAATCAGATGGAGTAAACTGAATCAATTCATTTGGAGTATCTCTAATAGCAAATAATATAAATGGGATACTTTTATTCCAATAATTTGGTAATCCAGGCAATAAGCCCTCAATATTGTCTTTAGGGTCTGATGCCATCTTTCCAATGCTCCCTGGGATTCAGGATGATACACACTTAATTCAGAGTGTTTGATGCCTAAACCAACCATGACCTCCTTAAATAATTTGGCAATAAAATTGGATCCTTGGTCTGACTGAATCTCCTGGGGTAGTCCATTACAGGTAAAGAAAGCAAGCAACTCCTGCATAACATTTTTTGCTTTGACATTTCATAATGGAATTGCCTCCAGAAACCTGGTAGATGTATCCATTGTGGTTAGCAAATATTGGTTCCCACTTTTGGTTTTAGGGAGAAGACTTACACCATCAATTATAATCCGTGTAAAAGGTTCTTTAAATGTGGGAATTGGCATCAAAGGCACTGGTTTTATCACAGCCTGTTGCTTTCCTACCACGTGACACGTAGGACAGATACAGCAAAATTCAACCACACCGTTATGTAATCCAGGCCAATGTTTCTGTAATTTAGCCTGAATCTTCCTCACTCCCAGGTAATTTGTGTGCTACCTGCAATACTTCCTATCTGTATGCTACCATCAACTCAATCTGGTGAACTTCTGCCCATTTCTCATCTGCAGTAACCCGCCAAGGTCTCTATTTTCTCGTTAAGATTTTATCCTAAAGTTAATATCATTAAGGAATACATTCTGATTCATTTTCTGAATAGGCTTTATGATATAAATCCTTTATTGTCTCATCTTTCTGTTGTAACTCCATTAATCTTTCAGAACTTAACACCTCTCCCTGATCCTCTGCCTGCTTAGGTTTTTCTTTTACCATCTCATCATACAGAGTGTCAGATAACTCGACCTCAACTCTTTCATCTTTATCTTTTGATTTCCCATCTTGCTTTAATTTATGGCTGTGGGATATTATCACCACATAGTCTGGAAAAATTCCAGGGTATTTTTATTTTAACTCCTCAATTCTGTGGCTTTCCTTCAGCTTCTCCACTACAATGGATATCAGTGGATATCCTCCTGTGATCCAACTATATCGTTTCCAAGAATAAACTGTATTTCTGGAATAGCCAATTTTTCCATCACTCCCAATTTCACTTCCCCAGTCTTGATTGGACTTTCTAGCCTTACCTTACACAGGGGAACACTATTCCTTTTTCCAATTATTCCACAGATTACCACTCTCTCCAGCAATATTTCAGAAGGAGTGCAAATATTTTCATCTCTTACCACTAAAGACTGACTAGCTCCTGTATCTCTCAATATTTTAACTCTTTTAACTACTCCCCCTGTTCTATCTGAGTAAATCTTACCCACACAGGTAAAGTCTTTGAAAAGATCAGGTGCTATATAACTATCCAGTCCGTGAGTAGGCTATGCACTACCCTGCAGCTCTGTGACTTCTCTTGGGATTTCCTTCACTACCTTAAATAATCCCAATGGTTTAGCCTCTTTTACCACATTCTTTTTCCCATTGCCTTTCTTAAACCACCAGCACTGTGACTTTGTGTGTCCCATCTTATTGCGGTGAAAACACCTCTTTTCCACCCTCTTGGGTTTCTTTTTATACATGTGGTAAACTGTTCCCAGTATGATCTACTTTTTATTTTTCAATGAAGGATCTTCCTCTTTCCCAATTTCTATCCCTCATGGAATGAAATTGCTGTCAGAAGCAAGATTTCGATTTATGCATTAATGTGTATTCATTCGCTATCTCTGCAGCTCTTTTCACTGTTTTAATTTTCTGTTCCTCAACATGAATTCTTATCACTTCTGGAAGTGAGTTTTTAAACTCCTCCAGCAGAATAATACCTCTCGGAGCTTCATTTGTCTTTTCTATCTTTAATGCTCTCATCCATCTATTGAAGTTACTCTGTTTAATTCTTTCAAATTTGATATATGTCTGACGTGGTATTTTTCTTATTTTTCTGAATTGTTGTCTATATGCTTCTGGTATCAATTCATAGGCACTCAAAGTAGCCTGTTTTACTTCTTCATATTCGCTTGACATCTCCTTTGATAGCGCTGTAAACACCTCACCAGCCCTGCCTACCAACTTAATCTGAATTAACATTACCCACACTGTCTCTGGTCACTTCATCTGTTTAGCCAATTTCTCAAAGGAAATGAAAAAGGCTTCTACACCTTATATTCTGTCTGCTAATTCTAAAAGTGTCACCTTTCTCTGTCATTCTAAACTTTCTTGGCAAATTTGGAAAACACCTTTGACCTCCAGAACCTCTTTAGCAATGTTAAGAGCCATTTCTACACTTCCGATTTAACCAACAACAAGCAACCAAAATTAAACAGATTTTCCACTTCTCACTTAAGTTTTATTTAAAGATCTAGGACACTAGTTCGCGAGTCTGTGTAAAATCTGCTGGGATCTTTTGTACTCCAAATCTGTTCAAATCTGCCCAAATCCATCTAAATCCTGG
This sequence comes from Rhincodon typus, assembly GCF_021869965.1. Taxonomy (NCBI): domain Eukaryota; kingdom Metazoa; phylum Chordata; class Chondrichthyes; order Orectolobiformes; family Rhincodontidae; genus Rhincodon; species Rhincodon typus. Next base: position 39,535,428 of record NC_063349.1, read on the forward strand.
ATGATGAGCCCCCAATCTGTTATAAAGCGAAGGTTGACTCCCCTCTGGGAACTAAAAAACCAAAACTCTGAAAGAGGAGTGCCTTGCCATATAATCTGTAAAAGGAGTGTGAAAAGTGGTATAACTTGCCTTTCAGCAACTTCTAGTGGTTAAATAAAATAAATCCCTGACACTCACTTTAAAAAAAAGTAATAATTTATTTATCAAACTCTAACAACGAACAATTTAACTGAACTTTTAACAAACCGAATAAATCCCTTGTAACTACTAACTATTCCCAAATAGTGCAAGATTATAATGGTATGCTGTTCAATTAAATAGAAGTCCCACTTATATAAAAAAATTAATTTCTTGAAATGACAACCAGGTTGCATGTCTTCCGGAATGTTCTGTGCCTTCTCCATTGATTCTTCTGTCAGGAATATTAACTAGTTGTGCCATAAGTACGTTTGGTATTTACATGCTCTTTTCTTTAGGATATACAGGAGGATTTGAGAGTCAGCAATTCTGTCTTGAGAGCTGAGGGCTGTTAGCTTTGGCAGATAGCAGTTAGCTCTGGGGTTTTGTCCACCTGTCCCCTTCTTTTCATACCCTTGATGACATATCAATATTTCTTACAATATGATTGGTCCTGTGTTGTCAAAGCCATCAGATTTAAACTAATTGGTTCTTGGTATCTAAGTGCCTGGTTCAAATTGTATGGCTAATTTCAAAAGCTTGTTGTCTTGATTAAAGAAAAACTGCTGCTTTGCCTGCTAATTATATGTCCCTTCGATACAAATGTTTCAATTCAGGCACTCTCTGGGTACATGCAAACTTTCAAGCTGGTACTCAGACATCCATTTTAAATCACGAAGCATTGAAAAAGCGCATAATGTTTTAAATAGACCATGCAATGCTTTCTCCCCTAGCATTTTACAAACACCAAGTTCTGACTTCCTGCCTCCCAATTCACAAGTACTCTATTCAAATTTGCAACAGTGGCAAGTTGTTTCAGGAATGTTGCATGGTCAAATGCAGCTTGAAAAAATCTGAGAGACATCATAGGTGAGCAGTAGGTCATTAATATGAAGCATTTGGTAATATGGCAACAGAACTTACCAAGCCTCGCAGCAAAAAACCCTCCTCAAACCTCAATGCATGTCAAAATTAGACAATAAAATGTAAGATGCAGCCTGGAGTGTTTGTTCCCAATACAAAAATGGCTGGAATAGCCATCTACACATGTGCAACATTGAATCTGTGATGTGTCCTCAGCATATATTTAATTTTGTTCAGCTCCTGAATCTGGAAAACAGACACTGTGAGCAGCTAGGAAACTACAGCAAGCAGACTATAAAAGCAGGTATCAGAGGATAAGGTTTCAGAGCATTCATTCAGATTGGTTGAATGTGTGAACTCATGTTCCTGAAGGAGCAGTGCCATGACTTGTGTTATTCACTATTTACGAAAACATAATGGACTAGGGCAGCAAAGCACAGTTTAAGGACTGGTGATGTTAAATTAACAATACAGTTGATACACATGATAATTTGACAAAATAACTGAATACAACACAATAATATTAAAATACTCACTAGAATAATTTCACCTTTTAGTTTGAAGCAGAATGAAATTATTTGTCAAATGATGTTGCATAGCAATGCAGAATACTTGTATTTGCATGTTTTTACTCCATCTATCCGTGGCATTGCCCACAGTGCAGCCCAATTAACTGGCTAAACATTACTGTCGTAATGTGGCAGCCAATTTACACAGAGTAAACCCCCACTCACAGCAATGTGATAACGACCATATAATCTGTTTAATTAAGAGATAAATATTGACCAAGACTCCCAGGGAGAACTCACTGCTCTTTTTGCAAATAGTGTCATAAGATCTTCGACATCCACCTGAGATAGCAGCTGAGGCCTCACTTTTAAGAGCTCATCCAAAAGAAAGTATGTTTGACAGGGCAGCATTCCATCAGTTTGTTTTCTGTGAATAAATTTCTGGAGTGAGGGACACTTGAAAACCACAATCTCTGATCTAGTGACAAGACCTTGATTCACTGTGTCAAAAAAGACACTCCTGTACATGGAGGAGATGGGACAATCCCTATAAATACGCAGCATGAAATTTTGACAACTAATAAATATGGAAATGCTCTAAGCAGTGTACATTTTTAAGTCTATTTTGCACATAATGCCACTTGGAGTGGCTTTTGAACATCATTCAGAAATACTCCTGGATTACAATTGTCCACTAGCCTCTTTTATTTATTGAAGAGAAAAAAATATATTTTAGCCCTTGAGGAATCCTTGACAAGTGATATGCAACATCTTTATTTTTTCCAGTGCTGTTTACGGCTAAAGTGTGCTCGATGAGCAAACGGTGCCATTACTCATCACCTTACATGACCTCTCTCTCCCATGGTGCACTTTAAGATAGATTGGCTGGCACCATCATCATCCTGGTAGTGATCTACAAGACTTGCTTTGGGCATCTAGTATGGGAAAGGAAAGCCACTTGGTAGTTTAATGAGAAGAGGATATTCTCCTAAAAACAGTTTGTATATTGCATGATTGCAACTATGTACAAGTTATATAGATGCAATAGTCTCTAAAAACGTCTATGAGGAAAACCCAGATGGTAGGTCTTACTCGAAGCTGCTCTCTTACCACGCCTATTTGACATCATAATGGGTAATGCATAATGCAGTCCTCAGCAGTACATTTTCAGGCCCTCCCTTTCATCTTTATACAACAGAGTTCGCTGGAAATGTACAAAAGTCATTGTAGAAATTAGATTTACACTGTCATTGTGTGCACATCACTAGTTGGAGTCATAACTAGCACAAAGGAAGATGGATATGGTTGTTGAAAATCAATCATCTCAGTTCCAGGATATCACTGTAGGAGTTCCTCAGGGTAGAAATTTTTAAACAACCTGTTCAAAGATGTTATGACACACCTCTGGAGCAGGTAGGTGACACCAGACCACCTGACCCAGAAGTAGGGACACTGCCACTGCACCACAAGAGCTCTCAGTTCCTCAGGGTAATGTGCATGCCCCAACTGTCCTCAGCTCCTTCATCAATGACCTTCCTTTCAATAAAATGTCAGAAGTAGGGATGTCATTGCTGGCTGAATAATATTCAATATCTTTCACAACACCTATTGGATAGGCACATGGATGATAGTAAAATGTAGGGTATGCAGGGTAGTTTGATCTTAGAGTAGGATAATAGGTCGGCACAACATCGTGGGCCGAAGGGCCTGTACTATGCTGTACTGTTCTATTTTCTATGTTCTGTGTTCTATGTTCTATGTTCTATAATTGCTCAGATACTGAAGCAGCTCATGTTCATGTACAACAAGACCATCTATCTTTACCAAGGAACATGATAATGCTAAAGCAACATGAAAGAGGAGATAGTCAAGATACTGATAACATAGTGTGGAGCTGGAGGAACACAACATGCCAGGCAGCATCAGAGGAGCAGGAAAGCTGACATTTCAGGACAGGACCCTTCTTCAGAAAGATTTCTGATGAAGGTTCCTAACCCAAAATGGCAACTTTCCTGCTCCTCTGATGCTGCCTGTCCTGCTGTGTTCCTCCAGCTCCACACTGTGTTATCTCTGACTCCAACATCGGCAGTTCTTACTGTCTCCTAGTCAAGATACCGGATGGACTAAAGTTGTCAGAAGAGATGTTAATAAGCCTGGTATATTTAAAATTAAATAAATCACCAGATCAGATGCAGCTAAGGTTACTGAGGAGTGTAAGATTGGAAGTAGAGGAGGTACTGACCATAGTCTGATAATCTTCCTTTTATGAAGGGATGGTTAAGAGGACGGGAGAATTGCAAATGTTACAATCTTGATCAGAAAAAGGTACAAGATAAGCCCATCAATGACAGGCACATCATTAAGTCAGCAGTGGGAAGTCTTTTAGAAATGAAAAACCTATGTCCCTTTGAAGTCCATCAATATCACCTTGCTTCCAGGTTTCATGGCATCAGCAACTTTTGAAATTATGTCCTTTACTCTGAAATTCAGGTTGCTAGTTTAGAGTTAAGAAAGCTAAGATCTTAACACTATTCCTGGGAATCCCCACAATATAAAATCAATGATCATTGCACTGAAACAACCCATTTAGCCTAGCATATCTTTGCTGGCTCTGTCTGAGTATTGGTCCAAATAAACTACTGTTCATCATTACACACTGCTTCCTCTAATTGAAACAACTTTGTATCCATATTATAGCTGTCCGTTTTATTCCATGGATTTCAACTTTGCTGATAAGCCTGTTATTTGGTACTTTATCAAGTGACTACTAAAGTCCATATACATCACATCAACTTCATTGCTCTCACCCTTCTGTTGCATCATCAAAAAACTCAAAGTTGTTAAGCACAAATTTCCCCACGCAAACTTCTCCTGGTTTTCCTTAAGTAATCCAGCTAAATCCAAGTGATAAATTTTTTTCTGCTGGTAGAATGGATGGGCTCATGGCTGATGAAATTTAATGCAGAGAAATATGAATTGGTATATTGAACTGATTTTTACTGAAATTTGACCGTGTCAATTTTGGCCAGTTTCATGCATGGTTTCCCCCCATGAGTTCTAGTGAGAATTTCTTGTGCGAACATCCCAAACTCACCTCATTTCTATGTGCCATGCCTCTCTGATGCTCTGCTTGTCATCTTGTCCCGCCCATCACAAGCAAAAGTATTCTTCAGTGCCAGGACATCCCAGAACTACCGATGCTATCTCTAAAGCCCAGCTGTGCACCGAGTGAAACACTTGGAGTCTGGAGGTGCCCTTGACAGTGCACATAGTGAGAGAGTGACTGAAAATAGATGATTCTGAGGGCTCATAGCTGATACTTTATTGCAAATGCAAATGTAAATTCATACATCTATTAGCACTTAAGAACCAAGCAACAGGGCTGAGCAGTCCTTGGTTTCATCTTAGGATCGTGTCCATGGGAATGCTACTTTTTCCTGAATTTTGATATTGCTTCAATATTCCTGATATTGCCTAACATCTTCTCACTGTTAAGCGCTGAACTATCACATATTAGAAAGCCTTCAATTGGCTCAGAACATTCACTTTTATTCAGCATAAACAAACATTAAAAAATACAAAGGCTATACTTGCTTCTAGGAACAAGCAGTGATCACTTGCATTTTGAGTAGAAACAAATTTACAGTCACTGAGTTTTCACTGCACGCAGCTCATGTCTACGGGAACTGGATATCAATTGATTCCTATCTGCTTTGCTACATTTGACACTGCAGTTCTTTATCACACAGAAGATGACATTACTACTGGCAAATGACTTGACCTTCTCCACGGAAGATTGCTACCACTCTCCCGGCCCTTCAGTGTCCATCACTTCCCCACTTTGCTTACAAACACAGCTGGCTAGGAATATCTGGTACACTACCTAATGAATACTGCATGCTGCCACCAACCCCCCTAGCACCACCGCGCACCCCCCCCACCCCCGCCAGCCCCCCCGCCCCACAAAGCTCACCTGTGACCCATTTCCAATCCAAACGTCAGGAACTCATCTTCAGTAGGAAAATCATCTGCTCCACCATGGCTCTGGCCAGAGAATAGGCTACATTGTATCTACGTATGGCATCAGTCAGGGGTTTACATAATGGAGGCATTGTTACATAGGCTAGCCCTTCTAACCTCGTAACTATCTTTGTAAGGTATTCAGCTCTTGAAACAAAGCAGGTTTGAATGTGTTGTCTAGGATATAGGCATTATGACAACTCCCAGCGTATCAGATGCCAACTTCTAAAATGTGGTACCAATTCAGATGATTGGTATGTTGATGGAATAGAATGCTTTTCTATTGATAAAGTCAGCCAAGTTATGATATAGCACTGTCAACATGACAAGTGCACATTATATAGCACTGTGCACCTGGGGGAGCATGAGGTATGTTGGCAAAACATAGTGTCCGTGCTGCAGCATAGGCAAAAGAGACGGCACGGTGTGATCCAGCACAAACTTCATCTGCAACAGCCTTGATACATTTGTGGGTTGAGGGTTGTGAGATCCCATCTATGCTGCGACTGAATCTGTTGGTCATGGCTTTAATGAACCTTGGGATTATCAGAAATAGAACAGGTTCATTTGAAAGGTGCCAGTGCTCTCTAAAGTTCTCTCTAATGAAGCACAGAACTATCCTCAGAATTGGAGATGCGCCATGATGATGCAGTAAGGTTGGCATATGTACAATACCATGCATGTCCATGCATGAGTGATGTGTACAGTCGCCATGAAGCGATCCTTAAGTTATTAGTGACTGGTGTCTAAGATGAAGGACCAGAGCAGCAAGCAGTGAGCTGGAGTTGTCACATAACAGCTCTGATCATAATGAGGAGAATTGTCACTGTCTAGCTTGCATCTAGCTGGTGTGAAAATGGGAAGGTGCATATAAATGATGTGAAATTACATAATAATGAGATGTAAATATAAGCTAAAGCATGCAAATAGACTTCTACATTCACTAGAGAGAAACTCATCTCGCTGTTCAACATTGGTTGGAAATGATACTTTTTGCTGTCCACATGGGGAAGTTCCTCACTGCTGATTTTCACAACATTTTGCCCACATTGTTCAGAGACTGAGAGGATTCCATCCCTTATAGTAGGAAGAGTACAAAGGAAACAACAGAAAATAAGAGATTTATGTGAATACTTAATTGACCCCCTTTTATAATACTTTTGATAAGACCGATATTTTAAAGTGAATATTAGAGGAGGGGTAATAAATATTTTATTTTTGGTTTTGTCCCGTGGGTGGCACGGTGGCTCAGTGGTCTGCACAGCTGCCTCACATAGCCAGGGACCAGAGTTCAATTTTACCCACGGGTGGCTGTCTATGTGGAGTTTGCACATTCTCCCTGCGCTGTGTGGGTTTCCTCCGGGTGCCCCGGTTTCCTCCCACAGTCCAAAGATGTACAGGTTGAGTGGAATCACCATGCTAAATTGCCTATATTGTGCAGACTAGGTGGATTAGCCATGGGAAATGCGGAGGTTCAGGGATAGAGTAGAGGGGTAGACCTGGTTGGGATGCTCTTCAGAGTGTTTGTGCGGACACAATGCACCAAATGGCCTGCTGTAGGGATTCTATGATTCTAATTTTTGACATAGGGCTGGAGGAGAGAGAGTACATGTACACTAACCATTGAAAATGACAGCATAGTTTAAGAAATGGTTAATAAAACACACAAGATCCTGGGCTTTCTAAACTATGGCACAGAGTACAAAAACAAGAAAGTTATGGTGAACCATTATAAGACATGCAATTGGAGTAATGCATCCAGTTTTGAGCCATACATTTTAGGAAGATTATGTGAAGGGTGCAGAGAAAATTTACAAGATTGGTTCTTAAGATGAGAGACTTCAGTTACAAAGACAGATTGGAGAAGGTGGTATTATTGTCCTTAGAGAAGGTGGAAAGGATATTTTACAGAGGTATTCAAAACTATAAGGCCTGGAGTATAGAGGAAAAAATAGTTCTCATTTGTGGAAAATTGAAAATCAGTACATATCAATTTAACATGAATGGTTGAAGAACTAGATGCAACAAGAAGAATTTTTTCATGCAGCATGTAGTTAGGATTTGGAATATGTAGTCTGAGATATAGCAGAGACAGATTCACTCATAACTTTCAAAAGAAAAATAGATAATTATCTGAAGACAACAAATTGTGGCAATGGGGAAATGAATTGAAATGGGACCACCTGACCTACTCTTGCAGAAAGGATAGACATGTCAACATGGGCATAATGGACCATATTGCTTTCTTCTGTGCTGTAACTATTTGCACAATACAGTGTTTCAAACTAAAAGTTATTGACAACTCATTGAGGTAACTGACAATTAGCAGCCAAGTTTTGCTTAAATTTTAAACCAAGAAAATTGATCCTGATTGGTCAAGGCTTTGGCCTGAGAAATGAGCCTCAGAATGTTTGTCTCTGTTCATTCTATCTGCAAAACCTGGTAGTTAATTGCCAGTCATCTTTAACTGGTACATTTTCAACAGCAATGCCCCTACCAATCAGAGTCTTGCTAATCAATTAGCACTCTCCTCATATATAGTATAAATGTTGTTTGCCCATTGCAGTGATAATTCTTAGGAATTGTCATATTAAGTGGAGGGTGAAATATTTCTTTATGACTCTAAAATGTGTTTTATTTCAGGGGTGTAATGCTAGGTGAATGCTACACAAAATTAAAAATAAGATATTTATCACCTCTTTGTTAACATACACATTACAGTATTGGCTCTATCAAAAGTGTTAAGAAAGGCGTCAATGAAGTTTTCACATAAATAACCTTAGTTTGTAATGCTACAGATCTGAAATATACAACTGTAACAAAGTACAAACTTTAGAGAAATGCAATCTATAAGCCTTATTGATAATGAAAGAACTGGATTCTGTCTATGCAGAGAGAAAATTTATTTTAAACTGGCGACGGAGAATCCAGGAATATTTGTCAGAATTATGTAAGCATAGAAATTATTCAAATATCTTTTCGCATGGGTCAATTACTGCTTGAATAAATTTTTGGCTTGAGCAATGAATGAGTACTTACTGTAAATGTTCAAAAGGCAATAACTTGATCTCCCCTATGGTTATTATCACAGCATGTTAGAGGAAATGGGGGTGATGTGCCTCCTTATGGTCACTGGTCTCCTGGAGCTTCTTTTGACAATTAGAGAGTTATTTCCCGTACCATGTAAATATATCCAACATTTTCCCTTCTTCTACCAGCACAGCCTCCGCCCACCACCACCTCCCAAAAGGTTATGTGGGCTACGATGAAGGAGGTTTATTATGGGCTGCCATAATGGGGGAATATAGGATAGTACGATCCTTAGCTAAATCACAATTCAGGACAAATGCAGTGACCAGTAAATCATTTTCTGTTTGCTGTTTTCAGATGTCAAATGTGAGCGGCTACAATTCTGTGCTGTGAAATCTGAATATCATGTGAATTTATTTTGCTTTGGTTGTAATTGAGGAGAAAATTTAAATTGAGAAAGGTTTATGTCATATAATTAGTGAATAATGGAAGTCGAAGATATCTAACGTAGATGACTGGCAAGGGGAAAACCACAAAATCTCAATGAATGAGAAGAATTGTCAGACCAGTTTTATCAACAGGTGGTTGTACTAAAAGCCTAATATTGGTCTAGATTTTGTGGTGCGCTTTTGACAGCGAACTGTCAGTGTTCATCAGCATCACCCCTTGAAAGCAGCCACAAATTCAGTAGCTAGATTAACCTCAAGTCAATGCAGAGATCTTGAAGTTACATTCAGTCAGTCACTGCTTCACCAGTCAGTGGGACAGACCAACTTCCCCTTGCCCAGCACCTTTCCAGAATCAACAGTGTGGGAATTTAGCTTATGTGGTGAGAACGTCTTGTTTTCCCATTTCTAAAAAATTGCAACTTAATAAATCAGGTAAAACTGAAATCTAAATCATATGACTTTTTTGGCTATGTCCAGGTTGTGTTGAGTTTCTCCACCAAGCCTGACAAATTCTCTTGCCATATCTTCCCAAACTTGCATTTGAGTTAAAAACTGAAAGAACTGTGGATGCCGTAAATCAAAAACAAAAATAAAAATCTCTGGAATAGCTCAGCAGATCTGGCAGCATCTGTGGAGAAAAATCAGAGTTAACGTTTTGCGTCAAATGACCCTTCCTCGGAACTGCAGCTGGGGAGGTAATGGCCTAGTGGTATTATTGCTGAACGGTAAAAAAAAGAGACGCCGAAAATGTTCTGGGGACCTGTGTTAGAATCCTGCTATGGCAGATGGTGGAATTTGAATTTAATAGAAAAAAAACTGGAATGAAAAGTCAATGATGACCACGAATCCATTGTCGATTGTCAGGAAAAGCCCATCTGGTTCACTAATGTCCTATGGAGAAGGAAACTGCCATCTTTATCTGGTCTGGCTTACATGTAACTCCAGACCCACAGCAATATGGTTGACTCTCAACTGCCATCTTGACAATTAAGGATGGGTGACAAATAATGGCCTAACCAGTGATGTCCACATCCCATGAATGAATTAAAAAAAAAGGAGCCTATTATCTCTGGCTGAATGGACAAAGTACAAAAAGGCAAGGCATGGCAAAGCAAGGCAGGATACTGTGAGCATCAATGTAGGCTCAGAGTGTTTGAGCACTATGACAGCAAGTGAAGATCTCAGAAATGCAACCTGGTTCAGTCCAGCAGCTGGGTGCATGTTTCCAGGTACACACAGTCCCTGCAGCAGCATTACAATGATATTGCTGCTGAAGCTGTAGGTACAAAAGTATCCTGTAAATGGATTGAAACTGTGTCGTGATGATTTTTAGGGTTAGGCACATATTGGGTGCTAATCTCTGTAGATGTGAGGTGCACAAGACCAGCGCCATTGCGCGTGCCCTACGATATCAGTGTCCAGTGTCCAACATACAGATCATTCAGTGAAAGGAGCGAGCTGAATTTGCCAGATACCATTCTAGTTTCCATGTTGAGTTTTCATGATGTCTAGCTTGTTTGTTGTGTTTGGCAAGACAAATGTTGAAAATGAAAGAGGTGAGTCAAGCCATCCACAAGGCATTTAACAAGCAATAATCTCCCTTAATTGACAACTTCCACTGCCCAGTGAGAAACCTGCCACACTATTTGTGGAAGCATATAAGATGTAGTAAAGTGCTCCTGATGTCAAGGTGGCCTTGTGTTCTTTCGCCTGATTCTGCTACACATCTCGCCATAGCCCACATCCCTCATACCCTTATAAGATTCTGCCCTGTGTTTTTTAACCATCGTCTAAATAATAATAATTGTGAAACAATGAATCTGGCCCTGAAAAGAAAACCTGGCATTTGTTGAGTGTTGGCACAACCAACCAGGCATCTCCCTGGAATGGTCCACGAATTACAAACTTGTGTAGTATGTTTTGTTTCCTTTTAGTATCTCAAGCGTTCCAATCTAAAAATAAGCAACAACAAAGTTTTAGTCTTAACCAAGATCAAAGATTAATTTATTACTAAACTACTATTGCATGTTACTAAATAATGAGTGAAAAAGTTGTTAGCCAAAATACAAGGATTAAAAGTAAATATGGATAAAAGATACTTATGAAAATGAAAATCAGATCAGTCTGTTGTCATTACACCTAGCTTGCTTGAAGATTTCTTTTTCTGAAGTGAAGGTGATCAAAAATGTGAAGTCAGGATTCATTAGCAGTGATGGCTGCTGTAACTAAGAAATTGGAGGTTCCTTCTAGAGGTGAACAGATGAGAACATGTTCTGGTGGAATATAAGTCTCATTTATTTTATTTTGAAAGCACTATGGGTTGTGTCTCTTGGTATTCTGATCCAGTAAATTAGTCCTTCAGCCGAGTTATTTTTCTCCATCCACGTGGTTAGAACACTCTTCCAGTCTCAGCTACCACCTCTCAGAGTTCTTCTTATTCTACCAAGTGGTGTCTCACAGCTCATCTTATACAAAAGTTAAGACAATTATGATCCCCAAACCGTTGTACCATGCTTCATCCTCTTTTGGTCCTCGTAATTAACTTTTAAATATCTTAACCATCAGTTTGTTTGCTTCTTGATGGCAGCTTGCAATAACCTAGGGTAAGTTATTCACACCTTGAGGGGAACCAATGTCAAGGAGTTTCTGTTTATCCTTATCATTGAATTCAAAATATTCTCTTCTTGAGGTAAGCACAATCTAGGCCCAGCACCAGCTCAATCCACAAGGATTGTCATGTTTCTTCTCAGAGTCATTTTGTAGATTTTTATGTCTATCTCTTTCAAAAACGACTAGTCTTCTTTACAAAATATATGATCATTTAATTACACAGTTTTAACAGTAACTACTAAAACTAGTTACTATATTTCTTAAACAGAGTTTTTAAACTATTATTCATAGTATTTCAATTTCTACTTTCACTCCTTGTGTATGTCCGAATTGTAACTTTGTTGATATAAGGTTTTTAAAAAGTGATCTGATTTCAGCACTTTGCCTGTATTGGTCGTTGTCAGTGAGAATTTTTTAATTGGTTTGCCTGTATGTACAGCTTTATGATGTTTCTGAAGTCCCACATTGGGAATCTCCATTTAAGGATGCTGTGTTCTGTTAAACAATGAGAGGAGATAAATTCTCATGACAGAGATGACTAGACCTCTCAGTGAGGCCTTCCCTGAGATTAGAAGTGAGCGCTCTTACTTCACTGATTGACCAGAAAATCCAGGCCATTATTTTCTATCTCCTTCGAGAAGGCTCACTGCATTGGAAATGCATTTGTGTGCATTTGTCTGTTCATATCTTTTGAGTGTGTGTTTAACTGCAAGACTGCACATGAATAAACCCTGTTAATTATTAAATATATGCAAGGGAACATATAACATCGGAAGAATGCAGAATTTGTAAAAATTCTAAATAAAAAAAACTGCATTTTTGCTGCAGAGAAGTCATATACAACCATTGCTGTTAGCATGAAGTTTCCTTTCAGACACTACTATCTGCAACAATTGATCAACAGGACTGGGGCAGACTTTTAGTATTCTTTCATTGTAGATCTTTGCATAATTTCATTTTCTTTCTTTTCCTGGTTCATTTTACAATGGAGACAGTGAGACCAAATAGCTTTAAATAAAACCATATCTTCAATACAATCAGGCTAAATGAATTATTTCAAAAATATAGAGACACCTGGTTCTAGTTAAAGAAATATAATATTTGACTGCAATCAACTCATTCCATTGGCATCAGAACCAGCTGATACAACGCCGACTGGATTCAACAGAGCAGTAAGGCATGACCATATTCACAGTAGGACTCCAGAGCACAGTTCACTAATTTGGAACAGTTGCAATTCCCTGAATGTCAAAAGACCTGGGCTGTTTTAGTTCAAAGATGCAAAATGTAATCGACTAAAAAGGGAAGATTTGTCCTTTATAACATTTAATACTAAACAGAATCATACTCAGTGTCCCCATGCTCTCCTGACTTCAGGTTTTCGTCTCCGAGGGAGCTCATTGTAGTTTTGCATTACATTCCATCATAATGTTGAAGGAATAACTGTAGTGATTGTCTTCCTTCTGGAACTGGACTTTGTGGATAAAATTAGATAAAATGATGGGGTGGTTTATGTACAGTGTATGTTTGCTAGGCAAGAAAGACAAGACTGTCATTCCAGGCAGCCTGTGTGCTTTAATCCAGACTGATTAAATGTCAGGTAACAATTTAGCCCAAAGTTGGATAATCTTGGGTTTGTGTTTAAAATATTTATTGTGTTAAAAAATGAAGTTTCACCAACGTCCACTAAAGGTTAGTTACAGCAAATGTTTATTCAACAGTAATTTATGTGTTTATGAGCATTCTTTTCTCCTCACTTACTTAATATTTGAAATGTTAGTCATGATGAATCATGTTATCCTTCTGCTTTTAATGTTTTGTAAAATGGCACCAATCCCAGTAAATAGACTTAAGAGAGGAAAAAAAGTGGTAGCTTTGAGAAAGTGTGCTCAAGTCTCAGCCACTCCGCTCTTTCAGTTTTAAGGGGTTAATATCAAGCTCTAGACAAAATCTTAACAACACTGTCATGTCAGTATAATATTGCCACTGAGTTGGATGCTCTTGCATTTCCAATAAAGCTCATTTCATCTATACAGGTCAATCTCAATACCTTACTTCCCCAAGGTTTTAAGCCAATCTGTGATTAAAATCTTCCGCCCCATTTAGAAGTTTACATTAAAATAAAAGTATGCTTGTTATTATAATGCTATTATGAGTAAACTTGCGTACATTTAGCAACTGCTAATGATCTTGGATGAATGCTTTTTGCAATGAAGGATAAATGTTGTGCTAAAACAATTTTACACCATTATTTCATTCTCCCCAAGTCAACAAACAGCAATCAGAAGTGCATTGAACAGTTTGAAAAGATATAATCCAGAGCGCAGCTATGCAAGATCTTGGCAGAGCAGCATAGTTAAATCAGTTTCTGGGTCACTTGTGTATTTCAGAGAATACACAGTCAAAGAACCAGCAGGACTGAACAAAACATGTGCAGACATTCTGGCAACTCCTTTCAGATTCCAGAAGAATATCAAGGACGTGATCAAAAATAAGTGACTAATTTTACAAAATGTGGAAAGATACAAATCATTTCAAACAGCTGACTTTATTTTCGTAGATCTTCCCATGTACCATTAGGCAAAGTATGGTTTAAGGCTGACAAGGTCCTCGAATATTAAGACAAGGAAAGCATCAGAAGGACATGTTTGAACTAAGGGGACAAGTTGAATTTCATTTGGAGACTTGCTACAGTTGACAGCTAATAAAGAATTTGCTAAAGTCTTGCATTATGCTCAATATATTTTCTAAGTTGCTGACTTTCTAAGTGACACAATTCAAACCCACATGACTTGCAAGAGGAATATAAAATAAAATTAATTTCCAGGATCAGACTTTTCATTTTGTAAACTGAAACATAAAAAGCTGACTGATAGCCACAGGGCAGAATGAGATGCATGTGTACCTTCATGACATTGTATACCATTCAATAATAACTATCCATTTCCAGGCCTTCACTTTGTAAAATGATTTAAATTAGAATGTAGAGTTAGTTGATACCCAAACCACAAGTTATTATGATTTTTGTTGGCGTCAGCATAAAACACACATGTAACAATATATCTGTTCCACAAGAAATCATCTGAAATTTCTAAAGAGTACTACAAACGGTTTAAAGAGACAGATGACACAGATTAATTTTATGAAATAAAGCTGATGCAAGCTGACAGAGGTTAAAGCAAAGTATTAAATGAATTCATTCTGATCAGATATTGTATTGTATCACAGGGGAAACAATGTAAACTGACACTTAAACAGTAGTTAACCACAATTCTTTTTCAAAAACCATGCGGTGTAATTAATACCTAGGTGCAGCTTTCATCAAAGTATGTTGTTATTGTGACGAAGGTACATTTGGCTTTAATAATTGCTCTTCAAAGTGGACACACACACAATGGATGCAACAACTATATCCCACAGTGCACTCTCACATGAATTCCAAAACCCTGGGGTGGATCCTCCAGATCCTTCTTCCAAAGCTATTACTGTAAAAGTTACCTGATGATATGGATACACTTGGCTCAGTGAGCATCATAGGATATCAGTAGCTGTTACATTCTCTCTTAGATTGCAATCTTAACACTACCTCATGCAAAACCAAGGCCCCAGCCAAACAAATATTTTCACACCTACTTCCCAGCAGCAAGCTTTGCTATGCTCAACTGGAGCTCAATTTAGAATGGTTTTGTTAATTGCTTCAATTCCCTTCTCCACTTGTTCGCATGTGTTCACTTGTTAGGGAAGCCTGGAATGAAAATGCCTCATTAAATGCTAATCTTAAACTTAATCACTGCAAGTGTCAGCAGCACGTTCTTATTTCTCTAAGATTGAAGGTATGATGGTTTGCTTCAACTCGAGTTTTGAATTTCTGCTATCATTTTTGCTAATGTGCCCCCTCAACAATGCAATATCAAAGGAAAATCCCAAAAAAATTCATTGTTAAAATCTTTGGTTCTGAAAATTGAACATTATGCAGTAAAGCTGCTGTGATTAATACAATAATGATCAGAATGATAACCTGGGAATGTTCATCATTAGTTTCTAAGGATAAAAGAACAAATGCAAATACTAGAAAACTGAAATATAAGTTTTTCCATTATATGCCATGATTTACATCCTCCAAAACTGAACAAAAACGATGTATTGCTCTTAAGACTATTTTAGTTATACAGAAAGTTATACAAAAATAGAGAAGTCTGTTTGCAATGCAAAGAATATTTGGGCAAAATTGTGCTCAAAATTACACTCATCTTGAGAAGTGCTCATTCTCCGCAAACTTATTGTCGAATGTAAAATCTGTCGTGACCAGTGCAATATTAAGTCTTGCTTTAACTCTATTCCTTGGTGGCTTCAAGTGTGGTTGGTGGAGTTTAAAAGATTGAAAATGGATTTATCCTGAAAACAAGCCTTTTTATCTATGGTGTCAATTTAGCACAAGTGAATAACTTGATTTTGAATAATGAAAAATGATGTTTCCAAAATATATTGAGCCATTTACTGTTTACATGGCATAGTAGTTATTTCTTACTAAATGTAAAACTAAAGCTGTGTTCAAAAGCTTTTAGACATGTACATTGCACATCAGTTTTCACAGATAATCCAGCTTGTATTTGGTATCTCTTTGAAGGACTGAGTCAATAGGTAATTTTATAAGCTTCCTGGGATGGTGAGCACCATTCAAGAAATTGTATATCTAACCATCAGATTCTTTGACCCTACATTTTCCAGCAGGAATTAAATACCCCTATGAAATGTAAGTTGGCCTCTATATAAAAAAAAGCATGCAATTATATCATAGGATGACAGAGTACAAAATGTAGTTGTTGGCCCATTATGTGATGTGCCAGTTCTTTGGTAAAATATATTGTTACTTTGATCCTCTGCTTTTTGCTAAAGCTCTGACATTCATTCCCATTAAAAATTTTCTCAATATTCATTTCAATCCTGTTGCTTCCACCAGCCTTTTACAGAGAACAATCCAGATTACAACAACACAAAGTCTAAAATAATGTTTACTCATGTTACAGAGATAGTAGGAACTGCAGATGCTGGAGAATCCGAGACAACAAGGTGCAGAGCTGAATGAACACAGCAGGCCAAGCAGCATCATAGGAGCAGAAAGGCTGACGTTTCGGGCCTAGACCCTTCATCAGAAATGGGGGAGGGGAAGGGGTTTCTGAAATAAATAGGGAGAGAGGGGGAGGCTAGAAACCGATATCCATTTCAAGCCCACCGACTCCCACAGCTACCTAGAATACACCTCCTCCCACCCACCTTCCGGCAAAAATGCCATCTCCTATTCCCAGTTCCTTCACCTCCGCCGCATCTGCTCCCAGGATGAGGCATTCCACTCCCGTACATCTCAGATGTCCTCGTTTTTCAAGGACCGCAACTTCCCCCCCTCAGTGGTCGTGAACGCCCTCAACCGTGTCTCCCACATTTCCCGCAACTCATTCCTCACACCCCGTCCCCGTAATAATAACCAAAAAAGAATCCCCCTCATCCCCACGTACCACCCCACCAACCTCCGGATCCAATGCATCATCCTCCGACACTTCCGCCATCTGCAATCCAACCCCACCACCAAAGACATCTTTCCCTCCCCACCCTTATCTGCTTTCTGGAGGGACCATTCTCTCCGTGACTCCCTTGTCCGCTCCACACTCCCCTCCAGCCCCACCACACCCAGTACTTTTCCCTGCAACCGCAGGAAGTGCTACACCTGCCCCCATACCTCCTCCCTCACCCCCATCCCAGGCCCCAAGAAGACTTTCCACATTAAGCAGATGTTCACCTGCACATCTGCCAACGTGGTATACTGCATCCGCTGTACCCGTTGTGGCCTCCTCTACATTGGGGAAACCAAGCGGAGGCTCGGGGACCGCTTTGCAGAACACCTACGCTCAGTTCGCAATAAACAACTGCACCTCCCAGTCGCAAACCATTTCAACTCCCCCTCCCATTCCTCAGATGACATGTCCATCCTAGGCCTCCTGCAGTGCCACAACAATGCCACCCGAAGGTTGCAGGAACAGCAACTCATATTCCGCTTGGGAACCCTGCAGCCCAATGGTATCAATGTGGATTTCACAAGCTTCAAAATCTCCCCTCCCCCTACCGCATCCCAAAACCAGCCCAGCTCGTCCCCGCCTCCCTAACCTGTTTTTCCTCCCACCTATACCCTCCTCCCACCTCAAGCCCCACCCCCATCTCCCACCTACTAACCGCATCCCACCCCCTTGACCTGTCCGTCCTCCCTGGATTGACCTATCCCCTCCCTAACTCCCCACCTACACTCACCTTTACTGGCTCCATCCCCGCCTCTTTGACCTGTCTGTTTCCTCTCCACCTATCTTCTCCTCTATCCATCTTCTATCCGCCTCCCCCTCTCTCCCTATTTATTTTAGAACCCCCTTCCCCTCCCCCATTTCTGATAAAGGGTCTAGGCCCGAAACGTCAGCCTTTCTGCTCCTATGATGCTGCTTGGCCTGCTGTGTTCATCCAGCTCTGCACCTTGTTTACTCATGTTACCTCTGGTTTTCTGAGAAACACCTTAAATCTATATCCTCTGGTTATCATCTTTTAGGCAACTAAAAACCCCAATTTTGATTTGATTTATTGTTGGCACGTGTACCTATGTACAGTGAAAAGTTTTGTTTTGCGTGTAGTGCAGGCGGATCATAGCATACAAAAATTTCTTTTGGGGAGGTGCAGGCATATTGGTATTACTTGAACAGTAATTCAGAACTCCAGGCTAAAGTCCAAGTAACGGTTTGAATTGCACCATGAC
This sequence comes from Rhincodon typus, assembly GCF_021869965.1. Lineage (NCBI taxonomy): Eukaryota > Metazoa > Chordata > Chondrichthyes > Orectolobiformes > Rhincodontidae > Rhincodon > Rhincodon typus. Next base: position 39,553,877 of record NC_063349.1, read on the forward strand.
AATAGTGAAATTTGAATTCAATAAAATCTGAAATTAAAAGTTAGCCTAATGGTGACAATGTTGATTATTGTAAAAACCCATCTGGTTCAATGCCTGTTAAGGAAGGAAATCTGAGGCCTACATATGGCTCCAGACCCATAACATGTAGTTTACTCTTTACTTTGAAATTGCAAGTTACTTGATTGTATCAAATTGCTATAATTTCTAAAGAAAGGAATGAAATTAGAGAGACCACTTTGTATAGACCTAGGCACCAAAAACGATGATGAATCCAGCCTTGATGGGAAACCTCTAAGCAGGTAACTAGTACTCCTATGTACTAGTAACTAGTACTTCAATAACTTCTTACTTATAATATACAATGGACAGTTGAAGAACTTCAATTGATCTCATTGCCAGCTGTTGTAGAACTGACCACTGGCAGCTTGCGGTTTGTGAAAAGTGCTGCCATTCATTCTCCTTTTTTAGGTATTATCTAATTAATTTGTACAGAGATGTTATTACACACCTTTGGAGTAGGTGGAACTAGAACCTGGGCCTCCTACATCAGGATCCTCCTTTGTATGCTGAGTCTAAGGATCTGTTTGGTTAACAGTGGTAGAAGATGAACTGATCATGTTGTGTTCTTTAACAACAACGACAACAGAAGTTGCTGGACAAGCTCAGCAGGTCTGGCAGCATCTGTGAAGAAAAGATCAGAGTTACCGTTTTGGGTCCGATGACCCTTCCTCAGAACAAAAGTGTTCTTTGTTTCTTTGCAACCTTCACCTCTTCCACTGTTCTGAAACAGTGTTCTATTTCTGCATTTCTTTTCGAATTATCCAATTGTTTTACAAATATAGCATTCTTTTGTCATAGCTGGGCACTACTTGTGCTTTTGAAGCTTTGTTGGTCTATGGTGCTGGCACTAACTCTTAACATATGTTATTTGGCTTATTCTTTTTGTTTGACTGTGATGTGTGTTTGTAGAGTTTTTTTTTATTTTAAAATTGGACATGTTCCAGTGGTCTCTATTGTATGGCTATCCTTCTTCTCTCAGGTTTAGCCTGTAGGTCTTACAGGTTGCTGCTTCCAGAAAGTGAAAATTGCTTTCTCCATAGTCAAATATTTATTGAGCTATAATAATTCAGACAAAGACTCAACAAGAATCTCAACAACAGTTCTGTCTGTTATGAATTCTGATTTCATATTTCCATTGTCTCGGTTCAGCATTGATCTTTGGAGGTCATTAATGACATTATCTATACATTCCTCTGGACATTGAACTCTTTAAATTAAAAGTACCTTTCGCTTTCAAGCATTTTGTTGGTTCTCAGGATAAAGTAGTTATCAAAATCTGTTAGACCTTCTTCAAAATATCTGTGCTTTCTTTAAAATAAAAACAACATACTGCAAATGCTGAAAATCTGAAACAAACACAGAGAATACTGGAGAAACTCACAGGTCTGGCAACATCTGTGGAGAGAGAAACAGAGATAATGTTTTGAGTGCAGATTTCTTCCAGAATTGTCTGTGTTTGTTTCTGTGCTCTCTTTTATATTTTGGTGATTTGTAACATCACCAATAATAGTATCCATTGAATAAAATGGTGTATTTACTTGTTCAACTAGAGATTTGATATTTAATTTTAAAGAAATTCTGTATCTCAAGAACTGTTTATTCCAACATGCCAACTCTTGCATTCTAGTATACTCTTCTCTGACATTATATCTTCATGCCAATATTAATGTCCAATCGTTTCTTCTAAAAGCAGTTGTTTATTCTAATTACTTGAAAGCTGTTTTAAATTCAGAGCACCTCAGCGCTGTTTGGTATATTTTCGTGCAAGATTTAATGATTCCGCAGCAGATAAATACTGATGACTTTAAAACGTGCAATTCTTGTCTTAAAAGCTCTTCGAACTTTTGAACTCTCGATAGTAGCAATGTTGCACTATTTGAAAAGCAAGTTTTGAAAATATTATATTTGTCTGGTACTATTTTTTCAACAAAATCCTAAAATTCCAACAAAACTGTATCTCTATACTGTTTACTGGGGATTTTCCCACCTTTTTTTCCTGATCAGAATGGCACTTTGTTGCCTGTATGAGTTTTCTAGCCTTCTGCAACAAAGATAGAATTTCTCACTTCATCATAGCTAAAGTATGTGTTTTCTGCCTTTCATGGTCTCAAATATACTGTACGTATCCTTGCATGATTTTTCAAAATTTGAATGCCTTGATCTTTTCACCTTTTTCTGGTAAACTCTGACTTCCAAACTTTTCAAATTGCCCTCTGTTGCCTTAAAAGTACTCTCTGGTGAAGGCATAAATTATTGGGCTTGATATCCCAATGGGTGGTAGTCACGGCTGGATTGCTATTCACCTTCTACTTTTTAATGATAAGAACAGGTCTGCATTTCTGACAGGAGATCCCGATCACAGATACTGCAGAAATGCACAGACAAACTTAAATGTAACTTTGTTGTGCAGGGCAATCGGGGAAGGAAAACCATGCTACCGTTCATGGATAACACGGTGTAGAGCTGGATGAACACAGCAGGCCAAGCAGCATCAGAGGAGCAGGAAGGCTGACGTTTCGGGCCTAGACCCTTCTTCAGTACTGTTTCACTACTGTTCATGGAAGTAGTTGCCATATTCAGCATTTTAAATGTCTATCAACACTTTGAAAGTTCTTGTGAAAGGGTAAATATGTAAGGTTAGTGTGGGAATGTCACCAACTTCAGAGCGTCAAGTTGGTAGATTGCCAGTGTTCCAGGTAAGTAGGGTGCCTGGTAAGTAGGCTGGAAGGTGGGCAGGGTGCCAGCTGGATAGAGTGCCTGGGGGGTAGGGTGGCATTTGTGTAAGCTGCTGTGTGTTTAGGTTGCCAGGTGGTCAGGTGGATAGGATGCAAGAGCACAATGTGGAAAGGATGCCAGGTAAGTGATGAAGTATTTAGGTAGGTTGAAGTGTGCAAGGGGTATGTTATCTCATGGAGAGGGGGGTGTTGTTTCCTGGGTGGGGGAATGATATTGGATCCTGGGGGAAGATGGAGTTGTAGTATCCAGTATCAGGGGAGAAGGGGTTGCCAGGTATTAGGGCCAGAGTGTAGAGGTGTCAGATCTCAGGGGAGGATTGTCTGGTCCAGTGATGTGAGTGGGGGCTAGAGTTGGGTCCTGGGGGCAGAGGAGGACTGTTAGGTCCTGGGTAGAGATGGGCAGTGTCAGGTTCAGTGATGGAGGAGCCATTGGTACCTTGTATAATACAATGATCATCATGTTGTATATTGCAGAAGCAATCGCTAGTAGCTTGTTGTTGGGGTTGTGCACTGCTCCCAAATTTCGATTATGTGTTAAATGCAAAGGACTATTTGGTTAACAGTGGTAGAGAATGAAAATCCTGTGAGTCTTAAAGAGAAGAGGCACTTGTTCTAACAAGAAGAGGCTGCTTTTCGCATGATGACGAGGAGAGTAAATTACATTGACTACTTAGGCTAATTATGAACACTATTGGCAACCTAACAAGACATATCTGTCTCCATCAGGCCTCATATTAGACTACTTTTCATTCATCCCAAAGACTGTCTGACTTCATCAGATTGGGTGGAGCTTAATGCAGCTTAAACGTTAACTCTTTCAGAACCATTACCCTTTCTGCGACACCAGTAACCAGTGTTCTAGTCTTCACTACTTTCATTTTCAACAGCTGTGCTTTCAGAAATCATATGGTTTCACTGTACTGGCAAAAAACAACTGAATAATGATCTCTTACTTGGCATTGTAAAAGGACTATGCAAAGCATTTGTGGTTGAAATATATCTTCACTGGTCAATTTAAGATGAGTTTTAAGCATGCCAAAGTTAGCCAATCAGTGACCCCTCTATTCTGGCATTGATTTAGCAATTGAATAAATAGGCCATGGCCATTATTCTCAGACTTTTTGAAAGGAAACATGGTCCAGATGGAGTATTGTAATTGCAGCAATTCAAATGGAACACTTTTAGTAGGTTTGCATAGGGTGCCTATAAAAGATCCAGGGACCCTGAGTCTGAATACAAATCACTGTTACATCAATTAAAATATATTTTATGAATAAAAATATTACATACACAGAAGTTTCATATAAATATGCATCTGGTTTAAGTATAATTATAAATCAGGCGGAGGATTTTTGCACTCAAACCCATTCCTTATTAATTTGCATCAAACAGAAATCCTGTTCCAAACATAACACTTAGTGATAAACGTAAGGTCTCAGCAGAAAATGTTCTCTATGTTACAGGTAATTAACATTGAACACAGTAAATATGGTCAAATTAGTTTCACATGGATTCAGCAGGATCGTTTTCAAACAATAGCCTGTGGATGCAAAGTAATGATTCTGTTGATTTATTTAAATAGGTCTGAGGAATACATGGAGATTGGCTGTGGTACAAATATTAGTGGATTAGCTTTTTATCCGCCACTTGTCGAAATCCTGATCCAAGTATAACATTCCGTAACAGGGTACATATATACTCAATAGAACTCACTCCGTATTTCATGCCATATTACTATAATAGGAGACAGAGTATTAACGAGACAATAAACAAGTTCATCGGAGAAAATTTTTGAGCATATTGAGAATTCAGTCACTGCCCAAAGGACAAATTCCACAAGGTTTGAAGACTAGTGTTGGAAATGCTAGGGAGAGGTATTTTCAGGATTGAGGTTTCCTTTATATAAAAAAAATCAAAAGAGTTTTGAATTTGTGTAAATATAGAAAGCTATATTTATTTTGAGAGCTAAATGTACAGACATGGGATATTTAACATGTTGAAACTTTTTGATGGCTTCCATCAACACTCTTATTACTTATTTGTCAAGGTTAAACATTAAATAGATCATTACTTAACATAACAAGTGACACTTTGATGTTGCAGCATTGATATAATTTAAAATCCACAGGCAAAACTGACTACATCACTCCCAAAAGACAGTCATTTTATAGATGTAGTTAAACCTCTGATTGAAAACTTCAAAATGTGGTATGGCATTGCTGTGGATAAAGCTAATAGATCCCACACTCAACCTAGCTGGTCAAAACTCCACTCCCCTGCAATACTCAATTCTGGACAGTGTTGGAGAATTAGCAACTAACAGGAGGAACATCCTCATCCTTACTGAAGACAAAGCCAAGCAATTAAGTTTAAAACAAATAAAGCTGAAGCATTTTCAACCATTTTCTGCTAAAAGTACTTCTTGACACGTTCCAGTTTTTGGCTAATTTAAGTCACATTAAGAAATAGCTTTGGGCACTTAACATAGCAAAGGCCACCAGCCCTGATAACATCACAGCTATTGTGATGAAGACCTGTCATCCACAATAAGTCATATCCTAGCTCAGCTCTTCTATGTACAGTTCTAATACAGGTGTTTTTCTGACACATTGAAAACTGTCCAGGTATGTCCTGACTTTGAAAAGCAGCACAGCTTCAATCCAGTCACGAAGAATGATACCAAATGTCTCTGACTCACCAATAATCTGCTCACTGATGTTGAGTAAAGGACAAATTACATCAATGGTCTAGCAATAACTACAGAGTATGTGTGTGTAAAGACCACAATGTCAGATCACATGGTATTGAGAGCTGATGGAGATGGTTCCTGCAAAGTTCTTCAGCTCCCTGGTGATACAAATGACATTGATACAAGGTATCAAGTAGTGACCAGACTCAGCAGAATAATGGAAACTAGCAAGAAAAGATCCTGAAGAGAAACACAATAGCTGCAGTGTGCAGCAGGTGAAGTACTTTGATGCCAGTCAGTAATTTAACTGTAGCGAGGGGTAAAGCCTGAAGAGAAGCCCATCGATGAGAAAATAGTGGGTGAGAGATTGTGAGGCCAGCCCAGCAGTTGAACAGTAGTGAGGGAAAACGCACGTGATACACACAGATGGTGGGAGTGCAGACAGACTTCATAACTCATCAATACAACACAATACAACATCCTTTATTGTCACTTGTACTACGATACAGTAGTATAGGAGTACAATGAAAAGCTTTTACAATGGTTGCCTTTTAATGACGCCAGCTTAGGTACAAGTACCTAAGTACAAATCTTAAAGTGTAAAAAAAAGTGGTCTTACACAAGGAGAAATAAAGGAAAGCATAAGCATTACTTACAGCGGTAGTTACAACATAGTGAAAAGGTTTTAAATTACAGTCTGATAACAGCAGCTCAGCATGTGGTGCCAGGACCAAGTCCAAAAATTGTCCCAAATCGCTCCCTCCTCCAGTCCACTCCTCACCGGCACTCAACAGCAGCCAGGTAAGTGCTGCACTTGGATTCGTACCTCGACCCCTCCATCAATCCGGGAAGTTGGCCCCTCCATCGCCACCTCGGGCTGTCTGCTCCCATCTGCCCCCGCTCATGTTGCTGGCTTGCGCTTGCTGTCAATGCAATGCTCCAGGGCTGTTTCCCCACATGCTGCTGTGGGGCTCTCAGCCCATGTACTGCTGCAGGTCTTGCTGCTCGCAGTGTACAGGGGCATGAGGGCTCGCTGCCGGCTCTGGTGCTGAGGGGACAGAAGAAGAAACGAAGTGAGGAAAAAAGGAAAAAGGAGGAAAAAGAACAGGCGGAGCACAGGAGCTCCAACAAGAGCGTCCTACTCTGCTACCATCTTGCATCAAAGAAAAACATGCACAAACAGACCATACCAGCTCATCATTACTGACACCCTTGATAGCCAGAACAAATACCATTTCAATATCATTCGACAAGATCTGGTAAATATAGACTCAGAGCAGTTACTTGCAGCTAAACCTACATTTGGAAAGTCAGAGGCTTTTAAAAGTAGCATAACAAGAATTCACGACCAGCTTGTTTCTCTAAGAATGAAGGACAAAGGCAGCAAGTGTAGGGAACCCTGGATGTCTTCAGTAGCTGGAATCAAGGAAAACCCCAAGGCTTGTTATAAGTATGTCAACAGTAGGAGGATTACCAGGAAAAGAATAAGATCTATCAGGGACAATCTGTGCATGGAGCTGGTGCATGTGGATGAGGTCTTAAATGAATACTTCTCATCTGCATTCACAGAGGAGAGAGTCATTGTAGCTGGGGATTTCAGTTGGGATGGTGAGGTTATAGAACATGTTATGGCTAATAAGTATTAGATGGTTTAGCGGGCATACAGGTACATAAATTCCCAGGGCCTGTTGAGATGTATTGCAGGCTCCTATAGGAGGCAAGGGGGTGGATTGCTGGGACCCTGGCAGGTATATTTAACACTTTTCTGGCAAAGCACCAAATGACTGAGGGTAGCTAATGTGGTTTTATTCAAGAAGGGCAGCATGGATAGGCCAGGGAATAACAGACCGGTTAGTCTGATGTCAGTAGTAGGGAAATTATTGAAAAAAATTCTGAGGATTACTCAATTCTTGGAAAGGCAGAGTTGGTCAGGGATAGTCAGCACTGAGTTGTTACAGGGTGATCATGTCTGACTAATTAAATTGAGTCTTTTGAGGTTGGTTAGCTCGCCAAGCTGGTTTGTTGTTTCGCAGACGTTTTCTTTACTGTGCTTGGTAACATCCTCAGTGCAGTCTCCGATGAAGCGTCGGTGTGTTTTCCCGCCTGGTTTTTAAACTCTGGGGTCTGTTGAGGTGGATTGCCTCACTTCCTGTTTTCCTTCGTAGTGGAATGTATATGGGGTTGAGTTCAATGTGTTTATTAATAGCATGCATCGTGGAGTGCCATGCTTCCAGGAATTCTCATGCTTGTCTCTGCCTAGCCTGTCCCAGGATCTTGGTGTTGTCCCAGTCGAAGTGGTGGTTCTCCTTGTCCATGTGGATTGAGATGAGTGAGTATTGGTCATGTCTTTTTGTAGTCAGTTGGTGTTCATGTACTCTTGTTGTTAGTTTTCTTCCTGTTTGTCCAATGTAACCTATATGTTAACATGTCTACTCCAAAACCTTAAATTGAGTCTTTTTTGAAAAAGTGGCTAAATATATTGATGAGGCTGGTACAGTTGATCTGGTTGACGTGGATGTACTTCAGTAAGGCCTTTGACAAGGCCCCACATGGAAAGCTGGTCCAATAGATGGATCCAAGGCAAGTTGGCAAATGGGAGCCCAAACTGGCTTGGAATTAGGAAGAAAAGGGTAATGGTGCAGGCTTGTTTTTGTGATTGAAAGCCTGTGACAAGTGTGTACTACATGGATCAGTGCAGGGACTCTTGCTGTTTGTTACATACATTAATGTCTTGGATGTGAATGTAGAAGGTATAATTAGAAAGTCTGCAGATGGCATAAAAATTGGGGCTCTTGTTGATAGTGAGGAGGATGGTCTCAGGCTAAAGTCTGATATTGATCAGTACATTGACAAAGCAATGGCTAATGGAATTTAATTCTGATAAGTACAAGGTGATTCATTTTGGGAGTTCTGATAAGGGAAGGATTTACACAATGAATGGTAAGTCCCTTGGGAGTACTGAGGAACAAAGGGACCTTGGTGTATAAGCCCACAGATCCCTGAAGATATCAGCACGGGTAAACAGGGTGGTGAAGAAAGCATATGGGATGCTTACGCTCATGAGCTGGGTCATAGAATATAGGAGCAAAGAAGTCTTGTTGCAACCTTGTAAAACATTGGTTAGGCCACATGGAATCTGTGTGCAGCTGTGATTGCCACACTGTCAAAAACATATGATTGCACTGGAGAGGGTGCAAGGGATCAATATAGAGGTGGTGGAGTAGGCAGCATTCGGTATCCTGTGTCTGGGCTTTTCCTCCTCGTCTGCACTTTTTCTTTTCCCTTCTACCCCTTTTCTTACCTCAAATTTACCTGAAAAAGAGAGCTCTTCAGTAGAAGGCAGAGGAGCGGTGATGTTCTCAAAGGCAACATGGCTGTAGAGATGGCCGGTCAGCCTGTGAAGCTTGGAATGGGACTTTTGCTTCCATGTGGAGTAGGCCCATGACGGCAGCATGGCGTGGGTTGGGAAGCCTGGAGTGGGACTCTGGCAGCAGCATGCTGTAGTAGCGGAGAAGGAGAAGTTGGACTCTCTTTAATTTTTAAAAATTCTGTGAGTGGCTTGTGTACAAGTGACGGCATACACTTTTCATTGTATTTTCTATTGGATGCATGTGACAATAAAGGATATTCAATTCAGTTCAGAGGAGGTTTAACAGAATGTTGCCTGGGATGAAAAGGCTCAGTTATGGGGAGAAACTAGATAGGTTGTTTTTGTTTTTCTTGGAGCAGGGGACGCTGAGAAGTGAGCTAATTGTGGTATTCAAAATTATGAGAGGCATGGACGGAGTAGATTGTGAGAATCTTTTCCCCATGGCAGACCTGTTTAAGACCAGAGGGCATAAGTTTAAGGTGAGGAGTAAGCAGTTTAGAGGTGATCTGAGAAACGGTTTTTCACCAAGAGGATAGTAGAAATATGGAACGTGCTGCCTGAGAGAGTGATGGAAGCAGGTACTCTCACAACATCTGGATGATTCCTTAAAATGCCAGGGCATAGTGAGCTATGGACCAAGTGCAGGCAAATTGGATTATTGGTAAATGGGAGGCCCCTGTTTACGTCCAGCTTCTGCGCTGATGCTGAATTTAAATTCTATATAAACTCCTATCGGTTCTATATTTTCTTAGAGTCGTGATCCAATCAAGAAAAGGATAGTGAAATTCCAGAGCTGCAGGGAGAAGGACTGCTTTGATGCTAAACCATCATATGTGTGAGTATGTCATCAAGGGGGTCCAGTAAAGATAATGTAGATAAAATAGGATAATCTTTTCAGTAACTAGAGTTATGAACAAAGCACAAAGGAAGATGGCTTTTATAAGAAGTGAATAAATTCAGCTCCAGGATATTGTTACACAAGTTTCTCAAGGCAATGTATAAAGATCAATTATTTTCAGTTGCTTCAACCAATGTCTTTCATCTATCATAAGGTTATAACTAGGGTTAGATGCTGATTATAACGGATTGCACAGACAATAAGTTATAATTGTGAAAATGGACCTAAATACTATGTGTAGAAGTCCAGAGTATTTTCTGAAAGATGCCAACTCTCTTTCCTTTCTCATTATTAAACTAAACTTCCCTTCAATGTTAAGTGAAATTAACAAGAATCATCTTTTAGGGCACAGTAAGTGTAATAGCATACAGCTGTCCTATAAAGCAAATTTTTCTTTTAAAAGTCAATCGAGTGCAGATTTACCATTCTTTTAACATGCTTTCATCAAATCTAATATTTCCATCTTTCCAGTGAATTTTAACACTTTTTAAAATTTAAATGTTGAAAGGTAGATTGCTGCTGTTGTAACATTCAGCTTCCAAGCAAAAAATGACAATAGCTGTAACAAGAGCAAGATTGCATTTCAATGGGAAGTAGTTTACCTGAAAGGAATATTTAAGATGCATTATGAGAGTGGATTTTCTAGTATGGGTGCCATCTAGACATAATTTTATGTTCCTGCTCATGGGAATAGTTCTTAGCAGCTCCATGTGCAGTCTTGATCTTGTAAAGAAAAGGTGGCTTTGGGCAGTGTTGGTAGTGGGGTTGGGAACTAGGGATTCTGGTGGGGAAGGAGTTGCAGCAGTGGAAAGCAAACCAGGAAATTGAGAGTGAAGTAAAATTTGAGAGGTGTGGACATTTGCACTTTCTTAAGGCCATTGAAAATGTTTGCTACACCTTTGAACCAGATGGTAGCTTTTGCCAAGGCTGAAGAAGTAAGAAGAAATTCCCAGGTAAAAAGGAAAGGAAAGGAAAATTGATGCAAAGCACAAAACAGTTTGCATACAGTTGGCTGAATAACACGATATATTGCAGCCCAGGAAACAGAGACTTGAGACAAATGTTCCTCGAAGGCATTGCCTGGAGGCTGGGAAAATGCGATAGATTATACATGAGAAATACTGAGGCATTTGAAGGTACAGACCTCACTCCAGGTGAGTTCTTCTGATGCCTCGGCCAACATTTATCTCTCAATCAATGTCAATTAAAGTCTTAACGGACCATAAGGTTGTACTCTCATTGCAGAGAATCAATTGGTGGCAGTTTGACCTGACGGTCACCACACATTAGGCAAGGAAGAAGGTTGAGAAGGAGAATCCTTCATAGTAACCTCAGCTAGCATAGGAATTAAATCCATCAGCTTTCCAGCCAACCGAGCTAAACCAACTTCTAATGTCAGTTGTAAATTAAAGCTTCATTATCTGATAATTGCTGCAAATATTGTGAAACTTTGCTGTATGAGAAATGGCTGCTGTGGAAAGTGACTGCAGGAACATTGTAAAAATTACAACAGAAAAATAGAGATTTATGTCTCTTGTGTAGGAGAAACATATTGGTGAATTGAGTTTTTCTTACAGCTGCTGCTCATCTAATGCTTACAGTAATTTCTGCTACAGTCTCTACATAATGTCTTTAATAGAACAAAAACTAAATTAACTAAAACATGTTTGCATTTGTTACCAAGAGGCGGGTCTTAGTATGCTGTATAATAATAATAAACATTTTGGGAGTGGGCAAATTGAAGTGGTAAATATGTGTTAAGTCAAATTCACAGCCTTGATTATCTCCCATTGTCTTTGACTGCCCACAGTGATCTCATTATTTTCCACATATGCTACATATTTACTGTGAATCATTCAACTACAGTTCTTCACTGTCATGTAACTTAATCCATAGATTAATGGTTGATCTTTATGAAATTACAGCTCAAGGACATGTGTCCAATTAACTATGTAGCTAGGGAAATTTTCCCATTTCTCACAATCTGGGTGGTGACATTGTCTGTTTCATGAATCCTTGGTTTTCTGTGAGTGTCTTGTTCTGTGGTATTGCAGAGGATGTTTCCAATTCTTGGGTATTTACATGTACCCCCAGCACTGTAGAGAGATATGTGCTTGATTCATAGCCAGTTTTGGGATGTTCTCCATGCTCGAGACTACTAATTGTATGCTTTTAAAATAAATTTGGATTTGGATGATCTAAATTATATTTATGTCAGATTTGCAAACCACTTCAAATATGAAAAAGGGGGAAATTCATTTGAGTTACTGATGGATTTCTGTTTTACTCACAGTTAAGGCTCAAGGGCTTTGTGCTTAGTAGCTTCCCCTGTTATTGGTCGTAGTTCCAGTGGACAGTGTTTATAAATTTCAATCCTCCCAAGACCACCCCGGCTATAACCTGTCCAAAGTGAGCTGGATAGAAATGTGAACAGAATGTTGGATAGAATTGTGGACAGAATTTCAAGCCCTCAACGGCAGAACAAGTGGACAAACAAGGTACATGTGCTCATCTATGGCTCTGAGGACAGATGAAGGCTGCAGTTGGACTAACAGTGTCCAGTTGTCATGACTTGCCAAACCATTCAGATTGTGTGATTGATAACAACACACTGGCTACTGCATGTTAGAAGACACGACACATATAGTCATCAAAAACCTCTACAGTGATGGAAGAGGCTGAGACAAGGCTGTGAATTAGGAAGTAGCTAGTCACAAAAAAGGCAGTGGATTTCTCATGGTAGCTGAGCTCTTGGATTTGAGACAGAAGTAGTTCCCTGATAGTAGAACTCATGTCTGAGCAGTCCTTTTCAGAGTCACCTCTACCCTCAATGCTTAATAATGTGGCTGGAAAAGAGGCTTTAAACATTGGTTGTTCCAACCTTTCTGATTGGGAAACTGCACCTTGTGAGATCACCACACTTGAGATCAAAAACATGCACAACAAAAAAAAAGAATTTCTGTACCTGGAATTTATGCATCCTAATGGACAATCAGAACAGTGAATGCCCAGAAGTGAGATTTCACTGTGAACCCCTGAGGAAAAATCTGACTTCTTGCAAAAGACCAGTTTAGAGTTGAAAGAGGAAATACAATTTCAAAGGGAAACCAAAGGAGGACTGTTCAATTTAGTCATGGGTTTGTCATCAAAGAGAGAATCACAGATAATCTTAGAAAACATTAAACAGACAGTAATTCAGTTCATGGTTCATGACCTTATGCTTTTGATTTATTGGCAACTAATAGACCACAATCATCAGTGTTTTTTATTGCTTCCACACTAGAGTCCACTAACAAAGCCAAAGAGCTATTCTATGCAAATCTGGAAGCTCTATTGGCAACCATCCCAAAATAAGACAACTTGATTTTCTTGGCGATTTTAATGCCAGATTTTGATGCAACCACACTGTCTGGAAGGGCACCATCAGGAAAGAAGGAATGGCATCCAACACCTTTAGAGAGAACAGTAACAGAATTTTCTCAATTGGAAATCAAAAATATAAGATGGAATCATCTAAACAATATCTTATCAGTTTACAGATCAAATTTGCGTGTGTGTTACCAATACTTACTGAGATAGAATAGATTGTTCAACAAATGTAGCACAACAAGTCATGTGGTCTCAATAATAACTGTAGAGTTGTTGAAAGATTTACATCTCAGCAGAATTTATTACTGTCCTGTGACTCCTGTGTAATGGTATGACAGCAACCATCCTTTGTAATGGATTGAGGATTGATTAGTGTGATTTAAGCCCTTTTGAATCTGGATTGGCATCAAACAAGGCTGTGTGATTGTGCCAACTTTCTTCATTACCTACTTCAGTCTGGCCATGAAGTTTATTCCTAATCAACTTCCATAAAGGGATCCTGATGGATTTTTGGAAGCTTCTTAACCTCAACGGACTGACAGGCAAGATTAAGTTGACCCTCCAACACGTCCATGAATTACTTGAGAAGAGATATACTAACACTGGAGGGGGTGCAGAGGAGATTCACTCGGTTGATTCCAGATTTGAGAGGGTTGGATTATGAGGAGACACTGAGTAGACTGGGATTATACTCATTGGAATTCAGAAGAATGAGGGGAGATCTTATAGAAACATTTAAGATTATGAAGGGAATAGATAAAGTGGAGGCAGGGAGGTTGTTTCCGCTAGCAGGTGAAACTAGGACTAGAGGGCATCGCCTCAAAATAAAGGGAAGCAGATGTAGGACTGAGGTCAGGAGGAACTTCTTCATCCAAAGGGTTGTGAATCTGTGGAATTCCCTGCCCAGTGAAGCGGTTGAAGCTACTTCACTGAATGTTTTTAAGGCAAAGCTAGATAAAATTTTGAACAGTAAAGGAATTAAGGATTATGGTGAGTGGGCGGATAAGTGGAGCTGAGTCTCAGAAAGATCAGCCATGATCTTATTGAATGGCGGGGCAGGCTCGAGGGGCCAGATGGCCTACTCCTGCTCCTAGTTCTTATGTTCTTAATTACAATATGCTAATAAATGTGTAGCTGTGGCCCATACTGTACAAGATATTCAGACCACACTCATTCTCTTCAGATCAATATTAAAAAAGGGTTGGTTTTTACTTGACATCAGCAAAACCATCATCCTTCAGTTGCCCTCCTGCAGGCAAAAACTTACATCTCTAGCTGCTGTTATTGATGTGGAGCTGTTAGAAGTCATTGAACGCTCTCTATACCTTGGCAGCTCCAACCTCAAAGGGTCAATATTGAAAAGAAGAGATCCAACACAGAATTAGTTGTGCCAGAAAATCCTTGCAAAAATTCTGCCATCAAGTCTTCAATAACAGAGATCTCCAGGTTTTGGTCTACAATGCCGTTGTTCTCACTACCCGTCCTAACAGCAGTGAGGCTAGTGACACCCAACAAAGGCATTTCTGAGTATTGCACCACTAGCAGTGTCCCAGCAGGATACTTAAAGTCAAGCGGTAAGACAATTGAACAGCATTCGCATTGAAGGCAATTCTTTCAGTATCGCATCTTTGCTGATGACACCACCATTGTAGGTCAGATCTCAAACAATGACAAGACTGAATACAGGAAAGAGATTTAGTGCTTAGTGGCCTGGTGTAAAGACAACAATCTCTCCATCAACATCAGCAAAACAAAGGAGCTGGTCATTGACTTCAGGAAGTGGAGTGGAGGATACACCCTTGACAGCATCAATGGCCCTGAGATGGAAATAGTCGAGATTGTCAAGTTCCTGGGAGTGATGATCACCAACAACCTGTCCTGATTCACCCATGTTGACGTGATGGTCAAGAAAGCACCATAACATTTCTACTTCCTCAAGAGGCTAAAGAAATTCGATGTGTCCACAAAAGCTCTTCCCAATTTTTATGGATGCACAACATCCTATCTGGATGCATCACAGCATGGTATGCCACCTGTTCTTCCTAAGACTGCAAGAAACTACAGCGAGTCGTGAACTCAGACCAGCCTATCATATAAACCAGCCTCCCATCCATTGACTTCATCTGTACTTCTTAATGGCTTGGGAAAGCAACCAACATAATGAGAGACCCCCTCCCTTCCCGGTTATACTCTTTTCCACCCTCTTCCGTAAGGCAGAAGATACAAAAGTTTGAATACACAAACTGAACAGATTCAAGAATAGCTTCTTCCCACTGTCATCATATTTTTGAACAGACCTCTCAAATGTTTATTCTGATCTCTCTCTCTGCACCTTCTCTGTGGCTGTAACACTTTATTCTGCACTCTGTTCTGCATTGTATTGGACGAGCTGCCTGTATAGCAAACAAAACAACATTTTTCACTATATCTTGGTACATGTGACATCAATAAATCAAACGAAAATCAAACCATGATCATGTGAATACAGCTCCACTGGTCTGTATATCATCAGAATGAAAGAAAATAGATTATACTGTACAAAGAGGAGCAGTAGTTCATTAATTGAGAAATTGAAGAATTATATGTCATGAGATGCTCATTTATATTTATCACATAACTTGATGTTACTAGCACATTTCATTTCAGTATTATCTTTCATTAAATAATAAATCTCATGTTGTAACAATATTGACATGGGCAAACATCGATCTCATTGAGTGGTGCTTGCAGCTACTGAAGGTTCAACTTTTCAACAATATCTTTTTTTCCTTTGTCCATCCAATCCTGATTCTGACGCTGAACCTTCAGGCAATGCCTCCAGTTGTCTCAAGTCTCTGTTTGCTGATTCAGCTTGGAAGAAGGACAAGCACAGGACAATTTATAACATGCTAACTACCCCAATGTGATAAATATACTAGCTGCCCATGAGTCTCTAATAGAAATAGCACTGATCCATTGTTGTGTATGGGGCAGAAATAATAGCTGATGTAGAAAGGAACTAGCATTCTCTTTATGTATATTTGTAAAGAGAAAATAAAATAATTTGCATTTACACAGTGACCTTTTACATCCTGAGGACAATTCAAACTCTTTTTTGTTGTTATACAGGCAATTCAGCCAATCTACATTCTGCAATGTCCAAATAAACAGAAAATCATTGAGTAGTCAGGTAATCTATTTTGGTGGTATGGATTGAAGGAGGAATATTGGCCAGGACAGTAAGAGAACTTAAATCTCTTCTTTAAATAATGACAACCTGCACCAGAAGCTGGGATGGGAGTTGTAAGCTTCATCTGGAAGTTGGTATCTTTAATAATGCAGTGCCTCTAACACTCTATAAAGTCTATATATTTGTGTAAAGCCTTAACCCATGACTTAACAACTCAAAGGAAGAGTAGTATGAACTGAGCCAGGCACTTTAATTCCTGTGCTGTAGTGTCCAAAGGGTCAATTGTGTTTGAGCAGGTCTTTCTACACAACCAACATGGAATGGAAAACCACAGACGGTGACCAGTGATTTTCTATCAATTGCTGTCTGCAGGGCTGTGCTGATTGTGGAGAGTCTTTCAAAAGTTACCTTCATATCCAAAATATAACTACACCTTTTCTGAACCATGACATCTTAATGCCATTAATTGATACAAATGCCTTAAACTGAATGGATATTGACTTCATATTCTCTACTTACATAATCAACAGAGATTTTCACGGAACTTCTTCAGCTGCACGTTATGCTCTTTCGCAGTTAACTCTGAACTTAGATCTATAGTATCCTAGGTTCCTTCAAAATCCTCAACTTCATACACTTTTCTCCCATTTTGTTTGTTTACTCCTTGAAGCTGATTGTTCAACATTATTCATGTGTGCTTCCTGCTCTTCCATAATTGCACTCATAACATGTGATATTCGATCAGTTTTTTGAATACAACTTCATTTTCTTTCACATACCCGCTTTTCCCAGCAGACAAAACACAACATTATGATTGTCCTGCAACCAAAACATAGCGACGTGTTTGAATAACATCACTGACTTTAAACAGACAGCGATCAAAAACTAAACTAGAGACGCAATGAAGGAATGTAAGAGACATATCTTTCTGCAGTGTTATGTTTTGATTGACACTCTTGTTTGCCCCCCTTTCCTCACTCCTTCAATTGGGAAAGTCAGTGCCAACTCTGACACACATCGTTAGTCATACGAAAGATTCTGGCCGCATTTTACTAAATGTTAGCAATTTGGGCAAATGCTGTAGAAATTGGTTGTTATTGGCACTCAGCAGTGACATCATCTTGGCAAACTGCTTATTATCAACTTTTTTTTATTTGGCAGTAATTTGTATTATTTTAGAAAAGAAAAGCAAAATAAAAATCTTCCAAGAAGGTAGTCCTTATATTTTTCTTAATCTTTCCAATTAATTTACCACACGAAAATCCCATAGTTCAGTCGATACTTAGGGTACACTATCACTCCTATGCCATTTTTCCCCCTTCTGCATTTACACATAGGAGTAAAAGGCGAAGCAAAAATATTACAACTTGTTTAAACCAGGTTTGTCAAACAACTGACTGGTTCGAGTTTGAGCCATGGTCGAGTCATGCTCAGGAGGCATTTACACAATTCCAGTTCCAGGCAGACAACCTGGTATTAAATTTTCTTGGCTCCTGTCTGGCAGGAGAGAGTGTAATTAACACATGGCGTAGGGTTCTGTGGTAACTGTTAGAAATTTAAATGTTTAGTAAGCAGGGAGGGATAAATCCCTACTCAATTAATGCTTAAATAAAGGTTAGACATATTTGGAATGTGACCAGGAGGTCCACTGGAACCCCTAAGCACTTTGTAAAGCAGATTTGAAACAGCATGCATGTCTCCTTTTGAGATGTCAAGGCAAAGTGATAGGAGACTATTGCCTTTCTGGAGCCTCACACTACATTGTTCTGAAATCAAGCCAGATCCTAACTCTTAGATTTATGTTGCAATTTTAGTGCTTTTGAAGAGAACAAAATTAATTTGCAGTGACATTAAATGTGTAGTCTAAATGCACTCTGAAGCAGTTCATACCATCTTATTGCATAACACCCTTGGCATAACCTGCATCTATGCCTGTGTATGACGCAAACATTGACAATTTTATATACAGCATTTTCCCAGAAATGATTCCAATTCCTGGGAAAGAATACACAGGATGATTTTCCATGGTCCATGCCCAAGCACTGTGGATCAAGACATAATGATAATCATTGGAAAATTGGGTGAAAAGTGCAGATGGAAAACTGGGCTGGATTCTTGCTTCATTTACCCATTTAGTGCAGTTAGGTGATCCAGTTTACAGACCCTAGAAAATGCACACACTCCGTTGGGTTTTTATTGACGTAACTTTTGTCCTCCAATATCATGTAAGTTACTGAATCATTCATGCAGATTGCATGCGCGAATTAAGAACTCCATGCTTGCACTATAAAATGTAAACAATGTTACAATAACCTTATGAAGACATTTACATCTTGAGCAATTTGCCTAAGTGTAAGTAGCAGATCCTATTTAACAAAATTGATAGATTCAAATGTAATTATTGACATTTCCACTGTTTTACTGGTCTTCAGAATGTCTGATATGTTTTTGAGTCATCACACGATCACGTGTCTCTAAACAAATCGACTGAAGTAATTTCCATTTGCTAATATGAAGTGCACATTCTTCCCACCGGGACACACTCAACTTGCATAGACCATTAAATATAAACATGGACTGTCAAGACCCAGTGGACATACGTGTTTGTGTGTGCGTGAGTGTGTATGCCTGCATGTGTAAGTGAGTGAGTGTGTATTTGTGTGTATCTCTGCAAAAAATAGACAGCTCACCTGTATACAGTATTGGTAAATTCCCTTCAGTTTGTTCATGTGGTATCACATCCAGCGCGTCTGAACTCCAGAAATGTCCAGGTCCAGTGGAGAGAATCTAGATTTAAAAAAACGTGGAAAACTGGAACGCTTGATTTTTTAAAATAATCTTTGTGCACAACAAAGTTTGCATCCCATCAAGTTTCAAGTGGCTGTGAAGTCTGCTCTTTTTATGTTTTTGTTTGCTGAAAGATTATTTTTAAACATATGTTAATAGTAAAATAAACTTAATGATAACTCATAGATCAATGTACTTTGTAGAATGGTAATTAACTAGACAGGAAAGGTGCCTAGTTCTCTTCATTCAAGCTAAAAATCAACCCCTCAAGGATGCAGAATACATGATAACAGATTTGCTTCCTGAAAATTGTAAAGTTATATGAGTGTTTAACATTGATGGGATAAGGGAAAAAAATGAATACAAGGCATTTTTTAAAGTTCTTGAAAAGAAACAGCCATGTATGTTTGCTTTAGATATTTTATTTCTAATTGAATACAGTGCAATTACATATCCAGCAATAACTTAAATAACAATTAATAGTAATAAACTTGATTTATTCTCACATTTTTTACACAGGAAATATCTTGTTGTCTATTATATAGTTCATTTTTGGCAGCAGTTTCTTCTTTGCAATTGAGATAATGAAATATGAAATAATTAGGTGGGTAGACATTTGAAATATATTCTGAGTGTCAATTTTAAGCAGCTTAATGACAAAGTGTGGCACTGAATATTGGAGGTGGGAAAAAATACAAGCTCTTTGTGAAAAGAATGGACTTAGCCAGCAATCATATTAGGATTCACAATAAAGGATAAACGGGGGTCCGTTTGTAGTGATACAGGCAACACGGAAACTTTGTATTGTATGCTATTTTAACTGACAGGGGTGTGCAGCCCAGCGCTAAATATGTTGGTGAGTGGCTGTATGCCTTAGCAGGGATGCCATATTCATGTGAGGCTAGCAGTACATAAACCTACTCTGCACTACTTAAAGACTGCTCTTAAAGGTGAGGTGCATTTGTTCAAAGGAAATGCTGGGACTGATTTACAAAAGGAGTACCTGAGCAAAAAGAGGAAGGCAAACGTAGCAACAGACAAGACAGCACTCTCCAAGGTTCTCTGATGCAGCACTGACATTGGGGGCTAAGAGATATCGTCTTTCTGCAGGGAACCTGGAAATCTTCCAGTCAGATAGTACCGACTTTGGAACATATAGCTGTCACTGTCAATACCAACAGCCTCAATCTCTTCTGGGGGCAACACTGCAAAAAATTCAATGACCTCGCAAAGTCAGTGTTATTGAATACATGTTCATGTGCCATATCCTTTTAAATAAACGCCTGGCCTTGCAGAATGTTTAATTCAGCACCCAACCTCATTAATTTATCAACATTTTGTACCGAGCTTCACTCTTACACAATGTTCGTAGCCTTGTCTTCGCCCATGTACACTTAGTGCTGGTTTGAATCTTATACTTATACTTCACAGCCTTCATACACTGTCAGCTATTCAACAGCAACAAATACATCATCCAAATATTTTGCACCACATTTGCTCACGTGCTTTGCTTTTTCTTACAGGGTAAAATGGCCCACAATTGGAGGCAGCAGCTACATGCATTCACTCCCAATAGAGGCGATGGTATTGACAATTAGTGATGTAGCCATGGCCAGCTACAGGGCTGAAACCATAGAAGATGCTCATATGCTCCTATCTAATCGATCTTCTCACATCTCACTTCCCGCTCATCCTACGATTTCTTGTGATCTACAAACTACAGGTGGTGTAAGTGTAAAACTCATGCTTTACTCTTCCCTCCTTACCACAACCACTACCCTGTGTCTTTACAGCTTTACATGCCCAAGAACTAGCACCTAGTCAAAAATTGGTGCAGGAACCTGAAGTACAAGAGATTCAATATACTAGAGAAGAAAAAAAGCGTCACTTGGTCTCACATTTGTGTTCACCATCTTTGAAGATTATATATTTTAGAAGTAGTATATATGTGAAATCTGCAAGTGGTGAGACATGGGACACCAGTAGGTTCCAGTGAGGATTGCCTAGGAGGATAGTGGGGTGCAAGTTCCCCAGAAGGTGAAGTCCCATAATAATTCTCCCTGGAGACAAGTCAGATAAGAACCTTGCTGAGGCAGCTTAACAATAAAATCTTTGGTGTATTGACAGGCCTGCCAGAAGGTGCCTACTGTCAATGTCAAGGAACAGAGGAGATGTTGGAACCAATCGGAACTTAGAGCTCATATTTTCCAGATGGATAAGCTACAAATCTCCATGGGAACTTGTTATAGACCCCGATCATGATTTAGCACTTGATGACGTCTCAGCTTCCACTGCTCCAAAAGCAGAAGCCACCCAAAGACCAAATCCTGAAGTAAACATTCAGAAAAGGAAATAGCATCTTATCTAATTGCACACTCAATAGCCTAATCTTAGGATACAGTTCCACTGCACTTGCAAAATCAGCTGTTGTCCAACTGTAGAATCATAGTCTCATAGACGTCTAAAGCACAGAAGGAGGGCAGTTGGCCAGTGAGTCCATGCCATACAACAATGATCTGACTATACTAATCCCATTTTCCAGCTCTTTGCCCATAGCCCTGAAGGCAATGGGGAGTCACTGTAATGCTAATTACCATTTAAATATTTTGAGAGCTTTTGACTCAACCACCCTTTTAGGCAGTGAATTCCAAACTGGTAGCTGCGTCTAAGTGTAACAATTCCTCCTCAGTTCTCCTCTTTCTTGAGCAGTCTGCATTGGGGTCCTTATTAAAAGCTTTGTTAAAGCTCATTTAGATTACATCAAATGCATGACCCTTATCAATACTCTTGTTTAACTCCTCAAACTAATTTGGTCAAATTTGTCAAATGTGACCTTCTCTTACCATAACCATGCAGTCCATCCTTAACTAATCAGTGCCTGTCCAAATGCAGATATATTCTGTCTCTCTGAATTCTTTCTAATAACTTCCCCACTAATGTGGTTAGATTGACTTGCCTGTAGCCACACAGGTAGATAAGACGGTAAAGAAGGTGTCTGGCATGCTTGCCTTTATTGGTTGGAAGATTGAGTATAAGAGTCAGGAGGTCGTGTTGCAGCTTTATAAGACTTTGGTTAGGCTACATTTAGAGTATGGCATTCAATTCTGGTTGGCATACTACAGGAAGGATGTACACAGCAGGCCAAGCAGCATCATAGGAGCAGAAAGGCTGACGTTTCGGGCCTAGACCCTTCATCAGAAATGGGGGAGGGGAAGGGGGTTCTGAAATAAATAGGGAGAGAGGGGGAGGCGGATAGAAGATGGATAGAGGAGAAGATAGGTGGAGAGGAAACAGACAGGTTAAAGAGGTGGGGATGGAGCCAGTAAAGATGAGTGTAGGTGGGGAGTTAGGAAGGGGATAGGTCAGTCCAGGGAGGATGGACAGGTCAAGGGGGCGGGATGAGGTTAGTAGGTGGGAGATGGGGGTGCGGCTTGAGGTGGGAGGAGGGGATAGGTGGGAGGAAGAACAGGTTAGGGAGGCGGGGACGAGCTGGACTGGTTTTGGGATGCGGTAGGGGGAGTGGAGATTTTGAAGCTTGTGAAATCCACATTGATACCATTGGGCTGCAGGGTTCCCAAGCGGAATATGAGTTGCTGTTCCTGCAACCTTCGGGTGGCATCGTTGTGGCACTGCAGGAGGCCCAGGATGGACATGTCGTCTGAGGAATGGGAGGGGGAGTTGAAATGGTTCGCGACTGGGAGGTGCAGTTGTTTATTGCGAACCAGCATCTGCCCTTGTTGTCTCGGATTCTCCAGCATCTGCAGTTCCTACTATCACAGGAAGGATGTGGAGGCTTTGGAGAGGGTGCAGAAGAGGTTTACCTGAATGCTGCCTAGATTAGAGGTTATGAGCTATGAGAGGCTAGAAAAACTTGATACACCTTCCACTGCCCAGGCTAATTTCTGAATATTTGCTGCAGAACTGCTTCTTTCCTTGTTGGGCTTTCGCTGTATTAGCTAAAAAGCTCTTCTGGATGTAATTTAAGAATTTTTGTTCCCTCCCTACCTTGCACACTATTGCCAGTTAATATTTGGGTAGATAAAATCCCCAAATTTATTCTCTTCATTATTCTTAGATTTCTTTGAAATTTGACAACATATTTGATCTTCTATCTCTCTTTAACTGTTTGGGTCAAATGCATGGTTGTCATTTTTGGGGTATTTTTCTTCTATTGATATGGCCTTAATTGATATCTTTCCAAGAAATCATTACTTCTCACTGATAGAATTGATTCTTTCATAAATATTCTGAACACCACTTCCACACCCTATCCCATTGAATATCCTATAATTAGGAATGGTGAGCTGCCAGTTCTGCCCATCTCTCAGCAATGACTTGGTCATAGCTATGATATCAAACCCTCATATGTCTATTTGTGTCCTCAGCTCATCAGGCTCCTTGCTTTTAGTATATTCCATTTAGCCTTTCTAAACTCATTTTCTTATGAAGACTACGTTTTCTTTACCTTCAGACTCGCTTACTTGAATTTCAACTTTTAATTCCATCTCAACTTTTCTCTCCTCTGAAATATTTATCAGGATCCCATCCTCCCTGCTGATCCAATTTAAATCTGTCCTAACTGCATTAGCAAACCTCCTCATGAGGATGTTGGTCCCATGTAACCTGTCCAACCTGTATAGATCTTAACTCCCCCAGAAATGGTCCCAATTCCTCACAAACATAAATCTCTTTCGCCTGCATCATTTCTGCAGCTACACATTTATCTGCTGTATCTTTCTATTCCTATATTCGCTACTGTATGGTCCCTGGAGTAATCTAGAGCTTACTACCTTTGAAATCCAGCTTTTCAATTTCCTACTTAATTCTCTAAAGTCTGCTTGCTGGACCTCACTTTTATTTTTTCCTCTGCCATTGGTCGCAATCTGCAACACAATCTCTAGATGTTTATTTTCTCCTTCAGGATGCCCTGCAGCCGTACTATGGCATTCCTTGACATTGGTACCTGGAAGGCCTCATAGATCCTGGAGTCATGTCTGTGTCTACTGCTGTCACGAACAAGTCCCCTAAAAATATTGGCCTTCTACACTTCCTCATCCCCGTGAGCAGCTGGACCACTTAAAGTACCACAGCCTTAGCTGTGGCTGTCCTCCACAGAGAAACGCACACTCGACGAGTGTGCAAAGTCGCAAATGGTGCTCCCCACGGATCGTTGTCGGAACCCTTGCTTTTTCTGATTTATATAAATGATTTGGAAATGGGTGTTGAGGGAAATATCTCTACATTTGTGGTTGATATTAAGCTAGGGAGAATAATGAATTGTCAGGATGACGCTGAGCAACCTCAGAGGGACAAATGGGCAGACACCTGGCAGATGAATTCAAGGCAGAGAAATGTGGGGTAATGTATTTTGGTAAAAGAAACACAGAGGGACAATACAGGCTCAACAAGAGGGGAGCAGGAGCAAAGGGACCTCAGAGTTCACCTGCATTCTCGGAAGGTGGCCAGGCAAGTTGAAACAGTTGTTAAGAAGTTTTATAGGATTTATAAATAGAGACATAGACTATAAAAGCAAGGAAGCTACACCTCGACAAATCATTGGTCAGATAACATTTGATTATTGTGTTCAGTTCTGTGTACCTTGTTTAAGGAAGATGTTAAAGTCCTGGAGAGAATTCAAATGAGATTTACCGCAGTGATGCCAGGAATGAGGGATTTTAGATACAAGGAAAAATTTGTGAATTGGAACTATTGTCCTTGGACTAGAGAAGATTAAAAGATGACCTTATGGATGTGTCCAAAATTATGAACAATTTTGACAGGGTAAAGAAGGATATCCTGTTTCCACTAGTTGGTATGTCAGTAACTAGGAGTTACAATTTCAAGATTGTCAGCAAGAGACCCAGGAGTGAGATGAGGAGCAACGTCTTTACTCATAGAGTTATTCGGATTTAGAATGCACTGTCTGGAAGAGTGGTGGAGACAGTTTCCATAGGAGGTTTCAATAGAGAGCTAGATATATATTTAAAAGGGATGAATTTAGAAGTCTACAGAGATAGGGCTGAAGAGTGCATCTAGCTGGGTGGCTCTTTTGGGAGTCAGTACAAACATGATAGACTGAATGGCCTCCCTGTGTACTGTAAAATTCTACAATTCTATGATTCACCGTTATCCAAAGCCAAAATATGGTTTACAAGCAAGAGATACCAAGGATGCAGTGTGGTATTGGAGTGAGGTTTAGGAGGACGCAGCAGCGTTTGGAAGTGAGGTTGTGGAGGATAAAGCATATTTTTGGAGACACGTGACTCTTTGAAAGTTATCCAGTCAGTAGAATCCTTGCCTCAGACTAACAACAATCTGCCCTGTACTGTTATATGTGACAATATGGCATTTATTGTACACCCTGGTCACATGTTTTGTGTAGTGAAGTTCGATTGTATGTCAAATGTGAAGTTGCTTGTTACATTTATTTGCTCTACCTTTCTATTCTTATATTCACTACTGTACAATACCTGGAGTAAACTGGAGATTACTATCTTTGAAATCCTGCTTTTCAATTTCCTACTTAACTCTCTAAAGTCTGCTTGCTGGACCTCATTTCCATTTCTTCCTCTGTCATTAGTCCCAATACATACCACAATCTCTGGACATTCACCTTCCCCTTCAGGATGTCCTGCAGCCATAGCATGACATCCTTGACATTGGTATCTGGAAGGCATCATACAAGCTGGCTTAACTGTGGAACAGCAAATTGCTGCAGTGTATAAACATCCTGACTCCTAACAGGATGGTGAGTGACCAGCATGAGGTGCTGCAACATGGTCACAAACAAGGAGCAGTAACCTTGCAGTTGCGGTACCTGTCAGTGTCTGCATAGCCATGAATGTGCAACTGATGGCACTATTCTCATTAAAGCCATTCACATGCTCTGCTTGCTCCACTGTCTGCAGGGGCAACAGAATGAATTCCCCGATATTGGCATGAAGGGCACTTGTTGTCTCTCTGATGGAGCAATGGATGGTGAACTTTGGGATGTTAAGGGAGCTGTCCACTTCAGCCTGGAAGAATCCCAGTGCATAGAAATCTTAAGTCACATCCATTTTCATGGCCACAGGCAATACCATCCCCTTCCTGCTCTGAGGTGGCACATCTGGTTAAAAGAGTGGCAGCTCTGTGAAAATATCCTCTGCAAAGCAAGGTGATACACGTACTGTCTTAAGGAGTCATACAAAGATACATTCATATATTAGGCCAGCAATCACAAGGAGATCCAACACTAGATCAGTTTCACTAGCTCCACTTTCTCTAAGCAATGACATCAAGTAAGTTTGTTGAAAGATAATTTGACAACATTCAAAATCATTCCATCAACAAGAACAATGCAAAGGATGAAGTCAAATTTTCAATTCTTATTTGTCAAAGAATATTTCTGAAGAAAGAGTTTTTTTTTGTCTCACACTCATCAGGACAAATGCAATGATAGCAGCTTTCAAAGGGAACAACAAGATGTATCACACCAAGAAATGGGTGCCAATTGGTTGGCAAGTTGGCAGTAATTGGGCAAGGAAAATATGAGGGAAAAGTTTTCCTAAAGCTCTTACCTTAATATTCAAAAAAGGCATGTCGATTCTGATCTGTTAAGATATATCACAGCAAATGGAGAAGTGTTACCAAGTTATTGTTTTATTAAAAAAATGCAATGTCTGAAAATATTCTTTTCCTTCAGTGGATGAGACCCTTCATATGAAAATATTTAGCTTCTAGGTTGTATATGTGAGCCACATGGTAATCCAGACTGATAATCCTAAATTGGTTGTTAGTATCATTATTGACACAGTCTGTATTGTTCAGTAAATGCTGGCCAATTGTGGAATGATATTTAATTTAGGTAATATGTACTTCATTTTAGAAGCAAGGTTTGGGTGAATATGGGCAGTACATTGCTTGTTGCAAATGCCTGAAGGATATACTGTTTGCCACGAACCTTCAGCCATTGGGGTGTAAGACCTATCTATACAAATGCCTTAGTAATGACACAGAAATTCAAATACAAAATTATTAATTTTTCTGGTAGGCAGATTGCCTTTTTGGCTTGATAGCAGCATCTTGTTAAGAGAGTATCCTGACAAAGGGTTTTGGCCCAAAATGTTCACTTCCCTGCTCCTCAGATGCTTTCCGACCTGCTGTACTTTTCCAGCTCCGCACTTATTGACAATATCTCTCATATTTAAATTGTGTAAATGCAGGATTTAATAACTAGCTTGACCTGTGGATAATGTTTTTACACACTTCTATCCTTCAGGTTGAATTCAACTAATCAGGATACCTTACTTGATTGAAATGGCTGTTTTAGGTCTGTTCATGCCTTTGCATGATTTGACGCAAGCAATGATCTAATCAGGGAAGTCAGTATGCTACAAGGTAGCTTTGATCTGACTTATTTCAACATTGATCTTTCATGACGAAAAGTAGCTTGGGCCCTATTTACAAGATTGCCAATAATGCCAATCTTATAACGTGTGGAGCTGTAGGATTTCCAATATGTATATTGACCAGTGAAGGTGAGCTTGCTGTAGACAGTAATAGAGAACACATCAACAAATTTTTTCAACAAGAGCATTGGAGAAGGGGGACCTTTTTAGATTGCTTCATATTAAAGCTGGATTTGAGCCCATTAAAGAGTGTATGAATATCCTTACATCTAGCTTCAGATTCCAATGTAGCAAATGCTTCATCTAAATCAAAAACTTGGAGAAAACTCTTTGCTAGTGCATTTCCTGTGGGACATCTTAACTAAAGCAGAAACAAATGACCTTCTTTAAATTTGAAATAAAGCTAGGGCTGTTATTTTTGCAGTGGCATTGCTGTGACTAATTAGTCTTCACTTGCCAACTAATCAACCACCCTGTTTCTCATACAATATAAATTGTTGTTCTCTTCAAAAGTTGGTAATTTTTTTGTCTGTCCTGACAAATGAAAAATGAAAAACTTCAATAGCATGTTGCCTTTACTCATGCTCTGTACAACTGAGTGACTATCCGTTGATTTTGAGTAATCAAAGTCACTCAGACTTCAGTAATTAAGGAGAAATGGTAACTTGGACTTTATGTCTAATAGCTAGATTAGGAAACTGAATCTGCATATGGAATTAGAAATTGGATGGCTCAAAATATTGTAATTTATTAAAATTAGTTTTTGACTTTCACTTAGACTTTCCTTGGTTTTTGACAAGATCTTCATGAGAACTCCATTTAATGCATAAGGATTAGAAATGCTGAAGGCTCCTGGAAATGAGAAATTGCATGATTATGCAAGGGACGGTTGAGAGTCTAACCTTAACAATATGGAACAATGTGGCTGCAAGGAACTGAGATAAGAGGGCCTTCATCACTTGTATGAAAAATTAACTGGGAGTTGAGGGCTTGGGTTGTGGTTTCCTTCAGCAGGAGTCTTCCACTTTTGCATATGGCAATAAAATTCCAATCTAGTACATGAATGTCACTTTCAAATTCTGCTGGAGCACTATGAACACATCCAGCTGCAAGCAGCACTCAGGCCCTAGCAACTTTCAGCCAATCCTTCTTCCTGAAGATGTGATGATGTGAGGAGAGACAGGCATAAGGAGAGAGAATCAAAAGGAATCTCAATCACTCCATTACTAAACCGCTCCCCATTACTGCAGGAAGTGTTTGTGTACCAAGCAGAGTTCAAAGCCTGTCTGCAGCAATGGGAAGGACCCATGGAGTCAAGATGAACAGAAACACACATTGGGGAAGGAATCCGTGCTCAGTTATTTCTGAGAGATGCTTCATAGTCACAAATGAAACAATGGCCTATGCTTTAAAGAAACATTTTGGCTCCATTCTGTCAAATTATAAAAATGTTTTTATAGAAAACTACTAAAATAAAGCCTCTGTTTTTTGTCATAAGAATTATCAATGTATAAACTATAACCTACAGATATGGAGCTAAATTTAAACATGAAGCAGGGAAAACTGAAAGGAAATTCGGAATTCTAATTTAACCTGCTAAATGTTAATTAGTTTTTTTTTCAGTGCTATCTAAAGCATATCAGGCATTCTGGATCCTGTCCTACAGGAAGCTATAAGAGTGCTATTATTCATATAGTGTTTGATCATATGCTTCCTCACCAATATTCTTCTGTAAAAACTTACTGTTTTTGGGTTTTGACAGGTAATAACACAGCAGCTTCAGTCTGATGCTCAATTATTTACAATAAGCGAGAATTTCTGCAGTTTCAAATATATTATTATTTTTGGAAGAGAGAAATAATGCTTTGTTACTGCCAAACTAAAAGTTGAGTGAGCTGAGTTTTCCACTCCATTGCCTATCAGCTAGTTAGCAAAGATTGACAGGACATTAGAAGAACACAGCATGACTGTTCAAACTTTAGCCAGCCTTATCGGGAAACTGGAGACAAGCTGTGGAGAAGGCAGACGGGTGTTTACCATAGGCCTATGTAAACAGGAGAAACAGTAGCACATGTCTCAATTTTAGTAGTGATTATACTTTAACTTGCTAAGATTCACACAGGCCAATGTGAATTGCTGCACAATACCTGCTTCTCATTAAAATGTTTTTGGAAGGGGAGAATGGACGGCCCCACAACCTCTCAATACTCACGCACATCTTTTATTCTGGGAAAAAAATATCTGGCGTTTGTGTTGCAGATTCCATTTCTCGCTGTTAAAGCTTGTCACTGCAGAACTAGCTGTTTAAATGCTTCTCAATGATAGAGTAAAATATATCCATTTTAGATTTTGAAACTTCATTTGGCATCAAAGTCCATGACTTTAACATTCAGGAAACTGGACTGCAATTCCAATTTTACCAGCTTAATCCTCAAACAATAACTGAGACCCTAATCACACTCCCAGTACTGTAGTTAATGGGGAATAACTACATAAATCCACTTCTTCATCAATATATAGGTACCATATAAAGGTCCACACATTATATGGAATATGATACAGACTGCTCAGAATAACTGCATTGCAAGAGAAAGTGGATATTTCCTGTTCCAGGACCTATTAATTTGGCAGCTTTGTGGTAAACACAGGTACAGACCCACCACAAAAGCAGTTGGATCAAATTCGGCTGTACTAATCCTCTTGTACTGATAAGATCATGAGAGCATGCATACAGATGCATACCAACCACAAGATCACTAGATAATTGAATACAGACCACCACATGATTGCAATGGAACTGGAGGCTCCTTACTTGACTGTCAAGCATTTAAAAGTAACATAAAATCACTTAATTTTGCTGTAATTGCTGCAGTCATAGACAGCAGACATGGCTGGCACTTCTCAACAAAGTATGAAAACCAGTGTAGTTATATAATGCAGGAGATTATTAGTATATAAGCTTTAGCCTGGTCAGCATAGAAAATTGGGCAGTCAGGATTGTGCATTAGCTACAGAGCCTGTTCAATGTACCTTCAGCTAATGTGAATCGGCTGTGCTATGGTATCAGCGTGTGATCCACCTTTCAGATCTATGCCTCTGCAGTCTGCCCTGTTGATGTTTGATACCCATTCAATAAAAGCAAAAAAAACTGCCCATTTTACCTCTTTATGCTTTCATGAAAGCTTAGTCTTAGCCCAAGCCCTCCCTGCTCCAAAGTGTACCAGTGATTTGCCTCATTATTATTTTGATAGCACCAATCCAAACCTGAGCAGTACATTTGATTGCACACCATCCATCCTTCATGGTTACATTCTAGAAGATGCACAGCTACAATCATCAAGTCTCTTTTAACAACACCTTCCAAACCTATGGCCTCCAACTCCTACAAAAACAACAGAAGGTATCTTTATGGGAAAACCATCATTTGCAAGTTTCTGTTCAACTAACACTCTCTCCTGGCTTGGAATTCTGTTGGCATTTCTTCATCATCACGAAGTTAAAATCCTGGAATCACTCCTGAATAGCAATGTAGATATACCTTCACTGTTAAACCTGTTGTGGAACTATCACTGCCAGTTAATGGTTACGGTGCTGCTACCAAGCTCTTTTCTACTCTTCTAAACAAACAGAATTTGATTAGAAAGCTCCCAATGGGGCACTGTAACAAAAACGTAAATTAACAGGCAATGGAAACCTCCATAACAAAATGGAAACATACTAAATCAAAATAACTTTGTCCAGGATGATTATGCTCCCGCTCCCACCACCTTCCCTCCCCCCACCGTTCTCCTTTCTATACTGGATATAAGGTCTTGTTAGTTGTAGAGGATGAACCACCATGAATCTTAACAAGAAGGTGCATGTGTCTGAACAGATGTAGTTTTATCACGATAGCCTTAAGTAACATTGGTTAATTAAAAATAATTACAAAAGACATCAGGAATCAGGGTGACCTGTTTAATCTTACTGAGATCTTGGAGTTAGACACCTCTCTTCATATCCAAGATTGTATGACATTATCACATTAGGTAAAGTGTATTGCAATCTCCAACATTAACCTTTTCAGAACCATTATTTTACAAAATGCGCACTATATGTATTGAAACAGTTCATGGAGGTAGCTTGCCAGCACCTTTTCCAAGGCAATTAGGGATGGGGAACAAATGTTTGCCTAGCCAGTGATGCCTACATCCCATAAACAAATGAAAATGAATGCAAATCCAGAAAGGTGGTACTTCTGACATGATGTCAAGTTTCATGGAGGAGCCAGGTGGTCAAAGATAAAATAAGGACATGAACTTTCAGATGAAATAAAACTCTTAAAGACAAGAACAAGAAGACAAACTGAAAATACAAGATCTGGATAAAAAGAAAATCAATGTAGCTTTTTCTACATTGCTACCTTGAATCAGAGTCCATTTCCACTTTGTCAGTTGTTGTAATTTCTGTAGCTCTTCAGTTTAGAGATAAAACATGGCTCTGCTTTAAGACCCAATAACTGTCAGCTCAGCACATCTGGTTTGAGGTTGTAGAGGATAGACCTTGGCAAAAAGGACACCACCAACCATTTCTTTACTTTGGGAATTTCAGGTTTAGGCAGAGAGATAAGACACATAAAACAGAATCTGGATACTTCTTCAGTCATATTAGCATAAAGAAGTGTATATGAGGTAGAACAACAATTGGACTGCTGTATGAGGCAGTTTGTATACAAAAAACTAACATATTAGAGACATTTATAGGCATAAAACTTAGTATAATAATAGTTGTTTCTAAATCACTTGTGCTGCATTGAAAGATTGCAGTGAAAAGAGAAAGCAAAATTAGCATTTTGCAGGCATCTTAGATACCAATTAATTTCACCTTAATACAATAAAGGCTGAAGTTCAAATTCTTTATTAGTTTGGATTGGATCATAGGATTTTATCATTAAAAAGAATCAACACTAAATTTGTAAAATGCCCAAGAGATCCAGTAGATTTTAAAAGTTTACAAACTCAAGCTCACAAGGATCTGGGTTGATATTCTACCTGGAGTAAAATTTAAATGGTGGGAGGTTATCACTCGGGGATAGGAAGATAGTGCTGATCTTTCATGTCCTTAGGGAGTCATGTTAAGTCCTTAATTAAAAACTTTATAAGTGTAGAGAGTTATGTCACATAACAATGTAGGAATTGCAGCCTCTACACCAGGAATTGGATTCATCCCAGTAAGTAGCTTAAAAGCTGTTTTCAATCCACCAATGTTAACATTTTATTGGCATTTTGAACCTACACTAAGAAATGTGAATTTGAATTACTATAAGACTTTTTGAACTAACTGTCAGTTGTTCACTGTTTAGTGGTCTTAAATTTACTACTTGATGCATACTGCCAAATATTTATCAATTTCTATCATGATCAGTGTCAGTTGATTAAGTGACCGTAAGATATAGATATTAAAAGTGCTTTTTTTGTTAATAGCTTAGGGAGTGTGCATCTGCTTTTTCCTCGTGTTGTAGGCTATTGCAAGTAAGTTTGACTTCCTGTTCAACTCAGATGGGGATCTGCATTGCACATTTAGAAGAGAACATACCCTTTTGTTCATAGGAGCAGGGTGTATTTAATTCAGTGGTAAATTCAGCAGCCAGGAAGTAGACATGTGTTTTTGATCCCTACCAATGCAATATCTAGCCATATATCTAAGTTGAGCCTCTTTTGGTTTAGTGTTTCTGTTAAAGGGAAGAAAGATGCATCCAATCCTGAGCTCAGTATGAGTTATCTGGGCTGCAGTTAGCATAGAGTCTAGTTTTAAGTGTCCTCCTTCAGGAAGAGTTTGAAGGTCATGCAAAGGATTCTAAAAACATTTATTGGCATGAGATATTTTGCGAATTGGGAAACACTGGAGAAATTCATAACTTTTTGGTTCAACAGAGAAGTTTAGGAAGTGACTTAATAAAACTATTCAAAATTGCTACAAACTTTTGCTGAGGTAAGTAAAGAAAATTTACATGTATTGGTCTTTGAGTTGGTAACTAAGAGTATAAATTTAATGTAATCGCTAAATGAACTTGACCAGAAATAAGAATTTGCTTTTACTCACAGGTTTGCTAGGATATGTAATGCCCAATCAGAAATAGTGATGGAAGCAACATTTTATATTAGTGTTTGTTTAATAAAAACAATTAAGCTATGATTTTAGGGAAAAAATGGTAAGGGTGGGGTAAAGGACTGAGATGAGAAAACATTTCTTCACTCAAAGGGCAGTGAACCTGTGGAATTCTCTACCACAGAATGCTATGGAGGCCAAGTCACTGAACATATTCAAGAAAAAAAAAGTGATAAATGTTTAGATATTAAACGCAGCAAGGGTCTTGGGAGAAAGCAGAAATATGACATTGAATTGAGGATAAATCATGATTATATTGAATGACAAAGCAGGTTGAAGGGCCGAATGACCCACTCTTGCTCCTAGTTTCTCGGTAAAGACCAGATTAACAACATTAAATGCTTGATTTCTTGTTTGTAAACCTCCTTTCATGCTATAACATTCTGTACAATAGTTCAGCTTGGTTGTTAAGAGGATAAATTCAACTTGACTTCAGTGGTCAAGGGGTAGCATGGTATATGGTGCCAGGAAGAATGATCCAGCCACTTTTTTTCTCAATCATGGGATTTGGCCAGTATTTATTGCCCAGAGGGCAGTTGAGAGTCAACCACATTGCTGTAGGTCTGGAGTCACATGTAGACCAGACCAGGTGAGAATGGAAAATTTTTAATCCCTAAAGGGCATTAGTGAACTAGATGGGCTTTTCCGAAAATTGCTTCATGGACATCATTAAACACTTAATTCCAGATTTTCTTATTGAATTCAGATTCCATTATCTGGCATGGTGGGATTTGAACCCAACTGCCCAGTATATTAGTGGGTCTCTGGATTAACAGTTTAGTGATAATGCCACTACAACATTGCCTCCCAATTGAGAAATGCAAATTTATTTGATCGTCCTTTCCTAAGTTGGCATCCATATTACAGGGAAAAATAACGGTTGCGAGTTACCAATTACAGGGAAAGAGCCTTCTGTCTGAAATCATATACAACCTCTGCATTTCTTATACTTTAATGTTATGTACCATTCTCCAGTCTTTCTTTCCTTTCCTGATGAAGTGATTCAAAGAACTGTTTTTCTCAAAAAGTTTAAGTCCATCAGTCTGCAAAAGGAAAATCAGTCATGACCTTCTTAAAAGCTTTTTTGTGTCAAGTAGATGTATTTCAGAAATGAATTCTAGTGCATATTGACCTCAATTGCCTGTCATCGTAAATGCAGTATTTAGATAAGAGCACTGCAGAGAATCTACCCTGCTGTATGAAACTGAAGTCGATATGCACTTTAATCTGTCTGGAAACCACATATTTGTGTGACAAGTGTAGTTCCTTCCATTGAACTGTTATCATGTTCAAATTGTAAATCTCACAGCAACTAATGGAATGCCGACATTATATGTTGTTGTACCATGGGTTTGTTCTTTGGTTGAGAACTGCCTCCAGAACACTGAGATGGCCAGACATGCATAACTTAATTCTACAACTTGAAAAGTTGTAAATCCTATTGAAAATGAATTAATAGAGCAGACTGCAGAAAAAGCAATAAAATTCCATTGATGCTATCGGTAGATTTAGGACTGAAGAACTTTCATTTTCCCTGTGAACTCAAACCAAATAAAAATTTATTTGAGGGTGAAAGTTTGGAAATGATAAGATGTAAACAACAAAAAGCTTCGAAAAATGTTTTTCTTTCCTTTTGGAATTAAAGGTAATAGTCTTTAATTTTAAGTAATATTTTTGAAGACATTTTATTTTCATATCCACTAAGTCTTTCTCTTTTTTTAATCACTGTTCTGAACTCGCCTAAAGCAATTACTATTTATGATTTATTTAACCTGAGATATTCTCAGCTTTGTACTTTTTCTGTGAAGAATGCTAACTGCATTTGACTGAAACTGGATGTTGTGCGAATCTGTTGATATCACCCAGCTGAGTTTTGATAGGGTCTGACCAAACTTCCAGATGGGGCAATGCATTGCAATTGTGACTTTTTGGACTAGATTTTCTTAATTTCTTTGGCAAAGAACTCTGCATTAGTGGTGAATGTGGTCAAAAATTAGAGTCAGATCTACATATCTTTTGAAGAAATCAGTTGCAGGATCTGTGTTCCTAATTCTTTCAAACTTTCAGGCCTTGCTGGAAACATTGAAATATGAGATCATACCCAAATGGTGTCATTTCTTTAATTGTCTCTGAAATGTGGTTGCGAGGGTAACTGTGATTTTGTGAGGCCCAGCATTCACAGTCATGGAATCACAGAATTAATGTGGTGCAGAAAGAGGCTATTTGGCCCACCACGTTTACACCTGCTCTCTGAACATTTTGACTACATGTCAATGTCTTGCTGTTTCTCTGTAACCCTGAACAATGCATCTAATTGAATAGCAATTCAATGTCGTCTTGAAGTCTCAAGTGAACCTGTCTCCACCACACTTTCAGGCAGTTCATTCTAGACACTAACTATGTACTGTGTGAGAAAGATTTTCTTCACCTCGCATTTGCTTCTTTTGCAAAACATTTTAATTACTCTCCAGTTTTGGAACCCCCTACAAATGGGAACAGTTTCTCCATATGTACACTGACTAGACAGTTCATGATTTTGAAAACTTCTATTAAATCTCTAATCAGCTTTCTTCTCTCCAAGGCAAACAGTTCCAATTTTACCAACCGATCTTCATCATTGAAGTTTCTCAATGCTTCTCGTAAATCTCTTCAGCATTCTGTCCAGTGCTTTACCCTTCTTAATCATGGTATCTAGGAGTGCACTCAACGGTCCACCTGTTATCTAACTAGTGTCCTTAATAAGTTTAGTCCAATCATCCTGTTCTTGTACTCTAATGCCCCTGTTAATGAAGGCCAGAAAATGTGTGCTGTATGAATTGCTGTTTTTTCTGTCAACAAAAGAGCACGCACAGACAGTTTGGAAGGAAATGGTGAATGAGAACAGCTACGAGAAGATTTTCTGCCACTTCTCCACATAGAAGGAAGGAAAAGAGATTCAGGTACTTTCTCCTTTATCCACATACAAGACTCTAGCAATTTGCCCAGGAACAAATCAAGAAAATGTTACTATACTGAGCCCTCCTAAATCCAAAACAAATGAACAACTGAAAAACCAATTCCACATTCACACACACACCCATGCATGCACGCACTCACCCACGCGCACGTGTGCACACAAAATCAACCTCACTGCTCCATCCCAATTTTCTTCCATGACATTCTTCCCAAACCCTCTGTTGTGCCGTCTTTTGTCCATAAGCCCTAGCTACCTGTAGTTCCATTATTGCTTCAAATTTATTTCTGGAGGGGAGCTGACCAGCAACGTGCAGATGAAGCCAATGACTTTTTGTATTGAAGCCCGCAAAGTCAGGTCTGCGCTTGAAGTTACACACTAATCCCAACATCAGCTTCCCAGCCCAAAACCAGCTGGGGTTAAAATTGACCAATAGCACAGTTTATCACAGAGTATCACAGCAGCAGTCAGAGATGAAATTTGAAATCATACTTAAACTTTCTTTTCATTAGCAAAGTCCAAACTTGTAACTAAAAACAAGCTTCCACTTTAACAAGGACCTAGTATGTGAAGCCGCAAACTTTGTAGTTCACTTTTAAAAGACTTGGCTCAGAACCATTCTGAGTCACGATTCAGTGCTGTTTTTACAGTCTTAAGCAGCACAATCCATTAAATTATATGAAATTACTGCATTATAGCAAAGAAATAACCTCAAGAACGTCAATCCAACTTAATTTTATACCACTTACATTGTGCTGCGAGCTGAAGATGTCTGTTAACTCGTCCTTCAGTCTGATTCTTGTCAGCAAATATTTTGTCATGTGAAATATTCAGTTTGAATGGATTAATTTCCTGGGAGTTACCTAATGCTCTGTTGACTCAAGAGCTCAGTACCAATGGAGACACAGGAGTAATTGCCTGACATATATTTAGCAACAAAAACACCCTACATATACTTAATACAAATGAAGGGTCAGGATGTCAGGACAACAGTACCAAGTGCCACATTAGCAATATCTCCAGCTGTTCAGCATCCATGGCAAAACCTTGGCCATACAGGAAGGCCATATGGCCTTCAATGATGAGTGGTATATACTTCACTGCTCAAAGCCTGTCTATTCTCTACAGATCTGAAGTGAAGTGTACAATGAAATATTCGCAACTGGGATAGCTGGCTGTAGCAGCAAAAAAAAATCTCAGAAAGCTTGACATTATGCAGAACAGTTCATATGATTGACAATCATTCCACAAATTTCAAAATTCACTCCATCAATTGATCCTTTGATTGGTAGGGGGTTAGGATCCTCAACAGGCGGGAGGCAAGAGCAAGGCTGGAAGGAGATCTGTAATCAGACATTGCAAGTTGAAGAGATATGTCAGGCTGGAATAGGACAGGGAGCAAGGAATGCCTGTTGGATTAAATTGCATCTATTTCAACGTGAGGGCTGACAGGTAAGGCTGATGAACTCAGGGCTTGGATAAGTACGTGGGACTGGGATATTATAGCCATTACAGATACATGGCTAAGGAAGGAACAGAGCTGGCAGCTTAATGTGCTAGGGTACAGGTGCTTTAGGCGGGACAGAAGTGGAGGAAAACAGGGAGGGTAAGTTGCATTTTTGATTAAGGGGAATATCACAGCAGTAGTCAGAGATGAAATAACTGAGGGATCCTTCAGTGAGGTTTTGTGGGTAAGGCTAAGAAATGAGAAGTGGATGGTGATGTTATTGGGGTCGTACTATAGGCCCCCAAATAGTCAATGGGAATTAGAGGAACAAAATGCGGGGAGATTGGGGAGACTTGCAGGAGCAATTACATTGTCCTAGTGGGAGTATTTAATTTTCCTAAAATAGACTGGGACTGCCATAATGTTAAAGGCTTAGATGGCGTGGAATTTGTTAAATGTATTCAGAAAAGTTTCTTCAAGCAGCATATAGAGGGTCCTACTCGGGAAGGGGCAAAACTCGACCTAATCTTGGGAAACAGGGCCAAACAGGTGACTGAGGTGACAGTGGGGGAGCACTTTGGGACCAGTGTCCATAGTTCTTTTAATTTTAAAATAGTTATGCAGAAGGACAAAACTGGTCCATGGGTTCAAATTCTAAATTGGGGCAAGGTGAATTTTGGTGGAATTAGACGGGAGCTTGCAGGAGTTGATTGGAGTAGTTTGTTTGCAGGCAAAATGACATCTGGCAAATGGGAGGCCTTTAAAAGTGTGATAGCTAGAGTTCAAGGTCTATGTGTTTCTGTGAGGGTGAAGGGTAAGGTTGGCAGGAGTAGGGAACCGTGGATGACAAGTGATACTGAGGCTTTGACCCGAAAAAAGAAGGAGGCATGGCTCAGGTACAGGAAGCTGGGATCAAGGGAATCCCTGGGGGTATGCAGGGGATACAGGAGTTTACTGAAGAAGAAAATCAGGAGGACGAAAAGGGGAAGTTAGTGGTGATATCATGGTTACAGTTCATATCACAGTAGAGGAGGTGTTGGAAGTATTAGAATGTATGAAGATGGATAAATCTCCTGGTCCTCACCAGATATATCAAAGAACCCTGCAAGAGGCTAGAGAAGAAATTGTGGGGGTCATGGCTGATATATTTGTTTCATCGTTAGCCATGGGTGAAGTCCCGGAAGACTGGAGGGTAGAAAATGTTATGCCATTATTCAAGATGGGCTGCAAAGAAAAACTTGGGAATTATAGACTAGTAAGCTTAACATCTGTGAGAGGTAAGTTACTTGAGAAGATTCTGATGGATAAGATATACATGCATTTGGAAAGACAAGGCTTGAGTAGGAGTAGTCAGCATGTTTTCATGCTTAGGAGATCATGCCTCACAAATTTGTTAGAGTTCTTTGATGAAGTGACCAGGTGGGTTGATGAGGGCAGGGTGGTAGACGTAGTCTATATGGATTTCAGTTAGGCCTTTGATAAGGTTTCACATGGTAGGCTGCTCTGGAAGGTTAGATCACATGGAATCCAGGAAGATCTAGCAGATTGGATATGTAATTGGCTTGATGGTAGGAAGCAGAGAGTAATAGTGGAATGATGTTTGTTGGACTGGAGGCCTGTGATTAATGGTGTGCCTTAGGGGTCGGTGCTTGGCCCATTGCTGTTTGTTATCTATATCAATATGGATTTAGATGATAGTGTACAAGGCATGATTAGCAAGTTTGTGGATGACAGTGAGGAAGGTTATCAGAAATTGCAGCAGGATCTTGATCACCTGGGGAAGTAGGCCAAGAAATGGCAAATAGAATTTAATATAGATGTGTGACGTGTTGCATTTTGGAAAGTCAAATCTAGGTAGGAGTTTCACGGTGAATGATAAGAGTATAGTGGAACAGAGAGACCTTGGAGTTCTGGTGCATGGTTCTCTGAAAGTGGAGTCACAGGTAGACAGGGAAGTGAAGTAGCTTTTGGCCTTTTCCATATAGACTACGTCTACTGCCCTGCCCTCATCAACCTTCCTGGCAATTTCATCAAAGAGCTCTAACAAATTTGTGAGACATGATCTCCCATGCACGAAGCCATGTGGACTAATTCTAATCAAACACTGTCTTTTCAAATACATGTATATTTTGTCCCTCAGTATCTTCTCAAGTAACAGAAGGGGAGGCGATGGCCCAGTAGTATTATCGCTGGACTGTTAATCCAGAGACGCAGATAATATTCTGGGGACCTGGGTTTGAATCCTGCCACGGCTGATGGTGGAATTTGAATTCAGTAAATATCTGGAATTAAGAATCTAACGATGACTATGAGTCCATTTTCAGTTGTTTGGGAAAAACCCATCTATTTCATTAATGTCCTTTAAGGAAGGAAACTACAATTCTGGTCTACCTGTGACTCCTGACTCATAGCAATGTGGTTGACTCTTAACTGCTCTCTGTGCAGTTAGGGATGGGCAATAAATGTTGGCCACCACCACTGGCCTTCATCAGTCAGGGCATTGAGTATAGAAGTTGGGAAATTATGTTGCAGTTGTACAGGACGTTGGTGAGGCCACACTTGAAGTATTGTGTTCAGTTTTGGTCACCTTGCCGCAGGAAGGATGTTCTTAAACTGGAAAGAGTGCAGAAGTAATTTACAAGGATGTTGCCAGGACTCAAGGGACTGAGTTATTGAGAGAGATTGGACAAGCTTGGATGTTTTTCATTCGAGCATAGGAGACTGATGGGGGATCTTATAGAAGTGTATAATATCATGAGAGGCATGGATAGGGTAAATGCACTCAAACTTTTTCCTCAGGGTTGGGGAATCGAGGACTAGAGGACATCAGTTTAAGATAAGAGGGGAAAGAGTACATGGGAACCTGAGCGGCAATTTTTTACACAGAGGACGGTGTGCATATGGGATGAGCTGCCAGCAGAAGTGATTGAGGCGGGTACATTAACAACATTTAAGAGGCATTTGGGTGAATACTTGGATAGGAAAAGTTTAGAAAGATATGGGCCAAGTGCAGGGACATGGGGTTAACGTGGCTGGACATTTTGGCTGGCATGGACCAGTTTGGGCTGAAGGGCCTGTCTCTGTGATGTGGGACTCTATGACTCTATGATTCTAAAGTTTTTGCAAGTCTATAGAATCCATTACAACAATTTATGGAGGTTCTTTCAAAAGTCCTTCCGAGCCCTGAGACAACAGCTTGAAAGGAATTCCTTCAAGTTCTTCTTCAAGTGATATACACTCCTAATTTGGACTGCAATCAGAATTCCTTCATCAGCACGGGGTCAAGATCCTGATATTTCCTAACCAGTCCTTTTGCTGAAGTGTTTTTATCACAAGGAATATAGTATAAATAAAGTTTCAAAGGGAGGCCTACCACTAAATTCTCAGATTATCAGTGTAGTAGAATGGAATATGCATCCACTGATGATGTCGCTGATGACCTTACTCTGACATCAATAGAACAGATCAGAAAAAAGAGAACGACTGGACAAATTGGAAGAACTAAGTAAAGAGAGATGTTTTGGGGACAATGTTATAGAACTGTATTCAGTGACCTGTATTGCTTTGATGTAAAGAACGGGTATGATGGATTGACACTGCATTACTCTACAATAAGAATGGAAAATGAATGCTAAAGACCATGAAGATTGGTAATTTAGGAAAGATTGCTGTCTGCAAGAGTGTATACATACACACCCACAGCTCAGAGATGCTGACGAGTAATATTAAACAATGCTAGTAGCGGTGTTAGCCGAAAACATAGAATAAAGAAATCCAGTTTTAAGCAATAAATGAAGCCATGTCTGCATCGGCCACAACATGAGAACATGAAGTTACAATGAGCAAGTGGGG
This sequence comes from Rhincodon typus, assembly GCF_021869965.1. Classification (NCBI taxonomy): domain Eukaryota; kingdom Metazoa; phylum Chordata; class Chondrichthyes; order Orectolobiformes; family Rhincodontidae; genus Rhincodon; species Rhincodon typus. The sequence goes on from NC_063349.1 coordinate 39,595,743, forward strand.
GTGACTTAAGAGAAAGTCTTTCATACTATGAAAGTGTTCAGACAGATAAATGTAGAGAAGATAGGCTGGATCTTACTTTTCTTGGCTAGCGTCATTATTTGGTGGTATTTTCACTGCATGGCCTAGTGAGATTTCTCGCCATATCTTAACAAACTCATCTCTTAAACTATGCCACTCTGTGAGGACTCTTTTGTCTGATTATAGCCCCATCCTACCACACGCTGTTACTGGAAGAACTCATCACTCAGTGAGTATCCACCAAAGACCAGAATCCCTTGCACCTGTGCCACCTTTAAAAAGGTGCTGTGCATCCGGATGTGCATTGGCAATCAAGTATTGCTCCTCACCAGCAACATAACGGCTCAAAGCCATGCTGATCATGACACATGTCCAGCAAGGCTGACTCTCCCTCGCACATACAATCCACTTCTCTCAAGCTAGTTGCTTTTTACCACTATGCCACACAGTTTACTTGTCCTTCGTTACATCCCGTCTACACATTCTCCCTAAGCCACTGTCACCCTGTCTAGTGGTATTGGTATTGTCCAGTAGAAGAACGTTACAAACAGGGAAGCATTCAGACAATTCCAAGCATGAATTTTCATTGACAACCAGCAAAAGCAAACAAAATACTAAACAAATAGAATGTGGTTTGGCGCCATGATGCAAACCCAATGCTGGCATCAACAACTGTTCAACATTCCACGATGGTTTGTTGAACCTGGCTGTCAGATACTGGAGCTGCATACCAATTAGATGCTACCTGGCCTGTAGCGCCCAATATAGCTGAGTTCTGTCCTGCACAAGGAGAGCTTCCTCTTCTTCGATGTGCCCATCCTCCTCCTTGGAAGACTGCTTCCTTCCCCCAGTTCCTCAGCATCTGACACACTGCCTCATTCCCTGCTTCAATTATGTGGAGCACATCACACCAGGATGATGTGGCACTCTCTCTTCAGACAATTATGGATAGATCCCATAGATCGTAGTGGAACTGTATCTTTAACAGCCCTATCATCAGCTCCAACACGTTCACTAACTTGGTGGAGATGTCACGCCAAATGAATGACCAACACATTATACCAAAAAAGGGAGTGCCTGCTGTGCTTCAACCCATTTCACATCTCAGACCCACATCTACCATTTAAGGTTTGGCTGGCAAAATGCAAATACCTATAGACGGATAAGTCTAACATCTATTGTTAGAAATGCATTGGAATCGATTATTAAGGAAGCAGATCATTTGGAAAATCAAAATCCCATCAAGCAGAGTCAGCAAGGCTTCATGACAGGGAAATCATGTTTGACTGATCTATTAGAGCTTTTGAGGCAGTCTCAACCAGAGTGGGAAGAGGGGAACCAGTAGATTTGTTATGTTTGGACTTTGAGAGGGAGAAGGATACAAACAGTTTACAGAGAGATATTGATAGGTTAAACAAGTGGGCAAAAGTTTGCCAAATGGAATATAATGTGAGAAAATGTGAAGTGTTTGATTTTGAAGGGAGGACAAAAGAACAGAGTATTATTTAAATAGAGAAAAACTGCAGAAAGGGACATAGGGCACTTGTGCATGAAACACAGAAAGCTAGCACACACGTGCAGCAGGTAATCAGGAATGCTAATGGAATGTTGGTCCTTATTTCAAGATGGTTGAAGTATAAGAGTAGGGAATTCTTACTGCAACTGTACAAGTTGTTGGTGAGACTATATCTGGAGTACTGTGAGTAGTTTTGGTCCCCTTATTTAAGAAAATATATTATTTCATTGAAGGTAGCTCAGAGAAGGTTCACTAGGATGATCTATGATATGGAGGGATTGTCTTATGAGCAAAGGTTAAACAGGTTGGAACTGTACTCATTGGAGGTTAGAAGAATGAGAGGTGATCTCATTGAAACATAGAGGATTGACAGGGTAAATGCTGAGAGAATGTTTTCCCTCATTGGAGAGGCTAAAACCAGAGGGCATAGTCTCAGAATTATGGTTTGTCAATTTAAAACTGAGATGAGACGGAATTTCTTCTCTCAGAGGGTTCTGAGTCCTTGGAACACCTTGCCACAGAGATTTGGGGAGGCAGAGTCCTTGTGTATATTTAAGGCTGAGATAGATAGATTCCTCATCAGTGCGGAAATCAAGGGTTATGGGCAAAGGGCAGGAAAGTGGAGGTAATGAGTGTCAGATCAGCCATGATTCTTTTGAATGGCAGAGCAGGCTTGAGGGGCCAAATGGCCTACTCCTGTTCCTATTTCTTCTGATCTTATGGTTTCATTGCATTCAGTAAAGTGCTTTGCAGTATGTATGTTACATATGATGAAGTGATATTCCCCTCCACCTGCCCTTGGAAGTTACATAAATAATGGGACATCTTTGAGCAGCATTCACCACCTTTTAACTAATTACTGCTAACTTCTGCATCACTGAGATACCAATGTTTGATTTGCAAGCAGCAATGGCATGGTGAAATTCATCTTTGACCAGGAGTTGAACCTGAAGCACATTCACTCTGTATGCATTGTAAATGGATCATGAATGATTGCAAATTAAATGTGGTTTGAGTTTGCAAATGTAAATTTCATGTACTTGCCCCTTCAATGTTGTCAGAAATCACAGGTTATAGTCCAACATGTTCACAGCCCATTTTTGCCCATCTGCGCCCATGTGGATCTATTACATTAAACTTTGACTCCAACTATCCTCCCTGCTCCTTGAATATTTACATTACACATTGATAATGCTGATCCTGGGTCTCTACGCTCCCCCTGAGGATCAGAGAGGATGTCATAAGGATCCTGAGAGGTCGACAAATTTTGGACGCCAGTGTCCGTGAATGAGGGGTGCAAGTGGTTGCAAACCACGGAATTTGCCCTGGGATGCTGTTTGATGCTAAGCAGTATTAAGGCTTTTCGTTGCCAATGAGCAGATACCTGTTCTAACCTCCAAGTCAAGAATCCTCAATGTCTAGCTTGTTTGTTGTGTTTGGTAAGATAGGAACCTGAATACTGATGAGGTGAGGTGTAGTATTAATCAGGCATTTATGAAGCAATAATCTCCACTTAAATGGAATTTGATACAAGTGGGAAACTTGCCTCGCTTTTTGACAGATGCAGAAAAGATATCGTGAGTTGTGCCTGATGCCGAGATAGGCTTTGTTGGACTTCATGGGAGACTCTGCCACAGATCTCTCTGTAGGCCGCATTGTTCAGACCTCCATAATGTTTCCATTTGAGGTGAAGTTGAAAACAGAAGATAAAAATATAAGATAAAATATAAGATAATTACCAACAGATCCCATAAGGAATTTGGGAGAAGCTGCTTTGTCTAGAGACTGAAATGAAATATGGAATAGTTGAAACAAATACCATAGATACATTGAAGGGGAAACTAGATACTTGCAAAGGGGAGAAAGGAATAAAAGGATATACTAGCCTAGTTAGATGATCCAGATCGGGAAATGACTGATGGACCCCACTGCAGGAGCATAAATGCCAAGATAAACCAATTGGCCTGTTTCTGTGCTGTAGATTCTGTGTAATTCTAGAGAATAACAATCCATGTATTTGTAGACAGGGTGCACAAGATAAAGGGGCTACTCTGAGGACAGACGTGTTTGCAAGTAAGAATCTTTAACGTGAGCAAGAATAGTTAATGGTTTTAATGTTATGAAGGACTTGCACGTTTGTGTTCCACATCATTTTTTAAAGGCACATCTTTGGACCTTCAAAGTTTAACAATTAATGCTATATGTTCCATATGCTATATTTCTTATAGATGTTGGCGCATGTTTTGAAGTTGGCAGTAATGCAGCGAGTTTACCATTTAATACAAAGTGTTGAACTGTTGCAAACTGAATGCTTTTCCACTGTCAGAATAGTTTGTTCTATAGTTTGAAACAAATGCTTTGCAGTGATCATATTGATTTTCTTCTCTTTGATAATTCTACCTTCCAGTTCATCTAATGCCCTAATTTGGAGCTATGGCTAAAGTTGTGGCTCTTAAATAACCCAGACGGTCATTTGTTCCATGTGTCTGTTCTTTTATTCAATGGATCATCCCTTCATTTAATCGCAATGTAGCATGTGGTTTGAATTATATGACTTCCAAAAAGTACATATATATTATTTATCATGACTATAAATTTTCAGAATATTCTGTGCACTGTGTAGAGATAGACTTTTCACATAACGTAGTGATAAACAATAACATTGACAACTAATATGGTTTACCTTTTAATGTTTCAGCACTCAACACACCTAATCTATACTAACACGGCGTATGAATCAGCTTTTTGTAAAAATTAAAACTATGCTTAAATGTAACATTTTTGGCAATGTTTTGGTATAGCAGTGAATTACTATTAGTTGTTAGTGAAATGCTTTCAGCTAGACTTGTCTTTACAAACTTAGATTTTTAAATATTTTGCGTGGCAAGTAACTAATGTGAGCTAACAATATTGCAGTGAGTGAAACAAGGCACCTGGCATCTTGATAAACAAGACAAGACACTGTGCATTTCCTTCACAAATCACACAGAAACAAAAATGTCAATTAGAGTGGATAAAATCAATATTAAGTCGGGCACAGAAAGATAAATAAGAACAGGGGAGAAAAGGTTAAATTGAAATTGAGAGAAGACAGCAAGTAAGCTGGGAAAAAAAAGTTACATTTCATTGTTATAAAATCTCCAGCAACAAATGCAATCTGAAAGGAGTGAAACTCCAGACATATAATAGTTCACATTCAGTGCTGGGATGGATGACTAGATAGAATGGAAATTGATCAGATCATTAAATGGACAAGTCTAGTTCAGATCTATTGCACTAATATGAGTTCACACCACTCAATACATTGCAATGATATATCTAAAGCAAATTACAAATTGACAATCCAATTCTGAGGGACCACAGAATGATTGGTATGGGAATCAGAAGGTAATGTGTTATACTATGTAGAATACGAAGGGTGATTTTCTGAAGTTGTAAAGTGTTTAAATGTAGGATTTATTCACAACTGCCCCCTCACCACATATTTGACTGATGATGTAGAGCTTCCAGGGTTTCTGGCCTTCAGCTCAGTTCAATTTCTCATTTGTATCTTGTTTTCACAGAGCCATACATAAAAAAATGTTGCAACTGTCCTAAATGGTCAAAATGCATTGGGCATAGTTGATAGCAAATGGCAAACAAGCAAACATTTACTTCTTTATTAATTTTCCTTCAGGCTTTTGGGTGCCCAAGTGGTACAACCGAATTATCAATGACCTCTACAATGTGTTTTGGGAATGATATGAACCAAGGAAACCAATTGCATACCTTCTTAACAAGTCTGTTTGACGAGTCATTAATAAGCAGTGCGGAATCTGAAATAGGAAGCAGAGGGTCAAACACTGAATTCTGTATAAAACAAGATATATAATGTAAAATAACGAGGAAGCATGATTGGTTTAAATGAGAGATAGAAGAGATAGGAAAAGAAATGAAACTTTTTTTAGTATTTCAGTAATAATTAAAATCTGAAGGAATTTAACTACACAGTTTTTACAGTTAATATGCAGTGCCAGAGTTTGTTTGGTGGTAATATTTACCATATGTTAACATGGTACTTAGACAGGAATGACTTCGTTTAGTTCATGTCTATGATGGTAGAACAGAAACTTCACCTAATTCAATATACTTGAATGAAGTATCAAATGGTACAACGCAGTTTTGAGCAGCTTCTGGAAGAATACATTCAACTGTACGTGCAGGTTCACTGGAAGTAGTTATCCAATTTGCAAATAAATAAGCTAGTGCAGTTAACTTCATCATTTCTTTCATAGCAAAATCGGGCATGGCTCAAAAATAATGGCAACATTTCAAATACAAAGTTTAATTGACTGGGACAATGACCCATTTCACAGGCATGACTCATTTGTTTCCCCAATTCCATTGAATGCTAAAAATCAAAGCCAGATAAAATAGCCTTAAGCATTTGCATCAGCTGTGGCTCAGTTTCTGGTACAGCTGCCTCTGAGCCACAAAATTCTGGTTTCATGTCTCAGGGTCGCTACATAATAACGCAGTACTAAGGGAGTATCGAAGGTGCTACTTTTCGCGTGAGACTTTAATCCAAGGCCTCGTCTGTGTGTTTAGTTAGACATAAAAGAACCCTGTAGCACCATGTTGGAGAAGAACAAGACATTATAATTAGTGTTTGGGACAGCATTGACCCCTCAATCAATACAACACAAAACAGAGTACTGTATCTGATCATCATTGCACTGTTATTTGTGGCAGTTTATTGAGTGCAAACTAGCTGCTACATTTCCAATATTACAACAGTAACTACAAATGTGTTGTGAAAAGAGCTATACAACTGCAAGTCTTTCTTTTGTTTTCTTAAGTATGCATTAATTTCTGGCTATGTACAGCCATGCCAAAAAGCCTGGGGAATTACCTTGGAAGTGAATGATATTGCAAAACTGATGCTAACCAATTGGTTGCCTGTTTTGCATCCCACCAGAAATTATTCCCCATTATAATGTCACAATTAAGAAGTAAATAAAAGAGATTCACCAAAATGTTCAGTTTTCCAACGGTATGCAGCATGCATATTAAATTCAAAGGAGAAGCAGTAGTTTCATGAACAAAACAAGCAATTTTAATTGGGTTAAAATATATAGCCTCTTGCATATTTTTAGAATGTAACAATGAGAGGACAATAGGACTGTGGGGGTGACAAAAAGAGTTTATCTTTTCTCAGGGGTTGGAAAAACTGGGCAGATTCTTAAGGCAAATGGAGGTGTATTAGAAGCTGGAAAAATATAAAAGAGCTGGAACAGCACAGGCTAAGTACGGAAGCACCACTTCGAAAAATGTTGCAGAGATACTATCAGGACTGCAGGACTTGTAGATTCATTTGTAATTATATATTAGAGTTCTGGTTTGGAGGTTGGATTCTAATTCCTGTTTGTAAGTCATTTTAAAATTCTGTGTCTGTAGTTAATTAGAAAATTAAAATCTGAAATTGCTTTCTTGAAAGTGGTGCAGGTCATTTTGATTGTGATTGCTATTTTATAATAGCAGTCACTTTGAGCCAGTCTCAAAAGCACTGATTATAGCTCCTTGCCTGGAGTCATGTGGATGGGGTTTGAAGTGGACAGGAAATAGTCCAAGTCTTTCAGCACTAAGCTTCACCTATACACAGCCCAACAGCAGGCAATAGTAGTTAGCCATAGGCAGAAGCAGGACTCTGGGCAGAGGGAGGTCACGACTAGAAATGTAAGGGATACATCCCCAACAGACAGACAAGTCATTAGGGCAGGGATCAGGAGAGTCTGGCAGCCAAAGGTGGAGGGAGATTTGGGCAAGGGAGGCTCATGTTACCTCATGAATCTTGGAGAAGTCCTTGTGAGCCTCCTGGTTCACAAGTAAACTAAAAATACAAGTGAAACCCATGTACATTTCTAATATCACATTAGTCTCAGTTCTGAGATAACAAGGTGTAAAGCTGGATGAACACAGCAGGCCAAGCAGCATCATAGGAGCAGGAAGGCTGACGTTTTGGGCCTAGACCCTTCATCAGAAATTAGTCTCAGTTCTTTTTGCTTCTATATGGGCATAGATTGGAAGCTACTTTAGCTCCTTGAATTGGGCACCATTGACAAAACAGTCTCATCTTCATACTTATAGAAGGAGTCCTCTGCCTCATGGCAGCTATCCCTCACCCTTGCTGAGAATAGCAGTCTAAGATCAGACCATTGTGGGCAGAGGGTTTAATACAGGTAAGCCACAACAACCATTTTAACAGTCTCCAAATAGCCCTCTTCTCCCTTTGGAACCTTCTTAAGACCCACCTCATTCACCAACTGCTCAGACACCCTTCCTCACAATCTCTTTTTTTTGAGTAAACATCCAATTTACCCCATATACTCCAGTGATATGCTTTGAGGCATTTTTCTACATTAAAGACATCACATAAATTTGTTGTTGTTGGAAGCACAAGAAATCCCATGCTAAGAGAAAATCGATTTGTCCTAGTTTCATATACCCTCAAGCAATTTTGCTTCAGAAAGTGATGCTTAGTTCTTCATTTATACGAGGAAAATGTTCCAGTTATGGACAATGTACATGCAGAAGCGGTGGAAAATTTTGCCCTCATATTTTGTTACCTTTTTGGAATTTTCCAGAATGTTCAGCTACAGCTGTGACAGCTCTTGTTTTCAGGCTATAAATGGAGAAGTCAATCTTAAGCAGTTCAAACTCTTGATGTATTATTTATATAATAATGTCATAACTTTGAACAAAAACATGGTACTTTTGCCTAAAGTAGCAAACATGCCCATGCCAATTTTCTGATTGAAGTTTGTTTGAATTACAGTTTTAATTCATTACTCTAGTAATTTGCAAAGCAAAATATGTTATGTACACTTGGAGCAAACAGGTATGTAAAACTTGCTTACTATTTTACAAGTATTAATAATATCATCCAGTACCTTTTAAAAATGCAATCAAATTGTGAGAAAAATGCACCAGATTTCTATAACCCATTACATTCTGGCAGAAGTAAACATTATTGCAAACAGAATTCATTTTTTAAAGAAAATTCAAATTGGACTTTAACTCTGAATAATAGTAAAATACTGCGGATGCTGGAAATTTGAAACAAGCACAGAAAATACTGAAGCAACTCAGCAGCTCTGGGCAACATCTGTGGAAAGAGAAACACAGTTAGCAGTTTAAGTCCAGTATGAGAAACTGCGCTTCACTCTCCAAAGACACTGCCAGACCTGTTAGGTTTCTCCAGCATGTTTTGCTTTTAATTCAGAATTATAATTCCTCATTGTCCTAGTACAATCAGGCCTGTTATAACATTTGTATTGCTGTTATTCATCTCATTCTGGAGTAATGTCTAGATACCAAATACAAAGGCATATTATCAAAATTTATAATTAGGAATTGCAATGGGTCTCAATTATTAGAGTTACCCGACTGGTAAACAAAGTTGTGCAAAAAAGAATTGAATTCAATCTCTTATAACTGTAAGTGATGAGAAAATTAATGACAGAGTCTCAGAATATATTCCTTAATGGTAAGGTGTTGGATACATAGAACAGGAAAAATTCTAGCACAGAAACAGGCCATTTAATTCAACCAGTCCTTGGTGGTGTTATCGGGGAAGCAAATATTTTTCTCACATTTACTTTCCCTATTTCTGTACGCTATGGGCCATAATAAGACCATTAGATGTAGGAGCGAAAGTAAGCTATTCAGCCTACTGCACCATGTTTTAATGAGATCATAGTTGATCTGATAATCCTCAACTCCACTTTCTTGGTTGTTCCATATAATCGTTGATTCCCTTATTGATTAAAAATCAGTCGGTCTCAGCCTTGAATACACTTAATGACCCAGTCTCAACGGCCCTCTACGGTAAAGAATTCTACAGATTCACTCCCCTACGAAAGATGATATTCCTCCTCATCTCTGTCATAATTGTGTAACACCTTATTCTGAGATTATTCTTTCTTGTCCGAAAACTTCAATCAGTTTTCCTAAATCTGTTTGTTAAGTCTATTTTTGAACAGTGATATAATTTCCTCTTTAATAATTAACTCTGGAAATTAATTCCACAACCTCAAAACATGTATGAAGTGAATTAGGAAGGGTTCCTTGCTTTCTGTTCTAAACCTCCTTTATTCAGTCTTTGATCTGTATTCCATGATTCTCAATCACTCAATTCCTGGAAAGAGAACAGCATTTTGTTCCTCTGGTGGAGCGAGCCCAACTACTCGAGAACCATCAGGAACCATTTTTCATGAGTCTTGGAAGACTTAAGTGATATCAGGCACAACCTGGCCAACATCAGGCTTTCCTCAGCACTAAAGACCAGAGAAATGATCAGGCTACCCCCAACCACTGCCCTTTCTGCCCTGCCTGGAGCAGCTCTCCATTGCTGGAGCTGTCAATATCCCCGCTGGATCGCAAGTGCAAGTGAGAGGGTGATGGTGGGGTGATGTGGTGGGGGCGACCAGCAAAGGGGGCAGGGGAATCAGAGGCAAGGTAGGGGGTATGGCTTTCAGACATACACACAGACACACACAGACACACACACGCACACACTATGTCTCTCTCTTTCTCCCCTACTCCTACACTTCCCTGGCTCCTCAACCCCTCCTTGAGGCCACGGGCAAACCTGGCACAGTATACGGTTTCGCCTTTAGAGGGCACAGGGGCATCTCCTGTTAAATCCTGGTAGAACTATTAGATTTTATCTGGCTTGGGGAAAGTTGGTGACAAGTGGCTCATTAATGAGCTGAATTGAGATCCCACTACTGATGCCCTTCTCGCACCCACCCCATTGTGGGGAGGTTTTGCATTGCAAGGAATCCAGTGCAGTTTCTTCCTCCTAATCCTCCTGTTTCCACACACACTTTTAAATTCTATTGGCAAATTTAAAGTGCTTTCACCCATTTTATTACAAGGCCTCTGCCGCTTCTTTTGGTTGTCTGAAGTATTAACTGTATCTTCTATTTTGACATCACCCATAAATTTGAATATCACTCCCTCTAAGTCTACATCCAAATTCTTCATCTGCATCATTGCCAGAAATGGCCCCAGAGCTGAACCCTGTGGGACATCACCATCCAGTTCAACCACATTGTAAAACTGCCTTCAACTCCTACTTTCTGTTTCCCCCTTTGTAGTCATTCTTAATCCACTTTGCTATCCTCCCACTAATTCCATGGCTCTTAATCTTCTCTATTAATCTCCTGTGTGTAGTTTGTCAAAGGCTTTCCCAAAGTCCAAGAACGCTATAATCACTGGCTTCTCCCATCCACATTGTTTGCTACTTCCTCAAAGAGTTTTATGAGACTTGTCAAGTACAAGCATCCCCTTTGAAATCTGCTGATGAATCAACACAGATATAATCTAGTACTTGATGCCTTGTAACAGATTTGCTGCTTCCTTGGCTCTGTTATGATAAGTGATAAACTAGGTTTAATTTGACATGTGTGTTCATGTATTTCAATTAAATTCACATTATGAGAGGTCATATTCTACTCATAGATAATAGGGCTGAATAATTATTGCAAAATAAAAAATAAGATAATGCTGAACAATAATCGAATAAATATTCTTTCTCTAGGTAAACTTGCCTTGTGGTTTTGGAAGTGTGTGGTATAGGCACTGAACATAGGCTGTGAGATACACAGGTTCAGTTTGAGCACACTAAGGCTTCTATAATGCAACTAGGTTATGACTGTCTTTGCTAAAATGGAGGAGGGAAGACTGTCTGAATGAAATGCTGAATATTTGCATCCAAATATTCATTGGATTGTTCAGCAGTCTGAACATTTTGTCTAAGTTAAACCTTCCAAGTATTTACAGTCAAGAAGCTAAAACCATTAGCGAAGGAGTATATTCTTTTGCAATACTGCTTTTCATTTGTGGATGACCGTAAGTACAAATCCCTTTGCTGGCAACAAGTAAACTGTGGGCGCTGAACCTAACTTATTAGTCTTCTTATGATGATTCCAGTAATGTATGACAACCTGGACTTTTAATAAAGAGATAGCTTAATTTTAAGCATTAATGAGCCTTAAGACGGCACTATGATGCCACATGTTATACTAAGAATGGTTTTGTTACTGGTTAATGCTATTTGCTGAGGACATGATTATCTTGTGAGCTCTGGGTCTCTGGTTCTACAGTGGCAATGGGAAAGAGGAAATATACTTTGAGAGCCGAAACCGCACTTGGCAGTGGATAAATCAAAACGTGAGAGTCAACTATCTGCAAACCTATTTTTCTCTTCAAAATTAGTTTTCCAGAAGTTCTTGCAATTGCACAATAAGATAAATGTGAGGTCAGAGGACACTTTAAAAACCCTTCAAAAATGAAATGAGGCACAAAAAAAATCATGTCTTGAAAGTTGTTGTGACTCACAGTCAAAATACTGTGAATGCAGGAAATACTGTGAAAGCAGAAAAATGCTGGAAATGCTCAGCAGTCAGACAGAATCTGTGGAGAGGGAAACAATGCTCATGTTTCATTTGACCCTGCTTTATATGGTGACTTGTTCAAGATAATCTGGCAAAATTGGTAATATGTAGCCAGTGTTTTCACCCTCATCAGTAATACAAATGCATGGACAAAGCAAAACAATTTAATACTGTTTTATTACAAGAGAAGAGAGGGAGAGAGCAGAGAGTCGAGTTACAAGGAAAGGCACTGGTGACACAGCGAAGATATAAGGAGAGAGTAGGTCTCAGTCTACATCTACTGGGGGAGAGAGAGGTTAATAGCAGACCTGCAGGGAAGTGGAACTGGGACACACAGGGGATATGAAGACAGTAGGGCTCAGGACATACACTTAGTTGTAAGAGAGCCAACCTCTGAGGCAATGCAGCAGGGACATCGTATATAGATATATTGCACCTCCTGGCATCCTATCCTCACATTTGCCTTACGTATTTCCCCTTTGACTGCAGCTGTCAAAGTGGCTGCCTGTGATGCTGGACCTTTAAATTTCAGCATAAGCAGTTTTGAAAAAAGGGGTAAAATTGTCTTTCCCCTGACTGACTTACACTGTAAGGGACCTGTCAGAATGGATGTATTGCTCTGCATTCCTGGAGGAGTCCTGTCACAAATGTGAAGTTCTTTCGTTGCATGAAAAAGGAGGAGTGAAAAATACAGTATTGGTGAAATTAATAGGAGAGAAAATTTATAAATCTCCAGAATCTGATGACCTTCACCTACAATGTTGGAAGAAATGACTGTGGAGATATTGGATGCAATGGTGATCATATTCTGAAAATCTCTTAATCCTGTGATGGGTCCTGCAGTTTGGAAGTTTGCAAATGTAGCCTCATTGATTAAGAAAGGAGGGGAGAGAAAATAGGGAAATCGCTCTTGTTCTTTTTATTAGTGGGAACATTTTCCCTCTATCTACTTTATCCAGCCCACTCATGATTTTGAAAACCTTTATCAACTCTTCTCTTAGCCTTCTTCTCTCCAAATTGAACAGTCACAACTTCTTCAATCTATCCTCATAACTGAAGCTCTTCATTCCTTGAAAACCACTTCAGCATTTTTTCTAAGGTATCCCTACATGCCTTATAATATGATGCCCAGAACTACTCCAGTTGAGGTCTAAAGAATGTCTTGTATAAGTTCAACAACACCTCTTTGCTCTAGCACAGTGCTGTTTGGAAGGCAGTTCCTGGATATGGACCAAGCGACAGTGAAGGAACAATGATATAGTTGCAAGTCAGGATGACGCCTGGCATAAGAGGGAATTTGCAGATTATAGTGTTCCTATATATCTGCTGCCCTTGTCCTTTGAGGTGGTAGAAGTCATGACTTTGCAGGATGCCATCAGAGGAACCTTGATGAGTTAGAGTGATTGCTAGCTCTGTGAGTGTGAAATAGCAGAGAGAAAATGGTGGAATTTAAACTTCTGGAATGCAGAAGATCATTGACCTGTTTCCTGTGTTGAAGAAGCCCCTTTTTACCTGGGACACAGCACTGACCTGGGCTGCAATTTGGGTCCAGGCTGGCTTGGTCTGGTAGCGTGGCCTCCGGTGGCAGACTGCAGGAAAAAGAAGTGCCTTCCTCTCCAACACCATTTCTAGCAAAACCTTTAGGTTTCAGTCTGTGAAACTGGGAGTGAGCTTTCCTTCCTTCTGGGCCATGACCTTGGTGAATATCATCTCGGCGTGAGTGATCAATGCTGGCTTGCGGCATCTGAAGAGGCATGCAGCTGGACTTTAACTTCAGCACTGGAGTTTTGAGCACTGAATGATCCCAGCAGTGGCAAACACTTCTGGCCTCTCCAGCTGTCCGATTCCCTGAGAAGTAAGAAGAATGGGTGAGAAAAGAGGTCTGATCAATAGATGCCTAGGCACCATAAACCTCACTTGACAAAACACTGAATTGCAAAAAGGAAAATTCTGCCCTCTGTTCCTAAACATTTTGTAATAATGTGATAATGATTTTGTGTTGCATTACTTTATTAATTCTATGATAACTAAGATGAGAAATCTCCAGTTTAATGTTGCTTAATATTCTGGCAATCATGTCTTAAAGAATTAATTTTGCATCACCTGGTACCTGTACTGCCTACTCTAAACTAGTTACCAGGGCAAATCAAACTTAAAGAATAAACCAATAAACCTAAAACATTTTAATATTAACAAAAGGCTTCCTGTGCCATCATTTATTTGTTGCGTAGTTTGATGCCAGACAAGGAGTTTGGTTTCAAGGCAGACTGTTTGAGGAGAAGACAAAGTTGAGAACTATATGCAGGCTTAGAATCCAAAGTAACACTATTTCATTGGACACAAATTCCAAGTATCATTATACATGGTAATCCTAGATATACCTGGTTTTCACTTATAGTTGCATTGGGTAATGACTCATCTGTCTTCTTTGTGTGTTTATGTCCACGTGCTCTATTAGCCTTTCTAGTCTGCTCTAGCTCTGCCCACACTGTGCTATGTATGTTCAGTGATGTGCAGCTCTGTGATAGCTTCATAATATAGTTCTGGGCCACCGAAGCTCTTAGGCAACAAATACCTGTGAAACATTAAACTGACATTGAATTCAAGTGAGTGCAGAAGTGTTCGCATATGTAGATAGAGGGTCAATTTGGGAGGCTCGAGGACAATGGAATGTCAGCAGTGTAAATTAGAAGCAGTGCTGCTAGTTAACACTGCTCTTAACCTGGTAGTACTTTCACACCAATATTGACAATGTAACAGGGTATTTACCTTTACAAAGAAATATAGTAATTTTTAAGGTGCTTTTTGTTCAGTTCCATAGATTTCCATTCATTCATGTCTAAAGAACTGATATAGGCAGCCTTAGCTGAATTGTATGGAAGGAATAATTAAACACAGTCGTGTGAGTGGGGAGTGGAATTTGATTATTAGTTAGCTGGTCAGCAATATAGTTCCTTAATTATCAAGAGCTGCAATGCAAAGCCACTTAGAAGTCCAAAGGCTTCAAGAGACACAATAGCTCCCTGGTTCCTGGAACCTACGGGGACAAATGGACAATGTAATCTGTGGGTCGTAACAAGAGATTGATCAGGGGATTATAGATCAATATTTTGAAGTTTGCTTTATAATTGTATGGCTCATGATCTTTTTTGATAGATCATGAGAGGTTATTCTATGGGTTAGTCTGTCGAATGATGGGCCTGAGGCATAATGACATTTTCTTGATCTAGACTTTCTGTCCATTTCTACATTTTTATTTTTAACTGTCAAAGATAGCTTTTGGATCTCATACATTGTATGGGACAGACAATATTAAAGTGAGTGCAGGATACAGAATGTACTACAGGAAGAATATCTTGACCTTGAACACAGCGAAACACAGAAATTCACTAGATTGAGATTGAGATTGAGCTTAAAGGGCTAAATTATAAGGGCAAGTTGGGACTGATCCCTTGAGTTTAGAAGGTTTTGCATTGATCTAAGCAAGTGCTTAATGTCATAAAGGGGTTCAATAGGGTAGGTATGAATTAACTATTTCATTTGGTGTGGGTGGGAGGGTGGACGTAGATAGAAATCAAGAATTGAAGGATATAATTTTAAAATTGAAGATGGCTGTGTAGGAATGAAATTAGCAAGGATTTCATTACACAAAAAGTGGCGGAAATCTGAAGCTCTCTTTCTTCTAAAAGATTGGGGAATCAATTGAAATTTTCAAAACAGTTACACTTTTGTCAGGCAGTGATATCAAGAGCCATGATCTATCGGAATGGCCCAACTAATTGAAAATGCCAATGCGTCTACTCCTTTCATGGACTGTTGGCATTGCTGTTTTATGCACATCCTCAATTGCCTTTGAATTAAATGACTTACTCAGTCATTAAACATTGTAGTGACAGGCATATGCAAGCTAGGACTAGGTAAGGACAATAGTGAATCAGTTGGGGTTTTATCACTAATTATATGATAGCTTTC
Organism: Rhincodon typus; assembly: GCF_021869965.1. Taxonomy (NCBI): domain Eukaryota; kingdom Metazoa; phylum Chordata; class Chondrichthyes; order Orectolobiformes; family Rhincodontidae; genus Rhincodon; species Rhincodon typus. Next base: position 39,611,688 of record NC_063349.1, read on the forward strand.
ATGGTCACTATAATTAAGACTTCTTTTATATTGCAGAATTTATTGATTAGTCTTGCATTCTACCAGTTGCTATGGTGGGATTTGAATCTAACATCTCCAGCATTTGTGCTAAAACCTCTGGATTACCAGCACAGTGATATTGCCACGACATCACCATCTCCCACACATAAGTACACCAAAAGTTAGTAATGCAGTTAAAACAACAGTTCAGAGAATAATGGATTGAAATAGTCAATGTTGGTAATCCATTTTCAGAAAAGTTTCACAGTTTATAGTAACTTCCAAAATCATTTTAATTGAGATGCTATCAGATCTATTATTTTTCTTTTGAAGTTAGCATAAAACACTGGAAAAGCATCTCAGCTGTCTGCAAGGGGAGCAAAGGAAAGAGTGCAGATTGTGGCACGAGCTAGACTTTAAATAAATATTAAAGGATTATGTAGTTTATCCATTCAAAATGAAATGTTATCTGGAAAAAAAAACAATATGTTCAGTTTGTGCAATCCACTGTGAAAACATTGAATTCAAACATTAATCACACATCATACAATGTGCTAAAATAATATACAATTAAAGTGATTAGCTTTTAGAAAAATATCAGAAACAACCCATATTCTTTATCGCTTTACACATATGATTCATTTAAGTATATACAACAAAATAAATACACATTTTTCCTTATCATGCCATTAAAGGCTTTAGTTCCACAAGATCTCTACAATTTGAATTTGAAATAACAGGAGTCTCAGGATAACAGTACTGAAATCATCTTATCAGTAGGCTACATAAACACGAGTTGGTATTTCTGTCTGGATTTCTAAACTGGTTTGGAGAGGTTGATCCACTCTCACACTTCTTGCATTATAATGCATAAACTCAAAAAGGTTATCAGTTCTGAATCTTCAAGCTAAATGCTGAGTAAATTAGCATCTAAAACTAAATTAGCAACTTAAACGCTTAATCTGGAATTCTGGTTCAAGGAGATGGAAATTGTCAATCACTTTGGTGCAGCATTTTATCAGAAATTATAAATGAAACAATATCAATGGGATTTTTTTCTTAAGAACAGAATTATCTCTTTTAAAATATGGTCTATTAAATTATAATATGTTTACTGGATCAATGTAATTATAAATTTTAAATCAAGGTCTCAATTACAAGCACTCCTAGCTCTACAGGAACATGCTCAAGTGGTAAATTATAGCATGATAAAATGAGTCACTGCCAACAATTTCCTACAAATATTTCAAATCTGGAAATACTCACATTGTAAGTTAACGATCTGGATGAAGAGACCGAGACATTGTTGTTAAGTTTGCAGATGAATCAAAGAAGACAGGTCATGTTGAAGAAACAGGGAAGCTGCAGAAGGACTTGGTCAGGCTAGGAGAGTGGGCAAAGGAGTGGTAGATGGAATACAATGTGGGAAGGTGTGAGATTACTCACTTTGTTAGGAAGAATAGAGCTGTAGGCTATTTTCTAAATGGAAATCCGAACCACAAACAGACTTAGTAAGCCTAGTTCAGGATTCTCTTGAAGTTAACATGTATATTCAGCTGGCAGTTAGGAAGGCAAATGCAATGTAGCAATCATTTCAAGACGGCTAGAATACGAAAGCAAGGATATACTGTTGAGGCTTTATAAGGCTCTGGTCAGACCATATTTGGAATATTGTGATTAACTTTGGACCCCACGTCTAAGTAAGGATGTTGTGGCCTTGGGGATTCTAGGAGGAGGTCACAAGAATGATCTCAGAAATGTAGGGCATGTTACAACAGGAGTGGTTGAGGACTCTAGGTGTGTACGGGATGGTGCTTAGAAGGATGAGGGGGAACCTCATTGAAACTTACAGAATACTGAGGGGTCTGAGTAGAGTGGAGACGGAGGTATTTCCACTAGGAGGAGAGACTGGGACCTGAGGGCACAGCTTCAGAGTGAAGTGATGACTGTTTAGAACTGAGTGATGAGGAATTTTTTCAGCCAGAGGATGGTTAATCTGTGCAACTCATTACTATAGAAGACTGTGGAGGCTAAGTCATTGATTGTCTTTAAGACAAAGATAAATAGGTTCTTGACTGGTAAGGAAATAAAAGGATACGAGGATGGATCAGGAGAATGTTAGCCATGATCAAATGGTGGAGCAGACTCGATGGGCTGAATAGCCTGATTAGGTTCCTAAATCTTATGGTCTTATTGTCTCATGGTTGACAGGACATCGGTAGATCCATTAAACTCCAAAGCTTCAGTTCAAATAAACGTTTTCATTCTAAGGATGCTGTGATACACCCGATTTTCAATACCAACATAAAAACAAAGTACTTTGGGATGCTGGATATCCAAAATAAGAACTGAAAGTGCTGGAGAAACTTAACAGATCTGGCAGTATCTGTGGCAAGAGAAACAAAGTTAATGCCTCTTCCTGGTTTTTAATAGTTTCACAGAAAGTGAAAGATTGGAAACATATTTGAATTCCAGGTTCGGAAACATCCTCTAGCCAAGTAAATGAAAACCTGGCAACAGAGAGCTAAATTTAGACAGGAGCTATATAGTTTGCCAGGGCCACTTTGGTGGAAGAGCGGTAGAAATTCTAGCAAAATGCCGTGAATAGCATTTGCTGTTTTTGTTTGCAGATTTTTCACCGAATTTGCAGCTGATGAGTTGAGGGGGAGCTGTGTATGCTGAAAAATTATATTCAAAGCCAACAAAACAAATGGTGCAGTTCAATCTCGGCTAATAAGATTCAAAACTCTGCCAGCTCCTCTATCAGCCCTCTCTGATGTATGATATCTTCAAAATTAAAGGCATTGTTCACAGCTTCTTCATGAATAGAGACAGTTGAAACAAAAACCCACTTCTTTCAGCTCATAAGGTCTTACAGGAAGTTAATGGACATGCTCCCTCTTTCTGTGCCCTCCTCCTGCAACAATAGCATGTAGCTTCATACAACGTCCAGAAATTGATGGATTTTTAAATTAAACATTCACAGCATAAGAAAATTCCTGAGCAAAGTATTGAAGCATTGAACATGCTTGCACTTAACCTATTTTCCAGAAAAACAGGTGAGCGCCATATATTTTCAAATACCAGCTGCTTTGATTGTTTTACTGCTGAGAGGAATTCCTATAATCAGAAGTGCCTTTCTGTTTTGTGACAATTATAGTTAAACAAGAGCTCTGCTGAGGATAATGTTTTATAATAAGAGTCCTGAAAAGTTGCATTTTGCCTCATGATTGTAATTACACAAACTACTCTTTCATTAGGAGTATCTTCTCTGTTTGATTGAAATCATTAATCTAAAACCTATTGAAGTTACATAAAAAGTATTCCGTGAACGTACTCAAACAGAATTTCCTGCAAAATGAAACCAGTGACATAAGCTGGCTTATTCCATATGGCTCGCCATTCTGTGCATAATTAGAGCTTATGATTCTTGATATAGTTTCTAGCCAACCTGTTGAGAAATGTTGTTACACATGTCTGAAGCAAATGGAACTCAAACCCATATCTCCTGGCTTAGAGGTAGGAACATTACCACTGCACCACAAGAGTCCTCTTGTGTAACTAAACTCCATCAGCTGTCATGGTGGAATGTGAAAACGTCTCCAGAGAAATAGCTTGGACCTCTGAATTTCTAGGCCATTAATATTGCCACTATGTCAACATCTCTTCCCTCACATCCACTTCCATTTGATTCTTTATACTGTCTCCTTTACATCAATTAATTAAGAATAGAGATGTTTCACCAGAAAACTTTCACATAAATCATTGGTTCCTTACCTTAATGGACATTATTTTAAAAGCAAGTGAAGTTCTATTTTAAGGATAGAAAAGTTACTGGACTAATGATCAAGTCTACAGAAGAGAAATACAGGTATTTGATTAACAGACTGACAATTACGGGGAGAATGGGCTCTGACATTTTTTTAATTCACTCATTGGATGTGGACTTTGCTGACCGGGCCACCACTTTATTGCCTGTCTCTGGTTGCCCTTGAGAAGGCGATGGCAAGCTGCCACCTTGAACCACTGCAGTTCACATTGTGTAGGTTGACGCATAATGCCCTTCCAGAGGGAATTCCAGGATTTTGGCAAGGCAACAGTAAAAAAAGGGCAACATATTTCCAAGCCAGGATGGTGAGTGGCTTAGCAGGGAACTTGCTGGTGGTGGTGTTCCCATCTGTCTGCTGCCGTTGTCCTTCCAGATGGAAGTGGTCGTGGATTAGGAAGATGCTGTCTAAGGATCTTTGGTGAATTTCTGCAGTGCATCGTGGAGGAGGGAAGTGATTGCACTGCAGCTAAATTTACCACTGCCTGGCATTGGCAGTATGAGGAGTTGTTGGCTCTAATTTGTTGAAAACTCACAGTGGTTGGCACATCCTCCATCAAGAACTTCAATGCTTGGGAAGAGCTACATGCGGCCACCCTGAAAGGCACTTTTCTCCACTGGGGCTCATTCACAGGACTTAGGGCTATCCCCTGACCATTATCTGCTCAGTTGACGTGATCACTGTCAGCCCAGCAAAATCTTGGCGACGGACTTAAGAAAGCTTCGACTGTTCAGCACAAATCAAAGGCTTTCCTTATTGCTACCTGCCATTCAATCTACTTTTATTAATAATATTTACAGTATAATGGATTTATGAGAAATAGATTATGGGGCCCCATCTGCTCCCTCTTTTAGACATATAAAATTCCATGGCATAACTGCGATAAAGAGCAATGACACTTATTCGTGGCATCCTGGTCAATATTTATCCTTTAATCAACATGGCAAGGCAGATTATCTTCTTGTTATTACGTAGGTATTTGTGGGACCTTGTTGTGTGAAAATTGGCAGCTATGTTTCCTACATTACAATAGTGACAGCACTTCAAAAGTACCTCATTAGCTCGAAAGTGCTTTGGGATAGCCTGTGCTCTTATAAGGTGCTATGTAATTGCTAGTCTCTCTTGTTACTTCTTAGTATTGTCTGACCTCAAATAAGTCTGTTACATGATTCAGTGGAGCATAAACCTATAATCACTTCAATTGTTGCAACACCTAACATTCCTCACTTGCCTATCAGAAGATGGGACTAAAAATTCTGGGATTTTCTTTTCTGGCAAATACATTGTCAGTTGTCAATATGCACCTCTGGTCTTAAATATTGTGATGATGATATTGCTTTCAAGAGGTTATTTTGTCCTGGTGTTTTGAAGAGATTTTGTAAGGCAAAGGTGAAAAACTTCATCTAAGAAAGTAAACACTGTGTGAGTCCTTGGGTTTTTTTTTGAAGTTAGAACTTCAAAAGCAGCCTGGGTATGGCCAGCTGTCACAGACCAGACTTTGTATTTTTTTTAGTTTTTAGTTTTAGCCTTAAGCAGAAACTATTGGTATCTCAAAAGAGTTGAAAGCTTCAGTGAATGTCTCTTGGCTGCTATTTTCTCTGAATTTTCTCTTGATGGTTTTCCTCCTAGAATGGAGAACTGCATGTGAGAATTTGTATCTGAATTTTCCTTTTTACCAAGGTGTGTGTCTATGGAATGTTATTATATTGGAGCAGTTAATTAGTAATAGTAACTATATCTATTATTCTGTTAAGTTTTCCAATAAAGTTATTACAAATTTCTCTTTCATTTGTTTGTATTTTAACTATACAGTTTAAGTAAATTGTGTTTTGCTTAATGTTGAGTAGTTTGACAAGTCACATTGCATCTGAAAAAGAAAATGTCAGGGTATAGGTTACCTTCTTAAGATATTTGAGGGGGTCTGATCTAGTCCATAATACTGAAAGTGCAGAGCATTATCACCGTGAAAATATTCACAATGATCAATTAACCTGAAATCTTGGTTACCTGTTTCAATAATTCAGGAGGATCTACAGCACTGTTTAAAGAAGAACAAGGGGCTCCTTCAAAATCCTAGCCAACGTTCTTCCATTAACTGGCATCCAAAAGATGAACTAATTCTAGAGCTTTATTGAACTGAAAAGGGAAGCCTTGATGGCCTACAAATCCACAAAGACTGTGGATGCTATTTAATTCAGGTGGTGAAGCTGGCTCTAGAACTATGTTGCCTCTTCTGAGCAAGATCTTCCCCATTAAGGCTGGAGGTCAACCCTCCTTAGGATCAAAGATCCTGTCAAATGAGAGGTCACAGCTCCTGAGAACTGCTGACCAATCACAGGCTGGTTGGCAGCTGCCCAATCCAGACAGTGCCAGTGAGAGTGGTGACTGCTATCACCTTTGAGACACAGACTCAGTGAGGCACACTGGGACAGAGGGGTTGATGGATGTTGCAGGTCAAGGAAATTTTGGGGGGAGGGAGGGCCATGAGGTCAGGGCAAGGACAAGGGGTGTGACCCTCAGCGAGTGCTCCACTCCTCTCTCATGCTTCCTGATTTCAGGTTCCTCCATCAGCCACTGAATGCTTTTGAATGAGGGACTGGGCCTGGGAGCCGATTAGAAAACATGACACAATCTGTTTGTTAGGCTGCTGGCATGGCAACTGCTGGACCCTCCATTGGGTGTGAATACCAGTGGTAACAAGATGAGTCTCTTTAGTGGCAAAGTCTCTTTAGTGACTCTTGAGTCTAGTCTCAATAATGATGACTGCAACATCTGCCATCCTTTCCCAATCTGGCCAATGTGTGATTTCAGACCCACAGCAATGTGGTGGATGCTTAACAACCCTTTGAAATAGCCTAGCAACCATCAGCTCAAGGGCAATTAAGAATGGCAATAAATGTTGGCCTTGCCAACAATGTCCACATCCCGTGAAAGAATGTACAACATCTGTTCTTGTTACTTGCCAAGTTTCACTGTGGAGTAGGCTGTTCAGTGTTCATTGCAAGTCCTAAGTTGTCAAAGGTCTCTGATTTGCATCAATAATAGTTTTCTTCAATACGTGAACTATAGAGGATAGCTGAGAGATTTCGCTGAGGAGCATTCTGGGAGAAGTCGGCTCAGTCGCCATGGCTGATCAGAAGAGTGAGCAATGGCTCTGCTGTAGAGTAGAGTCGGGCAAAATCCAAACAAGCGATAATGGTCGGAAACTCGCTAGTTAGGTGCACAGATAAGCATTTCTGTGGCCGCGTTCGGGACACCAGGATGGTGTTTTGCCTCCCTGGTGCCAGGGTCAAGGACGTCTCTGAGCTGTTGCACGAAGTTCTTAAGGTGGAGGGTAAGCAGCCAGAGGTCATGGTGCACATTGGTACCAATGACATAGGTAGATTGAGGGATGAGGTCCTGCGGAGTCTGTACAGGGAATTAGGGAAGTGTCTGAAAAGCAATACCTTGCGGGTAGTAATCTTTGGGTTACTGTTGGTGCCACATGCTAGTCAGGCAAGGAATAGAAAGATAGGACAGATGAATGCATGGCTAAGGAGCTGGTGCAGGGGGCAGGGTTTGGATTATTGGGACCTCTTCTGGGGCAGGAGTGGCCTGTAGAAGAGGGATAGATTGCACCTAAACTGGAAGGGAACCATTATCCTCGTAGGGACATTCGCTACTGCTACTTGGGAGAGTTAAAACTAGAGTGGCAGGGGACTGGAAACCAGAGCAGCAGGTCAGCAAGTAGAGGTATTGAGGGGAATGTAGATGTGAGGACCGGTAAATCAGAAAGGAAGGACAGGCAGATACAGGTAAATGAACACAATGGCGCTAATAGGCCAAAGTGTGTTTATTTCAATGCAAGGAATATTATAGGTAAGGAAGATAAGCTTAGAACTTGGATCAGTACATGGCACAATGATGTTGTGGCCATTACAGAGACTTGGTTGAGACAGGGTCAGGACTGGCTGCTCAACGTTCCAAGGTTTCCTTGTTTTAGACAAGGTAGAGAGGAAAGTAAAAGAGGTGGAGGATAATCCAGGAGAAAATTACATCTGCACTCAGAGAGGACATGCTGGAGGGCTCATCCACTGATACAATATGGGTACAGCTCCAAAATAACGTGGATGCAATCACTCCTATAGGATTGTACTACAAGCCCCCCAACAGCGTCCAAGACATTGAGGAACAAAATATAGGCAGATTATGGAAAGGTGCAATAAAAACAGAGTTGTCATAGTGGGTGACTTTAACTTCCCGATATTGACTGGGACAACTTTACAGCAACAAGCTTACTCGGGGCAGAATTTGTTAAGTGCATCCAAGACGGTTTCTTGAAACCATATGTGAATAGTCCAACTAGAGGAAGGGCCGTACTGGACCTTGTACTGATTAATGAGCTTGGCCAGGTGACTGACCTCGCAGTGGGAGAGCATTTTGGAAACAGTGATCACAACTCCTAAAGTTTTAAGATAGCTATGAACAAGGATAAGCCAGGATCATGTGGGAAGGTACTAAATTGGGGGAAGGCAAATTATGTCAGTATTAGGCAAGAGCCAGGGAGTATGAATTAGGAGGAGCTGTTAACAGGCAAGTCCACATTTGACAAGTGGGAACTGTTTAAAGATCTGCTAAGGAGAGTTCAAGACTAGCATGTTCCAGTACGGAGGAGGGATGGGTAAGGCAAGGGACCCTTGGATAACAAAGGAGGTTGTGAATTTAGTTAAAAGGTGAAAAATAAGTATATGTAAGATTTAGGAAGCTAAAATTGCATGCAGCCGGTGAGGAATATAAGGAAAGCAGGAAAGTACTCAAGCAGAGAATTAGGAGAGCAAAAAGGGGCCATGAAATGACCTTGGCAAGTAGGGTTAAAGAGAACCCCGAGGCATTGTATAGATCCATTAAAAACAAGAGGATAACTAGAGAGAATGTAGGACCCCTCAAGGATAAAGGAGGGAACTTGTACTTGCAAGCAGAGGATGTGGATGAGATCCTAATTAAATACTTTGCATCAGTATTCAGCCAGGAGAAGGATATGGAGGATAGTCATGCTAGGGCATTTTGAGATCAAGAAAGAAGTGATGTTGGATCTCTTGAAGAGCATTAAGGGGGATAGATCCCCAAGGCCCAATGGTATCTACCCCAGGTTATTGAGAGAGGCAAGAGAGGAGATTGCTGGGGCCTTGACTAAGATCTTTGTATCCTCGCTACTCATTGGAGAGGTCCCGGAAGACTTTTCAAGAAGGGAAATAGGGATAATCCAGGAAACTGTCGACTGGTGAGTCTCACACCAGTGGTTGGGAAGTTATTGGAGAGAATTCTTAAGGATAGGATTTACGCACATTTGGAAAAGCATGGCCTTATTAGATCAGTCAGCAAGGCTTTGTGCAGGGCAAGTCATGTCTCACTAACTTGATTGAACTTTTTGAGAAGGTGACGAAGGTGATTGATGAGGGTAGAGCAGTGGATGTTGTTTACATGGATTTTAGTAAAGCTTTCAACAAGGTCCCTCATGATAGGCTCATCCAGAAGATTAAGATGCATGTGATCCACAGTGACTTGGCCACATGGATTTGGAATTGGCTTGCCTATAGAAGACAGATGATAGTAGTGAAAGGGTGCTTTTCAGGCTGGAGGTCCATGACCAGTGGTGTTGTGGAGGGATCCATATATATATATAAATGACTTGGATGAAAATGTAGGTGGGTGGGTTAGTAACTTTGCAAATGATACAAAGATCAGTGGAGTTGTGGATAGTGTAGAAAATTGTCAAAGGATACAGTGGGACACAGATCAGTTGCAGATATGGGCAGAGAAATGGCAGATGGAGTTGAATCTGGGTAAGTGTGAGGTGCTGCACTTTGGGAGATCAAATGTTAAGGAAAAATATGCAGTTAATGGCAGGACCCTGAACAGCATTGATGCACCAAGAGGGATCTTGGGTTCAAGTCCATAGCTCCCTGAAAGTGACCACACAAGTAGATAGGGTGGTTAAGAAGACATATGGCATGCTGGCCTTTATTGGTCAGGGAATTGAGTACAAGAGTCAGGATATCACGTTGTAGCTTTACAAGACTTTGGTTAGGTCACACTTAGAATATTGCATATAATTCTGGTTGCCACACTACAGGAAGGATGTGGAGGCTTTGGAGAGGGTGCAGAAGAGGTTTACCCAGATGCTGCTTGGATTAGAGGGTATGAGCTATAAGAAGATGCTAGAAAAACTCAGGTTGTTTTTTCTTGACTGGTGGAGGCTGAGGAGACTTGATAGAAGTCTATAAAATTATGAGATGTTGATAGGGTTGACAGTCAGAATCTTTTTCCCAGAGTTGAAATGTCTAATAATAGGGGACATGCACTTAAGTTGAGAGGGGAAAGTTCAAAGGAGGCATGAAGGGCAAGTTTTTTGCATAGAGAGTGGTAGGAGTCTGGAATACACTGCTAAGGGTGATGGTTGAGGCAGATACAATAAGGACATTTAAGGGACTTTTAGGTAAGGACATGAAAATGTAAGGGAAGGAGGGATATGGACCAAGGACAGAAAGAAGGGATTAATTTCATTTGGAGTCATGTTTGGCACAACACGTTGGCTGAAGGCCCGTTCCTGTACTGTACTGTTCTGTTTTCTACGTTCTATATAAAGATGAGTGAGAATAAATTTGGGACCATTATAGGTAGGGACTGGAAATTTATTACGGAGAACATGGAAATGGCAGATACCAAATAGTTACTTTGTGTCTGTGTTTATGGAAGAAGGTACAGAAAATCTCCCAGAAATTCTTGGCAAACAACATATTGGCATTCATTTCTTGGGGTTTACTTACAGAAGTAAAGATGTCTTGCTACACTTGGATAGGGCTTTTCTGAGGGGCCACCTGGAGTATTGTGCACAGTGCATATCTCCTTATTCAAAGAAGAATTTACTTGTCTTAGAGACAGTGCAATGGGGCTCACAAGATTAATTTCTGGAAATGGAACTGTTATTTTATGAGGAGAGATTGAGGGAACTTGGTCTGTACACTTAAGAGTTTTGAAGAATGGGATGTGAACTCATTAAAATTGACAAAATTCTTGCAGGATATGAAGAGGTAGATATAGATAAAATGTTTCTCCTGGCTGGTGGCTCTAGAACCAGGAGACACAATCTCAGGAAAAGGGGCAGGCCATTAAAGACTGAGATGAGGAGGGATTTCTTCACTCATTAGGTGGGGATCCTTTGGATTCCCTACCCCAGAGGGTTGAAAAAGTTCAATCATTGAGCAGGTTCAAGACAGAAGCTGATAGATCTCTGGATGCTGATGACAGGTGTACAAAATGATCAGAGTTATAGATAGAGTGGCCAGCCAGAGACTTTTTCCTGGGTTGGAGGTAGCTCTTATGAGAGAGCATAATTTTAAAGTGAGCGGAAGTAGATATAGGGGAGATGTCAGAGGTAGGTTCTTTACTCAAAGTGGTAGGGGCATGGAATGCATTGCGTGAGAGGGTAGTAGAGTCGGCCTCATTAGGGGCAATTAAGCGGCTATTAGATAGGCATATGGATGATAGTATAAGTTAGGGTTGGAGGTTAGATAGATCCAAAAGTTCGGCACAACATTGTGGGCCAAAAGGCCTGTACTGTGTTGTACTGTTCTGTGCTCTATGTTCTAAACATGGTGAGGGAAAATAGCATTGAGGAAATGATCAACTATGGTCTAGAAAGGTGGGTCAGGCTTGATGGGCTTGATGGACCTATTCCTGTTCCTATGTACCCACCTCTCACCAGATTCAGGAGATCCACAGGAAAGTCTGAGAGCAATGAATGGATGGGCAAAACAATCATATCAATTTTAATTTACAGTGGAAGTTAGTTTAAATGAATGAAAATGATCAAGGGATTGGCTTGAAGAAGTTACTGAACCAGAAAATAGGAGGGAGTTGAGTCGTTTCTGAAGATGTGACTCTTTTATAGGATATTTCTGCAATCTTTTCTTTTCAACTGTCCAACATTTCAGTTCCGCGGTCTCTTCAAATCAGAACTGCTCGAAGCTTTCTAGATAAAATCTTAATTCATCCTTAATATTTAGACTGAAGCATTTCAAAAAATTAATGCCCATTTATAGACTGATAGAGTGTTTAAAGGCATTCAAAAGTTAAATTTAGAAGGCGAGGTCTACTTTCTAAAACTACAGCCATTGAGTTATGTGTGGAATTGTTCAAAGGGGTTTATGAGGCAATGCATCATAACTTGGCACTAGATGGCAGCATGGGACAAGATTTTGAAAAAATGTAACACTAATATCACAATTTACCAGGACTCCATTGTGACTGAAGGAATGAAATGCTAATAGTGCTGTGGGGCATATTTCAAAGGACAAATATCATAAAGTTTCTGGTTGGGGAGGAGATATTTTCTAAACAACCTGTTCAGTGATATTATTTCACACTTCTGAAGCAGGTGGGACCTGAACTTGGCACTCCTGGCTCAGAGGCAGGGACACTACCATTCCATCACAAGACACCCTTAGAAAGTTTCTGGGTTAGAAAGTAGTGATTATGTTTCCCAGCTTACAGTAACTACTAGTTTGGTGTTAACGATTAAGAAAGCCATTTAAAATTGATGATCAATGACCAAGATTTGAATTTGTGCAGAGGAGCATTCTATGATGGGGAACGGGATCAAAAATAATTTTTAAAGAAGGAGCAATCCAATGTTTCCCTTGGCTGTTGATATTAAAACCAAAACAATTCCTCCTTTAACAGGAAAAAGACTAAATAGGATTCTTTAGTCAACATACAAACTTTAAAATCTATAGACAATGTAGCATTGTGACAGTGGTTGCTGAAGAGGATTTTTATGATAGCTAAAGCTTATCAGATTAAAATGTGTCATGCCACCAAATTAGACCACTGAAACTTGACCACAAGTGGTATATGGAACAAAAAATCCATATTTGTGAGCATATTTTCTGCTGCCTGTACTATTATTTCAGACACTAAGGTTAACATGCAGGTTCCCAGTGCTCTTCCCTAATGGCACCTGACCTGTGTCTGTACGGAGCTAATGCCTTATGGGTAGGGTCTCAAGATTAAAGGAACAAGAGCCCAGAGCTTGTTCAGCACTCAATGACAGCTGATGTGCACTTCAATCCATTTATCTGCCCTACCTCCATAACCCCTGACACCTTTATATATCAAAAAATTACTAATCTTAAAAGTTTGAAAGAGAATGCCAGACCTACTTATTCTCCGAAATGCTGGAGCTCCAATTTTAATATGAAATCACTTCATTCTCATTTGGGAAGGCAACTTGCAGGTGGTGGTGTTGCCATGTATCTGCTGCCCTTGTCCTTCTCGATGGAAGTGGTTGTGGGTTTGGAAGGTGCTATCGAAAGATCTTTGAATTCTGCAGTGCATCTTGTAAACGGCATAGGCTGTGGCTACTGAGTGTCAGTTGTGGAGGGACTGGATGTTTGTGGAAGTGATAGCAATCAAGCAGGCTGCCCTGTCGTGGATGATATCAAATTTTCCTGAGTGTTGTTGGAGCTGCACTCATCCAGGTACTTAAGTGTAATTAGTTTGGTTTACTATATTTTATCTTCAGTAGTTTTCCATAGTAAACTTCTGTTTTATTGTTGAAACTAAATCTGCAGCACTGTGTACTTGTGATTTAGTGTAGGACCACTTTGTTAAAACCACCAACAAAAAAGGTCTCTCCAGCCAGATTTTGATCTGAGATGTGACTTATTCGGTAAAAACACCATCAGTGATGATAACAACTGGGGATCTTGTGGGCAAATGGAGTCTTGGATAGACAGGTTGGGAGACGATTTGGGGAAGTGTAAATCCCTATGGAATTGTGAGGAAGGATGACCAAGGAAAAGGGGTGTTTACATTTGGGGGGAAGGATTCACTAAGACAGAGAGGTTAAGCCAGGGACTGACTGACTGAGGAGCAAATACTGTTTCCTTTGATTGTGCTATAAACAAGGTGTGCGATGAAGACAAAAATGAGAGTGATCATATCTGGAGTGGGTGAGGTATGTGCTTTGTTTGGTGAGGGAAGGGTTTTGATTTTGAATGATATGATACCCTTCAGAAAGTATCAGCATTACACTGACTCCCAGACCTTGAAACTAAATTACTCCTATGAGTACTACATGTTTTAGGTACGTTTCTCTTATGGACAGTCCAAATCCTTGGGACAAACACGCCTAATCAAAATGAATGAATCTCATTGATGCCTGCGATACAATAGCAAGGTCTGTCCTCTTTGAAAATTCACCCATTGGCTGCATATGATGCAGGAGCTGTTCATTTCACAACCTGGATCACTGAACATTGTGTAGCACAAAGGATGGCTAGGATGTTTACTTTTAATGTTGTAGACAGGGACTCACGCATACAGCAGCTGATGAAAAGTGAACATATATTTACAAATGAGACAATCTATTTATGTTGGCATGTCACCTGTGCCATCCATGTGCCCTCGTAATGTTTTTTTTTCCCTCCAAATACTTCTCAGTACAATCCTACGCTCCATATCTGAGGTGGAAGGAGTCAATCTTATAGTTGAGCCCGTTGGCCTTGGAGGTTGTTTGGGTGATCTGAAGGCTAGAGGGCCTAGACATGCTGAATGTGTCCTGCTCAGAGCTAATGCAACCCTCCTCAAGTTAAATTCGCACAGGGCAGAGGTTGGAGATAGAAGGTGGTCACCTCTGGAGTGTTCTGACAGGATACTTCAGGGGACCCTGTGTGTGTGGTTCCTTCTCCAGCTGGGTATCTACTAACATGGAGTGAGGGCACTGTCCCTTATCTTTCATTGCACCAATGGCTGCAGTGATGGAGTGCAATCCATCAGACTCTGTAACCAACAGACTCTGAGACTGTTAATATCCTGGGAGTTACCGTTGACAAGAAACTGAACTGGACCAGCCATATAAGTACAATGGCTAAAAGACCAGGTCAGAGGCTAGGAATTCTGCAGTGAGTAATTCAGTCCCTGACTCCCCAGAGTCTGTCTCCACCATCTACAGGGCACAAGTCAGGAGTGTGATGGAATACTCCCAACTTGCCTGGATGAGTGCAGCTTCAACAACACTCAAGAAGCCTGACACCATCCAGAACAAAGCAGGCCACTTGACTGACATTCACCATCTTCAATATTCATTATCATCATCAACATCAGTATTGGTGGTCCCTCATAAATGATGACGATTCTTTTCCACTCTCAGGGTGAGCCCACAGGTGGCTGTACAGGCAGATGCAGCTTCTTCAGGCTCTGTTACACTTGGCACAGAACGTGGTTGCAGGAAGGGATGGGTGCGATGTTGGTGTGGCAGCGCGCTCCTGTTGCTGTTTTCGCCCAGCTTCTGCTTTTCCCTGACGGCAAGTCTCGAGGTGCTCGACGCCTTCCTGGATGCTTCTTCCCACTTTGGATAGTCTTGAGCCAGTGATTCCCAGTGGTCTGTGGGAATGCTGCACTTGGCTGGTGAAGCCTTGAGGGTATCACTGAAGGGCTTCCTCTGCCCACCTGGGGCTCGCCTGCTGTTTTGAAGCTGGGACTAATGCCCCAGCTTGGGGAGTCTCATGTCAATCATACGGACGATGTGCCCAGCCCATTGTAGCTGATCAAGGGTGGTCAGTGCCTCGATGTTAGCCTGGTCGAGGACACTGGTATCAGTGTGTCTTTCTTCTCAGCGGCTTCACAGGATCCTGCGCAGGCAGCGTTGGTAATACTGCTCCAGTGCCTTGAGATGTTTGCTGTAGATAGGCCATGTCTCAAAGCCATATAGAAGGGCAGGAACCACCACAATTCGTAAACGATGTTCTGGTGTCGGATGTAATGCTGATGTCCTCGAGCACCCTTTTCCTTATCACTCCTCCCACCACCAACAGATAGTGGCAGCTGTACGCTACATCCAGAGGTGCACTGCTATAGCTCACCATGAATCCTGCAACAGCATCTTCCAAACCATGGCCTTCACCAAGTTGAAGGGGAAAAGCAGGAGATGCGTAGGAACAGCAGTATCTTCACATTTCCCTCCAAGACATATCATCCTACCTTGGAAATGTCTCACCCGTTCTTTAGTATCACTGGGACAAAATTCTGGAACTCCCTCCTCTCAAACACTGTTAGTGTCTCTGAACCACAAGGACTGCAACAGTTCAGCACCACATGCTCCACAGCAATTAGGGATGGGCAATAATTACTGGCCTATAGTCAGTGACATCCATATGAACAAATAATATAAAATACGACTGTACAGGGCTTTGGAATAATGTAAGTCTCTTGTTAGAACTATGTAAATAAATGCTCTTTCTTTCTTTGTTGGACCTGAAGTCATGTATCATTTCTGTAGTCAACCTTGAGTAAAAATCATGTGCCTGCAAATGCCCAGTTGATGCAAAGTTAATACAACGCCCACATTGACTAATAATGAATCGATAGTGCATTCACGTCAACAACTTTGATTGACTGTCTAGAAATGAAAGAACTATTCTTAAATCTAGTAAACAAGCTGTTATGTATTTGACACTGTAACACTGATTTTATGAAATACACAATGAAGTGATGCATAATTGATTGTAAGCTATTGGAAACAAAAATCAGTGTTTGATTATAATTATTTCCTACAGCTGATTTGTTTTATCCTGCCATTCCAAAATAAAGTGGAGGTAGGCAACTGACAGGAAATCAATTTTAAATCAGCCTTCCAAACATGGCCTTTCTTCAGTGAACTGAAATACAATGACGCAGGTAACCAAGAATATCACTGAACTAAACTATCTGATCCCTTCGGAATTCGAAAATGGCTTGTGGCTTCGGAAGACTTAGCAACTAAAACTGCTTTGCTGTATTGTGATACATTCTGTTCCATTTATAGGTTTCCCTTCTAATTTTCTGTGCAGGTATATGAAGAACATTAAAAAGATCCTGCTTCAAGTCAAATTTTTTCAAAATGTTCAAATTTGATGATAATAAGCAAGTCCTCTATGCAAAGCAGCTGTTTTTCCATTTTTAAAACTGCTTTGAAATGAATTTATGGAGTGAAATGTTTGCAAACTGTCCACTGAATTATTTCTGAATGACTTCAGACAATTTTGTTCTGTTGATTGTCATAAAGCTATTTTTTTGTTTGAAACTTTGAGTTAATTGAATACATTTGGGACAATGTAGTCATGGTTAGACTTATCAGCATTGTTTCAAATCTTGTAATTTTGGACTGGACTGGAAAAATTCAATTCAAAAAGAGCTAAGGTACTTTCCCCAATATCATCACATGCAATATATTTACAAAGCGAGTGTTGGCATGAAGCAAATGTTTAGATATAGAGCATGAAATTATTCAAAAGCACCAATGTTTGTTGCCACAGAAATTGTAAGCCTCTATCATGTTATTAATGCATGATGATTTGCGGTTTGCCTCTACATGCTCTTGAAAGCTACTCTGAGGACTTGTTACAGAAACTGAAAGCATAAAATGTAATAATTGTTTTTCTGGCATCCAAACAAAATGGACATGAGCATAACAGTTCTACCTTATATAACAAACTACCTGTCTCTTATAATGGGTAGATGAGATTTGAAATAACTGGACACCATTTTCCTGCAAGCTTATACAGACATGAAATGAGCAGAAGTGTACACCCTCAACAGTTTGATTTGCTTGTAAAGCAGCAAGTAACAAAAAAAAAAGCATGCAAATTTTATTCTGAAGTTACTCAATTCACACATAGCACTAAGTTTTCACAAACAACATTGGTGTCAAAGCAGCAGAACTAACAGATTGTGTGGTGTGAACAGAACAAGAATAACAACTGTTATTATCAAAGAGAAGTATTTTAATGAACATAGCCAAATTGTTACAACAAATTTTTCAATCAGTCCATTTAAGTTTATTGCTTTAATTTTTTCTCTTGAAAGAGCACACTAAAGAATTGAAAAACCCATGTAACACCACACTACCCTAGAGTAGGTTAATCCCCTACGATGAACACACTGCCATGGTACCATGTACTGACATTATTTCATTGCAGAAGGCAAACACTGTTTTATAGTTGATGACAGCCAATCTTCTTGCTATCATTAAAGATTGCAGAAAGCAGTAAAATTGTCCTGATAACAGATCTCAACTCCTCACACAACCTCTACAGGTACTCAACCAATAATCTCCACAATAAAAAAAAAGTTGCCATAGTTTTACCAGACCATGGAACTGTTGTCATTAACGAGACGACTGATGGTGGTTTAACTAAAGGATCACCATGCCTTAGGTGAGCGGACAAGTTCAGAAGGAAAGCCTTTCATGGTAGCCATTGAACCCATGCTGTTAGCATCATTCTGCATCGCAAATTGACTCTCCAGCCAACTTAGCTAACCAACGCCAGAATAGCATCCTTACAGCAGCATAATTCAAACTCTCACTCCACTCTTACACATCACTGTGCCACACAAATTAATCCTCCTCTTCAAAGAAAAAGTAACATACATTACAGAAGTGACTTAACTGAGAGATGATGCTTAGGTGGGACTACATAAGTAGGCCAAACAAGAGTAGAAAATGACAACTGCCTTGGAGTTTGAACATCTGGACCACAAATTTGCTGAGAACATCAAATATGTCACAAAAACAACTTAAGTACAAGTTGTTAATCATGCTCAGAAGTTAACTTGACATTTTCTTCAAATTGGTCGCCATCTCCACATCCTTCCTTCCAAATGTTTCCACCATTATAAGGACATAAATGAGAATGTTCACTGATTAATGCACAATGATCAGCACCATTCGTGACTCCCCAGTCCATATCAATGTATAGCAATATCCAGGCTTGGACTGATAAGTAACAACTAACATTTGCACAACTTAAATACTAGGCAATGGCCATCTCTCAAAATAGAGAATCTAACCATCTGACACTTAATGGTATTACCATTGCTGAATTCAACACTATCAATATCCTGGGGTTACTATTGATGAGAAACTAAATAGGCCAACAAAAAAAAATACTGTGGCTAAAAGACCGGGTCAGAGACTCTAAGAATTCTGTGGTGACTAACCTTCCGTTTCCTCAATATTTGTTTGATCTTTACAGAGCACAAATCAGTAGTGAGATGGAATATTTGCCATTTCCTGGCTGAATGCAGGTCCAACAATACTCAAGAAGTTTGATACCACCTAAGACAAAACAGCCTGCTCAATGGACACCCCATCTACCACCTACTATATTCACTTCTTTCACCATCAATGAACCTTGGCAGCAGTATGCACCAGCTACAAAATGCTCTGCAACAACTCACCGAGATATCTCTGACAGCACCTTCTAAGTTTGCAATCTTTACTACCAAGAAGGACAAGGGCAGCAGATGCAAAGGAACATCAGCAACTACAAATTCCCCTCAGCCACACACCATCCTGACTTGGATATATGTAACCCCATTCCTCCAGTGTGACTGTGTCAAAATTGTAGAGCTCTCTTCCTAATGGCACTATGGGTGTCCTACCCAAGGACTGCAGAGTTTCAAGAAGGCAGCTAATCACGACCCTCTTCAGTACAAGTATGAATGGGCAATAAAGGCTGGCCTAGATAATGATACCCAGATCCAATGAACAAGCTAAAAAAATTCTCATCAATCCTTACAACATATCCTCTAATCCTTCTATGTGTTCTTAAAAATAAAGAAACCAGAACTATTTATTGTTTTCTTTATGTGGTCTAACCAAAGTTTGTGACGGGTTGAATATAACATCTCTGGTATTCAAGTGCAGTGAACACTGCCCAGTCCATCACCCGAACTGGCCCTCCATCCATTGACTCCATCTATACTTCTCAATGCCTCTGGAAAGCAACCAATATAATCAAAGACCCCTCTTGCCCTGGTTACATTCTCTTCCACATCTTCCATCGGATAGAAGATATAAAAGTTTGAATACACATATAAATAGATTCAAGAACAGCTTCTTCCCTGCTGTTATCAGACTTCTGAACGGATCTCTTAAATGTTAATTCTGATCACTCTCTCTACACCTTCCCTGTAGCTGTAACACTGAATTCTGCACTTGTTCTGCTACCCTGATGCACTGTGTATGGTATAATCTGCCTGTATAGCATGCACAACAACACTTTTCACTGTATCACAGTACATATGGCAACAATAAATCAAGTCAATCAATCAATAAATCATTCTTTGTTTTCATAACGGTTTCTTTAACCTATGTCAAAAATTATATTGATCTGTATATCTGTTCTCCCAGCTTTCTCTATTCCTCTATTCCTTTTAGAACCTTATTTCTACCAGAATGCATTACCTCATATTTATCAATACTAAAGTTAATTTGTCAAGGTTACTCATACTTTTTTGTATTTTATTGCAATTTTCCTTTGCATTAATTGCACCACTAAATTCCTTATCATTCACACATTTTGAAACTGTACTCCTGACTCCCAAGTCTAAGTCACTTAACTAAATGGTGAAAGCAGTGGATCTCAGACTTGTTGTGAAGTGCTACCTGCTGTAATTTTCCAACTACTATTGCATTTACTTCCTGCTCTCTGTTTTCACTTTTGTCCCCGACATGCTATTCATTCTGCTTCTTGGTCCCTGTCTCCAGTGTTCTGACTTCAATTAGAAGTCTATTTTCTAGTACGTTATCAAAGGCTTTTTGAAAACCTAAATGTATTTGGTCTACTACATTCTCAATAGCTACAATTTCTGTTACTTTTTCAAACATTTTAATGATAAAACCAATAATAATTGATTTAATATAAATCAATAAATTCTTATCTACACTTTTGAAATAAATACTGACAATTGTTTTAATATATTTTCAGTTTCTAGATATATCTGTTATATACTTTAAGAAGGACTTCATTATCTTTTTGACTTTTGGGGTCCTGAGTTCCCTAGGCTAGTTCTACTTTTTTTTATATCTAGGAATCACACCATCTGACTGTCAGTCCTCTTTGTTTTAAGCAATTTCAAAGCATTGTGTTGTGAACAATAGATTGAAGAATTTTTCATCAACCTCCAATCCTGGTCAATCAGTCGGAAGAGGGCAATGCAGCACAACTATGTGTTTATTCCCTGATTAAGCTTAAAAGACATTTCAGAAAAGACCCTTCACTGCTGCCAATTGCTTATTTATCAGGTATGTAGAGGGTTAAATAATAACATGAGCAGAGGCAAATCGAATAAGTACTAGATAAAATGTGTAAAGAGTGTGCACAGATTCTTAACTACTATGGTGGGCTTTGAATCCACATTCTCTGGATAAATAGATCTTCAGATTTATATTAATCTAGGATTACAGCCATTATATCATTGTAACCTACATGGATAGGTTGATATTTCTAAAGGTGTTAAAATATGGTTAGAAGATCTGTGGGTTGGTATGAAAATTGTGCAGAAAGAAGGGGTTGAATTTTCCCAGGCACTAAACGATGTGGGCATGGGTAAGAAAGCTGGGAGAGTAACATGAGGTCAGCAAAACTGAGATTCTTCAAGTTGAGAGCAAGAAATCTTATTTTTCAGCCAAGTCATAGAGTCTTACAGCACAGAAACAGACCCTTCGGTCCAACCAGTCCATGCCAAACATAATGCCTCATCTGCCTGCTCCTGGAACATATCCCTCCAAACCTTTCCTATTCACTTACTTATCCAAATGTTTTTTAAACATTGTAATTGTACCCACATCCACCACTTCCTCAGGAAGTTCATTTCACATGCCATTAACTCTCTGTGTGCTGAATGTTGAGATATGATTCTGCCTGGAGAGAAGCAAGAGGCTTATTTGCATGCAATAGCATATGTTAACATTCCCATTATTAGTTAATGTCACCTCATTGATATGGAATTTCCCATTCTCCCATCTACTGGATAGAATTTAGATGGCAACAATTCCCAACAGGGAAGTCAGAGCAGTAACCTGAGATAACAAGGTGTAGAGCCGGATGAACACAGCAGGCCAAGCAGCATCATAGGAGCAGGAAGGCTGACGTTTTGGGCCTAGACCCTTCATCACCTGTTGGCTCAGGCTTGCTGCATGCTCCTTGACACTTCATTATGGATACCAGGAACTAACACCTCAGGGCAGGCTCCATCGGCTACAATCACATCTACCCCTGAAAACCAGAACCTCCAGCTCCCAGTCAGCAAAGTCAGGTGTTAATTTCACTCTGTCCAGCATTTCTGGGGAATAGACAGGGAATAGACACCTGGGATTCAAAGATGGAGACAGAAATTCTACAAGGTCCCAGCAGTGGCCTATGGTGAGTGGGAGAATACAACATTTAGGCGTGTGGAAAGTAATGAGGCAAATTTGGGAAAATAGTCTGTGAAAACCCATTAGGGCTCACAAAGAGAAATCCTCAATGAAATTCACCAGAATTGGTACTTAGCCGGTTTGTGGTATAACCCAGCCCACTGTAATTATGGGAATGGAATTATCAGCACTGAGATGGGAAACAAGAACTTGGTCTGCTTTTCGGTCAGTAACCTGCCGTTAATTGAAACCGACTCAAATTCAATATTTTATAGAAACTATCCTTAATTGAAATAGAAATGGTTTTCCTATCCACGTGGAGGTTGTAAGGAGAGGAATGGACGTTGGTCAGATAAGTATGGCATTTGTTTAAACTCTTAAGGCAACCAGCATTGTTATGCCTGGTTTTGCTGAGGAAAAGATCTATAGTTTGTGCCAAAGCCTTCCACTGTTCCAAAGTGAGATGCCACAGGAGAGGCAGATGCCAGAGCAGGGCAGACTTTTGTTTCTTCAATATTGACTTGAATGGAATGCTGGAGGCTTTGAAGGAGAGGAGGGAACTCCTTTACCCCAAGGGTTGTGGGGTGAGCCCACATCATCGTGCTGCAGGAGAGTACACACTTTGAATCTACCATCACTGAACTGAACTGGTCTAATGCTGCACTTTCCATTTTGCTGGGCTGATAGAGAATGGAGTTGCACCAAATTATTGATTTTGAGTGATGGTCTCAATAATAACCATATTAGAGTTTAAAACTCTTCGATAAGTTAATTGCTGAGAAGATATTGAGAAGAAAACAGTGGTTTGACATTTTTTGATGCTGCGCACAATACTTTACGGTGCGTAAACCAATATCAAACTGACTCAAGAAACCATAGATTCAGTTGAATAATAAATCCTTGGCTTTTATACATGTTCACCTTGACTGCACAGTTTTAGTTAGATCTTTCCTCCCCACTATCAAATGGTGTAAAATATATATCCATTTTAAATAGTTTAATAAGAAGTCCTATATACTCAGGAACTCCAGAGAAATATGCAGAAACATAAAACTAAGGATACAAAGAATTTGTATTTGTTGAGTAAGGTTTCTCAGGATGTCCCAATATGTTTTGCATCCAGTGGCTTATGTTGGATGAGCAGTCACTATTTGATTTGCCCCACCTCCCTAGTAGCTAAGGTCAGCCAAAGAGACTCTTCCAGTATCTTGAGCTTCCTTGCAGCAAAAATTGCATATCAATGAGAAATAAAGGAATCCTTGTCTAATTCCTACCTTACAGTCATTTCTTGGGTGAAGAAATTGTTGGGGTGTTGCTAAATAGTAAAGCTTAAACACACATACCAACAGGTTCAAGAACTTTTTAACGGAACTCTCAAATTTCAAATCTAATATTGATTTTGTTTTTTGTGCACCTTCTTTGCTGACGTAACTTTGTATTCCTTACTCTGTTCAATCATTCTGTGATTCTTTATGTCTTTGTGTGTTATGATCTGCCTGTACAACACATAAAACAAGACTTATCACTGTACTCAGTTACATGTGACAATAATAAATCAAAACAAATGGCGGATGACAATCCTGTCTATCCTCTCAATCTACATTTCCTGCCACCTAACAGGTGAACTTGGAGTCATTGATATTCTGAAAAGCTGGTGATTACCCTATTTACCAAAACAAGGTGGATTACAGTGGTTACAATGTAACCAACACTTATAATTTCTGATTGGAGAATCCAACCTAGAATATGAACTGTTATTACAAAAAACAGAAAGTGCTGGAGAAACTCAGCAGATCTGGCAGTGTCTGTAGAGAGAGAGAAATAGAGTTCAGTTTCAAAGAAAAATCATATTGTCATGTTAACTCTGTGTCCCTCAACACAGGTGATGCCAGCCCTGCCAAGTTTCCCAATACTTCCCTAATTTTATTTCAGATCTCCAGCATCTGCAGTACTTTAGTTTCATCTAAACTTTTTGAAAGCAAATTGATTGAACCCACTAACCAATCAATCATTCAGCTGCTATTAACAGATGCTTGGGGTACAATAGTAATGCCCCTAACCTCTAGGTCAGAAGGTCTGGATCAAGTCCTACCCACCTCAGATATGTATCATAACATATCTGAGCAGGATCATTAGAAATATCTACAATGGTTAATAACAATCCAAGATATTTTTCATCAATGCATATTACATTCACATTCATGTTACTTTCACATACAGATCACTTTGCTACAAATTTATTTGGTTCCCAAAATATAACAACCATTATGTGAAAGTAAAGTGTTTTCATATTCTTTGATGGGTTGTAAAGGTTTAACCAAAGCTGAAGTCAAGGTGAATGTGCGTAAGAGCCAAGGATTTATTATTCAACTGAATCTACGGTTTCTTGGGCCAGTTTGATGTTGGCTTACACACTGTAAAGGAATGTGCACAGCATCATATCATATAATTTTAGTATATAGAAATTGTAAATATCCAAGGTTTAAATTAAAAATGAGCAATTTTACAAGATTTCATCTGGGACCGAGTCGTAAACCCATGTAAAAGGGATTGGTCGATAATTTTACTGCAGAAGTGCACAAGGGAAATTTTTTGCTTATTGAATCATGGAAATAAAACAAACCAAACATCTTACATATTTCTGCATTCCAGCACAAAATACTGAGTAAGAAATTTGTTTGCCATTTGACACATGTTGATAAAATCAGGCGCATTCATGAACAGTTTCCTAGCTTTCCCAGTTAATTGCAATGCAATGCACTGATGATAGTGTTGACACTTTAGTTGTGTGCTCAGTGTTTTTGCCTTGTGCCAGCAGCACGTACATCCCAGAGATGTGGGTGGGCAGTCCATAGCATATGCAATGTTAATCTCCTGAGCCCCTGTTAGGAGAAGTTCATTAAGGTCTCAGGTAAGTTTCATTACCTCATAGAAAAAAAAATTATGTAAATTGTTGCAAAGTGATCTCACTTTGTATTCCCTGCCTGGTTTTGATTATTCAGTTCTTGATCATTCAGTGTCATCCTGAAATGTACGACAGCATGCCTGCAAGGCTTTTATAGAGAGAAAGAAATAGCTTGCCTTTATATAATACCTTTCAGTAGTGGTGGAATAGTGGTAATATCACTGGACTGGCAATGCAGAAATCCAGACCAATGCCCTGTGGCTGAAGGCACATGGGGAGATAATGAGGAGCCAGTCATGCTTTGGGAACATGGGTTTAAATCTCACCATGGTAGCTGATAGAATTTGAAATCAATTAATAAAGAAAAATCTGGAACTAAAAGCTTCTGTCAATAATGACTGACCCCATGTCATCATTGTAGATTGTTATAAAATCTGATCTGGTGTCACTAACGTCCTTTAGGTAATGAAAACTGCTGTCCTTAACTGGTCTTGCCTACACGTGACGCCAGACACACAGTAATATGATTGATGGTTAATTGCCCTCTGAAATGGATGAGAAAGCCATTCATTCATGTTAAACAACTACAAAGTCCAAAAAAAGGAATGAAATTGGACAGACTACTGGCATTGACCAAGGAAATGACAACTGCAATCCCAGCTCTGAAGACCCTGCAAAGTCTTTCATATTGACATCAGGTGAGTTGTGTCAAAGTTAGGATAACTGTCTTAAAGACTGCTCAAGTAATAGCCTGACATAGTCAGACTCATTGAATCCTACCTTATGTCGGTATCCCAAGATCATGCCATACATTCTTGACTTTTGAGAGATCAGAAGTCATGGTGGGAGATGGTGCCTGAGTATCCTCCTCACCTGATCCAATGTTCCAGGTAATGGCCAAATAAACCAGTTCAGTACCCTTTAAGACAAAAAAAACCTCATAGGCAAGAGCACACATGGTAAAATGGCCTAAATGTGGATTTTACCAGTTTCAAAATCACCCCACCCCGGCCTAATCCCAGGACCAACCCTCCATCTCATCCCCGCCTCCTTGACCTGACACAACCTGTGCATCTTCTCTCCCAGTTATCTGCTCCTCCCACTTCACTGGCCCATCCCCACCACTCCCTCCCCGCACTGGCCTATCACCATCCCACCTACCTTCCCCAGCCCCACCCCTCCTCTCTCTATTTATTTCCCAGCTCCCTTCGCCCTCCCCCATTTCTGAAGAAGAGTCCTGACCGGAAACGTCAACTTTTCTGCTTCTCTGATGCTGCCTGGCCTGCTGATTTTCTCCAGCTCCACACTGTGTTATCTCTGACTCCAACATCTTACTGTGTCTGAGTTTTCACACATGGCTTCTTTTAACTTCACAGGGGGAAAGGGACTTGTTGGTCTCTTCCTTAACTATGCCAAAGGATCCTAGTGTTTCACTCATCCTGTCCAGATCATTGGTGAAATTACCAGCTTTGCATCATTACACAGAAATAGATCATTTGGGGAAATACTATCAACTCCATTCTCGAGGTGACTTGCCTTGTCTTGTAAGATAACAGTTCCAGCTGATGTCTGGCTGGCGTGTTTTGATTTTTGTTATATCAAGGGAGAAGCCCATCTGATCATTAACATCCCAACATTAACATCCAGCCTGTATAGCTGCCACACTGGAAGTCTGCAGACAAATTCAGAAATTTGAAGCTGTTGGGGAAAAAAAACCTTCTGTTTCTGCCGTTAACTGAAAATCATAACAGTATCCATGAATCCATCCCACTTCAAGCAGAATGGGTTAATCCCTATTTGATAAATATATAAATTGATTATGTAAATTGTCTGAGCTGATGCAGACAGTTTACTGCTGGTTTGAACGGGTGGGGTGAAGGCTGTTCAATATAATTATGTCAACACTCCCGACTTCCTCCTGGTCAGAGCTAAGGGCGATGTGTTATATTCCCTTTCTGAACAAAGGAAAAGGGTTTCAGCCCGAAACATTGACTTTCCTGCTCCTCAGATGCTGTCTGTCCTGCTTTGCTTTTCCAGCCTCACACCTAAAGACTCTGACTTCCAGCATCTGCAGTCCTTATTGTCTCCAAGTTTAAAAGTCTGCCTCCCTTGTTTGATTTTACCTCCTTCAAACTCTTTAATAGCGTTTTTCTCAGATTTCAGCAGAGGGAATTTCCTTTCCAAAATTCAAATTATCCCTATTTTTTCAGAATGCCAATTCATGCCAACAAACATCTAGGAAGAGCAAATCTTATTATCTGGAATTAAAGATGCACTCATATGCTATGATAATATTTGAAAGCTCACTCTGACAAGAAAACAAAATTCCAAATACAATAATTCAACCTTAAAGGTTTTGAAATTTACCATTTACCCAGGAGTCCTTCCTTAAACTAAATACAACGCACGTTTTAAGGAAAGGGGAAATAATTATGTCATTGAACTTAATTTTCTTTCTTCAGTTGATTTCATATGATTGCAACCAATTCCAAGAGATAAATTTTTACTAAGTCCTCAGACTAATTTTACGTAAACATTCTGTAGCAGGTTTTTTTTTAACAAAACCACTGATAGTCCCTTAAAGAGAACATCTACTTAAAGCCTCTCCAGATCCTGAGCTGCATAAAGGAAAACACACAAACAACCCAAGACAGCATTTTGGCAGCCAACCAATGAAAATACACATGAACCAGATCACAAAGGGTTAACAGTTGGTACATATACTTAAGGAATTCACAAATAAATAAAAGAATTAGAGTCATAGAGGTTTATAGCATGGAAGCAGGCCCTTCGGCCCAACTTGCACATGCTGCCCAGTTTTCATAATTTAAACACGCCCCATTTACCTGCGTTTGGTCCATATCCCTCCATATCTGTCTCATCCATTTATGTATCTAAATATTTCTTAAATGATGAAATTGTACTAACTTCCATCACCACCTCGGTTAGCCCATTCCAGACACTCACCACCCTCTGTGCGAAAACACTTCTCTCTCTCGCTCTCTCCTGTCTAACTTGTGAACATTTTCTTCCCCTACTCACAATGAGAGTGAGATGACTAAGTGGTTTTAAATCCAATGATTTACATTCCAGAACCAGCAGATATAGTACACCGTCATGAGATTACTTTGGTTGCTTGGTTTCCTATATGATCACCTTTTATTCAACTGTCGGTCATATTGGCTTGGATTTCCTGGTCAAGTCATGCCTGTGGGTGGCCACCCTCAGAGGTTCATCTCTCAGGACTTGTAGCTGCCTTGCGAGCTAACTTTAAACCATCCAAAAGGTCATGACAATGCCATGTAGCTTCACACAATTAGTTTGTGATCTACCACCCTTTAGCATAGCATGGACCACTGGAATAGCTAAATAAATTCATGCAACAGATGGAGCCCACTGTAGTATCAAAGCATTTGTCGTAGCTAGTGCTCTTTCTCAATCAGCTGAAAGCTGATAACTTATTTTATCAGAGATGACAAGGTGTAGAGCTGGATAAACACAGCAGGCCAAACAGCATCAGAGGAGCAGGAAAGCTTACGTTTCGGGCCTAGACCCTTCTTCAGAAATGGGGGAGGGGAAGGGGGTTCTGAAATAAATAGGGAGAGAGGGGGAGGCGGATAGAAGATGGATAGAGGAGAGGATAGGTGGAGAGGAGACAGACCGGTCAAAGAGGTGGGGATGGAGCCAGTAAAGGTGAGTGTAGGTGGGGAGGTAGGGAGGGGATAGGTCAGTCCAGGGAGGACGGACAGGTCAAAGGGGCGGGATGAGGTTAGGAGGTAGGAGATGGGGG
>NC_063349.1:39645429-39675382 GCF_021869965.1 Rhincodon typus
TATCCCCTCCTCCCACCTCAAGTCCCACCCCCATCTCCTACCTCCTAACCTCATCCCGCCCCCTTGACCTGTCCGTCCTCCCTGGACTGACCTATCTCCTCCCTACCTCCCCACCTACACTCACCTTTACTGGCTCCATCCCCACCTCTTTGACCGGTCTGTCTCCTCTCCACCTATCTTCTCCTCTATCCATCTTCTATCCGCCTCCCCCTCTCTCCCTATTTATTTCAGAACCCCCTTCCCCTCCCCCATTTCTGAAGAAGGGTGTAGGCCTGAAACGTCAGTCTTCCTGCTCCTCTGATGCTGCTTGGCCTGCTGTGTTCATGCAGCTCTACATCTTGTTATTTCAGATTCTCCAGCATCTGCAGTTCCTACTATCTCTGAACTTATTTTATTAACCCATTTTTCTCAGCAGCCTGTTCGGAGATGTTATTACACACTTCTGCAGTAGGTGGAACATGAACCAGGCACTCCGGTCCAGGGTTAGGGACACTACTATTATGCCACAAGAGCCGTCTCTGCTGATGCTAATAAACAACTCACTTTTATCAGGCTCACATTCCAAGTTTTGCCCAC
This sequence comes from Rhincodon typus, assembly GCF_021869965.1. NCBI lineage: Eukaryota > Metazoa > Chordata > Chondrichthyes > Orectolobiformes > Rhincodontidae > Rhincodon > Rhincodon typus. The sequence goes on from NC_063349.1 coordinate 39,646,006, forward strand.
TTGTTATTCTGGACTCGGGCTACCGATGCCAGCACTAACATCTACTGTTCTGCTGCAGTCAGTGCAGCTGTCAATTTACTGTTGCTTCCCTTAATTCTCACACCAGCAGAATCCAACCTTAGGGCGACACCCTTGGGAAACCTACTTCTTACAGGCTGTCCTTCCTGGCATGGAGTAACCCCTTGGGATTTTGCTCCAAAACCTCCACCCCCAACAAAACTGCGGGGGCCCCAACCCAGCCAACCAGATCACTAGCACAGCAAACCTATCATTAAAGGATCATTCTGGGACATGGAATCTTTCCCCAGTCACAGGATCCTTGCTCTTGAATGTTTTGCTCGGACCCTCCTTCCATATAAATAAATCATTCACTTATCATTTATTTAGTGCCAAGTGTATTGTTAGGCTCAACGTACCGAATGTTACATGCATTTTAATGTGAAGCAAATTTCTTAGCTTAAATTGCTTGATATATATCGGAGACATGCAAAGTAATGAGCGAATCTATTAGCTTAAATTACATTATACAAACAAGTGAGCCTCACCCTGCCTTCTATCCATCAGGGACTTTGGTGATGGTGGCACTGGGAGCCCTATCTCAGATTCCATGGCACCGGTCTCCTGAACCCTGGCACGATGGTGAAAACTCTGCAGCCCTAGTCTCATCAGCTAGGCCGATGGGGAAAGTCCAAGGGGTGGGACAAAATCCCTGATATTAACACTATTCTGATTACACCATTTTAGACTACGTTCAGTACTTTTGCAGACATTCCATTGTTGAGAAAACAAGTTGAAAAGATCTCCATATTAGCAATGTAAAAGGATGGTTCTCACAGAAAATCAAGGTTATGCAGCTACCGTTCAGCCAAAAGAGGCTGTTTTTTACACCAGGCCTATTGTCATGTATGTTTCCACTTTGCTTCAATGGCTCATTGTCATCATTTTGCCGGAATGAGTGAGTGAGCCTGCTGCAGTATTTGCTTTCTGTACCTAATGACACAGGCGCATCACCATAGCTCTGACCAACCAGCGACCCTCCTGAACCTACCCTAAGCATTCCATCACTTGCACGTCACCCTATTTGTTCCCCGGCACCTTAATTACATTAATTCCCAGCAACTTGGCACCTACTTAACTGCCCTACCCATCTGACTCCCTACTTTACCTGACATCTTACCCACATGGCATTCTATCCATCTGTCAGCCCACCCACCAGGGATTCAACCTACCTGTCACCCTATTTAGGTGATACCCTACCTACTAACACTCTGCTTACCTGGCACCTTACCCATCTGACACCCAAACCATCTGGCACCATAATTCCTGAACTAAAGGTCACACTATTCCCACATTTACATTATAAGCTTACTGTTTGACAACAGCTATCAACATGTCTAACTGCGCTGCTGAATCTTTAAATTTCAGAACACCATACATTAACTTCTTTTAAGAGGAACATGGTTTGACTTCCCCCAACTATTCTGCACGTTGAGGGACCTGTAACCTGTTCGGTTATGTTCTACATTTCCGAAGGAGCCATGATTGAAATCTCTTGACAGGAATATGGAGCTCTGTCTTGACGAAAAAGTAGGAATGGAGTGGCAATGTGACTGAGATTTCCATTCCTCAGGAAAGTTAGGCCCTCTGATCCCAACGAATACCACAGTCTTAATGTCCAAAAATCTATAAATTTGTGAACCTGCCTCTGCCACACATAGATGCTACCAGTTGTAGACACGAGTGTTAAATGAATACAAATTTTCATGAATGTGTAAAATCTATATTTGAAATGTCTGGAGCTAAGTAGTAACCATAAGACCATAATACCATAAGACATGGGAGCAGAAATTAGGCTATTCGGCCCATCGAGTCTGCTCCGCCATTCAATCATGGCTGATAAGTTCCTCAAACCCATTCTCCTGCTTTCTCCCTGTAACCCTTGATCCCCTTTGATAATCAAGAACCTATCTATCTCAGTCTTAAATGTACTCAATGACCTGGCGTCCGCAGCCTTCTATGGCAGTGAATTCCACAGATTCACCACTCTCTGACTGAAGATTTTCTCCTTATCTCCGTTCTAAAAGGTCTTCCCTTTACTCTAAGGCTGTGCACTCGGGTCCTAGACTCTCCTACCAATGGAAGCATCTTCCCAAAATCCATTTTGTCCAGGCCATTCAGTATTCTGTAAGGTTCAATTAGATCCCCCCCTCCTCCTTCTAAACTCCAATGAGTATAGTCTCAGAGTCCTCAAAAGTTCCTCATACATTAAGCTTCTCATTCCTGGGATCATTCTCGCGAACCTCCTCTGAACCCACTCCAGAACCAGTGCATCCTTCCTGAGATATGGGGCCCAAAACTACACACAATACTCCAAATGTGGCCTGACCAGGGCCTTATAAAGCCTCAGTAGTACATCCCTGCTTTTATATTCAAGTCCTCTCAAAATAAATGCCAACATTGCATTTGGCTTCCTAATTACTGACTCAACCTGCAAGTTTACCTTGAGAGAATCCGGGACTAGAACTCCCAAGTCTCTTTGCACTTCAGACTTTTGAATTTTCTCCCCATTTAGAAAATAGTTCATGCTTTTATTCTTCTTACCAAAGTGCATGATCTCACACTTTCCCACGTTGTACTCCATCTGCCACTTCTTTGCCCAATCTCCTAACCTGTCCAAATCCTTCTAAAGCCTCCCCACCTCCTCAATACTACCTGTCCCTCCACCTATCAAGTGACTGGTAATCTCCATCTTAAATGCCAAACTTTTGACTAAGTGGTTTTAGATTTTTCAGTTCAATATAAAGTAGAAGCCTAACTCAAACAGATGCTCACAGCAATTGTAATAAGTTTCATAAATTAACCTTTAAATCATCAATGCTCATTTGCAATTTGGTTTCAGAGGATGATAATAGAGTCATACTTACATAGGTAGGTAACACATTTTATAATCTTTACAAAAGTATAAATAAGATGAATGTGATTATATCTACAGATACATCATTCCGAACATCTGCAATCCTTTTCTTCCTCACGAGGAAATGTTTATCATTTTAACTCAGGGTGTTCTGTAAAGGGATTGTATCCCTAGAAAATATTGCCTTTCACATTTTAGAGTGTAACTTCAAACTCACTTTAACAGATCCCTTGTGGTAGCCGTTATCCCAGGTGAGTTTATAAAACACATTTAACGGAAGAAGCAAACAAACGAGGACCAGATGCCAGGCATTTTCTCTCTTAGAATTTGTATTGTAGCAAAGATATTAGTTTGCTTGCCTAAACATATGCAGTGCCATGGTTAATTGTGCAATCTACCACACTAAATGCTCAATTTTTCTAGCGTAAACTCATGTCATAACATTTCTGTAACTAATTCATCATTTAGACTCCTGGGTAAGATTTGAATCAATTTTGTTATGATATAATTTATATGAAGCCAATTTTGTCAGAAATGATTTTATTTCATAATAATAAAATCTCTTTAAGGAAATTACTTACATTACCAAACGTATAATGACTATCAAAAATCTATTCAAATACCTGGATCTAACAGAAAGATATGATATATTGATCTAAATATAGGGAAAGGAGTAGACCATTTAGTTTCTTGAACCTGTTCCACTATTCAATGAGATCATGGCTGATCTACAACCTAACTCCATTTAACTTGCTTTGTCCTATATACTGAATACAATTGGTTAACAAGAATCTACCATTCTTAGTTTTAAAATTAACAGTTGAACCTGCATCAATGCTGTTTGTGGTGGGGTGTTCAAAACTTTTTGCCACAATTTGGGCTGAATTTCAGGCTGTAGAAAGGATCCTCAACAAGTGGCATCAGAAGGTAAGAAGGTCACAAGGTAACATGTGCAACGGAGTTTTACCAGACTGAGTCCTGGGCTGAGGGGACTGATGTAAGAGGGAGGATCTCATTGAAACCTTTTAAAGTTCTATCAGAATTAGAAAGAATAGATGAAAGAAATATGTTCTTGATGATCTGGACCAGTCTAAGGATAAGGGATGGGCCTTTTAACACAAAGATGAGAGTGATGAGCCTGAGGAATTCTCTGCCACAGAAAGCAGTTGAGGCCAAAACACTGAATATTTTCAGTAAGGTGATAAATATTTTTCTTAGGGCTGAAAGAATCAAAGGATATGGGTAGAAATGGGAACAGGGTGCTGAGTTGGATGATCAACCATGATCATGTTCAATGACAGCTTCAAATGGCCAATTGGACAACTCATTCTCTTATATTTTATATTTCTATGTAAAAGTCAAAGATGAACCCTCCCCCGGCTTGGCCGGCTCACACCCCAGCTATTTAGTGGCCAACAGGCTATTAATTGGCTTTAACTGGGTCTTCTACCCCGTCTGGGGTGAAAAGCCTACCTCAGAACTGCCAGCCAATCAAATGGCCAGAAGCCCTCTGGTCCCAGCGATGCCACCAGCAACAGTGGCCACATCTGGGACTGAACTGGTCCCCAACACAGGCTGTGAATGGGGGTGGTTGCTGATGTAAGTGGGGGCTGGGCAGAATGGAGAGACCTCAATGGGCATAGGAGACATGTCAAGCAGTTACCAACACCTCCTATTCCCATTATCCACCAACCAGGCATATAAAGCCATCAGACTGCATGCTTGAATTTAGAGATACCCAAATCCCTGAAGCCCTACAGGATAACATCTGAATGGTGTTTGTAGCTCCCTGGTTACCTGCAGGTTTGTCCTCAGTGTCAGTTTTGATCAGGACTTGAGGATGTATCCTTGATAAAGTGGCTCATTTTCTAGAAGCCAAGACCACTTCAATTTCCCTCAGGATCACCTCTCAAGGAGTCTAAAAAAAACATGGTGGTGATATGGATCTAACATTAAAAGCTTCAAGTTTGAGCACTTGCAGATTGGATCAGCTAGAAAGAAACAAAAATCAACAGTAACAGTTAATGGATTATTTATCTAGAACTCAAATTATGGCTGAACTGTACAAAGAAATACTTGCAAAGCAGCAATTCCAGGGTAACGATTTTTATTTTCATGATTATTGCATTGTTTCTCAAACAGTTCAAATATTAGCTTTATTGTTCTTGAAATCACACTATAATTATTAATATTGTGTGGATATAAATGAATTAATGTTGAAGTTTAGTGACATGATATGGTGCATTTCACTTTGATCAATGATCCTGTTCTATTGACAATAGGTCATCTTAATATTATCTTCCAATGACAGTGAAAAACCAATTGCAAAATTATTTTCCAAGTTCAAAAAGCTGACCAACTGTGCTGACTTTCCCAATAGCATTTCTAAAAATATGATACCGAGCCACAGCTTCATCCAAAGCTTCATCAAGTGGATAGGTTTTAAGGAGTGCATTGAGAGAGTTTGAGGAAGCGAGAGACATTGGAGTGTATGTCCACTTGTTCCTGAAAGTGGTAGGACAGCTAGATAAGGTGATAAAGGAGACATAAAGAATGCTTCGACATAGTAAGAACTGCCGATGCTGGAGTCAGAGATAACACAGTGTGGAGCTGGAGGAACACAACAGGCCAGGCAGCATTGGAGGAGCAGGAAAGCTGACATTTCGTTTTCTGAGGAAGGGTCCCGATCCGAAACATCAGCTTTCCTGCTCCTCTGATGCTGCCTGGCCTGCTGTGTTCCTCCAGCTCCACACTGCGTTATATATAAAGAATGCTTTCCTTTGTTGGATAAGGTATTGAATACAAGAACAGGGATTTTATTCTGGCACATATGAGACATAGGTTAGACCACAGGTGGGTTTTTGTTCCAGTTTTGGTTACCACATTATAAGCAGGACTAATTTCTCTAGGAAGAGTACAGAGGAGGTTTACAACAGTGTTGCTAGTGCTTGAAAATTGCAGGAACGAGGAAAGATTGGATAGTTTAGTGTTATTTTCAGCAGTTGCTGCTCACTCCAATTTCCACAAGGAGACTACTTTGCCAGTTGCATACCTGTTATAAATCTGAAGACACATCCTTATCACTCACAAATATATTAATTGCTTAATTCTGGTGAGATTGCACAAGAAGGCTTCCTGATCCTTACTGTCAGGAAGCTTCACCTGTCTCTAAGTTTTTGAGAAATTCAGACCTTAGTTTCACCCCATTACTGGGAAGTGGATTTTTAGCCTCCAGTGCAATTAAGTTCCTCCATGCAAGCTGATTCACGCTCTTGAGAGCAGCAAAATATTCCACCCTCAGGGATGAAAGCAGTGAAGGTACCTCAGAGAGAAAATCTTTAATGTACTCTTCTAAGACTCTGATAGCAGCTCCAACATATTTCAGGTAAAGGTTACATTTAAATTGCTAATGCTGATACTGCTAGGAGCTCCATGATATTTAAATATAATCAAATGTATGGCATGAAGACATGTTCAAGGTTTGATCTGAATTACAGGATGGTGTATTCTTAGAAACTGATTAAAATACAACTAGTAAAGAAAGTGAAATTATCCATCTTTTGCTCTACTGGTGCTGCCATCTCATGTACACCTAATAGTTAGAAAGCCTTGCTGGTAGCAGAGGAAGATTATGAACCAGGTATGAAGATTTCTGCTAGGCTGTAGTTTTTCTAGTTACCTACTAAATTAAGGGTGTAGGCTTATGGTACTTACGATGTTGACCCATTCTATTATTTTCCTCAATCTATTCACCTTAATAATTAGTTAAGTGAAAATAATAAATAAACAGAAAAATGAAGTGGTCTGAAGAAGGCATGGAAGAGAAAATCCTCTAACTTTATTGAATGGAATGTATGGCTAAGCTACAGCAATAATCTTACCAAGACTTTAGTCCAAACAAATTACGATGTTTAAGGTTTTCAAACATCTTACATAATATATATTCAAAATGATCAGCAGTATGGCCAACACCACTGAAAGAATGAGCAAAAATGTACATTTAATGACAATGATACCCCCTTCCAATGCCCCTTGATTTAGCATTTTTGTAGTGCTATTAATGTCCTCTAATGTGAAAACTAATATAAAATATTTATTTGACTCCTCAGCCATTCACTGATTCTCCATTATTATTTTCCCATCTCATTCTCTAAGGGGCCCTTGTTCACTTTGGACACTCTCTTCCATTTTATATTGGTAAGCAAACTGCTACTCTGTTTGGTAGCTATTTTCAATTTATTTTATTTTCCCACATAAGTAGGACTGTGTGCTTTCTCAAAATGTTAAAAAAAAAAGCATTTAGCAGCCATATGGGCACTTTTCAGATTGGGCCCAATACTGTACTGGAACCAAACTCCAAAGTGTTTGTACTCCAGCTTGTAGGATTAGTTCCTGAAGGCAATCTTCAACAGCTTGGCTTTAGTGCATTTTATAGACAAAACCTATGCTGCTGCTTTATGCTGAGAAATGTTGGGAAGGTTTTGCCTCAATAAAATGTTTGAGATGTAACTTAAAGCTTAAGCAGAACATATCAACTCAATATAGCGTTTAACAACAGCTGAGTCCAGCCAATGCTGCAACTGGTGTTCTGCTTGCACTTTTAGACTATTTACAAGGCTGGTTTTAACTCGTGGTAAGAATCAGGATGGGTCAAAGTAGTGGTGCAATGTTCAAATCCCATTACTCACCTCAACTCCACTAGAGTTATATTCGGGAGAATGTTAAATCTCAAACGTCATTTACACAAACCTACCTGTAGTTGGTGAGATATAGCATTACCGTTGGCAGGCAAGAATCAAGATCAATGGAGGTTGGGGCAGAGGGTGGTCGGTCTAAGAGTATCTGATAGTCAGTGACTTATGGAAACAGGCCCCAGGCAAGTTATGAAAGGATGGGAATGTGGCACAGTTTGGAGTTGAGTAATTTGCCATTGGGTAATAGTTTGGAATTTGGAAAGGATAGAAGCACGCTTATTTCTCCTTTTGTATAAGGGTCTAGCATCTTTGCTACTATGGATCAAAACTTGTGACAGTAGTTGGCTCATAGCTCTAATGGCATGAATGTCCCAATTACATCATTAGGACAGGGCACCACCAATGAAGCAAATTGCCAGTATCTTAGGGTGGACAGTCAGCCCGTCCCTCAGGATGGGGGAAGTGTGTGAAATGAAGAAGGCAGGGAACATTAGGAATATGGTGCTATCTTGACTGCCTTCCTGCTCCATTCTGGCTAGACACCATGAAGGGCTTAAAGTCACATATCATATCTATTTTAGTTAGTTACATATCTTCCAGAAAGTTCTGATGTACGCTCCATTATATCAATAAGACCATAAGATCATACGACATAAGAGCAGAATTAGGCCTTTCAGCCCATTGAGTCTGCTCCCTCATTCAATCATGGCTGATATGTTTCTCAACCATCTTCTCTTGTCTTCTCGCAGTAATCTTTGATCCCCTCACTAATCAAGAACTTATCTATCCCTGTCTCAATAAGTTGGCCTCCACAGCCCTCTGTGGCAATGAGTTCTACACATTAACCATCCTCTAGCTGAAGAAATTCCTCGTTATCTCAGTTCTAAAGTGTTGTCCCTTCACTGTCAGACTGTCCACATGACTTGTCTACTCTGTAGATCTGGCAGACTCTATCCTGAATTTCCTCAAAGCAAGGATGCCAACCCAGCTGGAGAAACCATAAAATACCAGTATTCATTCTGATGAAGAGTATAATATTGAATTCAAAATGTTATTTCTCTCTTCACGGATGCTCCAGACCTGCTGAGTTTTGCTAGAGCTTTCTGTTTTATAACATGATAAAGACCTGAGGCTGGCTGCCATAACTTGATATATCAGCAAATCAAAAGTAATTCTCATTTTTCTTGTAACTGCATGAAGCTGTGTAAGCAATATAAAGTTTCTAAAAACTAGTTATGAAAAATTGCCAGTCAGTGGCGATATTGGGCAAACCCAATACTTACATCTTTGATTTCATTCAGCAGGCTATAGATCAGTTCACACTGGGGATCTCAGGATGCAATTTCCTGTTTCCTTTTCGTTTCTTCTTTAGTGTTTTGTACAAGTGCCAAGTTGTTTCTGACATAATATGAAATGGATTATTGCCACATGTACTGCGGAAGAAAGGATTGATGTGATTCAAATACTACACCAGCTGACTTTTTTGCAATAGTTTAGTGTATGTTAAGATTGTTCTTTAAATTTGTGCATCAGCACAGATATAGAATGAACCAAAACATGTCTGGGACTGATCAAATATTTAAAACATATGAAATCATCTGATGGAATAGCTCAAGAAAAACCTAAATATAACCTAAGCTTTGGACATTTGTTAGAAAGATAAAGCCGCGTGTTTAACTTAAAATGACTTTTTTCTTAATACACTCATGGATGTGTAAAACATGGATTGTTTTAACCAAATGAAAACTTGAAGTGGGTATTACCTTGCTAGCATGTTACAAAGATTTAAAGATTTAGTCAGCATTTGGTATTCTGCCTATGTAATACTTTTCTATCATCGTATTGTTTAAACAGTGGGTGATGACAACTGTTCAGAGAAATCTGCTTTGTAGAAGTTACCAAACCAGACGGTGTGTGAGGGCTAAGTTGACTGAATCATTTAAAATAATAAGCTAGCAGACATACATTAAACACTCGACGCCCAGTATCCTGTTATTGAAGATGCACTAACCTGAAGCTCTGAAAGTCATGTGAAGCTCTGGAAGTCATTTTCTCCTAAAATAAATTCTAATAGAAAGGTGACTGCAAAGAATGTGTGAATATTGAACCTTGGATACATATGTGGTGGCGTTCTACGTTCAGTCAAATAACATCGCCCTTGGATTTATTATTATTGCCTTTACTGGTTTGCTTTTGTCCACAGCTGATTACACAGGAAATGGTAGCAGGGACAAAATCAACTCACAAGGCCAATAAACAGATCATATCTGCACCATTCACAATATTTTAACAAGCATGTTTTAGCCTATTTCTATCCTGATCCTGACTTACTGTTTTCAGTGAGGTTTTTCATGAGTCCACGATCTGCATGAATTGAATCTGTATTCTCCCTGTAACTCTGCATTTCATATGCAGTTACTGTTTTGGTTCCAATCTTCTCCTCAGCCTCCAGGTGAAGACAATACTTTCTCTCACCCACTCCTCAATCCTAAGGTTTGCTAGTGCTTTGTGGATGACCTAATACTTCATTTTTCAGCAGCTGAGGGAGAGGCAACAGCGAGGACCAGGGGGCTGCCGGGAATATATTTGGGCAGCAGCAAGTGTTGGTTGCTGGAAGAACTCCGGCTCAGAGTTGAAGATCTGGAATCTGAGCTTCAAACACTGCGGCACATCCGGGATGGGGAGAGTTACCTGGACGCTTTGTTTCAGGAGGCAGTCACACCTGGTAGATTAAGTAATTCAAATTCAGTTAGTGATCAGGGACAACAGGGTGTGACTGCAAGTGAGGTAGGTAGGGGGATCCTGAGTTCAGGAGTGGAGGAGCCTCAGCTTTTGACCTTATCCAAAAGGTATAAGATACTGGCTTCCTGTGTGGATGAGGAAAAAGGCTTCGGGGAGGATGAGCCAGCTCACCACGGCACCATGGTGCAGAAGGCCATTCAAGAGGGGGGAGCAAAAAGACAAGTGGTAGTTATAGGGGATTCTATAGTTAGGGGGATAGATAGTATCCTTTGCAAGCCGGATCGGGAGTCCCGCATGGTGTGTTGCCTGCCCGCTGCCAGGGTGCAGGACGTCTCTGACCGGCTTGAAAGGATATTGGAGCGGGAGGGGAAGGATCCAGTTGTTGTGGTCCACATTGGGATGAACAACATAGGCAAGGCTAGGATGGAGGACCTGTTTCGGGATTATCAAGCACTAGGAATGAAATTAAGGAACAGGTCCTCGAGGGTCATAATCTCCGGATTACTGCCCGAGCCACGTGCAAATTGGCTTAGGGATAACAAAATTAGGGAAGTAAACACATGGCTAAGGGAGTGGTGTGGGAAAGAGGGGTTTCATTTCATGGGGCATTGGCATCAGTTTTGGAACCAGAGGGATCTGTACCGATGGGACAGTCTCCACGTGAACAAATCTGGAACCAGTGTTCTTGCGAAAAGGATAAATAGGGTGGTCACTAGGACTTTAAACTAGTGAGTTGGGGGGAAGGGAAAGGGAAAATGGCAGGGAGTATGATGGTAAATAAAAAGGTCAGCAGCAGGTTAGCATGTGTGCAGGAGGGTTTAAGTTCAAGGCAGACTATGAAAGAAGCAAAAAGGAAGGATAACTCAGGAGATATTATTAGAGATGTTGGAAATCATTAGGGTAAGAAAGCTAGCATAAAGGCACTTTACCTGAATGCTCGTAGCATTCGTAACAAGGTTGATGAGTTAACAGCACAAATCATCACGAACGAATATGATTTGGTAGCCATTACGGAGACATGGTTACAGGATGGTCACAACTGGGAGTTAAATATCCAAGGGTACCAGACTATTTGGAAGGACAGACAGGAAGGTAAGGGAGATGGTGTAGTTCTGATATTGAAGGATGACATCAGGGCGGTGCTGAGAGATGATATAGGTTCTATGGAGAATGAGGTTGAATCCATTTGAGTGGAAATTAGAAATTCTAAGAGGAAAATGTCACTGATAGGGGTAATCTATAGGCCACCAAATAATAACATCACATTGGGGCGGGCAATAAACAAAGAAATAACTAATGCCTGTAAAAATGGTACGGCAATTATCATGGGGGATTTTAACCTACATGTAGATTGGTTGAACCAGCTCAGTCAGGGTAGCCTTGAGGAGGAGTTCGTTGAGTGTATCCGTGATAGTTTTCTTGAACAGTATGTAATGGAACCGACGAGGGAGCAAGCTATCCTAGACCTGATCCTGTGTAATGAGACAGGAATAACTAATGACCTCATAGTTAGGGATCCTCTTGGAAGGAGTGATCACAGTATGGTTGAATTTAGAATACAGATGGAGAGTGTGAAGATAAAATCCAATACCAGGGTCCTGTGCTTGAACAAGGGGAACTACAATGGAATGAGGGAGGACTTGGCTAAAGTAAACTGGAAACAAAGATTTTATGGTGGGACAGTTGAAGAGCAGTGGAGAACTTTCAAAGCAATTTTTCAAAGTGCTCAGCAAAAGTATATTCCAGTGAAAAGGAAAGACTGTAAGAAAAGGGGTAATCTGCCATGGGTGTCTAAAGAAATAAGGGAGGCTATCAAATTGAAAGAGAAGGCATACAAAGTGGCCAAAAACAACATGAAACTAGAAGATTGGGAAAACTTTAAAGGTCAACAGAAAGCCACAAAAAGAGCTATAAAGAAAAGTAAGAAAGAACATGAGAAAAAACTAGCACAGAATATAAAGACAGGTAGCAAAAGTTTCTATAAATATATAAAATGAAAAAGAGTGGCTAAAGTAAACGTTGGCCCTTTAGAGGATGAGAAGGGGAATTTAGTTATGGGATATGATAAAATGGCTGAGACATTGAACAGGTATTTTGTATCGGTCTTCACAGTGGAGGACACTAATAACATGCCAGTAATTGACAAAGAGACGAAGGTAGGTGAGGACCTCGAAACAATCATAATTACGGAAGAGGTAGTGTTGGGCAAGCTAATGGAGCTTAGGATTGATAAGTCTCCTGGCCCTGATGGAATGCATCCCAGGGTACTAAAAGAGATGGCGGGAGAAATAACAGGTGCACTGGCGGTAATTTTCCAAAATTCGCTGGACTCTGGGGCAGTCCCAGCAGATTGGAAAACAGCAAATGTGACGCCACTGTTTAAAAAGGGAAGTAGACAAAAGATGGAGAATTATCGAACGGTTAGCTTAACCTCTGTAGTGGGGAAGATGCTTGATGCTTGAGTCTATTATCAAGGAAGAAATAGCAAGGCATCTTGATAGAAATTGTCCCGTTGGGCAGACACAGCATGGGTTCATGAAGGGAAGGTCATGCTTGACAAATCTTTTGGAATCCTATGAAGACATTACGAGCAAGGTGGACAATGGGGACCCAGTGGATGTGATGTACCTAGATTTCCAAAAGGCCTTCAACAAGGTGCCGCACAAGAGGGTACTGCATAAGATAAGGATGCATGGCGTTAAGGGTAAAGTATTAGCATGGATGGAGGATTGGATGACTAACAGGAAGCAAAGAGTGGGGATAAATGAGTGCTATTCTAGCTGGCAGTCAGTGACTAGTGGTGTGCCTCAGAGATTGGTGTTGGGACCGCAATTATTTACAATTTATATAGATGATTTGGAGTTGGGGACCACGTGTAGGGTGTCAAAGTTTGCAGATGACACTAAGATGAGTGGCAGAGCAAAGTGTGCAGAGGACTGTGAAACTTTGCAGAGGAACATAAATACATTGAGTGAGTGGGCAAAGGTCTGGCAGATGGAATACAATGTAAATAAATGTGAAGTCATACATTTTGGTAGGAGTAATAGTAAAAAGGATTATTACTTGAATGGTAAAAAGTTGCAGCATGCTGCTATGCAGAGGGACCTGGGTGTCCTTGTGCATGAATCACAGAAGGTAGGTCTGCAGGTACAACAAGTAATTAGGAAGGCAAATGGAATTTTGTCCTTCATTGCTAAAGGGATTGAGATTAAAAGCAGAGAGGTTATGTTGTAGCTGTACAAGGTGCTGGTGAGGCCACACCTGGAGTTTTGTGTAGTTTTGGTCTCCTTACTTGAGAAAGGATGTACTGGCACTGGAGGGGGTGCAAAGGAGGTTCACTAGAGTTGAGGAGGTTGGCTTATGAGGAGAGACTGAGTAGATTGGGATTATATTCATTGGAATTCAGAAGATTGAGGGGGGATCTTATAGAAACATATAAAATTATGAAGGGAATAGATAAGATAGAAGTAGAGAGGATGTTTCCACTGGCAGGTGAAGCTAGGGCAAGAGGGCATAGCCTCAAGATTAGAGGGAGCAGATTTAGGACTGAATTGAGAAGGAACTTCTTCACCCAGAGGGTTGTTAATCTATGGAATTCCTTGCCCAGTGAAGTAGTTGACACTACTTCAGTAAATGTTTTTAAAGATAAGGTAGATATTTTTTTGAACAATAAAGGAATTAAGGGATACGGTGAGAACGCGGGTAAGTGGATCTGAGTCCACGAAAAGATCAGCCATGATCTTATTGAATGGCGGAGCAGGCTCGAAGGGCTGGACGGTCTACTCCTGCTCCTAGTTCTTATGTTCTTATGTTCTTATGTACATCCAATGCATCACCCCAACTCTGGGCCATTAGGAATGGGTAATAAATGCTGACCTGTCCGGTGATACCCACATCCCATGAAGGAATAAAAAAAGTGGCTGTTGTGTACTAATTTACCTCTTTCAAGTTAAAATCTGTTCCATTGTAATGCTATATAGCTGTAATAGTTAGTGGGTAACAGTTGGCTGGATAGGTGGTTTACAATGCTGAGTAATGCCAACAGCATGGATTCAATTCCTGCACCAGCTGAGGTTACTCTGAAGGGCTCTCCTTCTCAACCTCTCCCCTTACATGAGGTATGATGACCCTTACGTTTAACTGCCACCAGTCATTTTCTGTCTCTCTCTCTAATGAGAGGGCAGCTCTATGGTCCAGTAGGACACTAGCAATTTTTCATTTTCCTTAACTTTTTAATCAAAATATTAGCAAATCACTTCTTCTCGGGTTTTCATGCCTTCTCGAGCTAAGGTTGAGATTTTCTACTTTTCCCAGCCAAGACACACCTTCCACCTTTTAAAACATTAATGATTTTCATGTGTACAATTCTTTAAGTAAAGTTTTCTGATTATGGTGATTATAAATCTTCCCAAACAAACCCTGGTATAATTATTGAGTCTCGATCCTTTTAAATCTTTAATTTTTCCTTACTTTCCTGCTTTTGCTGTACTTTCGCATTAGATTTCTTTAAATTTGCTCATTTTTCAGCATAAATAATTACTGAGGCCTTACAGAGCCTGGAGCCCCATCTAAATTTCTCTTCTGTTCTTTTTGCTGTTTCATTCATCTGTAACTCGTGGAGACTAATGTCAATGGCAGCAATGAGCATTGTGAAAGATGAGAACTCTCTTCTCTGCTCACTTGCATTCCATTTTTGGTCCTCGCACTATTTTTCATGATGTTATCTCCTATCCCCTTCAAAAGTTCCAAATTTACCCCCTGGAATCTTCAGTTGCTTTTTACAGTGCCTACCTCACTAAGGCTCTGTATTTTCTAAAAGTGGATAGCTTCTCTCTCTTTTCCTAGCCCAGACTCTCACTCCAGTACTTAAAACATAGAACATAGAACAGTCCTCACAAAACAGGCCCTTCGGCCCACGATGTTGTGCTGAACTTTTATCCTAAACCTAAGGTCTATCTAACCTCCACCCCTACCTTATACTATCATCCATATGCCTATCTGATAGCTGCTTAAATGCCCCAATGAGGCTGACTCCACTACCGTCTCCGGCAATGCATTCCACGCTCCTACCACTCTCTGAGTCAAGAACCTCCCTCTGACATCTCCCCTATATCTACCTCCACTCACTTTAAAACTATGCCCCCTTGTAATAGCTACCTCCACCCTAGGAAAAAGTCTCTGGCTGTCCACTCTATCTATACCTCTGATCATTTTGTACACCTCTATCAAGTCACCTCTCATCCTTCGTCATTCTAAAGAGAAAGCCCTAGCTCTCTCAACCTTTCCTCGTAAGACCTTCCCTCCATTCCAGGCAACATCCTGGTAAATCTCCTCTGCACCTTTTCCAACACTTCCACATCTTTCCTGTAATGAGGCGACCAGAACTGGACACAATACTCCAGATGTGGCCGAACCAGGCTTTTGTATTGCTGGAGCATAACTTCACGGCTCTTGAACTCAATCCCTCTATTAATGAAAGCTAACACACCATACGCCTTCTTAACAACTCTATCCACCTGGGTGGCAGCTTTCAGGGAACTGTGGACATGAACCCCAAGATCCCTCTGCTCCTCCACACTGCCAAGAATCTTTCTGTTAACCCTGTATTCTGCTTTCAAATTTGTCCTTCCAAAATATATTAGTTCCTTCCTGGCTCCTGTTCTCTACATTCCCGCTGCTGCTGCATGAGGTAAGTTTCTTATAAGGAAAAAGCCTTACCTTCCCGATGCACCCTGGCTCGCGTCCTCACTGCTCCCACCGCTGAGAGCAAGAAGGCCGCTGCTGCATGAGGTAAGTTTTTTTAAGGAAAAATCCTTACCTTCCTGACTGCACCCTGGCTCGCGTCCTCACCACTCCCACTGCTGAGAGCAAGAAGCTCTCAGTGGTGGGAATGGTGAGGCATTGTTACCAGCTTTTGAATGAGACTTCACAATTCAGCTGCTGACTGGTACTACCCTTGAATTGGTAAACTCACTTGTCTGAATTTTCTTTCTTCCTCTGAGTCTTCTGGATATTTTACTGGACTGGTTGGATCCACCCCACTGCAATAAAGTTGTATTTTTCCAGATGATCACTTTCACTATTTTTCACCTTTGTCAATATGTGGCTCCAGGTACAGGGATTGCTGAGGTCATTCACTGCCTCAAATCCTCCTTTGTGTTTAGTTGTCTTGGACCTTTTTGGTGATGGTTGGTAGAAAATTAAAAAAAAACATATTTACAGAAGACACACTATTTGTGAATTGTCCAAGCTAGGAGAGTTTGGCTCAAAATCTGCAATTTATTAAACTGAGAAAGTTTAGACTCTTAGATTTGTGAAATGTTCATGTCAACAGATTTGGAAAAGACTCATTGAGTTGTCTCCACAGGTGAAGACCAAGAAACTGTCAAAGCTCAGTTCAGTAGAATACCAAAGAGTTGAAGTAGGGTGAAAATTCTCTGGAATTCAGTCTTGTCATGCTAATTTACAGGAAACTGGTTGAAATTTTGTTTTGCTGTGATTTCTTTAAAGATCTTACAGACTGTCTTCTATGTGTAGGTAGCATGATTTGTTTTTTCTTAAATTCCTTATTTTGCTTAATAAATTTCTGTTCAGTTATTAATGAAAATCTGCAGACTTGTGTGACTATGTGTCTATGATTACAGAATGTTAACAAACCAAACAAGAATAAAACATATGACTTAACAAGTAAGACTTTGTTCTGAAATCAGACGTCCGGTCATACCATCAGCAGGGATCATAACTGCATAGCCAGATTATATATATTATATATAAACTTGGATTCTATAATCAAGATGTTGTTTTGTTTATTTATTATTAATAAAGCTCCCATACTCTGTATCTTTTCATCCATTCACCAAATTAGTTAAATGCATATCTTATTTAAAATGATGCAACATTCATACTAATTTTCCAGGAATTATTATTTTGTAACAAGAAAAATATAATTTGCAAATAGATGTCTGAATATCTTCATATCTGCATATCATCTCAGCAAATAATCTACTGGTTGTACAAGGGGTGGCATGGTGACTCAGTGGTTAGCACTGCTGTCTCACAGTGCCAGGGACCTGGGTTTGGTTCCAGCCTTGGGCATCTGTCTGTGTGCAGACCTGTGTCCGCTGGGTGCTCTGGTTTCCCCCCACAGTCCAAAGATGTGCAGGTTAGGTGGATTGGCCATGCTAAATTACCAATAGAGTCCAGGGATGTTTAGGTTAGATGGTTTAGCAATGGGAAATGCAGGGTTACAGGGTAGGTGGATGAATTACGGTGGACTTGTTGGGCCAAATGGCCTGTTTTCACACTGTATGAATTCTACGATTCATATACCTCTATATATGCTGTTGGCCTTTACCTAAAAAATATTTAAGGCCTCAGCTACCTGATCGCCTTTCCTTTACAGAAAGTGTACTTGTGCGCCCTCTCCTCTCAACATGATCTATAATATGGTATAATAGCGTTTCATGATGCATAAAAGCTGAGGTATATATCTTCCCAATAATCAGTGGATCAACTGGTACTCGGGTTGGTTGTCTGCTCTCTGCCACCACCAAGGCCAATGTTGGCCATTGCGCCATGCACAAGCCTGTACCAGGAGTTGGGCACCGCACCATCCACTCTCCCCCACCCTATATGTTCCATCCGTATTCGAGTTCTGCTTCACCCCACTTCTTGGGCTGACATTCGAATTCTGCTCCCCCATCTCAGTCGAGACTCAGGATCTGTCATTGACCCCACTCTACTGGGTCAACACTCAGTCACTGCCTCGTTGGGTACTCACCTCACTGAACTGAAGCATCCCCTCACAGATTTACTCTCTCCCACATACGCGATTACTTTTCTCCAATTTTTTGCTCCTGTGATTGACTTTTGAATTTTTTGGGGCATTTTGTGGATTTTGAGAGCAAATTTGTCCATCTTCTCCATGTATTTTAAGTGTTGAGCTATTACCCTTGTCATGACCATTACCCTTTCAGAACCTTTATCTTATACAACAATATGTTAATAAAATATTCATGGAGGATTTGAGATTGGTACTGTATTGAAGAAGACAGATTTTGGAAGGACGTTCAGCAATTATTGTCACGGGCGTGTTTTCTTTTGTATTTTAAAGAAATGTGTTTAGCGGGAAATGCGGTAGTCCTGCACTAGCAGATAGCAATAACAGCAGAAGCAGACAACAGCGAAAACAGCAGTAGACAGCAATGGCGGCACTCCTCAGCATAGAGATTCTGAGAGAATAAGTTTAATAATAGGATTGAGTCAAATAAGCAAAAGGACCCACAGTAACAGAAGCAGCAACATTTCAGAAGGATCCATGCAAGGGTTTACAATGTGATCCAGCTCAGAAGTTATGGGCATAGTCTTTGTGAGTATGATACTTACTTAACTTAAAGAAAGAAGAAGGCATTTGTAAGTTTACATATTAGCATCAATGTCACACTAAATTAGTGTGAAGAAGAGTTGTGAGTCTTGATTTCTCTCCATCTGGATGGTTTCAGGTTGAATCTTAGAGTTAGGAATATAAGCAACAAAGGTCTGGATTCTCCTATCCACAGAACATGTACATCTGCTGATGCCCAGAATGATGAAGGAAATAAAAGAATGGCGAGTATGTTACCCTGCCTGGCCTGGTGTGGACATTAAATCATTTTCTAGGTATGCTCTGTAGTCTGGAAGAATCAGGGAGTTGGTGCTTCGTACATTCTCCGTCCAGAGGCATGCACGGTATTCACGATGAAATTACTGACAGGCCTCAGCCATACTCACAAGCCCCTGCCTCATGTCTTTAATTTACTCCAAAAGAGACTTGAGGTCTGAATCTCAGTCCCATGTTCTCTTGTACTTGCTTGGAACAATGCCCTACCACCTTGTTTGCATTCCTGCTTTACATATAATTTTTGAAGTGTAGAACAAAATGATTAATGCAATATGTAAGCAAGTTACTAGAAAGTCAAGTAAGTGATCTAAACAATGGTTCTACTACATCACCAATTACAAGTGGAATGAACAAAAGGAAGGAAAGAATTATTTGATGTAAAACATGAGATCATTCATTCGTCTGCCTCTGCTGCACACTCTTGACAAGCAATCTGGCTTGTTCACTCTTGGCCAGAACCAGCATCTGCTCCTAGTTTTATATTTAGCTCTGTTCAGGTCCTCTCAGAGTTTAACTTGCCCATGAACCCCACCTCCTGTTCATCTGAACCAATTCCCATTAAACTCTGAGCAGTCAATTATCCTTCCAGAACATAAGGTAGTATAACATTGTTAATGATTTTCAATTATTTGGTATTTTCAGCAAGCAGCAGGCTCTCCTGGATCCCCAAAAGCTCCAAGTCAGGAAAAAAAGATGTATTTTACTTAGAACAGCTTTACCCTTTCAATTATAAGAAGTCTCTACATTTTGAACTGAAGGCACAGTGGGGTTTTGTAGTGTGGCAGGCACCAGTCCTACTAATGTGCTGTCTATTGGATAAGGAACTTTTATCTTTCTTAGGATTAATGTAAATGCAGAGCAACAACATTAGCTTTACATTTATGTCCTTAACCTAGATAATTGTATTAGCAGTAACAGACAGTAATGCCCTGCTGACTTCATCATAGTTGTGAATTGGATGTTGAGTTTATATTTCTTGGTCTGTTCTGGGTGACCACTGGAGAGTCTATTACTTCTCATTTGTTCATCAAATCTCCATGGTTTGCATGGATACAATTTAAGAATTGAGTCAGCTAACTGTGAACTTTTTAACATTACAACCCCATAGAAATTATTAATATTGCAGTTTTCAAAGGTGCGTGTAAAATCTATTTAAGACATTCTAGATATATTGATTTTACACATTTTTCACATATATTAGCCATATTTTATCTTTCCTCTTTCTCTGTGTATTGGATCTATAAAATACTGCAAAGCTGGAAAAGCTTGAACTCCAAGTGTTTACATTGTTAATATGTGATATTATCAATAATACAAGAGATTGATTAGTCATTGTAGTTAGCTGTCTGTCCTGTCTTAATATTTTGTAAATTGTGCCAACTTTAACTCAATGTAAAGCTGTATAAATTGTACCATAATGTGATCACTAATTATGCAATTACTCATACAATTAACAAAAAACCCTATTGCATAGCATGGTAATGATATGCATTAGATTTCCACACTGCGTGCGAGCAATGGTGATGTGGAGCTACTCACATGAGATTCTAAATCTCATGTGAATCATTTGTGAGAAATACCAACTGGAAATCAATTACTTCACTGCAGGATCCTATTGGGCTATTCTTCACACCTCCTCAAGGTTAGTTAAAGGACAGGAGTAACAGTTACCTTGTTTGACAGATTAACTTACTACCCTACAAAAACCGAAAAAAAAAACTGCGGACACTGTGATCCAGAAACAAAAAACAGAAATTGCTGGCAAAGCTCAACATCTGTGAAGAGAAATCAAAGTTAACTTTTTGGGTCAAGTTACCCTTCCTGTTGGCCAAAGAAGGAAATATGATGTAAGGAAGGAGCAAGATACATAAAATATCATCTAAAAAGGAAACACTTTTTAGTATGTAGATTGTTAGCAAGGACTTAACAGATTGAAAACGGGAGGGAAAATGGATGATTTATTGCTCTCTCATATTTCAGCAACCAACTAAAATATGTTTGAAAACATTTAATGTTCCCATTTTTGCTTTTTTTCAAAAAAATAAGGACTATAAGAACTTCAACTCCAGTCATCTAATGTTTGGTTTGGCACATTTTTTTCTCTCTCTGGTAAAGAATTAACTGGAAAGAATAAACATTAACATTTGAATAAAAAAACTCATGACTATGGCGAAATGATTGATATCACTAATACTTAGACCATTATACTTCAGGTATAAAAACATCACTGTGATTATAAAGTAAAACCCCTTCTGTCATCAGTTACTTAGTATTAAAGAATGATCTGTTATGATACCATAAGTTACATTACACACTGAAAGTTGTCGAGACAGATTGTTTTGTCTAGTTTTGGCTTTGGGCAAGTTTGTCTCAGTGCTTGCCGGAAGTAGTTACCACCTCGGTTCCAGTCTGTTTCTGGCTTCAGGCATTCAGATTGTTTTGCTTTTCATGCATTTTGCTGACAATATTTGGTAATGTTACCACCTGAAAAGGTGAATAACATCAATTTAAAGGGAACGCATGATGGGACGGACCAATGAGGATCAGATGAAAGCCAAGCTTTTTTTTATCTAATTGAAATCCAAGGCCAGGATTCAGTGCTTTGGGTGGAGATGACTAAACCCCTTGCCCACCACTGAGAAGGGTTGCTGGATCAAGTATCAATTAGTTATTTCTGCATAGATGCTTTATATTTAATGCTGTTTGGAGGGTTGTGGAAAGGTAGAAGGCATTTCAAGTTTTGTGGACATACCTAGAGTGGTTTCTTTAACAAAGGTCTTTGAAAATTCACTATGGAATTGGAATTTTTTTTAACCAGTCTTCCTAAAAATCACATCCTTACTTAGCTGTAGGCCTGCTGGATTCACCTCTGAGCCAGGATGCCCAGGTTCACGTCCCTCCTCAACCACAGCTATGTAACAATATGTCTGAACATATTGATGAGAAAACATTTAGACCCTGTTGGGGCTGGTTTTGAACAGTAACTGACTTGAAGAGGCATTTGTTTTGTTTAGTTCAATCGGAAGAAAACCAGCTAAGTTGGAGAAAAATAGATTAGAAACAAACTGAGTTGAAGGGAATCTTGATATGAGCAACATGCCCTGCTGAGCGCTTTGACTTTGGAAAAGAAAACTGTCTCCATCAGTTCAGGATGGAACCTTTTGAAAGAGTGACATCTCAAGATTGCATTTCCTGAGCAAGTTGTCTGCAAACAGAGGCCAGCAGAATCAGGGAGCTGGAAATATTCTGTGCACAGCAAGTTCACACAAACAGCAATGTAAAAATGATCAGATAATCCTTTGTGAGGTGTTGGCTGATGGATAAATATTTGTCAGGGCATCAAGAAGATCACCTCTACTCCTTTTCAGAACAGTGCCATAGGGTCTAATGCTTGTACTTAGGAGCAAATGACGCTTCATTCTAAGGAGAGATTGTGGCCTAGTGGCAATATCACTGGGCTAGTAACCCACAGGTGCCAGCTTTGTGGCAGCTGATGGAATTTCAATTCAATCGTACACCCAGAATTGTTTGGGGGCCTTGTAGTAGAGATAGTGTCTCGACCTCTGAGCCAGGAGGCCCAGATTCAAACCCCACCTGATCCAGAGGTATTTCATAATCTGTCTGAAATGGTTGATTTAGAAAATATCTAAATCCAGAATTGAGAACTGGTCTCCGTAATGGTAACCAGGAAGCTATCATTGATTGTTGCAAAGACCCATCTGGTTCCTAACCTGGTCCGCCTTGCATGTGACTTCATATCAACAACAATGCAATTGATTCTTAACCGCACTCTAAAATGGCTCAACTCAAGAGCAATTAGGGACGTGCAGCAAATGGAGGCATTTTTCAATGATGAATATAGATATTGGAAACGAATCAGTTACGAGTTGTGTACCACAAGGCTCTGTTCTGGGTCCTTTTCTATTTGTGATTTTTGTGAGTGATTTGGATGAAGGAGTGGAAGGGTGGATTAGTAAGTTCGTGGACAATACGAAGGTGGGTCGAGTTGTGGATAGTGCGGAGGGCTGTTCTAGCTTACAAAGGGACATTGATAGGATGCAGAGCTGGGCTGAGAAGTGGCAGATGGTGTTTAACCCTGAAAAATGTGAGGTGATTCATTTTGGAAGGACAAATTTGAAAGCAGAATACAGGGTAAGCAGAAAGATTCTTGGCAGTGTGGAGGAGCAGAGGGATCTTGGGATTCATGTCCACAGTTCCCCGAAAGCGGCCACCCAGGTGGATAGTGTTGTTAAGAAGGTGTATGGTGTGTTAGCTTTCATTAATAAAGGGATTGAGTTCAAGAGCCGTGAAGTTATGCTCCAGCTATACAAAAGCCTGGTTTGGCCACATCTGGAGTATTGTGTCGAGTTCTGGTCGCCTCATTACAGGAAAGATGTGGAAGTGTTGGAAAAGGTGCAGAGGAGATTTACCAGGATGTTGCCTGGAATGGAGGGAAGGTCTTACGAGGAAATGTTGAGAGAACTAGGTTTTCTCTTTAAACTCTGTAAAACAGCTACTCTACATTATTCCTTCATTATCGCACAAGATTGCCCAGCATAGGTTACATGCTCAAATATTTGAGTGGAATTTATAACCTTCTGATGTAGTGGTATTGACTGTAATTCAGAAGTGTGGTGGACAAAGAAAATGCATACACCTCCCTTTCATTAGTGTATAGGACTAGTGGGCAGTTAGACAATTACTTAAAAATCTCCAATCACCTTGTTCATTTTGAGTCAACATATAATTTTGCAGAGATTTGGAGAGAATTGCCACCTCCATGTCAGGGACTTCGAATTAGATTTGCAGAACATCTATTCAGAGCCATTGGAGTAAATATTTTGTCGATGGTTATATTGCTTCTTTTAACCCACTTAAGCTGATATATAAACAAATGCATTTCCTTCACAAAGCATAGCTAAATAAATAGTAAGACAATCTGTGCGTGTCTCAAAATCTTTAAGCTTTTCAGTATGAAACTGTATGTCTTCTCTTCCACCTGGGTAGTCTGAATTATGCTTTGATTTTATTTTTAGCACAAAAGAACGTTTCTTGTACTTCCAATTACGCATCAGCTGCTTAGAAAAAGGTCTTTTAAAGAACCACAGATAATGCTTCATCAAGACCAACTCATCACTCGGTGGTTCGATTAGCAAAACATCTCAAATATTGTTTGCATCTATCAACATACTGGAGAAAGGGAGACTGTGGGGAAGCTCACAATGATACATACAGAACAGAAAATACAAACAGAAATTGACCGGTTGAAACTTTTCAGGCGTTCCAAACTGCGTAGTTAAAGGAAGAAATAATAATCTAAAAATAAGAGATTGCAAGATCAAAATGAGGACAAAAAGTGGATTGGTTGATTGATTGATTGATTTATTGCCACATGTACCTAAGTACAGTGAAAATCTTTGTTTACGAGCAGTACAGGCAGATCATAGCAAGCACAGATATACACGTCAGAGGTTGTAAAAAGACTTAGACAGAGGGATACAGGTTACATTGCACAGGGCATCTGCTAGGCAAGATCAACGTTAGCAATTTCATTATTATTTGAGGCTAGAGAGTCCATTCATCAGGATGGATGAATAATGAGCGGGAAGAAGCTGTTCCTAAACCTGCTGGTTCAGGCTTCTGTGTCTTGTGTATCTGGGTCTGTAAGTGAAAAGTCTTCAGGTGAAGCACCTGAAACTCCCAATTCACAGCACAAAAGCAAAATACTGCAAATGCTGAAATTGTTGATGGATGAACTCAGCACGTCTGTGGAGAGCAAAACATTTAATGTTTCAATCCCAATATTATTGTTCCTCAGAACTGAAGTGAGGTAGAAAAGTGTTGGGTATTATGCTGGGGAGAAAGATGGAGAAGAGCAAGTGTAATATATGGAAAGGTCAGGGAGAGGTTAGAGGGCAAGGAAGATTATAACAAGCAAAGGTGTCACAATGCAAAAGGCGCAGGGAACAAAAGACCAACATAGATTTAGAGTTGGTGCGAATATCAGAATATAGATCCACTCAGCTGAAAGCAAAACCGAGAAAACAACACACTGGAGTTGAGATAAGGGATGGTGGTCTTGGGGGTTTGGGGTTGAATGATTTGCAGTTGATAAAGTTAAAGTTTGGCCCAAGCTAATTTTTGATAATTGCCAAACAGAATGCATTAGGCCAAAGGACAAGGTTGGATTTCCTGGCACCCTCAGCACCATATCATATCATATCATGCTTGGGAAGCTATGGTAACCTGACTTAACATCAGGTGTAGAACCATTGAGACCTGAGGATAGATGAAGAGTAAAACTCCATTAGAAAACTTGGCAAAGTAAATTAGCTCAAAACTACAAGGTTTTCATGTCATGAAATATTGCTCGTAAATCTGTTCAATATTCACTGCTTGTCCATGCCAAGCCCTCATGCTATGTTACAGCAGCTTTCATAGAATCTCTTTTTATCTATACTTCAGGTTTGCGCAGCAGTGAGTTGTAATTGAAGGCTTTGGCACACTAACACATTTCAAGGACTTCACACATCAAATCGCAGTCTCTCAGTTTTAGAAATTGCTTCCACTCAGGATGAGCCACAGTTTGGGAACATGCCTAGAACTATAAATGCTGCCCTTCATTCTGCATCAACTGAGGAAAACATTGTAACAAGAGCAGGTACTGTAGGTGTAAGCTTGAAGTACTTACTTGCAGCACTTGTAGACATTCTACAGACTTTTTTTCAATGAATCTCAATTTTTGCGTACTTTGACAAAACAACGGTACTTTCTGTTGAGTTGTGTGACCATGACAGCCAGTGATGTGAACCATTTCTATAATAGCTGTCAATTATAATTAGCCCAATTCACAATATTATAACAATTATTACCAATGTCTTTGCACTTTAAAGCCCATAGCTAAAATTTAGATTTGAAAAACTTCCTATTTAAATTACCTTTGACTATATCAACTGAAACTTTTGGTTTGTGTTTTTCTGTTCAGTGAACCAGTGATTGTTCAACTACCATTCCAGGCTCATTATTTAATTCCCAATAATCACTGCAATGGGCTTGGCTCTGTGGTGTAACCAATTATTACACCCCATCATAATGCTTTCAAACATTTCTGTTACAATTCCCAGTTTGCTGGATGCTAGTGCTCTTCCACAAAGTTCCAGAGCTCCTCCAGGGCCCCTGAACCCTCACAAACCCCACAAACTGATCTGTCTCACTGATCCAAACCTAACCCACACTCCCAGTAACTCTGCAGGACTTCCCACCACTCCACGTCATCAGTTCAACCACCAAATATTTTGGTGTGCAAACCAACTTGCCAGTTCCTCTGAGCATCAAGGTGGAAGCTAAAACTTGGAAGAACTTGGTGGAAGTTAAAATACCACAGCTTATGAAGAAATCCTGAAGCCCAGGCAGCCCATGTTCAATTGATAGCCTCGTTTCCAGTCAGTTATTCCATGCAGTCCAATGTGTCATGATTTTAATTGAGTCCTACACTATATATTTCTCAATTCTCAGATAATGTCAACTTACATACAGCTCAGAGATTCCGAGTTGCTGTGCCACATGCTTCTTTACATGCACATTGTAGTCTGGAGGGATGGATAGTGATGGCAGAAATTCCAACTCTCTTCCCAACATATGGCTGTCCAGGAATACCTTCCTGTTCTTACTGGCTGCCATTGGCATATGTTGAAAAGATTTATAGGTTGGACGTCAATCTGTTTGACTCTGTAATTAATGCAGATTCCATGGCCGCCAAGTCCTGGAATGAGATTTGAACGTAGGTTCTGACTCCAAGACAGACACACAATCCATTGAATTACAAGGCCTTCCCTCAACATATCTGTGTTGCTGCAAATTTTGTAAATTAATGACTGTCTTTTTCTGGATCATCATCTCTGCATAGTTAGTCGACTTGATCAGGACTGAAGACAAGGTTTCTCCAAAACATAACAAATATCTTCCAAATATTACCAAAAATTTGAGCTTCTGTAAAATGTATAACACAAAGCACTGTATGGGTAAAGTCATCATAGTCTCAGAGACCTGCTTTCTCATTAGAAAGAGGTGACTGCTGGTGGTGTAAACCTGAGGGTCACCACATGTCAGACAAGGAGAGGGTTATGGTAATCTCAGTCATTAAGGGAATTGAATCCATGTTGTTGGCAACACTCTGCATCACAAACAGCCATCCAGCCAACTGAGCTGGCACTGTATGTAGTTATGGATCATTCATTTTATGCCAATTGACTTAACTGAGCAAAGAACCCTCTTCTAAACTCTCAGTTAAAGGTGACCATTTTCACCGAGCAAGTAGTAATAGTTTGAGCAAGTTTACATTACAAACATTTTCTTTGAAAAACAGTATCTTTTTTTAAGAAGATTTAAGATTTGGAAAATCTGAACTTTAGCGTGGCTGTCAAGAAGTAGAATTTATCCCAACAGATTTGCCAACATATTTCAGAAAGTAAATTCTGATTTTTTTTTGATTACTGAATAGTGATAAACTTCTTTTCTTGAGGTTATTAAAGCAGAGGTAGGTGAATCAGTTCAGAATATATTTGTATTATTTCAACAGACCTATCATACACATTATGTATGAAGAGTTTGAAGGAATAATATCGTAGGGGAACCTGTCAGCGTGAATGGGGAAACAGTACAGTATAGCATTCAAGGGTTGTGGCTGAAGAGAGAAGTTAAGACTGGTTATTACTTGTATAACTTTCAAGATGATGGCAGGTTTGAGGTGCGTTTTGCCACAAGCTGCAATTACTACAAACATGAGAGCGGATGAAGTAACTCAGTTAACGAATACCAAACAAATAATGAGCTGCCAATTATCAAGGAACAAAAACTGAGCCCATGATAAATGAATCTAATTTTAGCAGAAACAAAATGATGAAGTGTTTGAATAAGAATGAAGAACTGGCTTAATGAAGCAAAACCTGAAAAAGTAGTGCTTTAAAGTCAAGATGACGGAGAAGGTGGCAAGCTATAGTTCAGTAGTAGTTGTCCTGATAGCCACGATTTTGTATTGTCAACAAACTTAAATGTAGTACCAATGACCATTAGATTAAAACTGTAGAGATTGGGTGGAAAGGATTTACCAAAAAAGATATAGAGAATGAAGGCCCTGTGCTATGTGGAAAAGCTAAAGATGCGATTGTCCTTCTGAAAGTAGAGAAGTTGATCTGCCAGATAAGATTTTGTCAGTGCCAAATACATGCTTTCAGGTAGACATTGCATACAAGTCAACTTCGCTAGCAATTTTACAGCTAATAAATTAATGTTTAGTGTTATACTTCCATTAAAAGTAAGCCTTACTTTTAGCTTTGAAATACATGTTAAAAGTTATTATTATTCTTATATGTTGGTTCATTGGATCAAGCAGGCAACATGGGATAAGTTGTCAAACAGAGGCATGGAAGTTTCAGACATGCCAAATCAGCAGTTTATGCATGGCGACTAAGAAACAGAATTGGTTCTCCTGCAAAGCAAAATGAAGGATGAAATTGGTTTCAAACTGAAAATCGTAACATTTGCTAACTCATCAAATAATTGCTGCAGTGAAGGAATTCTGTGTTTGTGAAAGATTGGTGCGAGAATAAAAGAATAAGAAATCCACACTGAAGAAAATGTCCAAGATTAAATGCACCCATGAGAATAATGACTAGCCACTGGCCTGATTTTGAGAAGCATATATCAGAATGGGTCCTCTAAAAACATCAGAATGGTTACATCCTTATCAGAAATGCAGTTTATACCTATGCACTTCAGTAAGCTAAATCAGCAAATATTTCAGAGTAGTGGTCAGCATAACCACTTTATGGAATGAAAATGTCTAGTGTTGCAGCAGAAAACCAAGATCACTCAAAGACTTCCAAAAGACCTCAATGCAAAATTACAAGTTAGAAATGATTCATTATCAGACAGCAAAAACATAACTACACCTCATGTCATGTTGGCAATGTGGGTGAAAGACCCAGGAATTTTCTTACGTGCAATGACCAAATTATGTGGTTGAAATGTTCAAAAGCAGTCTTAGTGAAAACCATAGGACGTGAAAAGACAGGATTCACAGTGATACTCACCTGCATGGAGCAAAACGTAAATGTATGGGAATTTTCACATGTAAAATATTATTTCCCCGTGTGCCTTGACAAAAGGTAAATGGATGAGGATGAAGTGAAATTGATAATTGGTGGAATAGGTTTTCCTGATAGCTCAAGCAAAGAATGCAGTTTATTAATCTGGGACATGCTTTGATCCCATATGACCAATGTCCTCACGAGATGTCAGTACAAGAATTAACACTCAAATTGCAAAGGATCTAATGCCTATAAAAACCAAAAGAACTGTGGATGCTGT
>NC_063349.1:39675782-39718255 GCF_021869965.1 Rhincodon typus
CCTCCACAGATGCTGCCAGACCTGCTGATCTAATGCTTATAGTTCAGTGTAAGTATCAAAAAGCCATTGTAGGATCATGTTTGTGGTCATTTGGAATTGGTGGATGGTTGATGGAGAAAGAAAATACTTATACACAGTAGAAAATTACGTGCTACCCCACTTAACATTTTGTGTAACTGGAGCAGTGTGACTGGACATGAAACGTTAACTTTGCTTCCTCTCCATTGATGCTGCCAGACCTGCTGAGTTTTCTCTGGGCATTTTTTTCCTGATCTCCAGCATCAACAGTTCTTTGGCTTCTTTTGTGTATTGGAGTTTTGTGTAGAATTCTAATGAAATTATGGGATGGTATTAATGCACAAACTGTCATTAGAACATTAAAAATTATTGGGAGTATCCAATGCAATGGACGAAGTATAGGATATTTTGCTGTGAAGTGAAGATAATGAATCTGGAAGTGCCACATCTGATCCAGATTGGGAATGTTATGACGAAACCATAGCCAAAGAGAATTCAATGAACTCTTTAGATGATGAAGATAATGAGGTTAACAATTCTTAAAATATTATCATTTTGGTTCAAACTATCCGTTTCAAATTTTTCATTCAATAATTCAAAAATTTCATTCAATTTAACTTGAATTACAGGCTTTATGTTTTTAATCTTATCACAAAATGGTGGTTACCTAACCAACATGATTCACATTTTCTGCTCAGTGCATAAATCAGTCCTCATTTTTTGAAACTTCAAAGATTATGTTACACACCACGATCTATGGTAATCTAGAAGCTCATAATTATTAAGGGCTTTGATAGCATAAGGGAAGAGAAACTATATCCTCCAGCAGGAAAGTCAATTACCAGTGGGCACAGATTAATTACTAACAAAAGGACTTAAGGGAGATTAGGACATGCAACAAATGCAGAAACTGAATGGACACAGATTCACTTGTATCTTTTCAAAAATTCATTAGATATATACGTGAAAAGGGATTATTTGTAGGTTAAAGAATGGGACTGGGACAAATGGACTGTTTCAGGGAGTCAGCACAAGCACGATTGGCCATGTGGCCTCCTTCTGCATTGTAAGATTGCACAATGCTTTGAGCCATAAATTGTTGCCACTTAACAAGCCAAGCACATCATGATGTACATCATCCCAGCAAGCCAAATAGAAAGCAGTTGTGGCAATACGTATGAAAGCTGGTTTTACCAACCACCCTAATTAAAAAAGGCAAGGTAGGTGAACTAATGCTTTTGGTTTTAACAGTGTTTTGCTTCCATGTTAGGCAACCTGTGATTCTCTAATGTTTAGAAGTGATTGGTGGAAAGTATGGATTATTGAGCAGAGAATGGAAACCGCCTGCTATCTTGAATTACTAACAGACAAAGTCTTCATCCACAGCAGTTCTAAATTGCTTCTCTTATGGTTTTGACACTGAATATTTTTCCAATCTGAACGAAAGTGGTATGTTTTGTGCAAACTGTTCCCAGGACAGAACTCTACAAAGAAGCAATTGAAGACTATGTGTCGGAGTATCCAGTTCACTGCCCCCAGATTTTTACAGAAAGTACCAGAAAACAGAAACACTGTGAATCAAGTGCACTGACCTCAATGCCCAATTTCTTAATCCATGTAAGACTTCCCACCTGGAGCAAAGCTTCAAATTGCAAACCTTCATGTTCCTTTGCTACTATTCAGGACCTGTAAAGAAGAGGCAAGAATCCAGCAAGATCAGAGTCTAGATGTTAAAAATTCAAAAGCTGAACCTTCATTAATCAGTTTTTGACCAACTGTTTAATCTCCAAGCAATTGTCCTGGAAATGTCAATCAAGTGTTATGAAGACAGTTTCATTAGAAATGTTTCGTTTTTAATCATAAGAACTCCTTAAATAATGCTAAATAATAAGACTGGGTGCAGGAGATCCAATTTAATGAAGCACATCTAATTAGACTCTATTAATTTCTCTAATAGCCACTTTGGAAAGAATTATGCCCTTGTTTTCTCATAATATCCTAGATTATGTCAGAAGTTACACGACACCAGGTTATTGTCCAACTGGTTTATTTGAAATCACAAGCTTTTGGAGCATCCCTCGTCAGTTGAAGTCAGGACTTCGTCAGGGCTTCACCTGATGAAGGGGCTGTGCTGCAAAAGCTTGTGATTTCAAATAAAACAGTCAGACTATAACGTTGTGTCGTGTAACTTCCAACTTTGTCCACCCCAGTCCAACACTGGCACATTCACATCATAATCCAAGATTATAAAATAGAATAAATAACATCACCTCTGTACCAATTGATCAAACATTTTCTTAGCAAGGCCATATTTCAACAATTCTCAAGCTTCACAAATCCACTGACTAGAAAGTTTCAGCAGAGTAAGCAAGCCATCAAAACTGTAGCCACAAAATCTTTTATTTTGTGCCTATGTTAAAGCACAATCAGAAATCTAAAGATAGTGAATGAAATAGCTTCCAGGAATCTGAAAGGAATAAAAAAAATTTGAAACCAAGTTCCTTCAAATGCATAGGGAATTGCATAATAAACAGATTTGCAAAGTAATGGAGAACTAATGTTACATACACCATTGTAAGTTACCTCAACAAGTCCCTGCAAGCTTCATACGAAATACCATACTATATGAGTAGCTTTTTTTCTTGTGTAGCTGTTACTTCTGCAATCTTTAACTTTAACTGTTGGATAATATCATAGAACAAATTATTTAAGAACCAGATATACATCACCAAAGTAACTGCACTGAACTGCAAAGAATTACAAAGGCACCAATGGCCCTTGTGTAATGCCTTGTACATCTGACCATTATTCAGAATGAAAAAGCAGAATATTGTGAATGCTGGAAATCAAACAAAAACAGAAAATGCCAGAAGCATTGATCTGGTTATGGCAGCCCCTTTGGAAAGAGAGTTGACATTTTCAAAACCGTGACCATTCATCAGAACTGAAAAAAGCTAGAGATGTAAAGCTTTTGAGAAAGAGGTGGATTGGATGAGGAACAAAGGATAGGGTAAAAGTCAGAAAAGATTGAATGACAGAAAAGTTAGTCCTCCAAAGGAAATGGAGATGCAATAGGAAGAAAAAAAAAACAATTAACAGCAGACGTGTCTACAGCAGTTGTGCTGCTGACTGAAAGAAAAACCTGGAGCAAGCAAAGAAAGCAAAATGGAACACAGATTATGATCTGAAATTGCTGAACTCCATGTTAAAAGCTGTAAGGTTCCTAGTCAAAAGATGAGAGGCTGTTCCTCAAGATTGCATTGAAGCTTACTGAAACAATACAGTAGATGATTAGACAGGGTAAATGTACAGAGGATGTTTACTGTTATGGGAGAACAAAGAATTAGAAGTCACTGTTCAAAAATCATGGGTCTCCCATTTAAAACAGAACTGAGATTTTTTTTAATTAGAGGATTGGGAGTTTTTGGAACTCTCTTCCTGACAAGATGGTGGAAGCAAAATCCCTTGAATATTTTTAAAACAGAGAGAGATTCTTGTTATGCAAGGGGTTAAAAGGCTATCAGGAATAGATGGGAATGTGGATTTGATGTACCAATCAGATAGCCATTATTTTATTGAATGGTGGGGCCATTTGAGGGGCTGAATGGCCTACTTCTCCTCCTGATTCAAATATTTTTGCGATCGCAACCCTTTAGGTGGATTGGCCTTCCTGACTCTGATGGTCAAGAAACTGTTTTGTATTCATTGGTACGTCATACTCATGAACATCTCAGCCCACTAGAAATAACTCCCCATCCAGATTAAAAGTGGGAATGCAGGAAGCCCATTTTTAATGGTAGGGTATGGGTAGCTATGATTATACTTCCTCAGCCCCACCCTGGCCCCACGACCCGTCCAACCTCTATTCTCCTGACGCAGCATCAAACATCAAGGCATCAGTCTACCAAAAGAAAAGATTCTGCTCGATGTCTCAGCACGGCTGTGAATGGTTGCATCATCAGGACAAATGTGATAGAGATGGAGAGTGAACTGGAATTATTGCAGAGACTGGGGTGTGAGGAAGAGTAGCTCTGGCAGTTATGGAATGTACATGTTTGAATGATGTTAGACCTCCACCACCTCTTGTACACAGATGTAGCAACTTCTTTGACCTTGTCAAGTAAAATATTAACTGAACCAAAGTTTTCTATCTGTATATTTTCTTCTATTATGCTAATGTTACATATCATCTGTGACACCCTGACAAAAGTCTTGCATCAGGGCCAATGTTCCATTTCTTTTAAGTCAAAGATTTGAAATTCAACCGTGCCAACATTGTTGCAAAATGATCAATAATGGCTATTTATTTACCGTACCATGAGGTTGTAGTATGTAACCTTTGACAGACGCTATTGCTAATGCTTGCGTAGATCTATTTTAAATTTGTCATCTACTACTTAATCAGGTAATCTTATTAGCAGCATTACGAATTTACACAGGATTGGGTTTTTTAATACAGTGTGATTTGTGTATCCAATGACTGGATATTGAAACTTTTCACATTGAAAAGGCGGAGAAATATTTAAATGAGTGGATAGATTTTCATGAGTTGGGTACTCCCTGAAGGAGGGGTGTGCATGTGCCTGTGTGCGTGTGTGAGAGAGAGAGAGAGAGAGTGTGTGTGTGTGTAAATTTAAAAGTAGCAAAGCTTCAGTCTTAAACAAGATATTTATTCTAAAACAGAAAACTCTGCCATAAGTCACTTAAGTAAAAGGAATAAAATTAACTAAATGCATACAAGCAAAACACACAATACATACTTAAAAAGCAGATAAGGTTAAAGCTATTGACAAAAGTGACATTCAGTTCAGTTCTTTAGGATATTGTTGCAGGCTTGTAGCTTGCAGTTGGAATCTTGGTTATCTGGAATTAAGGAGTAAAATTGAAGAATTATGTTTAGCAGCTCTGATGGCTTCTGTAGTTGAAGGAGTTTGTCTTTGTAACTGGTCAAAGCAGGTACAGCAGCATCAAGAAGTAAGTGAATGTCACTTTTTCTTCCTGAATCTGCTGGATTTCTTCTTCAGCAGAGGAGTGATAATTTCTGGATGTCTCCCTTGGAAACTCCTGGTGATGCAGAAAAATCTCAGTTCTCACATGATGCTTGCAGCTCGTTCAGCTGAGGAGCTGTGGCCTGCAACAGTTTCCACGGGTTCTCCTGGGACTCTGTATCAAATGATTATTCCCAGCCAGACTTTATACAATTCAAAACCCACTGGCTGCTATCCTTAACTGTTGACTTGTGCTTCCACATTAGGCATTGGATTAGCCCAAGTCTGGAGTAGAGTCACATCTACTGACTTTTAGCTGAGGTAATTCACCTATTAAATGTATCCACTATTAACTTGAATAGCTTTCATTCTTCCAGGTTTGATGAGATAGGAATGAACTGTTCATACCTCCAGGGAAACTATTGTCATTGAATTTCTGTTTAACCTTATGGAAATGCTCATTGAATTTCAAATTTATTCTCTGATCCTTCTTGAGATCAGTATAGCTTGGTTCCGCCACCAGGCCATGTTGCGGCTGTACAGGACATTGATTAGGCCACTTTTGGAATACTGTATGCAGTTCTGGTCTCCCTGCCATAGGAAGGATGTTGTGAAACTTGAAAGAGTTCAGAAAAGGTTTACAAGGATGTTGCCAGGGTTGGAGGGTTTGAGCTATAGGGAGAGGCTGAAAAGACTGATGCTATTTTCCCTGGAGCATTGGAGGCTGAGGGGTGACCTGATAAAGGTTTATAAAATCATGAGGGGCATGGATAAGGTGAATAGCCAAGGTCTTTTCCCCGGGGTGGGGGAGTCCAAAACTAGAGGGCATAGATTTAAGGTGAGAGGGGAAAGGTTTGAAACAGACGCAAGCAGCAACTTTTTTTACACAGAGGATGATGCATGTATGGAATGAGCTGCCAAAGAAATGGTGGAGGCTGGTACAATTACAACTTTTAAAAGGCATCTGGATGGGTATATGAATAGGAAGGGTTTAGAGGGATATGGGCCAAATGCTGACAAATGGGACTAGATTAATGTAGGATATCTGGTCAGCATGGATAATTTGAACTGAAGGGTCTGCTTCCATGCTGTATATCTCTATGACTCTATAATTCTATGGTTAAGCATAGTTGTATCCACAAGAGAAGTCAGGTGACTCTTGGAGCCATGTTTTACAAACCCTTTGTGTCCATTTTTAAAGGATGATAATTTGTTACAAAATCTAGAATGCTAACTACTATCATAACATGTTCAATTTCAGATAGATCAGGGTGAGGAGCAGGCCTGGAAATTGAGCTTTGTTTCAAAGTTTTTGCCATTGTGTTTGTCCATGGCAATACATGTTGCAGCCATGCAACATTGTTATGGCAAAAAAGAGGATCTTTATATTTTAAAATATACTTTTGAGCAATCTATTTGAACGTAGAGTTTCGTAACATTTAAATTATTTTAAAAAAAGGTAACCCCTCAGCTTCCTTGAAAGTTGGAATGGTCATGTCTAGAGGTTATAAAAGTATGGATGATGATTTTAACATTGGATGAGCTGAGGCAGGAGTGGAGTCTGGCGGCATTCTGTTGGTGGAAGTAGGTGGTCTTGGTAATGGTGCAGATGTGTTGTCAGAAACTCCTTAAACCTCTGTCTCTTTTTCTCTTTTTCCTGTAGGGCACACATTAACATATACCTAATTAGAGTATTAAATGTTAGCATAATTAATATTATTGCTAAAACTTGGTTGACTTAAACATACACAAATTGTTATGTTCAAGTTGCTGTTCCTCTGTATTTGTTCTCTGTGTCAGATTTTGTTACACTTTTACTGTTGATGGAGGATATTGCCTGAAGTGGGGATTACAGCTTTTGCTTTGGCAACTTTTGTAAATCATTGTTATTTTCAGAGATCAATATTTATAAAATCATGACTTCACTGTTGGAGTTCTTTTATTTTGACTCCTAAAGCCTTCAAGTGAAACAAATCAAGAAATACATCCAAACAAATTTGACTTTACTACAAGAGTAACTTATTCGATTCTAGATATTTTAATAAACTTTTTAGCCATTTTTTATATTAGCTGTCCTTTTCTCCCCTTTTGATCCCTTTTCATGAAGGGTTTGATCAGCCATGATCCTTTTGAATGGTGAAGCAGGTTCGAGGAGCTGAATGGCCCTGACTTGTTCCTATTTCTTGCTGTCTTATGGATATGCTGGAATATGGTTCATGGGCTGAATGATATTTGTACGACATTTTTTTGGCAATAACTATGATAAGTAGTTTGATCAAATGAGGATCATCGTGGCTAAGTCTAACTGTACCCAATGTCAGACATCCACACTTAACCCTGCTGAAGGCTGCACGTGTATCAGAATATCCAGTCATGATTTTTTTTTGTTCTTATCATATTCAAAACAATTCAATGAACCATATTTTAGTATATACATCTGTGATCACACACTTTTCACATTGCCAAATGGAGTTCAGAAAGAATTCAGTGTCTATTGACATAGGGGCTTGACTCACTTTTGGTGGAGCTAAGGCTATCTATTGTAGAAGCAATACAAAGAAAGAACATGCATCTATAAGCATTTCCATTTACAGGATATTCCAAATGTCTTACGACTAGAGAATTAGTTTTAGTTTACAGTTTACAGAAATGAGTTGATTAATTTAGGTCCAGCAGCGTCACACATAGAGCAATGAGATAAATGACAAGAGACAGTGGTCTCAGAGATAGTTGTTGAATGATGAATGCAGGCCAGAATGCTGAAGAAACTTTCTTATTTGACTTCCTTTTAAAAATTCCTACCTTGATTTTAGCTGAGAGAAGCAAAATTGAATGAAGAGCTGAGATATGTGGTTGCTGGGTAGAAATTGAGCTTTTTTTTCTTGGATTGAAAGGATCCAATTTGACTTCCAATCCACTGAAATGTGCTGCTACAGGGGGTGCAATGAAAGAGGATGGTTAACTGAATGCCTCTCAGCAATAGTACCCAACAAGCTGAGGATACTGGACAACACTGATGGGACACTCAAGCAAATAATTTAGCTGATCTGCAAGTTCACAGCCTGTTAAATATAAAAGATTATTATTGGTCTGTTTCTGTCTTCCAGTGAAAATTAATGTAAGCAAATAAAGGCTGCAATTTTTCCCTTTTTCAGACTAAGTATGGAAGTAGCTGTGTTAGGTGTTAATTAAGTTGTTGGCCCTACTGCCAAAGAAACCTGACAGATCAATGCTAATTGGCTTAAGAGCTGACCAGAGAATCACAGGCCTCATCAGTGGCCTTCTGGCTTGCAAGAGGCTGCCAACTAGTCAAAGGTAACAGCTACTGGGTCGTAAAGACCAATGGTTAAGGTCTATTCTTCAGGAGATGCAAAGGAAAGGGTTTAAGTCTATTTCAAACACTTCTGGAGGAATGATGATCAGAGGAAAAGAAAGGCCAGGGGTCAGAGGCAAGAGTCAGGGGGTACATTTCAGATGCCCCTCTGCCTTCCATCCACACCTCCAACTGCATCCAGGCAGGAGCAAATGGAACCTCTCCCCACCTTAAATAACCTGTTGTTTTGTTTGCGTCATCCCCTTAAGGGATTAATGGACATGCCAAGTACTATGCAACAAGTAGCTTTGTGGTCATTTGCAAGCTAGCTATAAAGCAGTGTAGGAATAAGCATCAAACAATAATTACTTATAGACACAGTGATGAGTATAATCAGATCCTGGGCATTCACTTATTGGAGTCTGCAATTCTCGGTCTTACAGACTGGTAAATAACGTGAGTAACACAATGAAAATGGGTTTTCACTGTATAGGAAATGTCCTACACGCCATGTCATGAGCAACAATGGCAGGAGAAGCATCATCCCCAGCCATCTATCCATTTTCTCAGACCATGGAGATTCCTGAAAAGATTAAGAAAGTACCAATAAGTTGGAAGACATCTGGCAGATGTGAGGGTGGAATTTAATGCCTTCCATCATTGTGAGTTTGGAGGTGGGCCCTTTGATTGAATGGCAGGGTGTAAATTGAGCACTTTCAGATTTCCACCCTGCGATAACTCAAAGGAGGCCAATAATCCATCACCAAGTCACCCTTTATTTATATGTGCAGAGTACATCAGCTCCGACCAGATAACTCAAAGCCAGTCTATGGAACAAAGAGACTCTCTGAATTCCTTGTTTATATCTGTCAGCCAGGGCTCCCTGATTGGCTCAGGGTAACAACCCCAATCAAGCATCTCAAAGTCAATGAGCTCCACCTGGCCCTCATTCCAATCAATTAAATCCAGTGTGAGAAAGCTCATGGAGGGCCTTTGTAACTAGGCACTAATTATACTAATTGAGGCACTTAAGAGATCGATTCACTGTCAGCTCTTAGCAGGTGGTAAAAAGAAACTGGCAATTCAATTTGAACTGTTCTTGCATTTCATCACTGCGGGCTATGCTTAAATTATACAGATTTACACACTTGGCATGTAACTTTTCACATCAGGTTCTACATAACAGAACATTGGAGATGAAGACCTTTGGATGCCCATTATATTTTCTGCACACTGGATGGAATATTCAACAGGGCTATGACAGCTGTGATGAATTTTGAAATGTTTCCAGTCTGTGTGAAGTTCCTCAGCTGAAAATTATACTTTTATTCATATTTATTGTCCTTCTGTTTCCTTCTCTCTAGCCATTTCGATAAGTTATGGTTGGATATGGCTTCACCGGTGCAAGCTATCAAGAACAACGGCAAATTACTATTTATAGCACTTGTGATATCACCATTGTTAAATGATTGGAGCACTCTTGTAGCTTTGCAAAATGTGCACTGCTTTGTCTATTGTGTAAAAGTTAGTAAGTGGCAATTTTTTTTGACAGCGAGGGAAGCAACAATCCTTTTGTAGTTGAAAGTAAAAAGGAATGGCTTCCAGATTATTCCCCGTAGCACAAAACAACAGATGTTCATTGATCAATTCAGAAGTTTATGAAGCTCCCATATTGGTTTGAGGTCAACATGTGTATCAAAGCATGTTTGCATTCAACGGTAGGACCATAAACAGCTAACACCAATCTCCTGACCATATGATATTTAAAATTTTACTAAAAAAAGTAGAAACATAGAAAATAGGAACATCAGTAGGCCATTCTGCCCTTTTGAACCTGCGCCACCATTCAATATAATGATGGCTGATCATCCTATTCAGAACCCTTTTCGCACTTGCCCCACACCTTTTGATCCATTTAGTCTGAAGAGCTATAATTATCTCCTTCTTGAACGCATCTTTTATTCCCACTGTTAGAAACTAACAGTATCTGAACACAAAATAAAGCAACAAGGGAAGCCTGACAAATGGTTGGAAGTATATAAAAAGATTCTCCCATGGGTACACTGCAGCTCCTTCCAAGCACGACACTAAAATAGCAGATGGTACTTTCAACGACCATATTCATACTCCCAAAAACACATTGAATGCACTGGCAGGCAATAAAATGGAAAGAATCCCTTTTTTAAGGGTAGTTTCAATCAGGTTTGTCTGTCTTATGACTAAGTGAATGCAATTCTGTGTCATGTTTTATAAATTGTTATGTTTAAATACTAAGTTTTATTTCCATTGCTGTGGGATCTAAATGTCCACTATTGCTTCTTTGTGTGAGTCAAAGAAAAGACAATAGACTCTGTTCTGAACAGGGATCACTGGTCCAAAATGTTAACTCTGTTTGCTCTCTACCAGTGCCAGACTTGCTGAGTTTCTCCAGCAATTTCTGTTTTTGTGTGCAATAAATTCCAATTGTGACAATTAGAATTCAGGAAATATTTTTATTAGAACAGCTTTTGCATTAGCAAACATTGTAAAATCATAGGCTGATACAGCATAGAAGGAGGCCTTACTGCCTATCTGTATTCACTCTTCCCCTCTCTTTAGTTTTCCAGTTGATTTTCTCCTATGATTATCCTTCCTCTTCTGAAAGCAATAAAAGGATTCTGCAAGATATTGCAGTTCCTTTCCAAATCTCCTAATTGAGCGTCACAGGAGGGTTACAGGAACATGGAGAGGAGTCGGCCACATGTTAATTAAAGTTGGCCCATGTATTCTTTCCTCTCTTTATCC
Organism: Rhincodon typus; assembly: GCF_021869965.1. Classification (NCBI taxonomy): domain Eukaryota; kingdom Metazoa; phylum Chordata; class Chondrichthyes; order Orectolobiformes; family Rhincodontidae; genus Rhincodon; species Rhincodon typus. The sequence continues at coordinate 39,686,886 of NC_063349.1, forward strand.
CTGAGTTTGAATATCTTGCTCTTTTACACTGCTCCATCTGGCAATGTGGTTGACAACTGACAGAATTCAAAGTGACAGGCAATAATGAGCAGTTCTATGACAAACTTATCGCGAGGCTTCTAGACATCGTAATACTGCTGCATAATGAAGATTGATAGAGAATATTTCATTTCACTTCAAGGGCATATATATTTTTTAAAGATTTAAATTAATTTTAAAATTTGTCTTGGATGAATATAATGCAATGTATTAATCGAACACAACTTAGCAGCTTTGTACGAGCTTTCTATAGATACTTTGGCTAAAGGAACTGATTTGCTCTTTGAAGGGAAAACAGAACACATGCATGGAATTTAATGCAACAAAGACAGAAATTGCTGGAAGATCTCAGCAGATCTGGCAGCATCTGTGGACAGAAACCAGACTTAATGATTTGGATCCAGCAACCATTCTTCAGAACTGATGGTAGCTAGGAAAAGGATGGTTTTTAAACAGAAGATAGGTTAGAGGGAGGGGATGGGCGGAAATGATAGGTGGAGATAGAGCCCAAAGAGACAGAAAAAAACAATTGGACATACAAAGGAGTGGATAGTAATCAGCCTGCAAAAATGAATAGCTGCTAATAGGGACTATTAGTAGCTGACAATGAATACTGTGTAGTAGCAGTCCATATAACGACAAGGCCTGGTGTGTGGAGGTGGGAGAAATCGTGGGGAAAGGTGTTCAAGGCCTAAAATCATTGAACTCGATATTAAGTTCAGAAGGCTATAGAGTTCCCAAGTGAAAAAAAGAGGTGCTGTTATTCCAGCTTGCGCTGAGTTTCACTGGGGTATTGCAGCACGCCTGAGACAGAAATGTTGGCCAGTGTGGTGGTGTGTTGAAGTGGCAAGCACTGGAAGTTCAGGTTCTACTCTGCAGGCAGAACGTAGGTGTTCTGCGAAATGGCCACGCTGTTTCCCCAGTGTAGAGGAGACCACATTGTGAGCAGCAAATGCAGTAGACTAGGTTGAACGAAGGGTGGGTAAAACACTGCTTCACATGAAACTTGTGTTTGGTGCCTTAGATACTGAGGAGGAAGGAAGTAAACGGACAGGTATTACACCTTCTGAGATTGCAGGAGAAGGTGCCATGATGCTGTTGGGATGTGTTGGGAGTGAAGGAAGCATGGATCAGTGTGTCCTGGAGGGAACGGTCCATGTGGAAGGCTGACAAGGGGGGGGAGGGAAATATGTTCTGAAGAAGGGTCACTGGAACGAAACTGTTAACTTTGATTTCTCTCCACAGATGCTGCCAAACCTGCTGGGATTTTTCAATGGCTTGTTTTTGTTTTGAAGGGAAATATGTGTCTGGCGGTAGCATCCTGCTGGAAGTGGTGGAAATGGTGGCTAATGGTCCTTCAGATGTGGATGCTGGTGGAATCGTAGGTGAGGACAAGGGGGACCCTATCGCTGTTGTGGGAGGGAAGAGAGGGGGTGAGGGCCGAGTTGCAGGAGATAGGTCAGACCCAGCTGAGGGCTCCGTCAACTATGGTGCTGGGGAATCATCAGTTGAGGAAGAAGGTGGAAATTTCGGAGACTCCCCTTGTCAAAGTCGGCATCATCAGAACAGATGTGATGGAGATGGAGAAACTAGGAGAATGGAATAGAATCTTTACAGGAATCTGGGTGTGAGGATATATTGTAAAGGTAACTGTAAGAGTCAGTGGGTTTGTGGTGGATATAGGTGGCCATTCCATTCCCAGAAATGGAAACAGATGTCGAGGAAGGGAAGGAAGGCATCAGAGATGGACCAGGTGAAGATGAGAGCAGGATGGAATTTAATGCCCTCTCCCTAGTAACGTTTAAAGGTGAGGGGAGCATTTAATCAGGTGAATGTGTACAATGTGAAAACCCTGCCATCTTCCTATTTCTGTCCAATTAAGTCCGGCTGAGAAAACTTGGCCATCCCCACCGGGTGCTAATTGAGGTCTTTAAGTTGGCAATTAATGCTACTGCTTGTATTCAATCAACAGTGGGCAGGCATATCACCATAAAGGAAGCCAGAGAAGAAAACTCTATGAGTTTTGTTTCCAGGATTACTCGGTGGGGACGGGGCTGGAGATGGAGACAGGACCAGGCAGACAGGAGCTGTTTTAAAAAGCAACCTCACCTATCTTTCCATTTTACACATTTCAAATTCAAACCATTATTTTTATAGGAACATGGAATGATGTAGGCCGTTCAGTCTTGAACCTGTTCCACTATTGGCTGATATTGGCTGATCTGTGGCCTAACTCCATATACCTGCCTTTGGCTCATATCCCTAATTCATTTGCTTAACTAAACTTCATCTACCTCAGGCTTAAAATTAACAACTGATCCATCATCCGCTGCTGTTTGTGGAAGAGTGTTCCAAACAGCTACCACCCTTTGTGTAACATTTCTCCTGATTGGTCTAGCTCTAATTGTCAGACGATGCCCCCTAGTTCTAGAATCGCCAACCAGTGGAAATAGTTTATCATTATCTATCCTGTATTTTCCTGTTAATATATTGAAAACTTTAATCAGATCATGCTTTAACCTTTTATGTTCTAGAGAAAGCAGGCAAAATTTATATCAATACAGTGTGGAGCTGGAGGAACACAGCAGGTCAGGCAACATCAGAGGAGCAGGAAAGTCAACGTTTTAGGTTTACACCCTTCATCAGGACTGGGGAGAGGGAAAGGAGCTCACATACCACCCCACCAGCCTCCACATCCACCGCATCATCCTCCAGCACCCCCGCCGCTTGCAATCCACCCTCCCCACCCCTATCTGCCTTTCATAGGAACCCCTCACTCCGCGACTCCCTCATCCACTCCACATTCCCCACTAACCCCACCATACCCAGCACCTTTCCCTGCAACTGCAGGAGGTGCAACATCTGCCCCTATTACTGCCCTCTCACCTCCATCCAAGGCACCAGACAATCTTTCCATATCAGACAGGGATTTACATGTACATCCTCCAACCTAGTCTACTGTATCCGCTGCTCTCGATGTGATCTTCTGTACATTGGTGAGACCAAGTGCAGACTCAGTGACTGATTCACGGAGCATCTGCACCCTGTATGCTATAATCAACAACACTTTCCAGTTGTCAACCATTTTAACTCCCCCTCCCACTCCCTTGGTGACATGTCCATCCTGGGCCTCTTCCAGTGCCACAATGATGCCACACGCAAACTGGAGGAACAATACCTCATACTTTGCCTTGGAAGCCTACAGCTTAATGGCCTAAATATAGAATTCATCAGTTTCAAAATCACCCCACACCTGGCTTCATTCCATGTCCAACCCGCTGTCTCATCCCCACCTCCTTGACCCAGCACAACCTGTCCATCTTCTTTCCCACCTATCTTCCCTACCTTTCCCACTGACCAATCTCTACAACCCCAACTACCTGCATCCACCTATCACCACCCTCTCTACCTTTTCCCAGCCCTACCATCCATTTATTTCCCAGCTCCCTTTCCCCTCTCCAGTCCTGATGAAGGGTCCCGACCCAAAACATTGACTCTCCTGATCCTCCGACGCTGCCTGACCTGCTGTGTTCCTCTAGCTCCACACTGTATTGACTCTGACTCCAGCATTTGCAGTTCTTGCTATCTCTGATTGGCATATGCTCAATGTTAAATTATTCATAAATTCTTAAGTTACCACCTGAAACAAAATGGTAAAATACTTGTAAATATTTACTAAAATACAATTCTTCTCCTTCATTTTCTTCCTACTCCTTTGGGGCTCCCTCTTCTGAGGGATGTCATCTCCCATAATTCAAATAAGCCCAGATTCCAGAAAGTGAGTGTCAAGTAGACATTCAACCATGAAAGGATACACAAATAAACTTATTCATGTTGCTGCCAAGCATTTATGTTTCTGTTTTCTTGAAGCAATCATTAAATAGTGATCAAAATATCAAAACATTCTGCAAATTTTGCTCCCCACTTTCTTCTCACTACGGTGATACAATATCAGTAATTATATCAGCCCAATTGCTGCTACATGTTAAGTCAGCAATCTTGGCAGAGAAATGGACCTTATGGACTGTATGCTTAATGCTTACAAAAGCAAATTATTCACCTAATTATTTTTAGTTATTCCTTAAAATAACATTCTGTGCTATTGCAATTGAGTTTTGAAAATTCCTTATGGACACTTGTCGTTTCCTACTTTTCTACAACCATTCCCTTTTAGGAACTTATGCCCTTGGCATGCTTTGAACCACATATTAGTGGAATTTCTAAAAGATTGCAGGCTATAAATGAGAAGTCAGGAAGCAGTTCTCTCGAGATCTTTCATCTTGCAGTACACATGCATCTTTAACTGTCTGGTTTGAAAATGTCTTATGGCTATTAGAACTCTCCTGTGTTATGTACAATGTTGAAGGCTGGCAGTGGGTAACTACACTATCTTTCTGGCACTATTATTTGAAGTCAGGCCAGACAGGATGTATCTCTACTGCTGGTAAGAATCTGAAAGGAAATTTATTTGGGCAGACTCAACTCCATTTCCAATCAGCTAAAGCAAGTTAAAGTACAAACTCACTCATAATTAGGCATCAACTTCCATAAAATTAAGTATCATTCAAAGAACTTGTACGAAAACTTGCCATTTGTGAAATTAAAATCACATTGGAAGAAGTTAGGGCTGGAAGAGGTTTATACTGCGTCTCTACACTTACCACTCATTCAGAAGAGCCAAATAAATCTTAGTACCAACATCCTTCACATTGAGAATCTCTTCATTCTCACAAAACAAGGGGTACCAGCAAAAATTTTGACTACTTTCAAGCTGCTATTTCTTGCTGGCTACAGTTCATTGCCCAGGGTGTTATTGATATTCCAAATAAAGGCAAAGATTTTGTAAATATTGACATATACGGGTTTCATCTTGATAAGGAACTGAAATGAGCTACTCTGTGATGGTTCCAAGTGCAGGAATCTAGTGTTACTGGTGTTAGTCAGGTTAGCTGTAGCTTTCACCTCCTGTGCCCCAGCAAGTTGTAAACATTGATAATAGATGACAGCTCTTGTACATGTTGCTTAGCTTTGCTGAAAATGTGTCACCTGGATGTTTTCAAGAAGGTGCTGATATAGTTCTTAGGGCTACAGGAATAAAAGGATATGGGGTAAAAGCAGGAGAAGGATACTGAATTAGATAATCAGCCATGCTATTGAATGGGTGGAGCAGGCTCGAAGGGCAGAATGGCCTACTCTTGATCCTATTTTCAATGTTTCTACAAATGACTATTATTGATGAATGCAATTAGCTAAGTAACCCTCCTTGTAGCTGTGTTATAACAAAAATAGATCAAATAAAAGCTTTAATCTGTTACTATTTCTCAATTCACCAAAAATGTTTTGGGTTACATTCACTATTATATCTGGTTCAAAGTATTACCAGTTCCTGATATAGCTCTCAGTTTGGAGATAAAACAATTTAAATTATGATCTGCTGCATAACTGACTCTGAGCTATTCTCTGTATTGATTGCTGCAGATTGAATGTCTCTTCACCTGTGAAAATCTCAACACAACTAAGTTTTCGCTTAATTGCAATTGCTGATAGTTCTAGTTGACTGTTTCAATTCATTGTATTGCTTATCCTAGATATGAGTTATTGTATGAACATGTCACTGAGGAGCAGAACTCAATCATAAAAACCCTACAGCGCAGGTAGAGGCCACATAGCCAATCAAATCTGCACTGATCCTCTGAACAGATTCCCACCTAGACCCATCCCATCCCCATAACCCCACATTTACCATGAATAATCCACCTAACCTGCACATCCCTGGACACTACAGGGCAATTTAGCATTGTCAATCCACCTAATCTACATATCCTTAGACTGTGAGGGGAAACCAGAGCACCTAACAGAAACTCTTGCAGATATGGGGAGAACACCTAAGGCTGGAATTGAACCCAGATCCCTGGTACTGTGAGACAGCAGTGCTAACCACTGGGCCATTGTGCCAGCCCTTCATTCAGCTCCTTGAGTCATTCAGCTCCTTGAACCTACTCTGCCATTTAATAAGATCATGACAGATCTGACTGTGACCTCAAGTCCACATTTCTTGTTCTACAAGAATTTGTCTACCTCTGCCTTAAAAATATTCAAGGATTCTGGTTCCATCACCTTTTCAGAAAGAGAGTTCCAAACATTTACAACCCTTGGAGCTCATCTCTGTTTTAAATGTATGATCCTTGACTTTTAAGCAGTCATGCCCTCAGTTCAAGATTATCCCACAATAGGAAACATTCTCTTCAAAACTACCCTGTCAAGACTCTTCAGGGTTTTATGTTTCAGTCAAGTCACCTCTCACTCTTAACTTCAGTGGGTATAAATGTAACCTTTCCTCATAAGATAATCCGCCTATTCCTGGTAATTGTCCAATAAACTCTGAGCAACTTCTCATGCATTTATACCCTTTCGTAAGTAATGTGACCAATACCGTATACAGTTTTCCAGATGTAGTATCACCAATATACCTGTATAATATCACCTGTACAACTAAAGCATAACATTTCTACTTTTGTATTCAATTTCCTTTGTGACATATGATAAGATCACAGCTTTCCTAATTACTTGCTCTATCTGCATACTGACATTTTAATTCATGCACCAGGTAACCCATTTCTTTTTGTCTTAGAGCTTTGTCATCTCTCACCATTTAGAATACAAGCTTCTTTATCCATTTACCTGACAAACAGTCAGCTTCATATTTTCTACACTAAGCTCCAACTTTGTCCACATACAAAATAAATCAATATTGTTTTGTAACTTCCTTATATCCTCTTCACAACTTACAGTGCAATACATCTTCATGTAATTAGCATATTTGGCAACCATCCCCTCCATTCCTTCATCTATCTCATTTGTATAAATTATAAACATTTGAGGACCTAACACTGATCCATGTGTCACATCACTCATTACATCTTGCCTACCATTCATACTTAGTCTCCGCTTCCTTTTAGCAAGCCAGTCTTCTGTTCATGCTCTATTCTATTCCCTACACCATGAGCTTTTATTTTCCACAATAACCTTTGGTGAGGCACCTTATCTTCCTATGACTTGTGAAATGATGTCAATCTGAGCAGTCACTCTTTTTTTGAAGAGCCAGTATTTCTCTCTAACCTTTTGGTATCCTCTAAACCCTTTTATTTGAAAGCAATCTTTATTTTCTTGAGAAAAGAAACTTGTTTATCTTTCTCTCCTCCAACATGGGCATTCATGAAACAGTCCATCAGCCAAGTGAAGCCCTTGGTAAACACTCATATGACACTTTGTAGCGCTTACTCCAGTCCTATTATTCATGCTTTCCTCTTCCATGCTTTTCGAAATGAGTTAAAATTTCCTTTTTGCTATTGTAGAGTTGCAGAATGCCTACAAATGGTACATTGTATAGCTCTTTGCAAGTTTTCCACATCTTTTCCACAAGTCTGCACAAATCCCTGTTCAGAATGATTTCTTAACACATTCTGCCTTCTTTTGGTCTGCCATTTTGTTCTCTTCCCCATCTGCACCTCCACACTGACTGTGCAGCTATTTCTTTCCTGCTATGATCCTTCATAAATACATTTTACTTGTAATCACCTTCAAAGCCATTTCTTTCTCATTCAACTTTTGTTGTGTATGTGCCTGACCTTGCCCCTGCTCACTTCTAGCTCTTTCCCCTTCTCTGTCGAATGCTGATACAAAGTAAACCTTGGCTTAATGAGTTTGAACTCCTTCGTCATATACCCACATTTTATGAAGAATTGGATATTGGTAATCCTTTTCATTCTTTATAACTTCATTACGGTTTGGTCTCAGAAGTAATTGCTTTCAGCAAGTTTTCTACAAAGTCACTGTAATCAAAGTCATTCCATAAAAAAAGGCCTGTTGTCACACAAATGTTCAAAGGATCTGAGAAAAAATAAGGCATGTAAGTGAAGAATTACTGGATCTATTTACAAGGCAAATTCAAATTAATGGATACGCTTGTTGTGTCCCAAATGCAATATTCCATTGTACAAAACTGAAAGAAGGCATGTAATGGAAATTAACATGTGCCACTATGTAAAGAGTAATATCTTCAAGCCTTAGAACAACTATCTAACAATTACAGTGAAGAGGTTTTGCAGATAAAATTCACTGTAGAGTCTGGCAATAACACTGCAGCTAATTTTCAGAGTCAAAGCAAAACTGTCAATCTTAGTTTGTATCACTACATCTTCTGCCTTTTACTCCTTTTGTATTCTATCAGATTGCTTTGGTAATCACCTGCAGCATTAAGTGGCACTTGAAAACCTTCTAACGAATTTCCAGTCCCATCTGTTCACTAAGGTCTAACCCTACTGTTTGAAATTGCCTAATATCACTATCACCTTTCCCACAATGAGCTGGTACAAAGAAGCCCAATTTTGATCTCCCTTTTTTTGACAGGGTGCCAGGAATTGCACCTGATGTAATGGGTCAGATAGCTGATTAGACACTAGATTCATTTTCTTGCCTGTGGACTAGTGACAGAAGAATACTACAGTTACCTAATTTATTTGCACAGTTGCTTTTCCAAAGAGTCCAGAACGAGGACAGGGTGTAGACCGATGGTAGTAGTAATGTGACTATCCTAGCAGTCACCTGTTAGCTTGTGACTATACATCAACAATGAAATTGTGTTGAAATGATCTAAAAGAGAACAGACTATGTCAATGAATAGAAGTTGTAACATAGACAACAAGGTGCAGGGCTGGATGAACACAGCAGGCCAAGCAGCATCATAGGAGCAGAGAGGCTGACGTTTCGGGCCTAGACCCTTCATCAGAAAAGGGGGAGGGGAAGGGGGTTTTGAAATAAATAGGGAGAGAGTGGGAGGCGGATAGAAGAGGGATAGAGGAGAGGATAGGTGGAGAGGAAACAAACAGGTCGAAGAGGCGGGGATGGGGCCAGGAAAGGTGAGTGTAGGTAGGGAGTTAGGAAGGGGATAGGTCAGTCCAGGGAGGACGGACAGGTCAAGGGGGCGGGATGAGGTTGGTCGGTAGGAGATGGAGGTGCGGCTTGGGGTGGGAGGAGGGGATAGGTGGGAGGAAGAACAGGTTAGGGAGGCAGGGACGAGCTGGACTGGTTTTGGGATGCGGTAGGGGGAGGGGAGATTTTGAAACTTGTGAAATCCACATTGATACCATTGGGCTGCAGGGTTCCCAAGCGGAATATGAGTTGCTGTTCCTGCAACCTTCGGGTGGCATCGTTGTGGCACTGCAGGAGGCCCAGGATGGACATGTCATCTGAGGAATGGGAGGGGGAGTTGAAATGGTTCGCGACTGGGAGGTGCAGTTGTTTGTTGCGAACCGAGCGTAGGTGTTCTGCAAAGCGGTCCCCGAGTCTCCGCTTGGTTTCCCCGATGTAGAGGAAGCCACACCGGGTACAGCGGATGCAGTATACCACATTGGCAGATGTGCAGGTGAACATCTGCTTGATGTGGAAAGTCTTCTTGGGGCCTGGGATGGGGGTGAGGGAGGAGGTATGGGGGCAGGTGTAGCACTTCCTGCGGTTGCAGGGAAAAGTGCCGGGTGTGGTGGAGCTGGAGGGGAGTGTGGAGCGGACGAGGGAGTCACGGAGAGAGTTGTCCCTCCGGAAAGCAGATAAAGGTGGGGAGGGAAAGATGTCTTTGGTGGTGGGGTCGGATTGCAGATGGCGGAAGTGTCGGAGGATGATGCGTTGGATCCGGAGGTTGGTGGGGTGGTACGTGAGGACGAGGGGGATTCTTTTTTGGTTTTTATTGCGTGGACGGGGTGTGAGGGATGAGGTGCGGGAGATGTGGGAGACACGGTTGAGGGCGTTCTCGACCACCGAGGAGGGGAAGTTACGGTCCTTGAAAAACGAGGACAACTGAGATGTACGGGAGTGGAATGCCTCATCCTGGGAGCAGATGCGGCGGAGGCGAAGGAATTGGGAATAGGGGATAGCATTTTTGCAGGAAGGTGGGTGGGAGGAGGAGTATTCTAGGTAGCTGTGGGAGTCGGTGGGCTTGAAATGAATATCGGTTTCTAGGTGGTTGCCCGATATGGAGACAGAGAGGTCCAGGAAGGGGAGAGAGGTGTTAGAGATGGTCCAGGTAAACTTAAGGTTGGGGTGGAAGGTGTTAGTGAAGTGTATGAACTGTTCGAGCTCCTCGTGGGAGCACGAGGCGGCGCCGATACAGTCATCAATGTAACGGAGGAAGAGGTGGGGTTTAGGGCCGGTGTAGGTACGGAAGAGGGATTGTTCCACGTAACCTACAAAGAGGCAGGCGTAGCTTGGGCCCATGCGGGTACCCATGGCTACCCCCTTTGTCTGTAGGAAGTGGGAGGAATTGAAAGAGAAGTTGTTGAGTGTGAGGACGAGTTCGGCTAAGCGGATGAGGGTGTCAGTGGAGGGGGACTGGTCGGGCCTGCGGGACAGGAAGAAGCGGAGGGCCTTAAGGCCATCTGCATGGGGAATGCAGGTGTAGAGGGACTGGACGTCCATGGTAAAGATGAGGTGTTGGGGACCGGGGAATTGGAAGTTCTGGAGGAGGTGGAGGGCGTGGGTGGTGTCACGGACATAGGTAGGGAGTTCCTGGACCAAGGGGGAGAAAATGGAGTCGAGATAGTTGGAGATCAGTTCGGTGGGGCAGGAGCAGGCGGAGACAATGGGTCGACCAGGGCATTCAGGTTTGTGGATTTTGGGAAGGAGATAGAAGCGGGCAGTGCGAGGTTGGGGAACGATGAGGTTGGAGGCCGTGGGTGGGAGGTCACCTGAGGTGATGAGGTTGTGGATGGTTTGCGAGATGATGGTTTGGTGCTCAGGGGTGGGGTCATGATCAAGGGGGCGGTAGGAGGGGGTGTCGGAGAGTTGGCGTCCGGCCTCGGCGATGTAGAGGTCAGTGCGCCATACTACAACTGCACCTCCCTTGTCCGCGGGTTTTATGGTGAGGTTGGGATTGGAGCGGAGGGAGCGGAGGGCTGCACGTTCTGCGGGGGAGAGGTTGGAGTGGGTGAGAGGGGTGGAGAGGTTGAGGCGATTGATGTCTCGACGGCAGTTGGAGATGAAGAGGTCGAGGGAGGGTAGGAGGCCTTGGGGTGGTGTCCAGGAGGAGGGGGTGTGTTGGAAGCGGGAGAAGGGGTCAGTAGAGGGAGGGTTAGGTTCACGGTTAAAGAAGTAAGCGTGGAGGCGGAGGCGGCGGAAAAACTGCTCTATGTCCAAGCGTGAGCGGTATTCGTTGATCTGTGGGTGGAGGGGGACAAAGGTGAGCCCTTTACTGAGGACTGACCGTTCGTCCTCAGTAAGGGGTAGGTCTGGGGGGATGGTGAAGACTCGGCAGGGCTGGGTGCTGCTGTCTCCTCTGGAGCTGCTGGCTGTGGAGGTGGTGGGCAGAGCTACGTCGGCGTCGGCTGTGGGGTCGCGAACCCAGTCACAAACCATTTCAACTCCCCTTCCCATTCCTCAGACGACATGCCCATCCTGGGCCTCCTGCAGTGCCACTACGATGCCACCCGAAGGTTGCAGGAACAGCAACTCATATTCCGCTTGGGAACCCTGCAGCCCTGTACCTTGTTGTTTCGGATTCTCCAGCGTCTGCAGTTCCTACTATCTCTGTAGCTGAATGAAGATATTTTCTGATTGCTTACGAAACACTTTTGTTTAAAAGTATTGAATTTATCAATATTGTAACATTTAATCAGAGATTAAATGGGCATATGTTTTCCACACCACTAGATGGCTCAAGATGCAAGTTTTCTTTAATATTTAACAAGTTAACCATACTATCCAAGAAAAGAGCCTCAGATTTTCTCTTAGGGAAAGTATCCTGATGATACCAAGGCAGCACAGTGGTTCAGTGACAACAAGGTGTAGAGCTGGATGAACACAGCAGGCCAAGAAGCATCAGAGGAGCAGAAAGGCTGACGTTTCGGGCCTAGACCCTTCATCAGAAATGGGGGAGGAGAAGGGGGTTCTGAAATAAATAGGGAGAGAGGGGGAGGTGGATAGAAGATGGATAGAGGAGAGGATAGGTGGAGTGGAAACAGACAAGTCGAAGAGGCGGGGATGGGGCCAGTAAAGATGAGTGTAGGTGGGGAGTTAGGGAGGGGATAGGTCAGTCCAGGGAGGACGGACAGGTCAAGGGGGCGGGATGAGGTTAGTCGGTGGGAGATGGGGGTGCGGCTTGAGGTGGGAGGAGGGGATAGGTGGGAGAAAGAACAGGTTAGGGAGGCGGGGACGAGCTGGACTGGTTTTGGGATGCGGTAGGGGGAGGGGAGATTTTGAAGCTTGCAAAATCCACATTGATACCTTTGGGCTGCAGGGTTCCCAAGCGGAATATGAGTTGCTGTTCCTGCAACCTTCGGGTGGCATCGTAGTGGCACTGCAGGAGGCCCAGGATGGACATGTCGTCTGAGGAATAGGAGGGGGAGTTGAAATGGTTTGCGACTGGGAGGTGCAGTTGTTTATTGCGAACTGAGCGTAGGTGTTCTGCAAAGCGGTCCCCGAGCCTCCGCTTGGTTTCCCCAATGTAGAGGAGGCCACAACAAGTACAGCGAATGCAGTATACCACATTGGCAGATGTGCAGGTGAACATCTGCTTGATGTGGAAAGTCTTCTTGGGGCCTGGGATGGGGGTGAGGGAGGAAGTATGGGGGCAGGTGTAGCACTTCCTGCGGTAGCAGGGAAAAGTGCCGGGTGTGGTGGGGCTGGAGGGGAGTGTGGAGCGGACAAGGGAGTCACGGAGAGAGTGGTCCCTCCGGAAAGCAGATAAGGGTGGGGAGGGAAAAATGTCTTTGGTGGTGAGGTCGGATTGCAGATGGCGGAAGTGTCGGAGGATGATGCGTTGGATCCGGAAGTTGGTGGGGTTGTACGTGAGGATGAGGGGGATTCTTTTTTGGTTGTTATTGCGGGGACAGGGTGTGAGGGATGAGTTGCGGGAAATGTGGGAGACACAGTTGAGGACGTTCTCGACCACTGATGGGGTGAAGTTGCGGTCCTTGAAAAACGAGGACATCTGAGATGTACGGGAGTGGACTGCCTCATTCTGGGAGCAGATGCGGTGGAGGTGAAGGAATTGGGAATAGGGGATGGCATTTTTGCAGGAAGGTGGGTGGGATCCCCAACAGTGGTTCAGTGGTTAGCACTGCTGCCTTCATTGTGCCAGAGACCTGGGTTCAATTCCACTCTCAGGTGACTGTCTGTGTAGAGTCTGTATGTTCTCCCCGTGTCTGTGTGGGTTTCTGTCGGTGGCCTGGTTTCCTCCCACAGTCCAAAGGTGTGCAAGTTAGGTGGATTGGCAGTGTTAAATGAGGGGTAAGGGAGGGGTAGTGGGTCTGGGTGGAACGATCTTCAAAGAGTTGGTGCAGTCTGAGATGGGCCAAATGGTCTCTGTCCACGCTGTAAGGATTCTATGATAAAACTTTACGTTATTCAAGGACATAATGTAATCACTTACAAGCATTCAGTGTTCATCTTTTCAAAGTAGACGAACTATTTTAATGAAACAAATCAAAGGCAATGGTTTATGAAAATACTGTCTCTGTAATTCAAGCAGATAATACTCTCTTTGTGGGATGCAGGTCAATTTGAACTTTTATTACAAAATGGCAAGGGATGGGCTAAGCATACCTGCTACCCACTTGGCATTGATACCTTGTAGCCTAAACTATTTATGCCTTGTTGCCACCTATCCTGGAACGTCCTAGAACTTCTAGGAATTAAAGATGAATCCCCTGCTCCATGATTCCTCAGAAAATAAAAGAAAGAATAGAAGCATTTAATGAGTTTTTTCATTTGGATTATTGGTTATGAAATGATTGAAGATTAATTGAAGTCAACAATCATCTAGTTGAACAATGATGTGTCTGTTGACTTACAAATTAATATATTGGTATGTAAGAAAGATAAGCAGGAGTCAGCCATGAAGTGCTCAAGGCTCCTCTGCCATTCTACACTAAGCTTCTACCTTAGTTTTACATCTGCCCAGTCGTTGTATCTTTAGATTCTCTTCATATTCAAAGGTAAGTGCAGGAAAGTGGAGGGCATCACAAAGGTGATCATTTGGACAATCAGTGGTGAAATCATGAAGGCAGGTTAGGCAGATGAAACCTTGTGGAATATGTCCATCCATAGCTTCTAACCCAGTTCAATTTTTGGCCTTTGCATCACGATGACAGGCTCTGCATGTCAAACTAGCGTCCTGATGTAACTTGCAGATTGAGAAATATAGGAAATCTATCTTGATGTCACTTGCAGACAGCACAGAAGCTAATACTAGAATCCCTTATTCTAACAGACTGAAACTATCTCTGTTAAAATCAAGCCAAAATCAACAATGAGGGCAAAATATCACCTTCTAAAATTATTTTTTTATTTTTGTGTTCCCAACCAGAAATTGTGATGAAATTAATTCCATGTTATTCACCATAAATCCTGTCAAACAAAAAAAAAATTTGGGCTCAGTGTTGGAGATTCCAAACAGCCTGAACTTTCAAATTTGAATAAAATTGAATTTATTTGTGTCTATGAACTCTGAAGTTGATGCATATCATCCAGTGTTAAAAACTGTTATTCACACTGAGACTACACTGAAAATCTGGTTTGTAAGGATGGTAATCTTACAGCGTTGAAAGGTAAACAACATATGCTTTGTACAACTTCATGTCTCATTTACATTTGTTTCTGTCTGTTTATTGCAGGAACAATTGGAGTGCTTTAGCAGATGATTAATTAAGCTTTTGGGAAAAAGTAGAAGTAATTAAGAATCTGAAGAACATGAAAGAAATAAAGTTCAGCTAAAATTCAATTAATCCTGTAATTTTGGTAATTTATGAATCTGCCAAAGATGTATTAGAGAAAGGGTTTAGCAAAACCCCAAGAGTTTTAAAAGAAATTATTTTGATCTTCCCATGTTTACTTTGTTAAATATTTCATTGTATCGTTGACATATTCAAATGCAAAATGAATAGCTGCAGCAGGAAATTGCAACAGCAAAAGCAATTTTTTTAAAAAAAGTACAATTTTAAAAGAAAAAACCAGATCAATAGTCTGAAGTGCACAATGTAATTATAAGTAAACAAACTACAATCAAATAATTATAACCCTGAAGTTTAACAGAAGTACGGTCACAGATGAATTTCAGTCCTAGGAACTGAAAGTAATCAACTGCACTTTTTTGAAGTCACCTCGGAAAATGTATATTATTTATCTCTGATTGTCACAAGTGACATTTGTGTAAAGTGAAAAACACTTAAATGTTATAATAGGTTAGGCACCGGCAAATTAAGCACAAAATAAACAGTTGTTTCAACCCATGCATTAATATTTCCACAATGTTCCTTTTCCACCGCAGAAAGGAAACCAGTAAGACTTGTGAATGACACTTACAGGTTTGAATTATCTTGCACATTTCAAAGGGAGGCTCAATACATTCCATGCATTGATTTCCAAGTATTACTGTTTTATTTTACTGTTTTATTCCACTCTCAGTATGCAGATTTGCTTTTCACTGTGTTTATAAATCCAGTTGTTACTGCTCTGATAATACTGATAATTTTACTTTGACCTTTCTTGCGCCTTCTGATTTTTCTCACTCTCTTTCAAGCCTTCCTTTTTTTCCACTTACCTTCTACCTCAGCCAAATGCCTAACATGCAATTCTTTAGTTAATCATTTTATTATCCTTGAAAGCTTAGGTGTCTTTATTATGCTCGTCTTGTGAGGTAGTCAGAAAGCACTAACATCAAATGATCTGTAAGAGCAGCAAATTTTCCAAGATGGCGGCGCAGTTGGACACTTCACCTGGAGCTTATCCTATCTGTCTGTTTCTGTTTCTTTTTATTTCTTCTTTTTCTTTTCTGTCTTTTTCTCTTTCTTCTTTTATCTTGGCGACATCCTGAACTCTCGGCTCTGTGTGGACTCGGACTCTCGACGTCAGTGCACACCCAGTGTGGCTTGGCATGACAGTCTCTCAGCCTGCAATGGTGATCTTCTAGACCCAGCGTGGTTGTCTTTCGGCCCGATGTGGTGATCTCCAGGCCCAGTATGGTGT
The DNA here is from genome assembly GCF_021869965.1 of Rhincodon typus. Lineage (NCBI taxonomy): Eukaryota > Metazoa > Chordata > Chondrichthyes > Orectolobiformes > Rhincodontidae > Rhincodon > Rhincodon typus. Next base: position 39,702,939 of record NC_063349.1, read on the forward strand.
TTTCTCAGCCCAGCATGATGGTCTCTCGGCCCAGCATGAGAGTTTTTCAGCCTGGCATTGTGATCTATCACCAGCCATGGCAATCTCCCAGCCCGGTGTGCTGGTCTTTCTGTGGCCCATGCTGGTCATTGAGCCCAGCATGGCCTCAGCATGGACATCCGGCTTTGAGGTGAGTTCAGAGTGATCTCCTGGCCTCCAGAGCCTCGAGATAAGGCCCTGCATGGACTGGTGGCTAGGTACCAACGTGGACCAAGTTGTAGCACCATTGTACTGAATATTTTATTTCTCTATTTTCTAATTTATTCCTGCAATCTGTAATGGTGGACTTTTTATTTCTTTATTTTTCTAATTATTTTTTCTAAGAACTAGTACTGAAGAATCTGTACCTCAATACTTTGTACCTAAGATGGTATTGTAAATGTCGACTTGTAAACTTTTCACTGTCCTCATTAGAGTACAAGTGACAATAATGCTAATTGAATTGAATTCAATTCAATTCAGATAAAAACATCTCACATTCTTTGAGGCTTCCCTTCCCGGGTGGTGCTAAGGACTCACTGACCTGAGATTGCCCCATGACTAGATTCTTGTGGAATCTCTGTGTCTGGGAGCATCACCATTGTATTTTTTAGGAAACTAAGGCATTTGACTAGCAACACACCTTCCTTCTTGTTATTAATGGAACACCAGGCCTGTGCTAGATTTATATGGAATATCTGGTCGCCATGGACAAGTTGAACTGAAGGGTCTGGTACAATGCTGTATATCTCTATGACTCTATGACTGCAAGCCTGTGTTGTCTGTTCAATATACTTGTTGTGATCCCCAAAGTTCCCTCACTGTATGATGGGGCCTAATTGCCAACATCACAAATAGGGCCCAAGACATTTTTTCCCAAGGAAGCTTGATGCTAAAATAGGGCACATCAAAGCCATTTTGTGGGGTAATGGCCACACTGATCCAGTCATTTCTCACTGTGTGGAGCGGATTCAACTATCTTGGAAAGGTAAAGTATCTCAAACTTGTATAGTTTGTTACCATCAAGCCAAACAGATGATCTGCCGATCACACAAATGAACTATGTGGTATATGGATGGCAGTTACATGCGCTGAAAGTCCCAAAGCCTGGTAAATTATATCGTCACCATATCCCTTCAGCTGTTTGCAGCGTGCAAAGCATTCAACCATGCATCTAAAACTCGCAACACAGTATCTAACAATAGGTGTGATTCTGCAATTGGACAATATAAGCTGGATAATCCTGAGCGTGCAAAGAGTTACACCGATAACCAATTAGGATTGTCAGTTCTGCTTGCAATATGGTGCACTTCAATATACTGGAAGCTACATAGATTAAAACACAGAACCTGTTCTTTGCAGATGGAAAGAACATGTACACACAATGCAAGGTAACAGCTGTTCATTGGGCAAAGCATTGTTCTGAATAATCAGTCAGCCCATCTGTTGTTAAATTTAAAAAGCCTGGCAGTTAACTGTTAATTACTATTAACTGATAGGTACATGAATAGGAAAGGCTTAGAGGGATATGGGCCAAATGCAGGCAAATGGGACTAGTTTAGGTTGGGAAATCTGGTTGGCATGGATGAGTTGGACTGAAGTGTCTGTTTCTGTGACTCTGTGACTTTTTGACCCTATTGCAGATTCTCCATTACAATACCTCTACCAGTCAGGGTCCACTTGCCAACCAATCAGCACTTTCATCTTGTATGTGTTACATATAAATTTTTTCCCCTTAAATTGGTATTCGTGCTAAAATAACTCCACAGAGGCTGGTATCCCATCACCAAGTCACCCTTTATTTACATGTGGAGAGTCCTTGACACTGATCCAGCTCCATCAGAGCCAGCTGTCTGAGTGAACAGGATGTCTGACACGCCTGTTCTCATCTGTCAGCCAGGGCTCCCTGATTGGACAAGGCTAACAGCCCCAATCAGGGAACTCATATTCTATGAAATCCACCTGGCTGACCTCATTTCAATCACTACATCCTCCCCCCTCTGAGTCCGAGGACAAAGGTTGGTTTTATTTTTGTAGCACCTCCTGGGGCATTTTAGCAATGGCTCAGGTTCCTCTAATTCTGCCTCTAACATGGGCAGCATGTAATGCACGCAGCTCACCTCTTGTGCACGCAGCGTCTTGGAAGAAATTCGTTCTCTTCTTCAGGTGGTGACATCTGCCATGTCCATCTCAGATTTTGAGGTATCTTCAACGCTTGATGGAGAGGGAGAACCCATGGGTTCCAGAACAGTTAGAAAGGCTGTCAAGGAGCTGGGCACATTCTGATCCTGTACTGTTTGCATGTTTGCAGCTTTCGTATGGTCCACGTGCTTGTTCAGGGCCATTGTATCTACTCAAACTTTATACATTACTGGACGTTGACCATACATCTTACCCATAAAGAGCCATTTCCATGATTCCCACATCAAACTTCATCCCCTGAAGTAAACTGTCTCTCTGGCTTAGTGGAGTCTTGTGTCTAGTGTTGTCATTACTGTTGCTGTTCAACTACTCTTGACCCCCTACATTACTGGTCCAGGAGGATTAGATTTAATCTGGTGCGGAGTCTTCTTCCCATTAGCAACTCTGCTAGACCTGTCCCTGTAGTTGCATAAGGGATGGTCCAATGATCAAATCGGAACCAAGACAGCTTGGTATCTAATGAAGATGTGGGCTTGCCTTCAACGTTTGGACTGCTCTTTCTGCCAAACCATTGGATGATGGATGGTGTGGAACTGTCCTTATGTGTTGAATACCATTTGACTTTAGGAAATACTCGAATACCCTGCTGATAAATGATGGCCCATTATCTGTGACCAACACTTCTGGGAGTCCGTGTATTACAAAAGGTGAGCATGGTTTTTCTGTCATTGGCCCCATGTTTGATGAATGAACTCTATGCACATCTAGCCGCTTTGAGTGGGTGTCCACAATGACTAAGAGTATTGAGCCCATGAAAAGACCTGCATAGTCGATGTGTATATGAGTCCAGGGTTGACCAAGCCATTCCCACAAATGTTGGGGAGCTTCTGGCAGTAATTTTTGTCCTTGTGGGCACTCTGGGCACTGCCCTACCAAGGCGGCTATGTCTGCATCTAATCCAGGCCACCAGACATAACTTCTCACCCACATCTTCATATTGGAATCCACTGGGTGACCCTAGGGGAGTTCAGCCAGTATCTGGCAGTGACCTTTGCTCGGGACAATCACTCTTGCTCCCCACAATAATATGCCGTCCTCTACTGGGATCTGCTCTTTCCCAGTCCAAGAAGGTTTCAATTCTGGTTGTGATAGCCCTTTACTTTCCCCCATCACCACCAGCTGTTTCAGTTTTGTCAGGACAGGATCTTTCTGTGCCCAAAGTCTGATGTTGTCAGCTGTGAATGGTAGTGTGTCCAGAAAGTTTAAAACCATTATAGTGTCTACCAGTGGTGGTTCCATCAGAGTTATATCTGCCAATGGGAGGCAACTCAGTGCATCCACATTCGCTACTTGGCCTCCCAGAGGTTGTTTTAACTTGTAATTATATGCACTTAGAATTAGAGTTCACCGTTGAATTCAGTGTGAAGCTACAGGCAGCATTGCCTTGTCCTATTTAAGTAGACCTAGAAGAGGTTTGTGGTACATTATTATGATAAATTTATGTCCATAAAGATATTGGTGAAACATCCTGACTCCAAATATGACCTCCAAATATTCCTTCTCTGCCTGGCAGTCAGCTCTGATGAAGTGTCACCTAGACTCAAAACGTTAGCTTGCTCTTTCTCCATGGATGTTGCCAACCCGTTGTGATTTCCAGCATTTTTGTTTACAGTACAGCTTCCAGCATCTGTAGTAATTTACTCCTTCAATATAGCACAGGAACAGGCTATTCATCCCACCAATCTTCTCAATCTTGTTTAGACTTGCTACTTGTAGCCCATGCATGATTTCTATCCCTCTGTTCACCTCCCATTCATGTGTCCATCACGATACATCTTAAACATTGCTAACATGCCTACTTTCACTACCTCCACTGGCAGAATGTTCCAGGCACCCACGACCCTCTGTGTGAAAAATTTTCCCTGGACTTCTCCCCCAAACTTTCCCCCTCTCACCTTGAACCTGTGCCTTCCTGTAATTGACCTCTCCAACCTGGGAAAAAGCGCTGACTATCCATCCTATTTATGCCTCTCATAATTTTGTAGACTTCTATCAGGTTACCCCCTCAGCCTCGTCATAACTAAAACCCTCCAGACCAGGCAACATCCTGATAAACATTCTCCACCCCCTGTCCAAAGCATCCATGTCCTTCTGATAGTGCGGCAACCAGAACTGCATGCAATAATCCAAATGAGGCCTAACTAAAGTTTTGTACAGCTGTAACATAACTTGCCAACTTTTATATTCAATGCCCCTGCCAATGAAGGCCACCGTGCTGTATGCCTTCTTGACCAGCTTATCCACCCGTGTTGCCACTTTCAGGGATCTGTGGGCCTGTACACCCAAATCCCTCCATTCGTCAATACTCCTAAGGGTTCTGCCGTTTATTGGAGAATATATAGTAGCAGATATTTAAGGACATCTTTTCAGAATATACAGAATAGTTGTATTCTCACGAGAAAGAAAAATTCCAAGTGGAGGACACACAAAATAATGTCTAATGTGTGAAAATATGAATTTGTCAATTTTACTGGATAGAATAAAAAAAGAAGCATGCTATCCAACTTGAGAGATTCTAGAGTTCTGAGTTGCTGAGGGATCTCAGTCTCATAATGTATGAATTGCTGAAGGTTAGTACAGTCAGTAACTAGGAGCTAGGGATTGCTGTTTGAAAATAAAGGTTTTCAACAAGGCAGATGAGAAGAATATTTTTTCTCACAGAGAATGAGAGCCTTTTGAACCATCTTCATTAAAAGGTGGGGGGTGCAGAGTCTTTCAATCATTTTAAGGAAGAGATAAAGAGGTTGTCATCAAGCAATGGGGTGAAAGGTTATTATCAGCTTGTCAAGTGGCCACAGGCCCAAAATTGGGTATTGACCCACAGCCAGAGAAATCAGGCCTAATAGAAAATTGGCCAAACTAAATTAAATAGCAGCCAGTAGCTATTTTCTGCATAGAACTGTGAAAACCAAGGTCAAAGAGGTCGCAAAAGCTTACAGGGAGCAAGTTACAACCAGACCGAGGTTATATATTGGAGAAGTATCAGTAAAACTTTCTTGCATCTTGACTTCCATTCAGTGCCTGAGGATATGCACTTTACTCCCCAGCACGGCAACAGTGAAGGATGTTGGCACCACCTCATTTGATGCTTTGAATGCTGTTCATAACTCCAATGGCCAAAGGCTGCAGAATGTTCAGGAAGGGGGATAAAAACACACACCTGGAAGCCACCCCCTCAATGAAGGCCTGCAGCAAAGAATCGTGGCTAAAGACCGCATGACAACCCAAAAAGATCCAGGAGGAGATCTTCCCTGACCTGAGAGATCCACCCTCATGGAGGAAAGCCAGGCTTATGTCAGAGAGCAAGGAGATTCCAATGGCCCAGGTCAAACAGTGGATCATTGTGGGTAATATCCTTTCTCAGATGGATAGAGTTATGTTGAGAGTAAATATTGTGGGGATTTGGGAAATGGTCACATAGTATTTTTAATAAGGAATATTTTGTCAATATTTTGTTGAACCACAAACCGAATTCTGTATCCCTTTTGTCTGCCTCACCAACAAGAGCACTTGTGTAATGTGTTTTTAACACACAAACTGGTCAAAGTGTCCAAAACACAGACAACATTGAATAGATGGAAATATGAAGTAATCAGATCAGCCTTGAACATAGTGAACGGCAGAGCAGGATCGAAAGGCTGAATAACCTACTTCTAATTGATAGGTTCATGCTTTGTGATGGTCAGTGGTCATGAAAAGTGCTATATAGATGTCAGGTTTTTCCATCTGCTTGTTTCTGTGGAGTCATGGATCACGTTATGTAATAGATTATTGAGCGTTTTCATTTCCAGACTGAATCTCAAGGAGAGAAACAGGAATGAAACAATATGGGAACAATTCTAATTTGTTTCTGTTATGGAATATTTGTGTTACATTTAATAATAGAAGATGTAAAATCAAAGAGATCATAAATAATCATGGGTCATAACTATAGGAGTGCACAGAAATAAAGAAACCTCAAATATTAATATAAATTGCCATTTCACTGCAGTTTCTGCTCACCTTCCACTTTAACCAAGTTGACTGAAACAGTACTCACCAGCCTCAACAGAAGAACAGGACAGTTTTTTATTAAAGAAAATACAAAGATTCTATAAATACATGAATATTTGACAGTGTCAGGCAGTAAAAGCTAGTTGGTCTTTGCTGCTTGCCCCATGCTCATGATCCCACTTTCAACAACCCCTAAACCCAGCCTGAGGGACCGCACATCATTTTCATTTACAACCTTCTAGACCCAACATTGAGTTCAACAACTTCAGGTCATAACTACAGCTCCAACCTTTTACCAGTTAGCAAGTGCTGGTATTGTGTTATTGTCATTTACCACTTTTCCAGGTACAGTTTTCATTACCCATTATTCCCACGTTTTGGTTTGCATCATTTATCTTCTTTGTCATTTGATCTCTCCTGCCTTTCAGCGAATCAAATATCTCCCTGAAAACAAAAAGATGCTGGACATCACAGAAGGTAAGGCAGCATCCACGGAGAGAAAGCAAGCTAACGTTTTGCGTCTGGATGATTCTTCATCAGCTCAGTACAACTTCTGGCATCTCTAGTAATTTGCTCCTACACAGATCTCCCTCTCCATTCTGTCCCCTCCCTCTGAACAGTTTCCCTGCCTCTGTACTTGCTCAAAAACTTTCACTTTTCTAACTTTGTCCAGTTTCTCACGTAAGGTCATTAAGTGAAACATTAACTGTTGCATTCTCCATAGATGTTTACTCGAGCTAATGCTTAGCATTTCCAGCATTTTCTCTTCTTATCCCTTAATTGGCTCTAATTGAATAAATGAATGGTAATTTTACATCATTTGTATGAATGGCAATTAATTCTACTTTTTAAATGGATTTTAGAAAATTTTAAGAAACTATTAAATAAGGGCTTTGTTTGCCAAAATGTACATAAAATGTATCAACTGATTATTATCTACCTATAACTTTGTAAACACTTGTATAAACAGCATAATGAACATTTGACAAAAATGGGACCTGCAAAACCTGACATTTCCCAAGAATTTGATAATTCACAGGGTTCTCTGTACTTTATTTTGTAAGAAAAAAATATTCAGTTAGGTGGCCTCAGAACTTCTAAATTCAGCAAAATAAAATTCCCACTGTCTCACACTCTTCAGAATGTTAATTGAATCAGTTTTAAAGAGTTTTTTTTGGATGTGTTGTGGTGTTCTCAAGACACTAGAAACCCTGACAGAACACTTTTGGATATTTCAGCTATTTTACTTTTTCTGAAGAGACCTGCACTTTAATGAATGGAAAGTGATCATGATTGGAAGTGGTTAGAAAGGAGCTAATTCTGAAAGGAAACAGATGTATGTGTCTGTGTGAGTTCCTTAAAATCTCACTGTGTGGGCTAAATTCTTGTTGATTCCTTACAGCAGGCCAAAACGTGGGCGTATCTTAGTAAGTGTTGTTGGAAATGAAGTATGCAAATATAGGAAACTTTACATTGTAATGAAGACGGATTGAGAATGTTACTCATAGAGTTAATCAGTTAAATGCTAATCTGTGGGGTTTTCAGGGTAAAACTGAGCAATTGATGAGACATTAGCTGGTGGGTAGGATACAAAGATTGCTTGTTTGAGAAACTTTGCTTGGGTGGTGAGCAGTATTGAGTGGAAATACTCAGCACTTGGTATTGGAACTATTCATTATTTATGGCTTCAGAAACTCAATGCAAAGCATTAAATTATCACTAAACAGGGACAGTAATATAAAAGAAGAATGCTCGGAGATTCCAAGTTAATTGGAGCACATAGTTAAATGGGTAGAATGACCCAATAAATTTGATTTTCTTGGTGCAAAATACAACGTAGAGGAAAAAAAAAGGACAATACATCAAAGGTCTGTAATCTAAGGATGAAGCTGAAAGAGACTGAGGAATTTTGCTGAACACAATGCTCAACACGTTTAACCTCTGCAATTTAGTAATAGCACAATTAATAGAATATTAAATTATGTAATCAAGATAAGTCAAGGAAACCCTTAATCAAATTGTACAATGATCCAATAAGAATAAAAACCTAACTGATAAGGCCATTCAGTCTGAGGCTGTTGACTTGCTTACCGAGCTGGCTTGTTTTCGTTGAGATGTTTCGTCACCATGCTGGGTGATATCATCAGTGAGGCCTCCGATGAAGCGATGTTATTCTACTCCGCTTGGAATTTATACTGTTTGGCCTGTTATGGTGAGTAGTGTCATTCTCGGCTTTGTTCTGTATGGTTTGTATATGGGGTCCAATTCTATATGTTTGTTGATTGCATTATGGGTTGAGAACCGTGCCCCTAGGAATTCCCGTGTGTGTTTATGTTTGGCTTGGGCTACTATGGTTATGTTGTCCCAGTTAAACTGATGGCCTTCATTGTCCGAGTGTGCTGATATTAAGAGAAAGTTCATCATGTCATTTTGCTGCTAGCTGATGTTCATGTATTCTCATGGCTAGTTTCCTTCCTGTCTGTCCAATGTAGTGCTTGTAGCAGTTGTTGCATGGTATTTTGTAAACTACGTTGGTTCTGCATGTTGTGGGAATGGGGTCTTTAATCATTGTGAGTGTTTTTGTATTGTGGCTGTGAGCTTGTGGGCAACCACCTCCTAGTGGTCTTAGGAGTCTCGTTGTCAGTTTTGATATGTTCTTGATGCAGGGCAGTGTGGCTGGTGTGTTAGGGCATACTGTGTCCTCTTGTTGTTGCCTATTTAGTAGGCACTTGTGGATGAAGTTGAGGGGATATCCGTTCATAGCGAAGATTTTGTACAGGTGTTCTTCCTCTTTCCTGTGTAGTTCTAGTGTGTTGCAGTGAGTGCTAGCCAATTTAAATAGTGCCCTAATACAGCTTTGTTTCTGGATGTTGGGGTGGTGGCTGTGGAAGTTGAGGATGTGGTCAGTGTGTATACTGAGGTTTGGAACTCCCTGTTGGTCATACGTTCAACTCTGATGTCCAGAAATGTTGTTTTCTCCTTCCCCTGTGAATTTAATCCTGGCGAATACATTGTTGATCTCTTCTAGTGTGGATCCACAGTTTAGGTTGAATGAGGGGGAGGGTAGTGTATTCTGGTTTTTGCATGACTGCTTGAGTCCTGAGATGGGTGACCCCATGGGCGTGCCATTGATCTGTTTGTATACTTGACCATTAAAGAAAAAGTGTGTGGTGAGGCGCAAGTCTATAGTTTGAGTATGTTATCATTGCTGATGGAGCTGCTGGTCTGCGCTCCTGCTTCCTCTAGTAATGTGGCCAGTGTTTCTTTGGCTAGTGGGATTTCAATTGATGTGAATAATGCTGTGACATCAAAGGATACCAGAATCTCATTGTTGCTGATATTTATGTTCTTGAGGATTTCTTGGATTGAGTCAATGGAATGGGGCGATCTGTCGACCAGGTGTTTCAGTCTCTGTTGTAGGTCCTTGGCTAGTTTGTGTGAAGATGAGTGGTTTGCAAAATACCATGCAATGACTGCCACAAACATTACAATGGACAAACAGGAAGGAAACTAGCCATCAGAGTACATGAACATCAGATAGCAGCAAAACGACATGACAAACTTTCCTTAATATCAGTACATTCCAATGAAAGCCATCCATTTAACTGGGACAACGTAACCACAGTAGCCCAAGCCAAACATAGACATGCACAGGAATTCTTAGAGGCATGATTCTCAACCCATAATGCAATCAATAAACAATTGGACCCCATGTACACAAACCTGTACAGAACAAAACTGGAAATGACACTACTCACCAAAATGGACTGGACAGTATAAATTCCAAGTGAGTGGAACAACATCACTTCATCAGAGGCCTCACTGATGATGTTTCCTAACATGGTGATGAAACGTCTGAACAGAAACAAGCCAACTCAGTGAGCAAGTCAACAACCTCGCCCACAACCTGAGCTATAAATCTTTGCTAAAACCATAAAAAAAGCCATTCAGTCTATCAAGCATGTTCTGCCAATAATCACATGGCATCAACCTCTAGGTTTATAGAAAAATATTGGAGAAATGCTCAATGTTTGGCATTGAAGGAGGGATTTGAAAGATTTTACTGGATGAAATGGAAAATTAAATAACTCTTCAGAGGCCAGCATCCTATCACCAATCACCCTTCATTAACAAATGCATATCCTTTGACAAATAGCACTGAATCAGGCATTCAGCATCCTGATATCCCCAATATTCTATCTTTTATTGAGTCAGGTCTCTCTGATTGGACCTGATTAACAGCCCTAACAAGGGAACTCCCATTCAATGAGGTAGAGCTGGATGACCTTGTTACAAATACCACAGGAAACAGAAGCCATGGCCTGGATTTTTCTTTGGCCCAGATAGTCATTATTCCAGAGTAGATGGAAGTAGCAAATAGGAGCCATGAAGAATTCTTATTGCAGCTGATTCTGAAGGGGTTGCCCAGGAAATTGAGGATTCCGTCAGCCATTCCCTGATATCTGGAATCCTCAAAGTCTCCATTTAAATTGGAGAATTTGGAGGGTTCTGATGAAATTTAAAAAAAAAAGTCACTCGAGAGAAGTTGGACCATTAAATACATGGTCTAACTCATGTGTGACTATTCAACAGGCCCTATAGTTACTTCACATCAGGCCCCACAGCCATACTTTCCCCAGACCCCTTACACCCTCCAGACCCTGATCTGACAATGCCCCAGGACCTGACACTCCTGGATAAGAACAGAGCAGACCCCAGGTTCTGGATAAGAGATAATCTGGCTCATAAACCCCTTCCCCACTGCTAGATCTGACCTGACGACTCTGAAGGACCCAATTTCTTTCACTCATCCTAACCTACCCTAAACACTGCATTACTTACATTTCCCATTTGGCATCCTGCCCAACTGGCACCCTCCATACCTGGCACCCTACCCTCAGTTTAACCTCTCAATTGCCTTATGTACTAACTGTGTGACAGCAGCTGTCAAGGTGGGGCTCTAAGGATGTTTACATTTCAGAATACAGTAGCCGACTGCTATAAAAAGACATAGTTTGCCTTCTCTGGACAATTCTGTGCTATGAAAGAACTTTTAGAATGGAAGTACCACTCAGCATTTCTGAAGCAGCCATGATTGGAATCTACTCCGGATTCTTTCGTAAACAATGGGCTGGAGTAACAAGCTGTGAGAGACTGTCACTCAGAAAATCTAGCCCTATGTTATTAATGTAAATTCAATTGCATTGGTTGGAGAAGAGAGCAAAGTTAAGTGGCCAGTGTTTTCAGGTTGAGAAGGTGCTGTTGTAGGTGCTTTGATGAGTAGCTACAAATTTTGAATACCTGTTAAACAAAATAAGGAGAATAATCACTCCTATGTGTTGACGTAGAAAAGTGTCAATAAGTTGAAGGATTTCTGTTCAATATTTTTTGCTAGTAGGTAACACATGCTCAAGCATTCTCCAAGATTTTTGATGACTATAATATGACATATTGTGAAACAACTTGGTATTGGTCCTTGCTCTATTAGTTTTCAAATATGTACTAAAAATGCTGACATGTCAAATTGCAAGTCTGGGCTGTCACAGAGTTGTGTTAGCCTATTCTGAGGCATCTGTGCAATGTGTAATTACTTGTAGATCCAATAATCGTGCATATAAATTTAGTTATAATGACATGGAAAGTGAGATTTCAATCAACTAAATTCATCTAATTATTCTTGTGATGCATATCTACAATTGAACCCTAAAAAATAAATTCATTTGACTTTGAATAAGGGCGAGGAATCTTCAACTGTTAAGATCTTGTGAATATCATTAGCCTTATTCACTGCTTTTGTCTCAGTTGTCGATGAGTTGCATCACATATCCAAAGACTCTGCAATGAAAGAAATAGAATTGTCAAATCTTGCACTAAATCACCAACTGTCATGATTCTTACTGCTCCTAAACACCAAGGAAAGACCATTCTATGCAAAACACTCTTAAATTCAACCATGATATTGTAAGCAATGACCTTAAATACAGAACAAAATTCTAATTTCTTGGAGAGGATTATTTCATCGGACTAGGATTTTTTGAGGTAGAAGTAACGTGCATATTTGGGCATTGCTTGTAGTGCCAGTATTTAATCATAAAATGGAACGGTCATGTCTAATTGCCCTTAAAATATCCCAGATATCTTCTTTCTTGACTTACAGCATTCTTTATAGAACTGAATGACTTGCTCAGTCACTTCAAAGGCCAATTAAGAGGCGGTTCATCACAATAAGGTTGGACTGGAAGTTCCATGGAGGCTATACTCAGTAAAGACCCTGGGCTTGTTTTGCTAAAGCCCATCAATGAACTAGTTTGTTTTTAAAGCAGGTTTTAAATGGTTAGTTTGATTAGGACCATCTCTTCATATGGCGACTTTTTAAATTCAAATGTTGAATTGTTTATATTGGGATATAAAATCTTATCCTCTGGATTATTACTCCATTAACACCAGGTCTTATTAAATTCTGATCTTTGTGCAATCTGTGTCTGATTACTGCAAAGTGATATCTAGACATTGGAGCATCTGGAACTTAGTGACAGACTGATAGTTGTTAATCACTTTGTGAAGGATTCCTAATAACAAATATTGCAATTTTAACTGTTAACTTGTCTTATTTTACCAGTAATGTTAACTCAGTTATTAAAATATTCCAATATCCTGCTCTATTTCCTGAATGAAAAGTAAGTATCTGCCCTAAATGTTCATATTATGAAAGCTTGTCAGCAAAGGCTGACGAAGATGAGCTGATACCTTTTACATCAATAAGCATTTCAAAAAGCTAAAAACCTCATTTATTGATATAGAAATCTCAATCAGAAGGATGTGGCCATTGCTTGCTTGGCCTGCATTTATTGCTGATCTCTAACAGAGGACAGTTAAGAATCAACTACGTTGCTGTGGGTCTACAGTCACATGTAAACCAGACCAAGTAAGAGTGGCAGTTTCCTTCTGTAAAGGATGCTAGTGAGCTAGATGGATTTTCCTGACAAATGACAATGGATTCATGATCATCATTAGACTCTTAATTGCAGATTTTTATTAAAATCAAATTCTATCATATACCATGGCAGGGTTTGAACCCAGATCCCTAGAACATTACCTAGGTCTTTACAAGACTGCAATTGAAGTAAAAACAACTGAATTGATGCAAGTTCCTACTTTTGAGTATTTTAACCAACCTGTATGGACATATTATGACACACCCCCAGGGCAGGTGGGAGTTAAACATGGACTTCTGTTCCAGAGGCAAGGAACATTATCACTGTGCTGCAGGACCTGAAGCTTGTACTTTTCTCCTGATTATCTTGCTGTAAAAGTCCTTGAAAAAGTTGCCCCTTGTTGAGTGAAGTAGCTGAAGTTTTAATGGCATGCTAACTTCATAATTACTGATAAACGTCAGCACTGGGCCAAGAAGATAATTATAGGTTTGCGGGTCATCAAATTTCTCTATTGTGGTACAAAGATTTCAAATTTCAAATTTATTTTAAACATGAAGTTTGCTTTGTTTGGCTTCTTTCATAATCCAGTCAATAATTTATTTTGTTATCCGAAATCTTAAATTAATTGTGAAGGATATTAAATGCTTTTACCTTACTGTGTGTGAATACTGTGATTGGCTGCTTAACCTACTGGTTGACACTACTGCTGTTGCGTGTCAAGACATTTACTTGACATGGTGCCAGGTTGAAACTCCTGTCAGGAAATGGCAACATTATGCCACCCAGATGTCTAGATCATTGTGTGCAGCCTTTGAGGTCAGTGATGGGAACTGTAATTTTATAACCACAAAATCCGTGCGAAGACAACAGGAAAGCTACATAGATAAAATGATTTGTAGGTTATTCATGTAGTCCATAATATGGAATTTTAGTGCCCAAACACTTAAAGAACTTGTTTGAATTTCTTACCCACGATTTTAGCAAGAATTTTACCCACCAGTATTCTCAACATCATTTTAAGGCCATGGTTTTTAGAGAGATTGGCAGGAAGGGTAATTTGTTAATTAAAGGGACAAAGAAAAGTGAAAAGTTAAGATATTAGTTTTGATGTCAGCTTCTCACTGGCAATTAAAATGGCCCAGGTTACTTGTTTGTCCTTGAGTTGCATACAACTGACAGTTTTTGATATGGACTTGCTCTCCTGTAGAAGCAGAAATGTCACTCACCTGCAGCCAGTGAGGTCAGGTTTAACAAATGCATGTTGGGTCTCAGTGACAATATCTGGATCTAACTTCATTTAAACCAGGCAGTGATGACCAGCAAAAAAGAATGAATCATACAATCCCTACAGTGCAGATAAAGGCCATTTGGCCCATTGGGTCTGCACCAACCTTCCAAAGAGCATCCCTCCCTATCCCGGTGACCCCACATTTACCAAAGTTCACCCACCTAGCCTGAACACTATGGGGCAATTTAACATAGCCAATCCTCCTAATCTGCACATCTTTGGAGTGTGGGATGAAACTGCAGCACCCAGATGAAACCCGCACAGACACGCGGATAACATGCAAACTTCTCAAAGACAGTCGCCCGAGGCTGTAAATGAACTCAGGTCCCTGGCGCCGTGAGGCAGCAGTGCTAACCACTGTGACCTTTCACTGGACTTGAAACATGAACTCTGCTTTCTCTCTGCAGATGCTGCCAGACCTGCTGAGTTTCTCCAGCAATTTCTGTTTTTGTTTCAGATTTCCAGCATCTGCAGTTCTTTGTTTTATGCTTTGGTTTTCTTTAATTTGCACCTTTCAATTTTTCTGAGTTTGTCCAGGTCCTTCAAGGGAAGTTCATTCCTGAGTAGCTACATACCTGGAACAAAAACAAAGTCGCTGCAAAAACTCAGCAGGTCTAGCAGTATCTGTGAAGGGAAAAAACAGAGTTAACGTTTTGGGTCCGGTGACCGTTCCTCAGAACTGATGGTGGCTGGGAAAACGTCAGTTTATATGCAGAAAATAGGGAGGTGGATGGGGTAGGGAGTAAACGATAGGATAGAGCCCAAAGAGAGAGAAAGACAGTTGGACAGACAAAGGAATTGCTAACGATCAGGCTGGGAGGATGAATAGTTGTTAATGGGGACTGTTAGTGACTAACAACAGGGGGTGTGTAGTGGCAGGC
>NC_063349.1:39743255-39747242 GCF_021869965.1 Rhincodon typus
TCCCACAACAGCAATAGGGTCCCCCTTGTCATCACCTATCATCCCACCAGCATCCGTTTCCAGAGCCACCATTTCTGCCACCTCCAGCAGGAAGCCACTATCAGACACGGATTCCCCTCCACTTCCTTGTCAGCCATTCGCAAGGACTATTTTCTCTGGGATACCCTGGTCCACTCCTCCTTCACTCCCAACACCACCCCCACAGCCCCACAGCCTCCTTCTCCTTCCGCAGAAGGTGTAACACCTGCTCTTTTACATCCTCCGTCCTCAGCATCCAAGGGCCCAAACACACCTTCCAGGTGAAGTAGTACTTAACCTGCACCTCACGCAACCTAGTCTAGTGTATTCACTGCTCACAATGTAGTCTCCTGTGTACCGGGGAAACCAAATGTAGACTGGGTGATCGCTTCACAGAACATCTACGTTCTGTCTGCAAAAAAGTCTCTGAGCACCAAGTTGCCTGTGACTTCAACACACCACCTCCCTGCTAACATCTCTGTCTAAAGCTTGCTGCAGTGCTGCAGCAAAGCTCAGCGCAAGCTGGAAGAACAGCACCTCATTTTCCAGTTGGGACCTCAGCCTACTTGGCTCAGGATAGAGTTCAACAATTTTTGAGGCACCTTCTCTCATGTCCTTACCTCAACCCACACACACCACGCCCTGTTATCACATTGTCTGCTATTACACATAACCCATTGATAGCCTCTAACTGTCCCCATTAACCATTCATTCTCCAAGGCTGACCTTTATCTGCTCCTTTGTCTGTCCAACTGTTCTTCTATCTCTTTGGGCTCTATCCTCACCTATAATTTTCCTCTTACCCTCTCCCCAACACTATCTTCGGCATATAAACTGATATTTTCCTAGCTGCCATCAGTTCTGTGGAAGGGTTAATGGCCCCAAAACATTAACTCTGATTTTTCTTCACAGATACTGCCAAACCTGCTGAGGCTTTTCCAGGAATCTCTCTTTTTGATGCTGCTTATGCTCTTTAGTAGGTATATAGTGCTTTAGTGTCGTGCTGTAGTTTCATATCCTGAGATCTACACTCAGTGCCATGCGCTGCCACACATCAAACACTCAACCTCGGTATCCAGCAGTATGAACTCAATCTCAAAGTTTTCCCTTGTTCCCAGTTTAATTTTGTCCTTCATCTAAAAAAAAATTGATCAGGTGTTACACAATGCAAATACTTTTTTGAGCCAGTGCTGAAGAAGAGTCATATCCAACTCGAAATGTTGAGTCTGTTTGAAATCTTAAAGTCTGTTTTGCTCTCAACCCTAAGACATGATTTGCAGCAAACTCTGATGGAGGTCCAGTGAGGCCTAATGTGACATCAGGAGCATCTTGCTGCATCTTTTGTGTATTTGCCAAGTGGTGAGGTGAGTTTCTTGCTAGGCAGTAGTGAGTTGATAATTGAGGGGGAATGTAGCTGATTAAATATTTTATTAATGTTGCAATTGGCCTCACTATTCGCATCAAACAAGCTAGATATTGAGAATTCTCCTGGAAGTCAGAGCGGGTACCTCGTAACTTTACCATTTGCTCAGAAAGACTCCATGTGGTGCAATGGTTCCTCTTAATCCACAGTACGTGATACTCCTCAAGAAACCCCAATAGATTGGTCAAAAATAATTTCCTTTCACAAAACCATGTTAACTATACCATACATAGAAGTAATTTTCAAGACCCAACACATGAACATTTCCTGTACTTAAGAACAGCTGCTTTCCATTGTCATGCATTGTGCTCTGAAATTGGCAACAATGCTTACTTTTGATTTATTTCTCCACATTCAGTAATTGGTAACCCACAATTAATATTGTAACAATTCAGAATAATTATCCTTTATTCTGAACAACCTTGTCAATAAAACTTTACTTTCTCTTGTGTGCAATTGGATTTGTGTTTTATTCAGATTTTTGCTTTCTCCCCACTTATCCATTTCTCATGGTGTGGTTTGGAATATTTAATATTTCCCCGATCTTAGCTGAAACCAAGGGCAGAATTTTACCAAAAAATTGGCCAAGTGTCAATTTGGGAAATTTCACGAAGCATTTATTTTATGGCAAGTTATTATTTCAAACACAATTTTAAGCTGCTTATCTGTTTATGTATTCACAAGCCTCTTTGATGTCCCGCTCACACTATTGTACACTCACCAATGGCAGAAGAATTTTTTGTTGCTGGGGCCCTCCCAGGATTTTGCCACTGGTACCAGATTTGAAGTCCAGTTGTACACCATGTTAAGCACTGCTAGTCATGAATACCCTTCATGGGATATGTAGTTCGGTGGGTCGGGGGGGCGTGAGGGACAGAATAAATAAAGATCCACTTTTGAGTGCACATATGTGGGTGACGTTTCATTGCACATAGAAGCTCACAGCTGTAAATGTATCACTTTTTAAAATTTGATCTGTGTGTCCCTGGCAAGGCCAGCATTTATTGCCCATTCCTAATATCATGAGGATAGTTAAAAGTCAATTGCGTTGCTGCAGGTCTGGAATCACATGTAATCCAAACCAGGTAAAGACAACTCATTTCCTTCCCTGAAAGACATGAGTGAACTAGATGGGTTGTTCTGACATTTTACAATGGTTACATGGTTGCTTATTATCCCAGAAATGTATGTAACTTAAATTTCACCATTTGCCCATGGTAGGATTCATACCTAAGTCCTCAGAATATTACACACTGGCTCAGGGCTGCACCACTCCGCAGCTCCACTTCATCCTCCGGCTCAAACAAGAAACTTTTTCTTTTCCTTTCAGGCATCAAGGCCCACAAGATGCAACAACTCAAAATACCCATGGCCCTCTGGAACCTTCCTCTCCTTACCTTTCCTCTGACTCTCTCCCCTTCCCCAAACTCCCTACCTCCTATCGGGTATTCACCATCCCTCCTAACCTTCCGCTCTCCGATGCCGAACGCTCCGTAGTCAGCAAAGGCCTCAGCTTTATCCCTCTCCATCCCCACCTTAACGAATTTCAGGCACGACATGACGCCGAACTCTTCTTCCGCCGTCTTCGCCTCTGTGCTCATTTCTTTGGACAAGAGTCCACTCCCCATCCCACAGACCCCTTTGCCCAACTCCAACACTCTCCCTCCACCTGGACCCCTCCCTTTGGCCTTTTACCTGCACTTGATCTTTTCATTGAGAACTGTCAATGTGACATTAGTCGCCTCAATTTCTCTGCCCCCTCAACAAATCCAACCTATCTCCCTCTGAACTGACTGCACTCCATGTACTCAGATCTAACCCTGACTTTGTCATCAAGCCTGCCGATAAGGGTGGTGCTGTTGTAGTCTGGCGTACTGACCTCTACCTTGCAGATGCTGAGTGCCAGCTCTCGGATACCTCCTCCTACCTTCCCCTGGACCATGACCCCACCATGGCACATCAGGCCATTGTATCCACTATGGTTACGGATCTCATTTATCCGGTGATCTCCCCGCCTCCGCTTCCAAGCTAATAGTTCCCTAAACCCGCACAGCCCATTTCTACCTCCTGCCAAAAATCCACAAACAGGACTGTCCAGGCAGACCCATTGTTTCAGCCTGCTCCTGCCCCACAGAATTCATCTCTTCCTACCTTGACTCAGTCTTCTCCCCCCGGTCCAATCCCTACCCACATAAAGCCATGATTCCTTACACCTGATGACACCTGATGCCTTACGCCGGTTTCAAAACTTCCAGTTTACCGGTTCCAGCCACCTCCTTTTTACCATGGATGTGCAATCCCTTTACACATCAATTCCCAACCAGGAGGGTCTTAGGGCTCTCCACTTCTTCCTGGAGCAAAGACCCCTCACCCTCAACAACTTCACTTTCAACTCCTCTCATTTTCTTCAGGTAAGAGGGGTTGCCATGGGTACCCACATGGGCCCTAGTTATGCCTGTCTCTTCGTAGGGTATGTGGAACATTCCTTGTTCCAGTCCTATTTCGGCCCCCACCCACAACTCTTTCTCCGATACATCGATGATATC